>NW_027102374.1:0-677798 GCF_035609145.1 Eleutherodactylus coqui
CCATGTCTGGGTCCCCTATATATTAGGACAAGTACTAAGGGTGCACTGTGTTGTCATGTCTGGGTCCCCTATATATTAGGACAAGTACTAAGGGTGTACTGTGTTGCCATGTCTGGTCCCCTATATATTAGGACAAGTACTAAGGGTGCACTGTGTTGTCATGTCTGGGTCCCCTATATATTAGGACAAGTACTAAGGGTGCACTGTGTAGTCATGTCTGGTCTCCTATATATTAGGACAAGTACTAAGGGTGCACTGTGTAGTCATGTTTGGGTCTCCTATATATTAAGACAAGTACTAAGGCTGTATTGTGTAGCCATGTCTGCGCCCCTATGTATTAGAACAAGTACTAAGGGTGCACTGTGTAGCCACGTCTGGATCCCTATGTATTAGGACAAGTACGAAGGGAGCACTGTGTAGCCATGTCTGAGTCCCTATATATTAGGATAAGTACTAAGGGTGCACTGTGTAGCCATGTCTGGGTCCCCTATATATTAGGACAAGTACTAAGGGTGCACTGTGTAGCCATGTCTGGGTCTCCTGTATGTTAGGGCAAGTACTAAGGGTGCACTGTGTAGCCATGTCTTTGTTCCCCTGCATATAAGGACAAGTACTAAGGCTGTATTGTGTAGCCATGTCTGTGCCCCGTATGTATTAGAACAAGTACTAAGAGTGCACTGTGTAGCCATGTCTGGGTCCTCTGTATATTAGGACAAGTACTAAGGGTGCACTGTGTAGCCATATCTGGTCTCCTATATATTAGGACAAGTACTAAGGGTGCACTGTGTAGTCATGTTTGGGTCTCCTATATATTAGGACAAGTACTAAGGGTGCACTGTGTAGCCATGTCTGGTCTCCTATATATTAGGACAAGTACTAAGGATGCACTGTGTAACCATGTCTGAGTCCCTATATATTAGGACAAGTACTAAGGGTGCACTGTGTAGTCATGTCTGAGTCCCTATATATTAGGACAAGTACTAAGGGTGCACTGTGTAGTCATGTCTGAGTCCCTATATATTAGGACAAGTACTAAGGGTGCACTGTGTAACCATGTCTGAGTCCTTATATATTAGGACAAGTACTAAGGGTGCACTGTGTAGTCATGTCTGGGTCACCTGCAAGGAGAGTTGCGGTGGAGCGGACAGCAAATGTTAGGTGACGCACTGATTTTTATGCAATCAGGGCTTATTTTTGGTGTACTCAGCTACTTAATAGCTTACTAGTGTGCAAATGCAGCCTTAGCTGAAAGCAGTTAATAGCCCGAAGGCTATGAACTGTATTCTGATCCTTTGTTCTCCAGCGGGAAACAATGCTATCAGCACTACCCGTGGAGAACTGCTGATAAGACTGAACAGCGATTTTTAGTTTGGCCTGAATGTAACGATCAGCTAGCAGTGCCCGAAAAGTGGATGATGGGCATGCATTTAGACGCAACGATTATTGCTAAAACGATCTCCTTTTAGCGTTTTTAGTGATCATCGCTCCGTGTAAATGGGCCTTAAGCTTAACTGGAGCAACCAGTGTCAGGCAGCTGTAGCCAAAGCAAATAGGATCAAAGGGGTGCATAAAAATACATCTAGAGACACATGATGATAATATTGTTCTTCCTCTTTACAAGTCACTGATCAGAACACACATGGAATATTGTATACTGCTTTGTGCACCAGGACTCAAAAAAGACGTATAAAGTTTGAGCGGGTATAAAGGCGGGCAACAGAAATCGTTATCAAAATTGGGTTATTTAGCTTAGCAAAAAAGAGCACTGAGGGGCGACCTAATAACTATGTATAAATATATCAGGGGATACAGAGATCTCTCCCATCATATATTTATACCCAGGACTGTGACTGTAACAAGGGGGCATCCTCTACGTCCAGAGGAAAGAAGGTTTCTACACCGACATAGAAGGGGGTTCTTTACTGTAAGAGCAGTGAGGCTATGGAACTCTCTGCCTGAGGGCTTAGTGATAGTGAACTTGATAAAAGAGTTTAAGAGGGGCCTGGACACCTTTCTTGAATAGTCACTGATTACTTCAGTAGGGTCGGTGATCCAGGGATTATTCTGATTGCCGTATTAGAGTTGGGAAGGAATTTGTACCTCTAAAATTAGGAAAAATTACCTCATTGGATTTGTTTTGCCTTCCTGTGGATCAACATGAAAGAAAAATAGGCTGGACTGGATGGACACATGGTCTTTCTCAGGCCCACACGCTATGCTACAATGTTAGCAGCACATTATATATATATATATGTTTGGAATACATTGGTGTCCTTTATCTTGTTCTGTATCTCACAGCCTTTTGGTCTCCATACTATATCAGTATATCTGCAGCTTATATTTCCTTCGTGATGTCACCTGCCTGAAACTAAAAACATAAAAGCGAGAATCAATGGACAGAAGACGTCCCCCAGCTGAGTGTCAATCAAGTGTTGCTGTTATTTAGGATCTCTTCAAACCCATTTGAATAGGAACATTTACAATGTTTGTTCTTATATTCGCCCCTCTATGTCTTCATTGTGGGCGCAGATTGTCTGTAATGAAGCCCCAGGTTGGCTCTGCAGTCAATAAGGTAATCCTCCTGCTCTTGGTAGATCCCCATTGTCTTTGCAGTGTACCATATATTAAGTGTAAAGTATCTGGAAACCCCCAACAAGATGCTGTTGATGGATCCTGTGAGGTTATTTTGTGGCTCTGAGAGCAGGATGATGTTCTGATGGGCCTAAAACTACATCTGTCTTTAATCAGCTGGTAGTGATGGCAGCCGTCAGGATTTTATCATTTTCTCCATGGCCATGTCATGGGGAGCGAGGGATCTGGAGACCCCGAACGTGTGTGCGCCAATTACAAGGAGAACCATGGAGCCACCATGTAGAGAGATATTATCATTAATCACCATCTCTATACAAGAGACCCGGCCTGTGGTTAATCTATCATCAGGTCATATGGGGGAAAATGGGGACATATTGGGAAATCTGCCAAACAATGACACAACCGCAACATGGATTATTACAGATGCTGATTTATATGTGAAGTTTAATATGGTGGATGGATTCAAAATCTTATAATATAAGATTATATTCACGAAAATAATAATATCTGGCAGTAAGAAAGAAGAATAAACTGTAAGAATGTGAATGTGGCCCCCAAATATCACCCCGCACCAAGTCCTGGACGGCTTCAGCACTCAGACATGACAAGTTCCCACTATAATAATAAAGATTGTCATTAGTCTGAGGAAAATGGTGAGAATATTCCTGTAAATGTCCTTCATCACATCTCAGTAACTGCGGACATACGATTTCAAACTTATCATGGTTGGCTGTGATTGGTCAGTTACTGGTCACATGACTGCTGCCATGGTTACAGCCAGGGCAATTGTGTTGTCACGGCGGTTGGCAGTTGAGAGTGTTGGAGACTGGCGATGGAGAAGGAGGCGATGTCTGCTGGACCAGAGCAGAGCGATTTTATGGAGGGAGAGGAGGAGATTCGGAGGAAGAAAGGAGTGAGAAGACCAAGACATGTCTTGGATTCTTCAGATGAGGCTTCAAGCAAGAGCCAGAGGAGGAAGAGGAGGAGGAAGTCATCGAGCTCAGCGAAGCCCATCGTTCCACCGACTGATTCGGTGAAGAAAGACCTCGTTGGGAAGAAGCGACCCAAGAAGAGGCATCTGGATTCTTCGGTGGGAGAAAAGGACCCACCTGTAAAGATACAGAAAGAAGACCCGGGAGGCTCAGGTACCGCTGGAGATCTGCGGAGCTGTAGGAGCGCATTCACACATGACAGATATTGGTGCAGATCGGTGGCAGATTTCATCTTTTCATCTGAAGGGGTGAAGTCTGCTCAGGATCCGCATCAAAGTCCACGTTAGAATCCACACCAATGGTTTGTGTTTGGATGCAGAATTTAATGCGGATTTTGGTGCAGATTTTCAGTAAGTCCGCTAAGTGTGAACGCAGCCTGAGGGTCCCACACTGTACCGCCATGTCTGGTAATTCATGGGCGTTGTCTGCCAGAGAGGAGGAGGGAGGAAAGTGATCCAAATGTTCCATTGTATTACACTGTATGTACATTGTATGATGTTCCTGCGGTTATGGATGAGCTGCTGAAATGGACCGTTTTCTGGTTCGTCGTCTTCTTACAATTCACGTGTTTTGTATTCTGGGGAGAAAATGATGGAAATGTTACATTGTATCAAACTGTATTTATGTACATTGTATAATGTGAAATGTCCAATATTACTGTGATAAGGGCTCCTGCACACGTGTGACGTATAAACGCTCGCAAGGAGATGGCGTGATTGCGCTGTGTATGGAGCACTATTATATTTTCCCATGAACCTTTCCGCGCTGCTTACTGTACTTTTTGCGCTGCTGAGGTTGTTTATACCCGTTTTAGAACTGGCTGAGCGGCCTAAATAATCACCAGTGTTATCAAATAATACCGCAAAATCGCGCCATTATGGTGGCTCGGGTGCTCAAATTTGCGTGAAAATAGAGCATGTTGCATATTTTTTTGCTCAACGGAAATACGGGTGCAAAAATGGTAAATTTTGCATTTGCTAAATCGCCCGTGTGCAGGGGCCCTTATAGATGAGCTGCTGGAATGTACCGTTTTCTGGTTCTTCTTACAATTCATGTGTTTTGTATTCTGGGGAGAAAAGACACAAATGTTCCATTGTATGATGTTGTATTTATGTATATTGTGACATGTCAGATGTTACTGCTGTTTAGGCAGGATTCACACGCCCGTATTTGTGCAGCATATTGCGCCCGCAGTGAACAGAACCCATTCATTTTATCGGGACAATCAAATGTAGTTTTTCAGCTTACACCCAAAAATATGCCCTTTTTTCTGCAGATTTGAGCCCATCGATGCGCTTGTGTAAATGCGCGGTGAATACTCAGGTGACCGGCATTTTTGCAAAGCTTTAAGGCATAAAATCAATGAGATTGTCTGACTGTATATTTTTGCCTGCAGATGTAACATGTATGTGTGCATTTAAAAAAAAACGCCTGGCCGGCCAAAATCCGTTTACACTGGCAGATTTGGGCCGGCCAGGCTTTCTTTTTTAAAAAAAAAAACAACATTTGCTGCTGAAATGTACACTTTTTTGGTTACTCATCTTCTCCCATGTTTAGATGACCTGCTCTTCGGATACGTTCACACATCACTGATTTGCTGCAGATTTTGGCGCAGATCTGCCGCAGCAGTCATCCATGCAATTTGTATTTAAATGAAAGGATATAATCTGCTGCAGATCTGCATGAAAATCTGACAAAATTGGGCCAAAAATTGTGACTGAACCTTTAGGAAGTGTGTAGATTCAGCAATTGTTCCTCAGCGGAGGTGATCACAGCGCTATGGCTGCCCCCCACTGTGTAAGGGCTCCTACCCACTAGGGTTTCTTTAACGCTGCGATATCACTGTGATTTTTTAACGCGATTGTCAATGGGACTTTCTAATGTTAGAAACACATCGCACAAAAATCATAAAGCGCCAACTTGTGATGGGTTTATAACATTAGAAATCCCATTGACAATTGTGTTAAAAAAGCGCAGCGTTAAAAAAATGCAAATGGGTAGGAGCCCTGACAATACCAAAATGGGGTGGTTTTGAAACAAAAATTGTGTTAGTTTTCCTGTGGGCAGCATGGTGGCTCAGTTGCCTTTCAGTAAGGGGATATCCGGGTTCAAATCTGGGTTCATTCTCCATTGTGAATATATAGATTGTGAGCCCCCAGGGGGACAAAGCCCAATGTAATGCTAAACTGTGTACAGCGCTGTGGAATATGTATGTGCTATATATGTCAGTGCAATAAACAATAATGGACCGTGGTGGGTGATCTGCCGTCTATTAATGCCCTTACTATATATATGTTAGTAATGTATGTTATATAAAGAATGCCTCAGAATGCCACAGAAGGAGATCTCTGCCAGCCAGAAGCTGCGATAGATTCTCGCTATAATTTACGCCACTTTCTGGTCTTAGATGCGGCCAATCTGAGGGGTCCGCACCACTGAGCCCCCGGCACGTTGGCTGGTTACATGGTTGGGCTCCTCAATAGACACATTAGACACACGTACGAGGGCCAACGCACCAAATAGGTCTTAGTTCACCTGCGCAAGTGACTATACGACAGCCAGATGAAACAGATGTAGACCTAAGGGACATATATGAGTATACTGATATCACTCCAGCCTCAGTCACAGAGCAAACACTATAAATACTGACTCATATTCTATTGGATCTGAGGGGAAAAAGAGAAATAATGTTTGTGTTATTACTGAGAGAAGAATGAAAGAAAACCATAAAGAACAAACTACTACTAAGTGTAATCAGAGCCATGTATAGGGGTGCAGAATATATATACAATGGGCTGTACTGCCTATAGCGACCCTCCGGTCCTGGACAAACAGAGGTGGCCCCACTTCTCTGACCACCTGATACACGCTGTGCATTAGTATACATCATTAGTCGGAGACTCTACATGCTGATGGGACCGGCCAGGACTGCTCACAGATCCCTCTTCCTCCCTACAGAGGTATATTGTTGGCCAGTCCCCGGTATCTCGGCTGGTGGGCAGTATATATAGCACTTGTATGTTATTGTGCTATGTGGGGCATGGACTGTGTATTTATCATCGCTTGCACACAATTTGATATTTTGCTGCTTTTTGATGGTATTTATTGCCACTTATTGAGTTTTATGTCTCGTTAAAGGGGTTGTCCCGCGAAAGCAAGTGGGGTATACACTTCTGTATGGCCATATTAATGCACTTTGTAATATACATCGTGCATTAAATATGAGCCATACAGAAGTTATTCACTTACCTGCTCCGTTGCTAGCGTCCCCGTTGCCATGGTTCCGTCTAATTTCGGTGTCTTCTTGCCTTTTTAGACGCGCTTGCGCAGATCCGTCTTCTCCCTTCTTCTCCCTTCGGCTCCGCTCGGCAGCATCGGCATTTTGGCTCCGCCCCCTTGCACGCATCATCGCGTAGCTCCGCCCCATGACGTGTGCCGGTTCCAGCCTCCTGATTGGCTGGAATCGGCACATGACGGGGGCGGAGCTACGCGATGACGCGAAAAGGGGGCGGAGCCAAAACGCCGATGCTTCCAAGACCAGCCGAAGGGAGAAGATGCATCTGCGCAAGCGCGTCTAAAAAAGCAAGAAGACACCGAAGTTAGACGGAACCATGGCAACGGGGACGCTAGCAACGGAGCAGGTAAGTGAATAACTTCTGTATGGCTCATATTTAATGCACGATGTATATTACAAAGTGCATTAATATGGCCATACAGAAGTGTATAGACCCACTTGCTTTCGCGAGACCACCCCTTTAAGAGTTTGTTTTTAATCAGTGTTGTTTATTAATAAAGCTGATATTTGTGGAGCGTGTAGATGTCATACTGTGTTCATTACATACCTCTACAGTGATGCTACCCTCACACGGGATAGATAATACAGACGCCACTTATACGCCGGACACCTACTACTTACACGCCGGACACCTACTACTTACAGACTGGACACCTACTACTTACACACCGGACATCTACCACTTACACACCGGACATGTATCACTTACACACCGGACATCTACCACTTACACACCGGACATGTATCACTTACACACCGGACATCTACCACTTACACACCGGACACCTACTACTTACACACCAGACACCTACTACTTACACACTGGACATCTACCACTTACACACCGGACATCTACCACTTACACACTGGACACCTACCACTTACACACCGGACACCTAGCACTTACATACTGGACACCTACCACTTACACACCGGACATGTATCACTTACACACCGGACATCTACCACTTACACACTGGACACCTAGCACTTACATACTGGACACCTACCACTTACACACCGGACATCTAGCACTTACACACCGGACACCTACCACTTACACACCGGACATCTACCACTTACACACCGGACATCTAGCACTTACACACTGGACACCTACCACTTACACACAGGACATCTAGCACTTACATACTGGACACCTACCACTTACACGCTGGACATGTATCACTTACACACCAACCATCTAGCACTTACATACTGGACACCTACCACTTACACACCGAGCACCTACCACTTACACACCGGACACGTATCACTTACATACTGGACACCTACCACTTACACACCGGACACGTATCACTTACATACTGGACACCTACCACTTACACACCGGACATGTATCACTTACATACTGGACACCTACCACTTACACGCTGGACATGTAAGCTATTGAATGACAGCTGAGAGCTGCCCCTGATTTGTCCCTGCGCTGAGCCAATCAGAGGCAGCACTCACTCACCCATTCATGAATTCATGAATGGGTGAGTGAGAGCTGCCTCTGATTGGTGAGGGCTGTGACCAATTAGAGGCAGCCCATTCAGCAGGCGGGGATTTTAAATCCCCGCCTGCTGAATAATACACAGAGCAGTTCAGGAGAACTGCCGGCCGGCCGGCCGCGGCTGAACTCTGGCTGCAGGGACAAAGTGAGTACATTTTTTTTTAACCATCTTTGGACGATTTTTTTTATATGTTTAAGCCCTTTCCGAAAATTCATCCTGCGCTCGCCGGCAGCCCATTGCTTTCAATGGAGCCGGCTGTATTGCCGGCTCCATTGACTTTCAATGGGCGGACAGCGCTCCTTTGATCGGGCCCGTTTCGCCAAAAACGTTGCTAGCAGATTTTTCGGCGAAGCGTCGGCCCCGGTCACGTGATTTGCGGATGCGCATCTGTCCTGCGATCCGTAAATCGCGGCAAAAAACTGTCGTCTGACTGAGGCCTAAAGGGGATGTTTGGGAATACAACCAAATTGAGGCCATCTGTGCTGCCTGTGGTAACACCTCCTAGGACAGGAGAATGTACTGTTACCATGTTTGGTAGTTTAAATCGCCTTAGTTGCCATTCTGCCAGACCTCTCCTCCTAACTCAGGGGTCATTTAAAGCCCCTTGTGTATGCAAAAAAATACACAATACAGTTCACCTGAAACAGTGAATCCTACAGAGCGGTTAGGAAGCATCAGCTGCAGTTCAGCGAGTTCATGAAGGATGGATTCTTGTGCATCCAACTGAATGGTGGCCACATCAACACATCATAAAAAGCACTTTGTGAAACTTTTCCTCAATTAACTGCTGAGCAATAAAATTGGCAACACTGACCCTCCCATTGTATGTCTTAGTCAAATCTAGCCAAGACTGTTATATTCCTAGGTATATTATTATATATATTATATCCAGGGAAGAGTTACCAAGATGGTGAGCGGTCTGCAAATCATGTCCTATGAGGAACGATCAAAGGATCTGGGAATGTTTAGGCTGAGAGGAGACTTAATAGCGGTCTACAAATATTTGAAGGGCTGTCACAGTGCAGAGGGATCAGCCCTATTCTCATCTGCACAAGGAAAGACTAGAAGCAATGGGATGAAACTGAAAGGGGGGAGACACAAATTAGATATTAGACAGTGAGGTTGATCAATGAGTGGAACGGGTTACCACGGGAGGTGGTGAGTTCCCCTTAAATGGAAGTGTTCAAACAAAGGCTGGAAAAACATCTGTCTGGGGTGATTTAGTGAAATCTGCACTGAGAAGGGGGTTGGACCCGATGACCCTGGAGGTCCCTTCCAACTCTACCATTCTATGACCCCTTCTTATTTGAAAAACCTAAGCTAATTCAATATGTTGGATGTCAAAATGGCCTCCTAAAACATCTCCTCCACCAAGAAATGCAGCCACCTCCCCAACTAATACTTTTACACATTGGAAGTAAATTATCTCGTTATTATACCAGTTAAACGTGTGTGTCCAGACTTTTGCCTCAGTTGTATTGTTGTACCAGAGTGCTGTATACTTTATACCAAAAATCCAATGGAACCCAGGAGTAAGCAGGACAATCCTTCCATAGGAGAAGGTTTTCCTGTTGTCTTATGGGGTCTGATGTGTTATTTATTTATTTTTTACACAATATATACAGCATTCGCAGTTACTGATCACATAACTAGGCAAATAAGGCCCAAATTAGTAAAATATGCATCTAAAGCCTACGTCACATGTCCATAATACAGATACAATACATACTGAGCCCCTTATAGGAGTGATAGTTAATACCTACATACTATATAAGACGTTATCTTCTGTATTAAAGTGGTTGTCCTTCTGTTCCCGTGATGTGATGGCTGATTTTAACGTAGCAACTACAGTTCCCAGAGGAGCCTTGTATCTGACCGTCTGGCTGCAGGCACCTACCTCTATTATAACCTATAGCCTGTATATTGTGCTATTATAATCACTATTAGGAGGACCCAGCAGTGTTCGACCAACTGGCTCAGGAAGCACCACATCTACAACCATCCAAGAACGACTACGATTTCATCATGTGCTCGGCCGGGGAGCCTACGGAGAAGTCGTGCTGGCAGAAGACATCGTTACCTGTCAGCAGTTTGCGGTGAAGGTGATCAGGAAGAGGGCCCTACTAGCAGAAGTGGAGCTGGCGGACGTGATGGTGGAGCACCGCGTGTTGCAGATGACGTCAGGAAGTCCTTTCCTCATCCATGCAGAATTTGCATTTCAGACCAAGGTATAGTTGTTATCACACATCTCCAAGTATGTGCGATATCTCCAAGTATGTTATCGCACATCACTAGTATGTGCACCGTAGATGTGGACTTTGTAGCATAACTTCATATTAACCAACCTTCTTACATGTCTCTTCTACATTACAGACGCATGTTCTACTAGGATTAGAGTTTCTAAGCTGCGGGGACCTGAATCAACTCCTACAGTCAAAGGGACGGCTCGATATCAACAGTTCCAGGTAAAGATTTAGGGTGGTTTTACACGGCACATATTTTGCCTATTAACAAGCAACAACTGACAAGATAGCATGTTGGTTGTTGCTCGTTAAGGTGGTCTAACATGAGCAGATCATTAGTATGGCACATTCCGCTGTTTACATGGGGAGATGTGCTGCTGGTGAGCCAACACTTTTATGCTCACATAAAAGATCTGGTCAGCAGATGACAACAATTTGCTCACAATTGTCTGATCGCGAGCCTCCTCCTACATGGCTGATGATTAGTGATCCATCCAATAATCATACTTTAGCTACAGTTTAGGAAACAGTATTTTGTCGCTCCTCAGGATCTCACACCGACTACTTATTCTCTTTCTTACAGATTCTACGCTGCGGAGATGGTGTGCGGCATCCAACACCTCCACGCCAAGGGGATCATCCACAGAGACCTGAAGCCCGAAAACATCTTGGTGGCTGAGACAGGGCACCTGAAGATCACCGATTTCGGTCTCGCCCTGGACAACATGCTTGGAGGTCGAACAGCTACTGACTATGCTGGGACCGAAGACTATATTGCTCCTGAGGTGAGAGGAATAGAATCTTCTTACCAGTTGTTGACATAAGTGTATTTATGTTCTTGGGTTGTGGATCATGGAGACAGTAGTCCGAGATCGAATAGATGACTGCGGTCTCTACACAATGCTAGTCTAGAGCAGTGCACATATCCCATGTAATGCCTTTCTTTTAGGGCAGACGACTTATGTTATTAATGATGTAGAACTTATTTCCCAACTAACTAACTGTTGTCTGTTTATGGCAGATGGACGCCGGAGAGGAGTACAACGCCGCCGTAGACTGGTTTTCATTCGGAGTCATCATGAATCAAATGATCACCGGCGAGCGTAAGTATCATCACAAACTCTTTAATGAGTCCACCTCGGGAGCGAAGAACATCATAATGCAGGTAAGCATGTTACTAATGTTGTATGCTTTTATTGTCTTTACTAGTCAGATTCTTGTAATTGTAGTTAGTATTAAAAACTACATTTCTGATTTCAGCTCCTCAAGAAAAATCCAGCCAAGCGTCTAGGAGTCAATGGGAACATCCGTGGTCATCGGTTCTTCCAGCATGTAGAATGGGACTCTGTGGAAACCCTGAGGATGGCCCCACCGCACATCCCTGCCCCCACTAAGTCGGAATTCCATCAGCAATTCGACTTGGACACCGTGGAAGCAGAAGAGGCCAAGCAATCCGAGCTGTCACCGGAAGACCAGGCCAAGTTCAGAGGGTTTTCATTCTCCAACATGAAAACCCTCTTAGACACCGGCTCTACAATCACCTGAGCGAGCGGCCCTCCTGAGCCCCTGCAACGACATCATGAGGAAGGACGGCGAGGGACCCCCGAGGAGAGAGCCAGCAGTATCACCCAGCTGGCGGTAAGTACAGGCGCCACAACATCAGCGCCCCATATACTCATAGACATGTGCTGTATCTAAAAAACTTTTTTTCTTACCAGTAAATGGATTTCCCTGAACCAATGACAGCAGCAGCTGATGGTGCTGCCACGGGTGCCGGGAAACACATTGGTGCACGATGGCCGGCTATTAAGGGGTGGAAGGAGGCCGGATTTTTTTTTTTTTTATCTTATGACATCTAAGCACATGTCTATGACTAGTTCACATTTACTGGTAATTGCATTTCCTCACGCCCATCACAGTATTGTAATGAGCGATGGGGAAATGAGGTGAGTGTTGGCCGGCTATTAAGGGGTGGAGGAGGCCGGATTTTTTTTTTTTTTACCCCTTGGTGACATCAACCATACATTTACAGGGGATGTGTGTGGGGTCTGTATGGAATGGACTTCGCTCCCAAGCTCACTCCATAAACTGAAATGGCGCCACCTGTCTTTGACAATTCACACCTGGAAGCAACAGCTATGATCAGAAATAACTTTAATTATGGCTGTTGAGTATTTTAATGCCGCTGTCAATTCTTACAGTGGCATTTGAATAACCTAATCAGCATTTAAATGTTCCAAATGGCCTTCCCTGGGTTGTATAAGTGAATTAATGATCCCAAGTTCAAGCACCATTAGAGGCCTAAAAAAATAAGTGTAAAAAAACTTTGAATAAAGTAAAAAAAAAAACAACCCTTGTCCTATATTTCTAAAAAAAAAGAAAAGTAATTTGCATTGCAGCCTGCGTAAAAGTCCGTTTAAAATATTGAATTATTTATCCCAGATGATGAACACCATTATGAAAAAAATACATAACACCAGATTTGTATTTTTTCATTACCCTGGCTCCAAGAAAAAATATGAAATATAAAGCGATCAAAAAGTTACACAACCACTAGTCATCCTGCAGAAATTGAGTCCACACATCCGCTGCATCAACAGTCAAATGAGAAAGTGATGGCGGCTTAAAATAGCAACAGAAACTATTTTTTTTATATATTTCAATTTTTAAAATTAGTATAACAAAAAAAAATGTAGTTTGGAAATTGTGGTAAATGTGCTGACACACACAGAATAAAAAAGCTTTCATGTAAATTGTGCCACAGTGTGCACACCAAAAACAACAGGTCCAAAAATAAGCATAATTGCATTTTTTTTTCATTTCAGCCCACTTAGAAATCTGTAGAAGTTTTTCAGCATATTTTATGGTATATTAAATTGTACCAGTGAAAAACACAACTCACCCCACAAAAAAGCACTCAGACAGCTAATCCCACGAAAAAATATCTTACTATTTAGACCCCAAACATTAGACCACAATTTAACAATTATATCAGAACAATGTGGTGCGCTTCTGATAAAATCTAGTGCCCCCTGCAGCTTTTCCCTTATGCCTCCTTGAATGTTGTACATTCCCATAGTGAGAATTTAAAGGGATTAGCCCAGCAGGCCTAAAGAGAGGTTAGAGTAGTGTAGGTCCCATCTACAAGAGGTCGCCTTGACGTGGCAGATGGGCTCACATGTTTTGATCAAAATGTGTGCTAAGAACCTCACATCTTCATATGTCAGTAAATATAACAAGAATGCCATTTAAATTCAGATATTAAGTGCTTGCAGTAGTGTAGCAGCCACTTGTATTTGCTTGTATCGTTGCAGTCATGATGTATGGTGCGCTAACACATATGGCCTATAAAAGGCTCTCGGAGGCCTCTTCTTCCAGCTTGTTGGCCACTAGACGCCTCTATGACGCAATCAAAGAGACTTATCTCTGTTAAAAGCGTATGAGAAGGAATGCATTATTGGGATGCGAAATGGTCTTTTAGAGAAATTGCCCGCCACCTGGACCATTCTGACCAGACTGTTAGGAGATCTAGAGGTTCAGGTACAGCAAATGTGGATCAATATGCGGTAGACTACCATACAAAACCTGTATTCCTCCATGCCCGCCCGTATCTCATCTTGTAATCAGGCTAGAGAAGCCCAACAGGGACTAGAGCCGCCCCTCAAGGGGTCAGTTTTCTGCAATAAAAGCTCCTTTTGCTCTGATATTGTAATCCTTTATATCAACGTTACAATCACATAGAGAAAGTTTCATTTGATTCTGACAACTCCTTCTGGGAGGGGATCTTTTTTTACAATGTCCCTTAGAAAGATTCTTCCATCGCTGCAGCAGTGCTCCCCAGGACTAAAGGACCTTCCCTGAATTGAATTGGTCAATCAACAAGGGAAGGGATAGCGGGCATCAGCTGCATGTTCAAGGTAATGTTCAAGTCACACATCTGACTCCCGCTATCCCCTACTTTGCTGCTGAGCATGGCTGAAGGCCCTTTATCTGGTAAAATTCATAGCTAGCGGTTAGCGTGACATGACTGTGCCGCGGACTGTGGCATGACTATATTAAGAGGCGAGCGACTAGTCTCTTGACATCACAGCCATGTCACAGGCTGCCAGAAATCCTCTGCTGGGCCACTTGTGGCCAACGTGCCATATGTTGTGCAGGCCTGGTTTAGACACTGACTGCCCAATCTAACTCCAATAGGGCCTATCCACAGGTGATGCAAGTCTGATTGGTGGGGGTCTCATCACTGAAGACCCCTTGTGGTCTTCAGAATGAGAGTCTGAAAGGTCTTTCTGTTTAAGCCCTCTTCTGTCACTCTGGGCTCACTGCCTGCCTTCACCCCTCCGCAGAGTGAGGAGTAGATTGAATAGAGCAGTGTCGCTGCATGTGTGGAGCTGCTCCATTGTTCTTTAATGCAGACCCCTGAGTGCTTGTACTAGCTATTTTCATCATCGCCATTGAAATAAATGCAGCTGCACTGTGCATGTGCAACCACTGCCAAGATGCCATCTCCACGTCCACGACACAGGACCCCAAATCTCGGGAATGATAGACCCTCACTGATTAGACCTTCATCACCCATCCTGTGGATAGCCAATATAAGCCAACCCTGGTATATCCTCAGTAATAAAAGAGATGCAAACTCATTTAAGAAGAATTGGATCCAAAAAATTGTCAATTAGGATAATAAATCTAATACTTTGCCCATGACACCACTTGCCCCTCCTCCCCATATGTGCTTCTCTTCCATCTCTTGTCCCTCACTTGGCTCATCTCCTGCTGTGCCACCATTTGTCTCCCCATGTTTCAACTTGGCCCTCCTCCCCATGTCTCCTTTACCCGCGGTACTACTTGTCCCCCGTGCCCCATCTTGCCCTGTGAAACCACCTGTCCCCACCCATACAATCCCATGTACCACCACTTGCCCCACCTCCTGTGTCCAATGTCCCTCTTTCTCCCTGTGCCACTTGCCACCCCTAGGTCCTTTTCCCCCTGTTCAACCACTTGTTCCCCAGCCCATGCCCCTCAAATCAGTCTGTCAGATAAACTTTTGTGACCCGGTCTCCCCGAAGTCTCGGTTCATTGTGGCCAAACTAATGGGCACTTTCCTCCTATTAAGAGGTTAAACAGATGGCCGTGCTTGTGGAGCTTTTTGCGGACGTGAAAAATGATGAAGCAAAATCATTGATTTCCATGGTTTCATTTTGACTAGCGTAATTCTCGTGAGATATTACTACACGAGAGAAAAGATACAACTTGTCCTATCTTTCAGGTTTTTTTTTTCTTGCAGACCCAATGGCATGGAATTTGAACAGTTAAAAAAAAAAGGCTTTCCGCTGGTTCATGTTCTAACACGCTCTGTAGCGGCGAGTGTTTTTGCGAATGCGCCCGTCTGTTTAAGCCCTGGAAGAAGCTTTCCCCAGATGGCAGCGGACAGATGGAACAGTTCACCAGGAGTCGGAGGGCTGCAAGCTGGGGGGGCTGAAATAATCCGAAGTGTAAGGCTATGTGCAGACATCAAAGAGGAAATCTGCACCAAAACCTGCATGTGGATTTTAGTGTTTGTGCCCAACACATAATTCAGCTCTGGCATCGCAATGAATGAAATCTGGGGAAATCCATCACGTTTTCACATTTGATTTGAAAATCGGCTGCATGTCTGTTTTCTGCTGCAGATTTTCCCCACTGTGATTCATTTACATTGCACTGTGCATTGTTGCAGAACTTTGGTACCAAACTATTGCAACAGTTCTGCAGTGTGTGAACTCAACCTAAAAAGCAGCAGTCAGTAAGTCCGGGACATGGAGATGCTGTTGGTGTTTCCCCCGAAAATAAGATCTACATTGAAAATAAGCCCTACCCTGATTTTGCAGGATTTTTGGGGAGGGTCTAAATATAAGCCCTACTCCCAAAATAAGCCTTAGCTGCATTACATTAAAAAAGGAATACCTACCTAGCAGGCTCGGTCCGGGTCCTCCATCTGCTGTCTGGAGCTCCGCCGTGCGTTCTGCAGTCCTCGTTCTCCCACTGAAGATCACCTTTTGGTTACTGGATTCATGAAAAAAACATCTCATCTCCAGAAAGCAATGGTTGTGATTGGCTGAGCAGTGCAAGAAGAACCAATCACAGCCATCGCATTGTGGAGGCAGGATTTATTAATTGGCCAATCAATGTCATGGCTCAGGTTATTGAAGCTCCAAAGAGCAGTGGGAGGGACCTGCACCAAATCTCCTAGGTACGTTTAATAAGACATCCCCTGAAAATAAAACCTAGAACCTCTTTGGGGGCAAAAATTAATATGACAGGGTCTTATTTTCGTAGAAACAAGATATTATGTTGCTAATAACCATGTCAGACGGTCGCACAGCTAGTCCATAGTTGCTCTGGTCTGTGTGGTTGGAGAGTGCCGTAAGCTAGTGAGTAGAAGATGAGGACCTGCAGGTAGAGAGCAAGGGATGAACTAAAACATCTAGCGATCAATAGGGGGTAAGTAATAGTTCCTGGTCTCTGGGTAAATATGATAACTTCCCAATATCACACAATACAAGGCATCTTTTACACGGAGCAACTATTACTCAGCTCATCACTCCGAAAAAGTCTCTGAAGTCTATGAACAGCAGTCGTTTATTTGCCTTTACATAGAGTGATGATTGTTCATTAGTCGTTCGCCAAAATATTGTTTGTAGGGGGATCTCCATTCAAATTTGTTCATAATTCGTTCCAGTGCGGCTTTACACCAGATGACTTTTGATCAATCAGCGACTATTTTTTAGTTGAGCGGAAGCAAAATGACGAGTGAGCAAATTATTCTGCATCATCTTTCTGCCATGTTTAAGCAGGACGACTATCCAGTCGCTGTGACCCTTACTGATCACAAGAATGGAGGGCCAAGATACCTGTAGGAGTGCTGCTGCCCCTTATAGTGTAGACACATTTCTGCTCTCCTCTATTGGCAGTGTTGGGTATTGCAGCTCAGCCCTATCGCCATCATTGGCTCCTTCATTCTTATGACTGGTGGTGATCTCGGCGGTCGGACCGGCACTGATCACACATTGTGCTATTTTAGGGATACTTCAGTGATAGATGCTGATAAGAACATGGAGGAGATGATTCAGCATTATGAAGAGAATCGCGGGAAGATCCTTGCAGCTTTACAGAAGAACGGCGCCGTTACATTGTGCCTCATAATGCAAGAGGATATTCTAAAAAAGGGAAAAGGACGATGTGCGCCAATCCAAGAGCAGCCGCCATCTTTATGCAAGAGGAACTAAGTGGCTTCACTATATGGGAACAGATATGATATAAATCCAACTGCACCATTATGGGGGACCGAGAGCCGACTCACAAGGTGCTATCGGTGGACCAATGTTCCATCGCTTCCCATCAGTATCTGATGAGTCTAATAGAGGATATCATGTAAATAGTCATATTTATTCATCTCCGTTCACCTGTTATATTTCTTCCCTTTAGAGGGCCCATTTCCTTCTATTCCTTACACTGATGTTACTGCTGTCGTTTCTTCATGTTGGTTTACTGAATGTGGTAAATAAACTGGAAGTATTGTAAAGTACATGAGAGTTTTGTTCCCGCTGCATTCTCATGATGATTGGCTCACAGCAGGTTTGATCGTGATTTTTAAAAGGTGAGAAGAGTAAAGCCCGACTAAGGGCGAACACCCACTAGCGGCTTTTTGTCTCTTGCGCTGCGAGAGTGAGAGAAAACACTTGCTAGCAGCGCAAGAAAAACGCTGGGATATCGCCAGTGTTTTCCATGGGGCCAACGACAGCAGCACTAGCCCCATTGAAAACATAGGGAGAAGACCGCCGACTTTTGCCACAGCTGTCACAGCTGTGGCAGAAGTCCAGCATGCTATCCCATTGCTTTCAATGGGGTTGGCGCTGCTGCCAGCACCATCGAAAGCAGTGGTTTGTGGCAACCCCCGCAGCATGATTTTCGGGGAACCGCTTGAAATATAAGCCCTTCCCTGAAAATCATCATTAGCTGGTTAAAAAAATAAAATGTATTCACCTCTCTGCCGCTCAGACGTGTCCTCCGGCTGGCTCCCCTGCACTGCTGTCCAGCACCTATGGCAGGTGGGGATTTAAAAATGCCCGCCTCCTGAAAGGGCTGTGCTGATTGGCTGAGCGCTCAGCCAATTACAGCCAGCGCTTAGCTATTCATGAATGCAGGAGTACAGATGATTCCAAGATGGCGGTGAGAGATACAGTGAGTGGGCTTGATGAGTATGAGGGGGATGCAGTGGTGGGTTTCACAATTTGGCTGAGATGCCAGTGCTGTGTATTGTGTAAAATGGAGCCATAGGAGTCAGAAACTGCTGCAGACCAGAAGGCAAGGATACAAACAACCAACCCAACGAAGGGAGGACCCCCCAGCATCATGGAACAGGCTCAAATTTGTAAAAAAAAAAAAAAAAGGATGTGAAGGTATTCAAAGCCATACATGTAATATGAGAAAGGCAAGATTAATACTTTATTTTAGCATCAGGAAAACCCCTTTAATTACAGTCTGAGGAACTGCAGAACAGGAGTATTAATGTGGGTCACCTATAAACTGTAACTATGGATGGTGGCAGATAGTTCAGTCAAAACTTCACACTTTTAAATGGCTTTTTTCCAATATTAGCGCCCCTCTTGTCCACTGCTAGTGGCTGGTATTGCATGTCATCCCATTCTTTTGAATAAGAAAGACCTCCAATACACACAGGCAGTGTTCAAGAGAGGGGCTGTTTGTAAGACGACTTGAGGTCATAGTGCATCTATAGTCACCCATAGCTCTGTATACAATTTACAAAGACCCCGGAGCCATCCATATATATCCCACTTCTGTGCTCCATGCAGTCTTGCAGACATACAGAGAATCTTCAGCTGTGTACCCTCCTCCTCATCATCTTATTTACTTCAACACTAATGTGATTTGTGGAGGACTCAGGATGTTGCTGAATAAACCTAAATTATATCCTGTAGGGTTTGTAGTTTTCTTCTAGAGGGACTTTTCCCATCTGATACTTGGTTTTCCCATTTGCCAAGCGGCATCAGAGTTGCTCATCTCCCTGTTTGCCCGGAGCCCACTGGGTATGATCACACAGGAACTGGAAAGATGAAGAGGCTCTTTCATTACTGCACAAAAAGCTACATAAACTTGGACTTCTCTACCAGCTTTTGGTCAGTAGCCTCGTCTCCACACTAGAACTATATGGGAGCGAACCAAAGAGTAGAGATGAGCGAGCACCAAAATGCTCGGGTGCTCGTTACTCGGGACGAAATTATCGCGATGCTCGAGGGTTCGTTGCGAGTAACGAACCCCATTGAAGTCAATGGGCGACCCGAGCATTTTTGTATTTCGCCGATGCTCGCTAAGGTTTTCATGTGTGAAAATCTGGGCAATTCAAGAAAGTGATGGGAACGACACAGCAACGGATAGGGCAGGCGAGGGGCTACATGTTGGGCTGCATCTCAAGTTCCCAGGTCCCACTATTAAGCCACAATACCGGCAAGAGTGCCCCCCCCCCTCTCCCAACAACTTTTACTTCTGAAAAGCCCTCATTAGCAATGCATACCTTAGCTAAGCACCACACTACCTCCAACAAAGCACAATCACTGCCTGCATGACACTCCGCTGCCACTTCTCCTGGGTTACATGCTGCCCAACCCCCCCGCACGACCCAGTGTCCACAGCGCACACCAAATTGTCCCTGCGCAGCCTTCAGCTGCCCTCATGCCACGCCACACTCATGTCTATTTATAAGTGCGTCTGCCATGAGGAGGAACCGCAGGCACACACTGCAGAGGGTTGGCACGGCTAGGCAGCGACCCTCTTTAAAAGGGGCGGGGCGATAGCCCACAATGCTGTACAGAAGCAATGAGAAATAAAATCCTGTGCCACCGCCATCAGGAGCTGCACACGTGGGCATAGCAATGGGGAACCTATGTGCCACACACTATTCATTCTGTCAAGGTGTCTGCATGCCCCAGTCAGACCGGGCTTTTTAATTCATAGACACAGGCAGGTACAACTCCCTATTGTGAAGTCCCTGTGGACCGACAGCATGGGTGGCTCCCTGGAACCCACCGGCAGTACATAAAAATATCCCATTGCAGTGCCCATCACAGCTGAGGTAGTAATGTCATGTTTAATGCAGGTGGGCTTCGGCCCACACTGCATGCCCCAGTCTGACTGGGGTTCTTTACAAGTGGAAACAGATGCATTTATAATTCCCTGTGGACCCACAGCATGGGTGGGTGCCAGGAAGCCACCGGCGGTACATAGAAATATCCCATTGCATTGCCCAACACAGCTGAGGTAGTAATGTCGTGCTTAATGCAGGTGGGCTTCGGCCCACACTGCATGCCCCAGTCAGACTGGGGTTCTTTACAAGTGGACACATGTAGGTTAAACTCCGTGTGCACCTACAGCATGGGTGGCTTCCTGGAACCCACCGGCGATACACAAAAATATCCCATTGCATTGCCCAACACAGCGGATGTAACGTCAGCTGTAATGCAGGTGGGCTAAAAATTCATTTGATTACACTGTAGGCGAGGGCCCACAAAAATTGCTGTATCAACAGTACTAATGTACATCCAAAAAATTGGCCATGGCCAACCAAGAGGGCAGGTGAAACCCATTAATCGCTTTGGTTAATGTGGCTTAACCCCTTGAGTGGCGGGTTTCCTACCACCCTGTCGTGCCCACCAGGGCAGGTTTTTTAAAATGGTCTAATCATTGAATTTCAACTAGTTTTGCCGTTGCATCTCAAGAACCATAACTTTTTCATTTTTCCATTGACATGGCCATATGAGGGCTTGTTTTTTGCGGGACAAGTTGTGATTTTTTAAACAGGGGGGAGGAAAAAAAGAAATGGGGAAAAAAGAAAAAAAGGGGCCATGTCATTAAGGGGTTAAATAATGTATTAACTTCCTTCTCTGGGTCATTACGATGCATGGATACCACATGTGTGATTGTATTTTTGATTTTTTACAAAGTAAAGGGAGACAAGTGTTTTTTTTATTTTTTTAATAATTTTTTTACTTTTTTTTTTTTATTATTTTTTTTTATTTTTTTTTTTTTTTGTCCCTTTAGGGGACTTCCACAGGGACCCATCAGGACCCCTGATCACATTCCGGGGGTCAGCCCTTTACATGCTGCAGTGACAACCCTTTACATGCTGCAGTCACATAGACTGCAGCATGTAAAGGGTTAACACAGCAGAGATCGGAGGTTTTCTCTGATCTCTGCTGTAAGAACTAGTACCTAGCTGTCCTCTGACAGCTAACAACCAGCTCTCCCTGCCACAGAGACCATCGGCTTGCTTCTGACAAGCCGATGGTCTCTATGGCAACCTGTAAACAAAGCAGGAGATTGCCGACATGTTGGCAATATCTTCTGCTGGTTTTTCAAAGCCCTTGCACTGCTCTCTGTGGATCTGTGCAGGCAGAGCACACTGTCACAGCTTGTGGCACTGTGCTCTGCAGCTCCCATAGTGATACATAGCCCGGAAATCTTCCGGGCTATGTTGCTATGAGCAGTGGAGCTCGTCCCCGGAAATTTTCCGGGCGTGCCACTCAAGGGGTTAAGTGGTAACTAGGCCTGGAGGCAGCCCAGTTTAACGAAAAATTGGTTCAAGTTAAAGTTTCAACGCTTTTAAGAGCATTGAAACATATAAAAATTGTTTAGAAAAATTATATGACTGAGCCTTGTGGCCCTAAGAAAAATTGCCCGTTCAGCGTGATTACGTGAGGTTTCAGGAGGAGGAGCAGGAGGAGGAGGAGGAATATTAGACACAGATTGATGAAGCAGAAATGTCCCCGTTTTGGATGGTGAGAGAGAACGTAGCTTCCATCCGCGGGTGCAGCCTACGTATTGCTTACGTATCGCTGCTGTCCGCTGGTGGAGAAGAGAAGTCTGGGAAAATCCAGGCTTTGTTCATCTTGATGAGTGTAAGCCTGTCGGCACTGTCGGTTGACAGGTGGGTACACCGTGATGATTCCCCCAGCCACACTAAACACACTCTCTGACAAGACGCTAGCCGCAGGACAAGCAAGCACCTCCAGGGCATACAGCGCGAGTTCAGGCCACGTGTCCAGCTTCGACACCCAGTAGTTGTAGGTGGCAGAGGCGTCACGGAGGACGGTCGTGTGATCGGCTACGTACTCCCTCACCATCCTTTTACAGTGCTCCCGCCGACTCAGCCTTGACTGGGGAGCGGTGACACAGTCTTGCTGGGGAGCCATAAAGCTGGCAAAGGCCTTGGAGAATGTTCCCCTGCCTGCGCTGTACATGCTGCCTGATCTCTGCGCCTCCCCTGCTACCTGGCCCTCGGAACTGCGCCTTCTGCCACTAGCGCTGTCGGATGGGAAGTTTACCATCAGTTTGTCCACCAGCGCCCTGTGGTATAGCATCATTCTCGAACCCCTTTCCTCTTCGGGAATGAGAGTGCAAAGGCTCTCCTTATACCGTGGATCGAGCAGTGTGTACACCCAGTAATCCGTAGTGGCCAGAATGCGTGTAACGCGAGGGTCACGAGAAAGGCATCCTAACATGAAGTCAGCCATGTGTGCCAGGGTACCTGTACGCAACACATGGCTGTTTTCACTAGGAAGATCACTTTCAGGATCCTCCTCCTCCTCTTCCTCCTCCTCAGGCCATACACGCTGAAAGGATGACAGGCAAGCAGCATGGGTACCGTCAGCAGTGGGCCAAGCTGTCTCTTCCCCCTCCTCCTCATCCTCCTCATGCTCCTCCTCCTCCTCCTCAACACGCTGAGATATAGACAGGAGGGTGCTCTGACTATCCAGCGACATACTGTCTTCCCCCGGCTCTGTTTCCGAGCGCAAAGTGTCTGCCTTTATGCTTTGCAGGGAACTTCTCAAGATGCATAGCAGAGGAATGGTGACGCTAATGATTGCAGCATCGCCGCTCACCACCTGGGTAGACTCCTCAAATTTTCCAAGGACCTGGCAGATGGCTGCCAACCAGGGCCACTCTTCTGTAAATAATTGAGGAGGCTGACTCCCACTGCGCCGCGCAAGTTGGAGTTGGTATTCCACTATAGCTCTACGCTGCTCATAGAGTCTGGCCAACATGTGGAGCGTAGAGTTCCACTGTGTGGGCACGTCGCACAGCAGTCGGTGCACTGGCAGATTAAACCTATGTTGCAGTGTCCGCAGGGTGGCAGCGTGCGTGTGGGATTTGCGGAAATGTGCGCAGAGCCGGCGCGCCTTTACGAGCAGGTATGACAAGTGGGGGTAGCTTTTCAGAAAGCGCTGAACCACCAAATTAAAGACATGGGCCAGGCATGGCACGTGCGTGAGGCTGCCGAGCTGCAGAGCCGCCACCAGGTTACGGCCGTTGTCACACACGACCATGCCCGGTTGGAGGCTCAGCGGCGAAAGCCAGTGGTCGGTCTGCTCTGTCAGACCCTGCAGCAGTTCGTGGGCCGTGTGCCTCCTATCTCCTAAGCTGAGTAGTTTCAGCACGGCCTGCTGACGCTTGCCCACCGCTGTGCTGCCACGCCGCGTGACACCGACTGCTGGCGACGTGCTGCTGACACATCTTGATTGCGAGACAGAGGTTGCGTTGGAGGAGGAGGAGGAAGGTGCTTTAGTGGAGGAAGCATACACCGCCGCAGATACCACCACCGAGTTGTGGCCCGCAATTCTGGGGGTGGGTAGGACATGAGTGGTCCCAGGCTCTGACTCTGTCCCAGCCTCCACTAAATTCACCCAATGTGCCGTCAGGGAGATATAGTGGCCCTGCCCGCCTGTGCTTGTCCACGTGTCCGTTGTTAAGTGGACCTTGGCAGTAACCGCGTTGGTGAGGGCGCGTACAATGTTGCGGGAGACGTGGTCGTGCAGGGCTGGGACGGCACATCGGGAAAAGTAGTGGCGACTGAGAACCGAGTAGCGTGGGGCAGCCGCCGCCATCATGCTTTTGAAAGCCTCCGTTTCCACAAGCCTATACGGCAGCATCTCTAGGCTGATCAATTTTGCAATGTGCACGTTTAACGCTTGAGCGTGCGGGCGCGTGGCGTCGTACTTGCGCTTGCGCTCAAACTGTGGCACTAGCGACGTCTGGACGCTGCGCTGAGAGACATTGCTGGATGGGGCCGAGGACAGCGGAGGTGAGGGTGCAGGCCAGGAGACGGTAAAAGTATATATTAGGACCTGCCTTATGGAAGCACTTATATCACAAACCAGGATGTTACTCTACTGGTACTGTAAGCCAGGGGTGCACAACATACCGCCCGGAGGCCACATGTGGCCCACAGTGCCATTCTGTGCCGCCCAAGCCATCTGCACCCTGAAATATCTATGTGTGGCTGCTCACATGTAGTTTCCATGTCAGAGTGGGGGCACACAGCAGGGCAACAAGAATGGGCAAGTACTAAGGGTGCGGTGTGTAGCCATGTCTGGGCCCCTTATGTATTTGAAAAAGTACTAAGGGTGCACTGTGTATCCATGGGTGGGTGCCCTATATATTAGGACAAGTATTAAGGGCGCACTGTGTAGCCATGTCTGGTCCCCTATATATTAGGACAAGTACTAAGGGTGTACTGTGTAGCCATGTCTGCGTCCCCTATATATTAGGACAAGTACTAAGGGTGCACTGTGTAGCCATGTCTGAGTCCCTATATATTAGGATAAGTACTAAGGGTGCACTGTGTAGCCATGTCTGGGTCCCCTATATATTAGGACAAGTACTAAGGGTGCACTGTGTAGCCATGTCTGGTCCCCTATATATTAGGACAAGTACTAAGGGTGTACTGTGTAGCCATGTCTGGGTCCCCTGTGTATTAGGACAAGCATTAGGGTGCACTGTGTAGTCATGTCTGGGTCCCCTATATATTAGGACAAGTACTAAGGGTGCACTGTGTAGCCATATCTGGGTCCCCTATATATTAGGACAAGTACTAAGGGTGCACTGTGTAGCCATGTCTGCACCCCTTATGTATTAGAACAAGTACTAAGGCTGCACTGTGTAGCCACGTCTGGGTCCCTATGTATTAGGACAAGTACTAAGGGTGCACTGTGTAGCCATGTCTGGGTCTCCTATATATTAGGACAAATATTAAGGGTGCACTGTGTAGCTATGTCTGGGTCCCCTATATATTAGGACAAGTACTAAGGGTGCACTGTGTAGCCATGTCTTTGTTCCCCTGCATATTAGAACAAGTACTAAGGCTGTATTGTGTAGCCATGTCTGCGCCCCTTATGTATTAGAACAAGTACTAAGGGTGCACTGTGTAGCCATATCTGGGTCCTCTGTATATTAGGACAAGTACTAAGGGTGCACTGTGTAGCCATGTCTGAGTCCTCTATATATTAGGACAAGTACTTAGGGTGCACTGTGTAGCCATATAACCGGTCCTCCTATATATTAGGACAAGTACTAAGAATGCACTATGTAGCCATGTCTGGGTCCCCTGCATATTAGGACAAGTACTAAGGGTACACTGTGTGGCCATGTCTTGGTTCCCTGCATATTAAGACAAGTACTAAGGCTGTATTGTGTAGCCATGTCTGCGCCCCTTATGTATTAGAACAAGTACTAAGGGTGCACTATGTAGCCACGTCTGGGTCCCTATGTATTAGGACAAGTACTAAGGGTGCACTGTGTAGCCATGTCTGAGTCCCTTACATATATTACGACAAGTCCTAAGGGTGCACTGTGTAGCCATTAGAGATGAGCGAACGCGTTCGTCCGAGCTTGATATTCGTGCGAATATTAGGGTGTTCGGGATGTTCGTTATTCGTGACGAACACCATGCGGTGTTCTGGTTACTTTCACTTCCTTCCCTGAGACGTTAGCGCGCTTTTCTGGCCAATTGAAAGACAGGGAAGGCATTACAACTTCCCCCTGCAACGTTTAAGCCCTATACCACCCCCCTGCTGTGAGTGGCTGGCGAGATCAGGTGTTCGCCTAATATAAAAGTCGGCCCCTCCCGCGGCTCGCCTCAGATGCGGTGTGAGTTAGATGAGGGACAGTGCTGTTTATACCGGAGCTGCTGTAGGGAAAGAATTGGTAGTTAGTGTAGGCTTCAAGACCCCCCAAAGGTCCTTATTAGGGCCACTGATAGCTGTGTGTTGGCTGCTGTTAGCAGTGGGATTTTTTTTTTTCTCAAAGTCGCCTCTGCAGACCGTTGCACCTGGCATTAGGGACAGAAGTGCTGCATAGGCAGGGAGAGTGTTAGGAGTGAGTGTAGCCTTCAAGAACCTCAACGGTCCTTTCTAGGGCCATATTTATCCGTGTGCAGTACTGTCCAGGCTGCTGTTGGCTGTGCTGCATTTTTTTTGGGCTTCTCAAAATCGCCTCTGCAGAGCATTCCACCCTCCATTGATACTGCAGGGAAAGAATTGTATAGGCAGGGCCACAACACAGTTATTATTCATAGAATATACGCAGTGCTGCCTGTTGGTGGGAAAAACCTGAAAACAAATCTATTTGTCCAGCCTCTGTCCGTCCTAACGCCTGTGGACACGTGTGAGCTGCGTGAAAAACATTGCTAAATCATACGCACCCAGCTACGCTTTACTGCTGGCTTCGCCATTTGCTTTCCTTAATTGGGAAAAAAAATACCTGCTCTGCCACAGTTAATAACTCTGCTACCCTCACGTTCTGTGACACATAAGCAGGGACACAGCGCAGTTATTAAACTTCTCAGGTTCATTGAATATACGCAGTGCTGCCTGTTGGTGGGAAAAAACTGAAAAGAAATCTATTTGTCCAGCCTGTGTCCGTCCTTACGCCTGTGGAGACGTGTGAGCTGCGTGAAAAACATTGCTAAATCATACGCAGCCAGCTACGGTTTACTGCTGGGTTCGCCATTTGCTTTCCTTAATTGGGAAAAAAAATACCTGCTCTCCAAGAGTTATAATAACTCTGCTACCCTCACGTTCTGTGACACATAAGCAGGGACACAGCGCAGTTATTAAACTTCTCAGGTTCATTGAATATACGCAGTGCTGCCTGTTGGTGGGAAAAAACTGAAAAGAAATCTATTTGTCCAGCCTGTGTCCGTCCTTACGCCTGTGGAGACGTGTGAGCTGCGTGAAAAACATTGCTAAATCATACGCAGCCAGCTACGCTTTACTGCTGGCTTCGCCATTTGCTTTCCTTAATTGGGAAAAAAAATACCTGCTCTGCCACAGTTAATAACTCTGCTACCCTCACGTTCTGTGACACATAAGCAGGGACACAGCGCAGTTATTAAACTTCGCAGGTTCATTGAATATACGCAGTGCTGCCTGTTGGTGGGAAAAAACTGAAAAGAAATCTATTTGTCCAGCCTGTGTCCGTCCTTACGCCTGTGGAGACGTGTGAGCTGCGTGAAAAACATTGCTAAATCATACGCAGCCAGCTACGCTTTACTGCTGGCTTCGCCATTTGCTTTCCTTAATTGGGAAAAAAAATACCTGCTCTGCCACAGTTAATAACTCTGCTACCCTCACGTTCTGTGACACATAAGCAGGGACACAGCGCAGTTATTAAACTTCGCAGGTTCATTGAATATACGCAGTGCTGCCTGTTGGTGGGAAAAAACTGAAAAGAAATCTATTTGTCCAGCCTGTGTCCGTCCTTACGCCTGTGGAGACGTGTGAGCTGCGTGAAAAACATTGCTAAATCATACGCAGCCAGCTACGCTTTACTGCTGGCTTCGCCATTTGCTTTCCTTAATTGGGAAAAAAAATACCTGCTCTGCCACAGTTAATAACTCTGCTACCCTCACGTTCTGTGACACATAAGCAGGGACACAGCGCAGTTATTAAACTTCTCAGGTTCATTGAATATACGCAGTGCTGCCTGTTGGTGGGAAAAAACTGAAAAGAAATCTATTTGTCCAGCCTGTGTCCGTCCTTACGCCTGTGGAGACGTGTGAGCTGCGTGAAAAACATTGCTAAATCATACGCAGCCAGCTACGCTTTACTGCTGGCTTCGCCATTTGCTTTCCTTAATTGGGAAAAAAAATACCTGCTCTGCCACAGTTAATAACTCTGCTACCCTCACGTTCTGTGACACATAAGCAGGGACACAGCGCAGTTATTAAACTTCGCAGGTTCATTGAATATACGCAGTGCTGCCTGTTGGTGGGAAAAAACTGAAAAGAAATCTATTTGTCCAGCCTGTGTCCGTCCTTACGCCTGTGGAGACGTGTGAGCTGCGTGAAAAACATTGCTAAATCATACGCAGCCAGCTACGCTTTACTGCTGGCTTCGCCATTTGCTTTCCTTAATTGGGAAAAAAAATACCTGCTCTGCCACAGTTAATAACTCTGCTACCCTCACGTTCTGTGACACATAAGCAGGGACACAGCGCAGTTATTAAACTTCGCAGGTTCATTGAATATACGCAGTGCTGCCTGTTGGTGGGAAAAAACTGAAAAGAAATCTATTTGTCCAGCCTGTGTCCGTCCTTACGCCTGTGGAGACGTGTGAGCTGCGTGAAAAACATTGCTAAATCATACGCAGCCAGCTACGCTTTACTGCTGGCTTCGCCATTTGCTTTCCTTAATTGGGAAAAAAAATACCTGCTCTCCAAGAGTTATAATAACTCTGCTACCCTCACGTTCTGTGACACATAAGCAGGGACACAGCGCAGTTATTAAACTTCGCAGGTTCATTGAATATACGCAGTGCTGCCTGTTGGTGGGAAAAAACTGAAAAGAAATCTATTTGTCCAGCCTGTGTCCGTCCTTACGCCTGTGGAGACGTGTGAGCTGCGTGAAAAACATTGCTAAATCATACGCAGCCAGCTACGCTTTACTGCTGGGTTCGCCATTTGCTTTCCTTAATTGGGAAAAAAAATACCTGCTCTGCCACAGTTAATAACTCTGCTACCCTCACGTTCTGTGACACATAAGCAGGGACACAGCGCAGTTATTAAACTTAGATAATTCATTCACTAGAGGCAGTGGGGCCTTTCGTTTTCCAAAAAGGGCAAAAATTATATTTGGCCTGCAGTCTTGCGCCAATTTATTTCCTGCCTGGGAAATCTAATCACTGGTAATACAGCATGCTGAGGGGTAGGGGTAAGCCTAGAGGACGTGGACGTGGACGTGGCCGAGGACGCGGAGGGCCAAGTGAGGGTGTGGGCACAGGCCAAGCTCCTGATCCAGGTGTGTCGCAGCTGTCTGCTGCGCGATTAGGAGAGAGGCACGTTTCTGGCGTCCCCACATTCATCGCCCAATTAATGGGTCCACGCGGGAGACGGTTATTAGAAAATGAGCAGTGTGAGCAGGTCCTGTCCTGGATGGCAGAAAGTGCTTCGAGCAACCTATCGTCTACCCGCAGTTCTGCGCCGTCCACTGCTGCCAATCCGAATCCTCTGTCTGCTGCTCCTCCTTCCTCCCAGCCTCCTCACTCCACTACAATGACACCTGCTCAGGAGCGGGAACACTCCCAGGAACTGTTCTCGGGCCCCTGCTTAGATTGGGCAGCAGCGGTTCCTCTCCCACCAGAGGAGTTTATCGTCACTGATGCCCAACCATTCGAAAGTTCCCGGGGTCCGGGGGAAGAGGCTGGGGACTTCCGCCAACTGTCTCAACAACTTTCTGTGGGTGAGGAGGACGATGACGATCAGACACAGTTGTCTTGCAGTGAGGTAGTAGTAAGGGCAGTAAGTCCCAGGGAGCAGCGCACAGAGGATTCGGAGGAAGAGCAGCAGGACGATGAGGTGACTGACCCCACCTGGTGTGCAACGCTTACTCAGGAGGACAGGTCTTCAGAGGGGGAGTCAAGGGCATCAGCAGGGCAGGTTGCAAGAGGCAGTGCAGTGGCCAGGGGTAGAGGCAGGGCCAGACCGAATAATCCACCAAGTGTTTCCCAAAGCGCCCCCTCGCGCCATGCCACCCTGCGGAGGCCGAGGTGCTCTAAGGTCTGGCAGTTTTTCACAGAGACGCCTGACGACCGACGAACAGTGGTGTGCAACCTTTGTCGCGCAAAGCTCAGCCGGGGAGCCAACACCAACAGCCTCACCACCACCACCATGCGCAGACATATGATGGCCAAGCACCCCGCAAGGTGGGACAAAGGCCGTTCACCGCCTCCGGTTTGCACCCCTGCCTCTCCCCCTGTGCCCCAACCTGCCACTGAGATGCAACCCCCCTCTCAGGACACAGGCACTACCGCCTCATGGCCTGCACCCACACCCTCATCTCCGCTGTCCTCGGCCCCATCCAGCAGTGTAGTTCAGCGCACCGTTCAGCCGTCGCTTGCGCAAGTGTTCGAGCGCAAGCGCAAGTACGCCGCCACGCACCCGCACGCTCAAACGTTAACCGTCCGCATCGCAAAATTCATCAGCCTTGAGATGCTGCCGTATAGGGTTGTGGAAACGGAGTCCTTCAAAAGTATCATGGAGGCGGCGGCCCCGCGCTACTCAGTTCCCAGTCGCCACTACTTTTCCCGATGTGCCGTCCCAGCCCTGCACGACCACGTCTCCCGCAACATTGTGCGCGCCCTCACCAACGCGGTTACTGCCACGGTCCACTTAACTACGGACACGTGGACAAGCACAGGCGGGCAGGGCCACTACATCTCCCTGACGGCACATTGGGTGAATTTAGTGGAGGCTGGGACAGAGTCAGAGCCTGGGACCGCTCACGTCCTACCCACCCCCAGAATTGCGGGCCCCAGCTCGGTGGTGGTATCTGCGGAGGTGTATGCTTCCTCCACTAAAGCACCCTCCTCCTCCTCCTCCTCCTCTGTCTCACAATCAAGATGTGTCAGCAGCAGCATGTCGCCAGCAGTCGGTGTCGCGCGGTGTGGCAGCACAGCGGTGGGCAAGCGTCAGCAGGCCGTGCTGAAACTACTCAGCTTAGGCGATAAGAGGCACACGGCCCACGAACTGCTGCAGGGTCTGACACAGCAGACCGACCGCTGGCTTGCGCCGCTGAGCCTCCAACCGGGCATGGTCGTGTGTGACAACGGCCGTAACCTGGTGGCGGCTCTGCAGCTCGGCAGCCTCACGCACGTGCCGTGCCTGGCCCACGTCTTTAATTTGGTGGTTCAGCGGTTTCTGAAAAGCTACCCACGCTTGTCAGACCTGCTCGTAAAGGCGCGCCGGCTCTGCGCACATTTCCGCAAGTCCCACACGGACGCTGCCACCCTGCGCACCCTGCAACATCACTTTAAGCTGCCAGTGCACCGACTGCTGTGCGACGTGCCCACACGGTGGAACTCTACGCTCCACATGTTGGCCAGGCTCTATGAACAGCGTAGAGCTATAGTCGAATACCAACTCCAACATGGGCGGCGCAGTGGGAGTCAGCCTCCTCAATTCCTTTCAGAAGAGTGGGCCTGGTTGGCAGACATCTGCCATGTCCTTGGTAATTTTGAGGAGTCTACCCAGGTGGTGAGCGGCGATGCTACAATCATTAGCGTCACCATTCCTCTGCTATGCATCTTGAGAAATTCCCTGCAAACCATAAAGGCAGCTGCTTTGCGCTCGGAAACGGGGGCGGGGGAAGACAGTATGCCGCTGGATAGTCAGGGCACCCTCCTGTCTATTTCACAGCGCGTACAGGAGGAGGAGGAGGATGAGGAGGAGGGGGAAGAGACAGCTTGGCCCGCTGCTGACGGTACACCGGCTGATTGCCTGTCATCCTTTCAGCGTGTATGGCCTGAGGAGGAGGAGGAGGAGGAGGATCCTGAAAGTGATCTTCCTAGTGAAGACAGCCATGTGTTGCGTACAGGTACCCTGGCACACATGGCTGACTTCATGTTAGGATGCCTTTCTCGTGACCCTCGCGTTGCACGCATTCTGGCCACTACGGATTACTGGGTGTACACACTGCTCGATCCACGGTATAAGGAGAACCTGCCCACTCTGATTCCCGAAGAGGAAAGGGGTTCGAGAGTGTTGCTATACCACAGGACCCTTGCGGACAAGCTGATGGTAAAATTCCCAGCCGACAGCGCTAGTGGCAGAAGGCGCAGTTCCGAGGGCCATGTTGCAGGGGATGTGCGTAGATCGAGCAGCATGTACATCCCAGGCAGTGCAACAGTCTTTAAGGGCCTGGCCAGCTTTATGGCTCCCCACCAAGACTGTGTCACCGCTCCCCAGTCACGGCTGAGTCGGCGGGAGCACTGCAAAAGGATGGTGAGGGAGTACGTAGCGGATCGCACGACCATCCTTGGTGACGCCTCTGCCCCCTACAACTACTGGGTGTCGAAGCTGGACACGTGGCCTGAACTAGCCCTGTATGCCCTTGAGGTGCTTGCTTGTCCTGCGGCTAGCGTCTTGTCGGAGAGGGTGTTTAGTGCGGCTGGGGGAATCATCACCGATAAGCGTAGCCGCTTGTCAACCGACAGTGCCGACAGGCTAACACTCATCAAGATGAACAAAGGCTGGATTTCGCCAGACTTCTGTTCTCCACCAGCGGACAGCAGCGATACGTAAGCAATACGTAGGCTGCACCCGCGGATGGAAGCTACGTTCTCTCTCACCATCCAAAACGGGGACATTTGTGCTTCATCAATCTGTGTCTAATATTCCTCCTCCTCCTCCTCCTGCTCCTCCTCCTGAAACCTCACGTAATCACGCTGAACGGGCAATTTTTCTTAGGGCCACAAGGCTCACTCAAATAATTTTTCAGAACAATTTTTATAAGTTTCAATTAGCTTAAAAGCGTTGGAACTTTAACTTGAACCAATTTTTCGTTACACTGGGCTGCCTCCAGGCCTAGTTACCACTTAAGCCACATTAACCAAAGCGATTAATGGGTTTCACCTGCCCTCTTGGCTGGCCATGGCCAATTTTTGGGATGTACATTAGTACTGTTGATACAGCAATTTTTGTGGGCCCTCGCCTACAGTGTAATCAAATTAATTTTTAGCCCACCTGCATTACAGCTGACGTTACCTCAGCTGTGTTGGGCAATGCAATGGGATATTTCTATGTACCGCCGGTGGCTTCCTGGCACCCACCCAGGCAGTGGGTCCACAGGGAGTTAAACCTACATGTGTCCACTTGTAAAGAATCCCAGTCTGACTGGGGCATGCAGTGTGGGCCGAAGCCCACCTGTATTACGCACGACATTACTACCTCAGCTGTGTTGGGCAATGCAATGGGATATTTTTGTGTACCGCCGGTGGGTTCCAGGGAGCCACCCATGCTGTAGGTGCACACTGAGTTTTTAATACATCTGTACACTTCTAAAGAACCCGTCTGACTGGGGCATGCAGTGTGGGCCGAAGCCCACCTGTATTACGCACGACATTACTACCTCAGCTGTGTTGGGCAATGCAATGGGATATTTTTGTGTACCGCCGGTGGGTTCCAGGGAGCCACCCATGCTGTAGGTGCACACTGAGTTTTTAATACATCTGTACACTTCTAAAGAACCCGTCTGACTGGGGCATGCAGTGTGGGCCGAAGCCCACCTGTATTACGCACGACATTACTACCTCAGCTGTGTTGGGCAATGCAATGGGATATTTCTATGTACCGCCGGTGGCTTCCTGGCACCCACCCAGGCAGTGGGTCCACAGGGAGTTAAACCTACATGTGTCCACTTGTAAAGAACCCCAGTCTGACTGGGGCATGCAGTGTGGGCCGAAGCCCACCTGTATTACGCACGACATTACTACCTCAGCTGTGTTGGGCAATGCAATGGGATATTTTTGTGTACCGCCGGTGGGTTCCAGGGAGCCACCCATGCTGTAGGTGCACACTGAGTTTTTAATACATCTGTACACTTCTAAAGAACCCGTCTGACTGGGGCATGCAGTGTGGGCCGAAGCCCACCTGTATTACGCACGACATTACTACCTCAGCTGTGTTGGGCAATGCAATGGGATATTTTTGTGTACCGCCGGTGGGTTCCAGGGAGCCACCCATGCTGTAGGTGCACACTGAGTTTTTAATACATCTGTACACTTCTAAAGAACCCGTCTGACTGGGGCATGCAGTGTGGGCCGAAGCCCACCTGTATTACGCACGACATTACTACCTCAGCTGTGTTGGGCAATGCAATGGGATATTTCTATGTACCGCCGGTGGCTTCCTGGCACCCACCCAGGCAGTGGGTCCACAGGGAGTTAAACCTACATGTGTCCACTTGTAAAGAACCCCAGTCTGACTGGGGCATGCAGTGTGGGCCGAAGCCCACCTGTATTACGCACGACATTACTACCTCAGCTGTGTTGGGCAATGCAATGGGATATTTTTGTGTACCGCCGGTGGGTTCCAGGGAGCCACCCATGCTGTAGGTGCACACTGAGTTTTTAATACATCTGTACACTTCTAAAGAACCCGTCTGACTGGGGCATGCAGTGTGGGCCGAAGCCCACCTGTATTACGCACGACATTACTACCTCAGCTGTGTTGGGCAATGCAATGGGATATTTCTATGTACCGCCGGTGGCTTCCTGGCACCCACCCAGGCAGTGGGTCCACAGGGAGTTAAACCTACATGTGTCCACTTGTAAAGAACCCCAGTCTGACTGGGGCATGCAGTGTGGGCCGAAGCCCACCTGCATTAAGCACGACATTACTACCTCAGCTGTGTTGGGCAATGCAATGGGATATTTCTGTGTACCGCCGGTGGGTTCCAGGGAGCCACCCATGCTGTGGGTCGACAGGGACTTCACAATAGGGAGTTGTACCTGCCTGTGTCTATGAATTAAAAAGCCCGGTCTGACTGGGGCATGCAGACACCTTGACAGAATGAATAGTGTGTGGCACATAGGTTCCCCATTGCTATGCCCACGTGTGCAGCTCCTGATGGCGGTGGCACAGGATTCTATTTCTCATTGCTTCTGTACAGCATTGTGGGCTATCGCTCCGCCACTTTTAAAGAGGGTCGCTGCCTAGCCGTGCCAACCTCTGCAGTGTATGCCTGAGGTCCCTCGTCATGGCAGACGCAATTCTAAATAGACATGAGCGTGGTGTGGCATGAGGGCAGCTGAAGGCTGCGCAGGGACACTTTGGTGTGCGCTGTGGGGGGGAGGGGGTGCGGTTGGGCAGCATGTAACTCAGGAGAAGTGGCAGTGGAGTGTCATGCAGGCAGTGATTGTGCTTTGTTGGAGGTAGTGTGGTGCTTAGCAAAGGTATGCCATGCTAATGAGGGCTTTTCAGAAGTAAAAGTTGTTGGGAGGGGGGGGGGCCCACTCTTGCCGCTATTGTGGCTTAATAGTGGGACCTGTGAACTTAGGATGCAGCCCAACATGTAGCCCCTCGCCTGCCCTATCCGTCACTGTGTCATTCCCATCACTTTCCTGAATTGCCCAGATTTTCACACATGAAAACCTTAGCGAGCATCGGCGAAATACAAAAATGTTCTGGTCGCCCATTGACTTCAATGGGGTTCGTTGTTCGAAACGAACCCTCGAGCATCACGGGAAGTTCGTTACGAATAACGAACACCCGAACATTTTGGTGTTCGCTCATCTCTAGTAGCCATGTCTGGTCCCTTATATATTAGGACAAGTACTAAGGGTGCACTGTGTAGCTATATTGGGTCTCCTATATATTAGGACAAGTACTAAGGGTGCACTGTGTAGCCATTTCTTGGTCCCCTGCATATTAGGACAAGTACTAAGGGTGCACTGTTTAGCCATATCTGAACTCCTATATATTAGGACAAGTACTAAGGGTGCACTGTGTACCCATATCTGGTTTCCTATATATTAGGACAAGAACTAAGGGTGCACTGTGTAGTCATGTCTGGGTCCCTATATATTAGGACAAGTACTAAGGGTGCACTGTGTAGTCATGTCAGGGTCCCTATATATTAGAACAAGTACTAACTGTGCCCTGTGGAGCCATGTCTGGTCTCCTATATATTAGGACAAGTACTAAGGGTGCACTGTGTAGCCATATCTGGTCCCCTATATATTAGGACAAGTACTAAGGGTGCACTGTGTAGCCATATCTGGTCCCCTATATATTAGGACAAGTACTAAGGGTGCACTGTGTAGCCATATCTGGTCTCCTATATATTAGGACAAGTACTAAGGGTGCATTATGTAGCCATGTCTGGTCTCCTATATATTAGGACAAGTACTAAGGGTGCACTGTGTAGCCATATCTGGTCCCCTATATATTAGGACAAGTACTAAGGGTGCACTGTGTACCCCTATCTGGTCTCCTATATATTAGGACAAGTATTAAGGGTGCACTGTGTAGCCATATCTGGGTCCCCTGCATATTAGGACAAGTACTAAGGGTGCACTGTGTAGCCATATCTTTGTTCCCCTGCATATTAGGACAAGTACTAAGGGTGCACTGTGTAGTCATGTCTTGGTCCCCTGCATATTAAGAGAATTACTAAGGGTGCACTGTGTAGCCATGTCTGGCCCCCTATATATTAGGACAAGTACTAAGTGTGCACTGTGTAGTCATGTCTGGGTCCCCTATATATTAGGACAAGTACTAAGGGTGCACTGTGTAGTCATGTCTGGGTCCCTTACATATATTACGACAAGTCCTAAGGGTGCACTGTGTAGCCATGTCTGGTCCCTTATATATTAGGACAAGTACTAAGGGTGCACTGTGTAGCTATATTGGGTCTCCTATATATTAGGACAAGTACTAAGGGTGCACTGTGTAGCCATGTCTTGGTCCCCTGCATATTAGGACAAGTACTAAGGGTGCACTGTTTAGCCATATCTGAACTCCTATATATTAGGACAAGTACTAAGGGTGCACTGTGTACCCATATCTGGTCTCCTATATATTAGGACAAGAACTAAGGGTGCACTGTGTAGTCATGTCTGGGTCCCTATATATTAGGACAAGTACTAAGGGTGCACTGTGTAGTCATGTCAGGGTCCCTATATATTAGAACAAGTACTAACTGTGCCCTGTGGAGCCATGTCTGGTCTCCTATATATTAGGACAAGTACTAAGGGTGCACTATGTAGCCATATCTGGTCCCCTATATATTAGGACAAGTACTAAGGGTGCACTGTGTAGCCATATCTGGTCCCCTATATATTAGGACAAGTACTAAGGGTGCACTGTGTAGCCATATCTGGTCTCCTATATATTAGGACAAGTACTAAGGGTGCATTATGTAGCCATGTCTGGTCTCCTATATATTAGGACAAGTACTAAGGGTGCACTGTGTAGCCATATCTGGTCCCCTATATATTAGGACAAGTACTAAGGGTGCACTGTGTACCCCTATCTGGTCTCCTATATATTAGGACAAGTATTAAGGGTGCACTGTGTAGCCATATCTGGGTCCCCTGCATATTAGGACAAGTACTAAGGGTGCACTGTGTAGCCATATCTTTGTTCCCCTGCATATTAGGACAAGTACTAAGGGTGCACTGTGTAGTCATGTCTTGGTCCCCTGCATATTAAGAGAATTACTAAGGGTGCACTGTGTAGCCATGTCTGGCCCCCTATATATTAGGACAAGTACTAAGTGTGCACTGTGTAGTCATGTCTGGGTCCCCTATATATTAGGACAAGTACTAAGGGTGCACTGTGTAGTCATGTCTGGGTCCCCTATATATTAGGACAAGTACTAAGGGTGCACTGTGTAGTCATGTCTGGGTCCCTATATATTAGGACAAGTACTAAGGGTGCACTGTGTAGCCATGTCTGGGTCCCCTATATATTAGGACAAGTACTAAGGGTGCACTCTGTAGTCATGTCTGGGTCCCTATATATTAGGACAAGTACTAAGGGTGCACTGTGTAGTCATGTCTGGTCTCCTATATATTAGGACAAGTGCTAAGGGTGCACTGTGTACCCATATCTGGTCTCCTATATATTAGGACAAGTACTAAGGGTGCACTGTGTACCCATATCTGGTCTCCTATATATTAGGACAAGTACTAAGGGTGCACTGTGTAGCCATATCTGGTCTCCTATATATTAGGGCAAGTACTAAGGGTGCACTGTGTAGTCACGTCTGGGTCCCCTGCATATTAGGACAAGTACTAAAGGAGCACTGTGTAGTTATGTCTGGGTTTCCTGTATAGTACGACAAGTACTAAGGGTGCACTGTGTAGCCATGTCTGGTCCACTATATATTAGGACAAGTACTAAGGGTGCACTGTGTAGCCATATTGGGTCTCCTATATATTAGGACAAGTGCTAAGGGTGCACTGTGTAGCCATGTCTGGGTCCCCTGCATATTAGGACAAGTACTAAGGGTGCACTGTGTAGCCATGTCTGGTCTCCTATATATTAGGACAAGTACTAAGCGTGCACTGTGTAGCCATGTCTGGGTCCCCTGCATATTAGGACAAGTACTAAGGGTGCACTGTGTAAACATGTCTGGTCTCCTATATATTAGGACAAGTACTAAGGGTGCACGGTGTAGCCATGTCTTGGTCCCCTGCATATTAGGACAAGCATTAGGGTGCACTGTGTAGTCATGTCTGGGTCCCCTATATATTAGGACAAGTACTAAGGGTGCACTGTGTAGCCATGTCTGGGTCCCCTGTATATTAGGACAAGTACTAAGGGGGCACTGTGTAGCCATGTCTGGTACCCTATATATAAGGACAAGTACTAAGGGTGTACTGTGTAGTCATGTCTGGGTCCCCTGTGTATTAGGACAAGCATTAGGGTGCACTGTTAGTCATGTCTGGGTCCCCTATATAATAGGACAAGTACTAAGGGTGCACTGTGTAGCCATGTCTGGGTCCCCTATATATTAGGACTAGTACTAAGGGTGCACTGTGTACCCCTATCTGGTCTCCTATATATTAGGACAAGTATTAAGGGTGCACTGTGTAGCCATATCTGGGTCCCCTGCATATTAGGACAAGTACTAAGGGTGCACTGTGTAGCCATATCTTTGTTCCCCTGCATATTAGGACAAGTACTAAGCGTGCACTGTGTAGTCATGTCTTGGTCCCCTGCATATTAAGAGAATTACTAAGGGTGCACTGTGTAGTCATGTCTGGCCCCCTATATATTAGGACAAGTACTAAGTGTGCACTGTGTAGTCATGTCTGGGTCCCCTATATATTAGGACAAGTACTAAGGGTGCACTGTGTACCCATATCTGGTCTCCTATATATTAGGACAAGAACTAAGGGTGCACTGTGTAGTCACGTCTGGGTCCCCTGCATATTAGGACAAGTACTAAAGGAGCACTGTGTAGTCATGTCTGGTCTCCTATATATTAGGACAAGTACTAAGCGTGCACTGTGTAGCCATGTCTGGGTTCCCTGCATATTAGGACAAGTACTAAGGGTGCACTGTGTAGACATGTCTGGTCTCCTATATATTAGGACAAGTACTAAGGGTGCACTGTGTAGACATGTCTGGTCTCCTATATATTAGGACAAGTACTAAGCGTGCACTGTGTACCCATATCTGGTCTCCTATATATTAGGACAAGTACTAAGGGTGCACTGTGTAGCCATATCTGGTCTCCTATATATTAGGGCAAGTACTAAGGGTGCACTGTGTAGTCACGTCTGGGTCCCCTGCATATTAGGACAAGTACTAAAGGAGCACTGTGTAGTCATGTCTGGGTCTCCTGTATAGTACGACAAGTACTAAGGGTGCACTGTGTAGCCATGTCTGGTCCACTATATATTAGGACAAGTACTAAGGGTGCACTGTGTAGCCATATTGGGTCTCCTATATATTAGGACAAGTGCTAAGGGTGCACTGTGTAGCCATGTCTGGGTCCCCTGCATATTAGGACAAGTACTAAGGGTGCACTGTGTAGCCATGTCTGGTCTCCTATATATTAGGACAAGTACTAAGCGTGCACTGTGTAGCCATGTCTGGGTCCCCTGCATATTAGGACAAGTACTAAGGGTGCACTGTGTAAACATGTCTGGTCTCCTATATATTAGGACAAGTACTAAGGGTGCACTGTGTAGACATGTCTGGTCTCCTATATATTAGGACAAGTACTAAGGGTGCACGGTGTAGCCATGTCTTGGTCCCCTGCATATTAGGACAAGCATTAGGGTGCACTGTGTAGTCATGTCTGGGTCCCCTATATATTAGGACAAGTACTAAGGGTGCACTGTGTAGCCATGTCTGGGTCCCCTGTATATTAGGACAAGTACTAAGGGGGCACTGTGTAGCCATGTCTGGTACCCTATATATAAGGACAAGTACTAAGGGTGTACTGTGTAGTCATGTCTGGGTCCCCTGTGTATTAGGACAAGCATTAGGGTGCACTGTTAGTCATGTCTGGGTCCCCTATATAATAGGACAAGTACTAAGGGTGCACTGTGTAGCCATGTCTGGGTCCCCTATATATTAGGACAAGTACTAAGGGTGCACTGTGTACCCCTATCTGGTCTCCTATATATTAGGACAAGTATTAAGGGTGCACTGTGTAGCCATATCTGGGTCCCCTGCATATTAGGACAAGTACTAAGGGTGCACTGTGTAGCCATATCTTTGTTCCCCTGCATATTAGGACAAGTACTAAGCGTGCACTGTGTAGTCATGTCTTGGTCCCCTGCATATTAAGAGAATTACTAAGGGTGCACTGTGTAGTCATGTCTGGCCCCTATATATTAGGACAAGTACTAAGTGTGCACTGTGTAGTCATGTCTGGGTCCCCTATATATTAGGACAAGTACTAAGGGTGCACTGTGTACCCATATCTGGTCTCCTATATATTAGGACAAGAACTAAGGGTGCACTGTGTAGTCACGTCTGGGTCCCCTGCATATTAGGACAAGTACTAAAGGAGCACTGTGTAGTCAAGTCTGGTCTCCTATATATTAGGACAAGTACTAAGCGTGCACTGTGTAGCCATGTCTGGGTTCCCTGCATATTAGGACAAGTACTAAGGGTGCACTGTGTAGACATGTCTGGTCTCCTATATATTAGGACAAGTACTAAGGGTGCACTGTGTAGCCATGTCTGGTCTCCTATATATTAGGACAAGTACTAAGCGTGCACTGTGTAGCCATGTCTGGGTCCCCTGCATATTAGGACAAGTACTAAGGGTGCACTGTGTAGACATGTCTGGTCTCCTATATATTAGGACAAGTACTAAGGGTGCACTGTGTAGACATGTCTGGTCTCCTATATATTAGGACAAGTACTAAGGGTGCACGGTGTAGCCATGTCTTGGTCCCCTGCATATTAGGACAAGCATTAGGGTGCACTGTGTAGTCATGTCTGGGTCCCCTAAATATTAGGACAAGTACTAAGGGGGCACTGTGTAGCCATGTCTGGGCCCCCTGTATATTAGGACCAGTACTAAGGGGGCACTGTGTAGCCATGTCTGGTCCCCTATATATTAGGACAAGTTCTAAGGGTGTACTGTGTAGTCATGTCTGGGTCCCCTGTGTATTAGGACAAGCATTAGGGTGCACTGTTAGTCATGTCTGGGTCCCCTATATAATAGGACAAGTACTAAGGGTGCACTGTGTAGCCATGTCTGGGTCCCCTATATATTAGGACAAGTATTAAGGGTGCACTGTGTAGCCATATCTGGGTCCCCTGCATATTAGGACAAGTACTAAGGGTGCACTGTGTAGCCATATCTTTGTTCCCCTGCATATTAGGACAAGTACTAAGCGTGCACTGTGTAGTCATGTCTTGGTCCCCTGCATATTAAGAGAATTACTAAGGGTGCACTGTGTAGTCATGTCTGGCCCCCTTATATTAGGACAAGTACTAAGTGTGCACTGTGTAGTCATGTCTGGGTCCCCTATATATTAGGACAAGTACTAAGGGTGCACTGTGTACCCATATCTGGTCTCCTATATATTAGGACAAGAACTAAGGGTGCACTGTGTAGTCACGTCTGGGTCCCCTGCATATTAGGACAAGTACTAAAGGAGCACTGTGTAGTCATGTCTGGTCTCCTATATATTAGGACAAGTACTAAGCGTGCAATGTGTAGCCATGTCTGGGTTCCCTGCATATTAGGACAAGTACTAAGGGTGCACTGTGTAGACATGTCTGGTCTCCTATATATTAGGACAAGTACTAAGGGTGCACTGTGTAGACATGTCTGGTCTCCTATATATTAGGACAAGTACTAAGGGTGCACTGTGTAGCCATGTCTGGGTCCCCTGCATATTAGGACAAGTACTAAGGGTGCACAGTGTAGACATGTCTGGTCTCCTATATATTAGGACAAGTACTAAGGGTGCACTGTGTAGACATGTCTGGTCTCCTATATATTAGGACAAGTACTAAGGGTGCACGGTGTAGCCATGTCTTGGTCCCCTGCATATTAGGACAAGCATTAGGGTGCACTGTGTAGTCATGTCTGGGTCCCCTATATATTAGGACAAGTACTAAGGGGGCACTGTGTAGCCATGTCTGGGCCCCTTGTATATTAGGACAAGTACTAAGGGGGCACTGTGTAGCCATGTCTGGTCCCCTATATATTAGGACAAGTACTAAGGGTGTACTGTGTAGTCATGTCTGGGTCCCCTGTGTATTAGGACAAGCATTAGGGTGCACTGTTAGTCATGTCTGGGTCCCCTATATAAAAGGACAAGTACTAAGGGTGCACTGTGTAGCCATGTCTGGGTCCCCTATATATTAGGACAAGTACTAAGGGTGCACTGTGTAGCCATGTCTGCGCCCCTTATGTATTAGAACAAGTACTAAGGGTGCCCTGTGTAGCCATGTCTGGTCTCCTATATATTAGGACAAGTACTAAGGATGCACTGTGTAGTCATGTCTGGGTCCCCTGTATATTAGGACAAGTACTAAGTGTGCACTGTGTAGCCGTGTCTGGGCCCCCTGTATATTAGGACAAGTACTAAGGGTGCCCTGTGTAGCCATGTCTGGTCTCCGATATATTAGGACAAGTACTAAGGATGCACTGTGTAGTCATGTCTGGGTCCCCTGTATATTAGGACAAGTACTAAGTGTGCACTGTGTAGCCGTGTCTGGGCCCCCTGTATATTAGGACAAGTACTAAGGGGGCACTGTGCAGCCATGTCTGGTCCCCTATATATTAGGACAAGTACTAAGGGTGTACTGTGTAGTCATATCTGGGTCCCCTGTGTATTAGGACAAGCATTAGGGTGCACTGTGTAGTCATGTCTTGGTCCCCTATATATTAGGACAAGTACTAAGGGTGCACTGTTTAGCCGTATCTGGTCTCCTATATATTAGGACAGGTACTAAGGGTGCCCTGTGTAGCCATGTCTGGGTCCCCTATATATTAGGACAAGTACTAAGGGTGCACTGTGTAGTCATGTCTGGGCCCCTTTTGTCTTAGGACAAGTACTAAGGGTGCACTGTGTAGCCATGTCTAAGTCCCTATATATTAGAAAAAAGTACTAACTGTGATCTGTGGAGCCATGTCTGGTCTCCTATATATTAGGACAAGTACTAAGGGTGCACTGTGTAGTCATGTCTGGGTCCCTATATATTAGGACAAGTACTAAGGGTGCACTGTGTAGCCATGTCTTGGTCCCCTGCATATTAGGACAAGTACTAAGGGTGCACTGTGTAGCCATATCTGGTCCCCTATATATTAGGACAAGTACTAAGGGTGCACTGTGTAGCCATATCTGGTCCCCTATATATTAGGACAAGTACTAAGGGTGCACTGTGTAGCCATATCTGGTCTCCTATATATTAGGACAAGTACTAAGGGTGCACGGCGTAGCCGTGTCTGGGTCTCCTATATTTTAGGACAACTACTAAGGGTGCACTGTGTAGCCATATCTGGTCTCCTATATATTAGGAAAAGTACTAAGGGTGCACTGTGTAGTCATGTCTGGTCCCCTGCATATTAGGACAAGTACTAAGGGTGCACTGTGTACCCATATCTGGTCTCCTATATATTAGGACAAGTATTAAGGGTGCACTGTGTAGCCATATCTGGGTCCCCTGCATATTAGGACAAGTACTAAGGGTGCGCTGTGTAGCCATATCTTTGTTCCCCTGCATATTAGGACAAGTACTAAGGGTGCACTGTGTAGTCATGTCTTGGTCACCTGCATGTAGTCTTGTCTGGCCCCCTATATATTAGGACAAGTACTAAGTGTGCACTGTGTAGTCATGTCTGGGTCCCCTATATATTAGGACAAGTACTAAGGGTGCACTGTGTAGTCATGTCTGGGTCCCTATATATTAGGACAAGTACTAAGGGTGCACTGTGTAGCCATGTCTGGGTCCCCTATATATTAGGACAAGTACTAAGGGTGCACTGTGTAGCCGTGTCTGGGCCCCCTGTATATTAGGACAAGTACTAAGGGTGCCCTGTGTAGCCATGTCTGGTCTCCGATATATTAGGACAAGTACTAAGGATGCACTGTGTAGTCATGTCTGGGTCCCCTGTATATTAGGACAAGTACTAAGTGTGCACTGTGTAGCCGTGTCTGGGCCCCCTGTATATTAGGACAAGTACTAAGGGGGCACTGTGCAGCCATGTCTGGTCCCCTATATATTAGGACAAGTACTAAGGGTGTACTGTGTAGTCATATCTGGGTCCCCTGTGTATTAGGACAAGCATTAGGGTGCACTGTGTAGTCATGTCTTGGTCCCCTATATATTAGGACAAGTACTAAGGGTGCACTGTTTAGCCGTATCTGGTCTCCTATATATTAGGACAGGTACTAAGGGTGCCCTGTGTAGCCATGTCTGGGTCCCCTATATATTAGGACAAGTACTAAGGGTGCACTGTGTAGTCATGTCTGGGCCCCTTTTGTCTTAGGACAAGTACTAAGGGTGCACTGTGTAGCCATGTCTGAGTCCCTATATATTAGAAAAAAGTACTAACTGTGATCTGTGGAGCCATGTCTGGTCTCCTATATATTAGGACAAGTACTAAGGGTGCACTGTGTAGTCATGTCTGGGTCCCTATATATTAGGACAAGTACTAAGGGTGCACTGTGTAGCCATGTCTTGGTCCCCTGCATATTAGGACAAGTACTAAGGGTGCACTGTGTAGCCATATCTGGTCCCCTATATATTAGGACAAGTACTAAGGGTGCACTGTGTAGCCATATCTGGTCCCCTATATATTAGGACAAGTACTAAGGGTGCACTGTGTAGCCATATCTGGTCTCCTATATATTAGGACAAGTACTAAGGGTGCACGGCGTAGCCGTGTCTGGGTCTCCTATATTTTAGGACAACTACTAAGGGTGCACTGTGTAGCCATATCTGGTCTCCTATATATTAGGAAAAGTACTAAGGGTGCACTGTGTAGTCATGTCTGGTCCCCTGCATATTAGGACAAGTACTAAGGGTGCACTGTGTACCCATATCTGGTCTCCTATATATTAGGACAAGTATTAAGGGTGCACTGTGTAGCCATATCTGGGTCCCCTGCATATTAGGACAAGTACTAAGGGTGCGCTGTGTAGCCATATCTTTGTTCCCCTGCATATTAGGACAAGTACTAAGGGTGCACTGTGTAGTCATGTCTTGGTCACCTGCATGTAGTCATGTCTGGCCCCCTATATATTAGGACAAGTACTAAGTGTGCACTGTGTAGTCATGTCTGGGTCCCCTATATATTAGGACAAGTACTAAGGGTGCACTGTGTAGTCATGTCTGGGTCCCTATATATTAGGACAAGTACTAAGGGTGCACTGTGTAGCCATGTCTGGGTCCCCTATATATTAGGACAAGTACTAAGGGTGCACTCTGTAGTCATGTCTGGGTCCCTATATATTAGGACAAGTACTAAGTGTGCACTGTGTAGTCATGTCTGGGTTCCCTATATATTAGGACAAGTACTAAGGGGGCACTGTGTAGTCATGTCTGGGTCCCTATATATTAGGACAAGTACTAAGGGTGCACTGTGTAGCCATGTCTGGGTCCCCTATATATTAGGACAAGTACTAAGGGTGCACTCTGTAGTCATGTCTGGGTCCCTATATATTAGGACAAGTACTAAGGGTGCAATGTGTAGTCATGTCTGGTCTCCTATATATTAGGACAAGTACTAAGGGTGCACTGTGTACCCATATCTGGTCTCCTATATATTAGGACAAGTACTAAGGGTGCACTGTGTACCCATATCTGGTCTCCTATATATTAGGACAAGTACTAAGGGTGCACTGTGTAGCCATATCTGGTCTCCTATATATTAGGGCAAGTACTAAGGGTGCACTGTGTAGTCACGTCTGGGTCCCCTGCATATTAGGACAAGTACTAAAGGTGCGCTGTGTAGTCATGTCTGGGTCATTATATATTAGGACAAGTACTAAGGGTGCACTGTGTAGTCATGTCTGGGTCTCCTGTATATTAGGACAAGTACTAAGGGTGCACTGTGTAGCCATATTGGGTCTCCTATATATTAGGACAAGTGCTAAGGGTGCACTGTGTAGCCATGTCTGGGTCCCCTGCATATTAGGACAAGTACTAAGGGTGCACTGTGTAGCCATGTCTGGTCTCCTATATATTAGGACAAGTACTAAGCGTGCACTGTGTAGCCATGTCTGGGTCCCCTGCATATTAGGACAAGTACTAAGGGTGCACTGTGTAGCCATGTCTGGTCTCCTATATATTAGGACAAGTACTAAGGGTGCACGGTGTAGCCATGTCTTGGTCCCCTGCATATTAGGACAAGCATTAGGGTGCACTGTGTAGTCATGTCTGGGTCCCCTATATATTAGGACAAGTACTAAGGGGGCACTGTGTAGCCATGTCTGGTCCCCTATATATTAGGACAAGTACTAAGGGTGTACTATGTAGTCATGTCTGGGTCCCCTGTGTATTAGGACAAGCATTAGGGTGCACTGTGTAGCCATATCTGGTCTCCTATATATTAGGACAAGTACTAAGGGTGCACGGCGTAGCCGTGTCTGGGTCTCCTATATATTAGGACAACTACTAAGGGTGCACTGTGTAGCCATATCTGGTCTCCTATATATTAGGAAAAGTACTAAGGGTGCACTGTGTAGTCATGTCTGGTCCCCTGCATATTAGGACAAGTACTAAGGGTGCACTGTGTACCCATATCTGGTCTCCTATATATTAGGACAAGTATTAAGGGTGCACCGTGTAGCCATATCTGGGTCCCCTGCATATTAGGACAAGTACTAAGGGTGCGCTGTGTAGCCATATCTTTGTTCCCCTGCATATTAGGACAAGTACTAAGGGTGCACTGTGTAGTCATGTCTTGGTCACCTGCATGTAGTCATGTCTGGCCCCCTATATATTAGGACAAGTACTAAGTGTGCACTGTGTAGTCATGTCTGGGTCCCCTATATATTAGGACAAGTACTAAGGGTGCACTGTGTAGTCATGTCTGGGTCCCTATATATTAGGACAAGTACTAAGGGTGCACTGTGTAGCCATGTCTGGGTCCCCTATATATTAGGACAAGTACTAAGGGTGCACTCTGTAGTCATGTCTGGGTCCCTATATATTAGGACAAGTACTAAGTGTGCACTGTGTAGTCATGTCTGGGTCCCCTATATATTAGGACAAGTACTAAGGGGGCACTGTGTAGTCATGTCTGGGTCCCTATATATTAGGACAAGTACTAAGGGTGCACTGTGTAGCCATGTCTGGGTCCCCTATATATTAGGACAAGTACTAAGGGTGCACTCTGTAGTCATGTCTGGGTCCCTATATATTAGGACAAGTACTAAGGGTGCAATGTGTAGTCATGTCTGGTCTCCTATATATTAGGACAAGTACTAAGGGTGCACTGTGTACCCATATCTGGTCTCCTATATATTAGGAGAAGTACTAAGGGTGCACTGTGTACCCATATCTGGTCTCCTATATATTAGGACAAGTACTAAGGGTGCACTGTGTAGCCATATCTGGTCTCCTATATATTAGGGCAAGTACTAAGGGTGCACTGTGTAGTCACGTCTGGGTCCCCTGCATATTAGGACAAGTACTGAAGGTGCGCTGTGTAGTCATGTCTGGGTCATTATATATTAGGACAAGTACTAAGGGTGCACTGTGTAGTCATGTCTGGGTCTCCTGTATATTAGGACAAGTACTAAGGGTGCACTGTGTAGCCATATTGGGTCTCCTATATATTAGGACAAGTGCTAAGGGTGCACTGTGTAGCCATGTCTGGGTCCCCTGCATATTAGGACAAGTACTAAGGGTGCACTGTGTAGCCATGTCTGGTCTCCTATATATTAGGACAAGTACTAAGCGTGCACTGTGTAGCCATGTCTGGGTCCCCTGCATATTAGGACAAGTACTAAGGGTGCACTGTGTAGCCATGTCTGGTCTCCTATATATTAGGACAAGTAATAAGGGTGCACGGTGTAGCCATGTCTTGGTCCCCTGCATATTAGGACAAGCATTAGGGTGCACTGTGTAGTCATGTCTGGGTCCCCTATATATTAGGACAAGTACTAAGGGGGCACTGTGTAGCCATGTCTGGTCCCCTATATATTAGGACAAGTACTAAGGGTGTACTATGTAGTCATGTCTGGGTCCCCTGTGTATTAGGACAAGCATTAGGGTGCACTGTGTAGTCATGTCTGGGTCCCCTATATATTATGGCAAGTACTAAGGGTGCACTGTGTAGTCATGTCTGGGTCCCCTATATATTAGGACAAGTACTAAGGGTGCACTGTGTAGTCATGTCTGGGTCCCTATATATTAGGACAAGTACTAAGGGTGCACTGTGTAGCCATGTCTGGGTCCCCTATATATTAGGACAAGTACTAAGGGTGCACTCTGTAGTCATGTCTGGGTCCCTATATATTAGGACAAGTACTAAGGGTGCACTGTGTAGTCATGTCTGGTCTCCTATACATTAGGACAAGTACTAAGGGTGCACTGTGTACCCATATCTGTTCTCCTATATATTAGGACAAGTACTAAGGGTGCACTGTGTACCCATATCTGGTCTCCTATATATTAGGACAAGTACTAAGGGTGCACTGTGTAGCCATATCTGGTCTCCTATATATTAGGGCAAGTACTAAGGGTGCACTGTGTAGTCACGTCTGGGTCCCCTGCATATTAGGACAAGTACTAAAGGTGCACTGTGTAGTCATGTCTGGGTCCCCTGCATATTAAGACAATTACTAAGGGTGCACTGTGTAGTCATGTCTGGCCCCCTATATATAAGGACAAGTACTAAGTGTGCACTGTGTAGTCATGTCTGGGTCCCCTATATATTAGGACAAGTACTAAGGGTGCACTGTGTAGTCATGTCTGGGTCCCTATATATTAGGACAAGTACTAAGGGTGCACTGTGTAGTCATGTCTGGTCCCCTGCATATTAGGACAAGTACTAAGGGTGCACTGTGTAGCCATGTCTGGTCTCCTATATATTAGGAAAAGTACTAAGGGTGCACGGTGTAGCCATGTCTTGGTCCCCTGCATATTAGGACAAGCATTAGGGTGCACTGTGTAGTCATGTCTGGGTCCCCTATATATTAGGACAAGTACTAAGGGGGCACTGTGTTGCCATGTCTGGGCCCCCTGTATATTAGGACAAGTACTAAGGGGGCACTGTGTAGCCATGTCTGGTTCCCTATATATTAGGACAAGTACTAAGGGTGCACTGTGTAGTCATGTCTGGGTCCCCGGTGTATTAGGACAAGCATTAGGGTGCACTGTGTAGTCATGTCTGGGTCCCCTATATATTAGGACAAGTACTAAGGGTGCACTGTGTAGCCATGTCTGGGTCCCCTATATATTAGGACAAGTACTAAGGGTGCACTGTGTAGCCATGTCTGCGCCCCTTATGTATTAGAACAAGTACTAAGGGTGCACTGTGTAGCCATGTCTGGTCTGCTATATATTAGGACAAGTACTAAGCGTGCACTGTGTAGCCAGGTCTGGGTCCCCTGCATATTAGGACAAGTACTAAGGGTGCACTGTGTAGTCATGTCTGGGTCTCCTATATATTAGGACAAGTACTAAGGGTGCACTGTGTACCCATATCTGGTCTCCTATATATTAGGACAAGTACTAAGGGTGCACTGTGTAGCCATATCTGGTCTCCTATATATTAGGACAAGTACTAAGGGTGTACTGTGTAGTCATGTCTGGACCCCTGCATATTAGGACAAGTACTAAGGGTGCACTGTGTACCCATATCTGGTCTCCTATATATTAGGACAAGTATTAAGGTTGCACTGTGTAGCCATATCTGGGTCCCCTGCATATTAGGACAAGTACTAAGGGTGCACTGTGTAGCCATATCTTTGTTCCCCTGCCTATTAGGACAAGTACTAAGGGTGCACTGTGTAGTCATGTCTTGGTCCCCTGCATATTAAGACAATTACTAAGGGTGCACTGTGTAGTCATGTCTGTCCCCCTATATATTAGGGCAAGTAATAAGTGTGCACTGTGTAGTCATGTCTGGGTCCCCTATATATTAGGACAAGTACTAAGGGTGCACTGTGTAGTCATGTCTGGGTCCCTATATATTAGGACAAGTACTAAGGGTGCACTCTATAGTCATGTCTGGGTCCCTATATATTAGGACAAGTACTAAGGGTGCACTGTGTAGTCATGTCTGAATCTCCTGTATATTAGGACAAGTACTAAGGGTGCACTGTGTAGCCATGTCTGGTCCCCTATATATTAGGACAAGTACTAAGGGTGCACTGTGTAGCCATATTGGGTCTCCTATATATTAGGACAAGTGCTAAGGGTGCACTGTGTAGCCATGTCTGGGTCCCCTGCATATTAGGACAAGTACTAAGGGTGCACTGTGTAGCCATGTCTGGTCTCCTATATATTAGGACAAGTACTAAGCGTGCACTGTGTAGCCATGTCTGGGTCCCCTGCATATTAGGACAAGTACTAAGGGTGCACTGTGTAGCCATGTCTGGTCTCCTATATATTAGGACAAGTACTAAGGGTGCACGGTGTAGTCATGTCTTGGTCCCCTGCATATTAGGACAAGCATTAGGGTGCACTGTGTAGTCATGTCTGGGTCCCCTATATATTAGGACAAGTACTAAGGGGGCACTGTGTAGCCATGTCTGGTCCCCTATATATTAGGACAAGTACTAAGGGTGTACTGTGTAGTCATGTCTGGGTCCCCTGTGTATTAGGACAAGCATTAGGGTGCACTGTGTAGTCATGTCTGGGTCCTCTATATATTAGGACAAGTACTAAGGGTGCACTGTGTAGCCATGTCTGGGTCCCCTATATATTAGGGCAAGTACTAAGGGTGCACTGTGTAGTCATGTCTGGGTCCCCTATATATTAGGACAAGTACTAAGGGTGCACTGTGTAGTCATGTCTGGGTCCCTATATATTAGGACAAGTACTAAGGGTGCACTGTGTAGCCATGTCTGGGTCCCCTATATATTAGGACAAGTACTAAGGGTGCACTCTGTAGTCATGTCTGGGTCCCTATATATTAGGAAAGTACTAAGGGTGCGCTGTGTAGCCATGTCTGGGTCCCCTATATATTAGGACAAGTACTAAGGGTGCACTGTGTAGCCATGTCTGGGCCCCTTATGTCTTAGGACAAGTACTAAGGGTGCACTGTGTAGCCATGTCTGAGTCCCTATATATTAGGACAAGTATTAAGGGTGCACTGTGTAGTCATGTCTGGGTCTCCTGTATATTAGGACAAGTACTAAGGGTGCACTGTGTAGTCATGTCTGGGTCTCCTGTATATTAGGACAAGTACTAAGGGTGCACTGTGTACCCATATCTGGTCTACTATATATTAGGACAAGTACTAAGGGTGCACTGTGTACCCATATCTGGTCTCCTATATATTAGGACAGGTACTAAGGGTGCACTGTATAGCCATGTCTGGTCTCCTATATATTAGGACAAGTACTAAGGGTGCACTGTGTACCCATATCTGGTCTCCTATATATTAGGACAAGTACTAAGGGTGCACTGTGTAGTCATGTCTGGGTCCCCTATATATTAGGACAAGTACTAAGGGTGCACTGTGTAGTCATGTCTGGGTCCCTATATATTAGGACAAGTACTAAGGGTGCACTCTGTAGTCATGTCTGGGTCCCCTATATATTAGGACATGTACTAAGGGTGCACTGTGTAGTCATGTCTGGGCCCCTTATGTATTAGAACAGGTAGTAAGGCTGTACTGTGTAGCCATGTCTGGGTCCCCTATATATTAGGACAAGTACTAAGGGTGCACTGTGTAGTCATGTCTGGGTCCCTATATATTAGGACAAGTACTAAGGGTGCACTGTGTAGCCATGTCTGGGTCCCCTATATATTAGGACAAGTACTAAGGGTGCACTGTGTAGTCATGTCTGGTCTCCTATATATTAGGACAAGTACTAAGGGTGCACTGTGTACCCATATCTGTTCTCCTATATATTAGGACAAGTACTAAGGGTGCACTGTGTACCCATATCTGGTCTCCTATATATTAGGACAAGTACTAAGGGGGCACTGTGTTGCCATGTCTGGGCCCCCTGTATATTAGGACAAGTACTAAGGGGGCACTGTGTAGCCATGTCTGGTTCCCTATATATTAGGACAAGTACTAAGGGTGTACTGTGTAGTCATGTCTGGGTCCCCTGTGTATTAGGACAAGCATTAGGGTGCACTGTGTAGTCATGTCTGGGTCCCCTATATATTAGGACAAGTACTAAGGGTGCACTGTGTAGCCATGTCTGGGTCCCCTATATATTAGGACAAGTAATAAGGGTGCACTGTGTAGCCATGTCTGCGCCCCTTATGTATTAGAACAAGTACTAAGGGTGCCCTGTGTAGCCATGTCTGGTCTCCTATATATTAGGACAAGTACTAAGGGTGCACTGTGTAGCCATATTGGGTCTCCTATATATTAGGACAAGTACTAAGGGTGCACTGTGTAGCCATATCTGGTCTCCTATATATTAGGACAAGTACTAAGGGTGCACTGTGTAGTCATGTCTGGTCCCCTGCATATTAGGACAAGTACTAAGGGTGCACTGTGTACCCATATCTGGTCTTCTATATATTAGGACAAGTATTAAGGGTGCACTGTGTAGCCATATCTGGGTCCCCTGCATATTAGGACAAGTACTAAGGGTGCACTGTGTAGCCATATCTTTGTTCCCCTGCATATTAGGAAAAGTACTAAGGGTGCACTGTGTAGTCATGTCGGGCCCCCTATATATTAGGACAAGTACTAAGCGTGCACTGTGTAGCCATATCTGGGTCCCTATATATTAGGAAAGTACTAAGGGTGCACTGTGTAGCCATGTCTGGTCTCCTATATATTAGGACAAGTACTAAGCGTGCTCTGTGTAGCCAGGTCTGGGTCCCCTGCATATTAGGACAAGTACTAAGGGTGCACTGTGTAGTCATGTCTGGGTCTCCTGTATATTAGGACAAGTACTAAGGGTGCACTGTGTACCCATATCTGGTCTACTATATATTAGGACAAGTACTAAGGGTGCACTGTGTACCCATATCTGGTCTCCTATATATTAGGACAGGTACTAAGGGTGCACTGTATAGCCATGTCTGGTCTCCTATATATTAGGACAAGTACTAAGGGTGCACTGTGTACCCATATCTGGTCTCCTATATATTAGGAAAAGTACTAAGGGTGCACTGTGTAGTCATGTCGGGCCCCCTATATATTAGGACAAGTACTAAGCGTGCACTGTGTAGCCATATCTGGGTCCCTATATATTAGGAAAGTACTAAGGGTGCACTGTGTAGCCATGTTTGGTCTCCTATATATTAGGACAAGTACCAAGGGTGCACTGTGTAGTCATGTCTGGGTCCCTATATATTAGGACAAGTACTAAGGGTGCCCTATGTACCCATATCTGGTCTCCTATATATTAGGACAAGTACCAAGGGTGCACTGTGTAGCAATGTCTGGTCTTCTATATATTAGGACAAGTACTAAGGGTGCACTGTGTAGTCATGTCTGGGTCCCTATATATTAGGACAAGTACTAAGCGTGCACTGTGTAGTCATGTCTGGGTCCCTATATATTAGAACAAGTACTAACTGTGCCCTGTGGAGCCATGTCTGGTCTCCTATATATTAGGACAAGTACTAAGGGTGCACTGTGTAGCCATGTCTGGTCTCCTATATATTAGGACAAGTACTAAGGGTGCACTGTGTAGCCATGTCTGGTCTCCTATATATTAGGACAAGTACTAAGGGTGCACTGTGTAGCCATATCTGGTCAACTATATATTAGGACAAGTACTAAGGGTGCACTGTGTAGTCACGTCTGGGTCCCCTGCATATTAGGACAAGTACTAAAGGTGCACTGTGTAGTCATGTCTGGGTCCCTATATATTAGGACAAGTACTAAGGGTGCACTGTGTAGTCATGTCTGGGTCTCCTGTATATTAGGACAAGTACTAAGGGTGCACTGTGTAGCCATATTGGGTCTCCTATATATTAGGACAAGTACTAAGGGTGCACTGTGTAGCCATGTCTGGGTCCCCTGCATATTAGGACAAGTACTAAGGGTGCACTGTGTAGCCATGTCTGGTCTCCTATATATTAGGACAAGTACTAAGCGTGCACTGTGTAGCCATGTCTGGGTCCCCTGCATATTAGGACAAGTACTAAGGGTGCACGGTGTAGCCATGTCTTGGTCCACTGCATATTGGGACAAGCATTAGGGTGCACTGTGTAGTCATGTCTGGGTCCCATATATATTAGGACAAGTACTAAGGGTGCACTGTGTAGCCATGTCTGAGTCCCTATATATTAGGACAAGTACTAAGGGTGCACTGTGTAGTCATGTCTGGGACCCTATAAATTAGGACAAGTACTAAGGGCGCACTGTGTACCCATGTCTGGGTCCTCTGTATATTAGGACAAGTACTAAGGGTGCACGGTGTAGCCATGTCTTGGTCCACTGCATATTGGGACAAGCAATAGGGTGCACTGTGTAGTCATGTCTGGGTCCCATATATATTAGGACAAGTACTAAGGGTGCACTGTGTAGCCATGTCTGGGCTCCCTGTATATTAGGACAAGTACTAAGGGGGCACTGTGTAGCCATGTTTGGTCCCCTATATATTAGGACAAGTACTAAGGGTGTACTGTGTAGTCATGTCTGGGTCCCCTGTGTATTAGGACAAGTACTAAGGGTGCACTGTGTAGCCATGTCTGGGTCTCCTGTATATTAGGACAAGTACTAAGGGTGCACTGTGTAGCCATATCTTGGTCCCCTGCATATTAGGACCAGTACTAAGGGTGCACTGTGTACCCATATCTGGTCTCCTATATATTAGGACAAGTACTAAGGGTGCACTGTGTAGCCGTATCTGGTCTCCTATATATTAGGACAAGTACTAAGCGTGCACTGTGTAGCCATGTCTGGGTCCCCTGCATATTAGGACAAGTACTAAGGGTGCACTGTGTAGCCATATCTGGTCTCCTATATATTAGGACTAGTACTAAGGGTGCACTGTGTAGCCATGGCTGGTCTCCTATATATTAGGACAAGTACTAAGGGTGCACGGCGTAGCCATGTCTTGGTCCCCTGCATATTAGGACGAGTACTAAGGGTGCACTGTGTAGTCATGTCTGGCCCCCTATATATTCGGACAAGTGCTAAGCGTGCACTGTGTAGCCATATCTGGGTCCCTATATATTAGGACAAGTACTAAGGGTGCACTGTGTAGTCATGTCTGGGTCTCCTGTATATTAGGACAAGTACTAAGGGTGCACTGTGTAGCCATATTGGGTCTCCTATATATTATGACAAGTACTAAGGGTGCACTGTGTAGCCATGTCTGGGTCCCCTATATATTAGTACAAGTACTAAGGGTGCACTGTGTAGCCATGTCTGGGTCCCCTATATATTAGGACAAGTACTAAGGGTGCACTGTGTAGCCATATTGGGTCTCCTATATATTATGACAAGTACTAAGGGTGCACTGTGTAGCCATGTCTGGGTCCCCTATATATTAGGACAAGTACTAAGGGTGCACTGTGTAGCCATGTCTGGGCCCCTTATGTCTTAGGACAAGTACTAAGGGTGCACTGTGTAGCCATGTCTGAGTCCCTATATATTAGGACAAGTACTAAGGGTGCACTGTGTACCCATATCTGGTCTCCTATATATTAGGACAAGTACTAAGGGTGCACTGTGTACCCATATCTGGTCTCCTATATATTAGGACAGGTACTAAGGGTGCACTGTGTAGTCATGTCTTGGTCCCCTGAATATTAAGACAAGTAGTAAGGCTGTGCTGTGTAGTCATGTCTGGGCCCCTTATGTATTAGAACAAGTAGTAAGGCTGTACTGTGTAGCCATGTCTGGGTCCCCTATATATTAGGACAAGTACTAAGGGTGCACTGTGTAGTCATGTCTGGGTCCCTATATATTAGGACAAGTACTAAGGGTGCACTGTGTAGCCATGTCTGGGTTCCTATATTTTAGGACAAGTACTAAGGGTGCACTGTGTAGTCATGTTTGGGTCTCCTATATATTAGGACGAGTACTAAGGGTGCACTGTGTAGTCATGTCTGGTCTCCTATATATTAGGACAAGTACTAAGGGTGCACTCTGTAGTCATGTCTGGGTCCCTATATATTAGGACAAGTACTAAGGGTGCACTGTGTAGTCATGTCTGGTCTCCTATATATTAGGACAAGTACTAAGGGTGCACTGTGTAGTCATGTTTGGGTCTCCTATATATTAGGACAAGTACTAAGGGTGCACTGTGTAGCCATGTCTGGTCTCCTATATATTAGGACAAGTACTAAGGGTGCACTGTGTAACCATGTCTGAGTCCCTATATATTAGGACAAGTACTAAGGGTGCACTGTGTAGTCATGTCTGGGTCACCTGCAAGGAGAGTGACGCACTGATTTTTATGCAAGCAGGGCTTATTTTTGGTGTACTCAGCTACTTAATAGCTTACTAGTGTGCAAATAAAGCCTTAGCTGAAAGCAGTTAATAGCCCGAAGGCTATGAACTGTATTCTGATCCTTTGTTCTCCAGCGGGAAACAATGCTATCAGCACTATCCGTGGAGTACTGCTGATAAGACTGAACAGCGATTTTTAGTCTGGCCTGAATGTAACGATCAGCTAGCAGTGCCCGAAAAGTGGATGATGGGCATGCATTTAGACGCAACGATTATTGCTAAAACGATCGCCTTTTAGCGTTTTTAGTGATCATCGCTTCGTGTAAATGGGCCTTAAGCTTAACTGGAGCAACCAGTGTCAGGCAGCTGTAGCCAAAGCAAATAGGATCAAAGGGGTGCATAAAAATACATCTAGAGACACATGATGATAATATTGTTCTTCCTCTTTACAAGTCACTGGTCAGACCACACATGGAATATTGTATACAGCTTTGTGCACCAGGACTCAAAAAGGACGTATAAAGTTTGAGCGGGTATAAAGGCGGGCAACAGAAATCGTTATCAAAATTGGGTTATTTAGCTTAGCAAAAAAGAGCACTGAGGGGCGACCTAATAACTATGTATAAATATATCAGGGGATACAGAGTTTTCTCCCATCATATATTTATACCCAGGACTGTGACTGTAACAAGGGGGCATCCTCTACGTCCAGAGGAAAGAAGGTTTCTACACCGACATAGAAGGGGGTTCTTTACTGTAAGAGCAGTGAGGCTATGGAACTCTCTGCCTGAGGGCTTAGTGATAGTGAACTTGATAAAAGAGTTTAAGAGGGGCCTGGACACCTTTCTTGAATAGTCACTGATTACTTCAGTAGGGTCGGTGATCCAGGGATTATTCTGATTGCCGTATTAGAGTTGGGAAGGAATTTGTACCTCTAAAATTAGGAAAAATTACTTCATTGGATTTTTTGTTGGCTTCCTGTGGATCAACATTACAGAAAAATAGGCTGGACTGGATGGGCACATGGTCTTTCTCAGTCCCACATGCTGTTCTACAATGTTAGCAGCACTTTAACCCATTCCCGCTGCAGGACGTAAGTTTACGTCCTGGGAGCCTGGTACTTCCCGCAACAGGACGTAAACTTACGTCCTGGAGATAGCGCGGGATCACATATGATTCCGCGCTATCCTGCAGCGGCAGCCGGCTGTCAGTCACAGCCGGCGTCCCGCTGCAACAGCGGGAGGACATCGGAGATGCGCCCCCCGCTGATAACCCCTTCCCTGCCGCGATCTAAGTAGATCGCGGCAGGGAAAGGGTTCACAGAGGGAGCGGACTTCCTCTGTTTCTCTGGCCGGCTCTCGCGATGTTATTGTGAGAGCCCGGCCTGTCACCATGGTAACAGGACGCCAGACACTGGCGTCCTGTGTTACCAGTGCCTGGGATCGCTGTATAAGCTATAAGGCATGGCAGAGCTACCCTTATGACAGCGATTATCAGGGCAGTGGTCAAAGTCCCCCAAGGTGACACAAACAGTGTAAAAAAAAACAAAGATTAAAAAAAATGAATAAAAAAAATGTAAAAAAAAAGAGTAAAAAAACACATTTTTTATGCTTTTTCTCAGATTAGCATAAAAAAGGAAAAAAAAAACAAAAAAACCCACAAACTTGATATTGTCGCATCCGTAACGACGCGTAAAATAAGATGCACATGCGTTTGACTATGCACGGAAAAAAACGCAAAAAAAACCCGCTAAAAAACTGAGGCAGAATGCTAATTCTTAGCATTTTGCATCACTAAAATTGCAATAAAAGTGATCAAAAAAGCAGTATGTACCCCAAAATGGTAGCAATAAAGACTATAGCTCGTCTCGCGAAAAATAAGCCCTCATAGAGCTCCGTTCATCAAAAAATAAAAAAGTTACAGGACTTTGAATGCAGCGATTTAGAAAAAAAAAAAGATTTCCAAAAAAAGGGTTTTTATTGCAGAAAAGTGGAAAAAAAAAAAAAAATGTAAGAATTTTGGTATCGTTGTAACCGTACCGGTCCGCAGAAAAAATGGAATGTCTTATTTATGCTGCATGATTAACGCTGGAAAAAAATAAAAAAAATCTATGGCAGAATTGATGCGTTTTCTCTCCCTGCTATCATAAAAAAATAATACAAGTTTTACAATATAGTCTATGTACCCAAAAATGACGCCGATAGAAACTACAGTTCGCCTCGCAAAAAACAACCCCTTATACGGCCGCGTCGACGGAAAAATAAAAAAGTTAGGGCTTTTGATAAACGGTCAAGAAAATCCACCAAAAATTGTTGCGTCCTTAAGCCCAAAATAGGCCATGTCCTTAAGGGGTTAAATATAAATATATATGTTTGGAATACATTGGTGTCTTTTATCTTGTTCTGTATCTCACAGCCTTTTGGTCTCCATACTATATCAGTATATCTGCAGCTTATATTTCTTTCGTGATGTCACCTGCCTGAAGCTAAAAACATAAAAGCGAGAATCAATGGACAGAAGACGTCCCCCAGCTGAGAGTCAATCAAGTGTTGCTGTTATTTAGGATCTCTTCAAACCCATTTGAATAGGAACATTTACAATGTTTGTTCTTATATTCGCCCCTCTATGTCTTCATTGTGGGCGCAGATTGTCTGTAATGAAGCCCCAGGTTGGCTCTGCAGTCAATAAGGTAATCCTCCTGCTCTTGGTAGATCCCCATTGTCTTTGCAGTGTACCATATATTAAGTGTAAAGTATCTGGAAACCCCCAACAAGATGCTGTTGATGGATCCTGTGAGGTTATTTTGTGGCTCTGAGAGCAGGATGATGTTCTGATGGGCCTAAAACTACATCTGTCTTTAATCAGCTGGTAGTGATGGCAGCCGTCAGGATTTTATCATTTTCTCCATGGCCATGTCATGGGGAGCGAGGGATCTGGAGACCCCGAACGTGTGTGCGCCAATTACAAGGAGAACCATGGAGCCACCATGTAGAGAGATATTATCATTAATCACCATCTCTATACAAGAGACCCGGCCTGTGGTTAATCTATCATCAGGTCATATGGGGGAAAATGGGGACATATTGGGAAATCTGCCAAACAATGACACAACCGCAACATGGATTATTACAGATGCTGATTTATATGTGAAGTTTAATATGGTGGATGGATTCAAAATCTTATAATATAAGATTATATTCACGAAAATAATAATATCTGGCAGTAAGAAAGAAGAATAAACTGTAAGAATGTGAATGTGGCCCCCAAATATCACCCCGCACCAAGTCCTGGACGGCTTCAGCACTCAGACATGACAAGTTCCCACTATAATAATAAAGATTGTCATTAGTCTGAGGAAAATGGTGAGAATATTCCTGTAAATGTCCTTCATCACATCTCAGTAACTGCGGACATACGATTTCAAACTTATCATGGTTGGCTGTGATTGGTCAGTTACTGGTCACATGACTGCTGCCATGGTTACAGCCAGGGCAATTGTGTTGTCACGGCGGTTGGCAGTTGAGAGTGTTGGAGACTGGCGATGGAGAAGGAGGCGATGTCTGCTGGACCAGAGCAGAGCGATTTTATGGAGGGAGAGGAGGAGATTCGGAGGAAGAAAGGAGTGAGAAGACCAAGACATGTCTTGGATTCTTCAGATGAGGCTTCAAGCAAGAGCCAGAGGAGGAAGAGGAGGAGGAAGTCATCGAGCTCAGCGAAGCCCATCGTTCCACCGACTGATTCGGTGAAGAAAGACCTCGTTGGGAAGAAGCAACCCAAGAAGAGGCATCTGGATTCTTCAGTGGGAGAAAAGGACCCACCTGTAAAGATACAGAAAGAAGACCCGGGAGGCTCAGGTACCGCTGGAGATCTGCGGAGCTGTAGGAGCGCATTCACACATGACAGATATTGGTGCAGATCGGTGGCAGATTTCATCTTTTCATCTGAAGGGGTGAAGTCTGCTCAGGATCCGCATCAAAGTCCACATTAGAATCCACAGCAATGGTTTGTGTTTGGATGCAGAATTTAATGCGGATTTTGGTGCAGATTTTCAGTAAGTCCGCTAAGTGTGAACGCAGCCTGAGGGTCCCACACTGTACCGCCATGTCTGGTAATTGATGGGGGTTGTCTGCCGGAGAGGAGGAGGGAGGAAAGCGATCCAAATGTTCCATTGTATTACCCTGTATTTATGTACATTGTATGATGTTCCTGCGGTTATGGATGAGCTGCTGAAATGGACCGTTTTCTGGTTCGTCGTCTTCTTACAATTCATGTTTTTTGTATTCTGGGGAGAAAATGATGGAAATGTTACATTGTATCAAACTGTATTTATGTACATTGTATAATGTGAAATGTCAGATATTACTGTGATAAGGGCTCCTGCACACGTGTGACGTATAAACGCTCGCAGGGAGATGGCGTGATTGCGCTGTGTATGGAGCGCTATTACGTTTTCACGTGAACCTTTCCGCGCTGCTTACTGTACTTTTTTTGCGCTGCTGAGGTTGTTTATACCCGTTTTAGAACTGGCTGAGCGGCCTAAATAATCACCAGTGTTATCAAATAATACCGCAAAATCGCGCCGTTATGGTGGCTCGGGTGCTCAAATTTGCGTTAAAATAGAGCATGTTGCATATTTTTTTGCTCAACGGAAATACGGGTGCAAAAATGGTAAATTTTGCATTTGCTAAATCGCCCGTGTGCAGGGGCCCTTATAGATGAGCTGCTGGAATGTACCGTTTTCTGGTTCGTCTTACAATTCATGTGTTTTGTATTCTGGGGAGAAAAGATACAAATGTTCCATTGTATGATGTTGTATTTATGTATATTGTGACATGTCAGATGTTACTGCTGTTTAGGCCGGATTCACACGTCCGTATTTGTGCAGCATATTGCGCTCGCAGTGAACAGAACCCATTCATTTTATCGGGACAATCAAATGTAGTTTTTCAGCTTACACCCAAAAATATGCCCTTTTTTCTGCAGATTTGAGCCCATCGATGCGCTTGTGTAAATGCGCGGTGAATACTCAGGAGACCGGCATTTTTGCAAAGCGTTAAGGCATAAAATCAATGAGATTGTCTGACTGTATATTTTTGCCTGCAGATGTAACATGTATGTGTGCATTTAAAAAAAAACGCCTGGCCGGCCAAAATCTGTTTACACTGGCAGATTTGGGCCGGCCAGGCTTTCTTTTTTAAAAAAAAAAACATTTGCTGCTGAAATGTACACTTTTTTGGTTACTCATCTTCTCCCATGTTTAGATGACCTGCTCTTCGGATACGTTCACACATCACTGATTTGCTGCAGATTTTGGCGCAGATCTGCCGCAGCAGTCACCCATGCAATTTGTATTTAAATGAAAGGATATAATCTGCTGCAGATCTGCATGAAAATCTGACAAAATTGGGCCAAAAATTGTGACTGAACCTTTAGGAAGTGTGTAGATTCAGCAATTGTTCCTCAGCGGAGGTGATCACAGCGCTATGGCTGCCCCCCACTGTGTAAGGGCTCCTACCCACTAGGGTTTCTTTAACGCTGCGATATCGCTGTGTTTTTTTAACGCGATTGTCAATGGGACTTTCTAATGTTGGAAACACATCGCACAAAAATCATAAAGCGCCAACTTGTGATGGGTTTATAACATTAGAAATCCCATTGACAATTGTGTTAAAAAAGCGCAGCGTTAAAAAATGGAAATGGGTAGGAGCCCTGACAATACCAAAATGGGGTGTTTTTGAAACAAAAATTGTGGTAGTTTTCCTGTGGGCAGCATGGGGGCTCAGTTGCCTTTCAGTACGGGGGTATCTGGGTTCAAATCTGGGTTCATTCTCCAGTGTGAATATAGATTGTGAGCCCCCAGGGGACAAAGCCCAATGTAATGCTAAACTGTGTACAGCGCTGTGGAATATGTATGTGCTATATATGTCAGTGCAATAAACAATAATGGACCGTGGTGGGTGATCTGCCGTCTATTAATGCCCTTACTATATATATGTTAGTAATGTATGTTATATAAAGAATGCCTCCGACTGCCCGTGTGCCACAGGAGGAGATCTCTGCCAGCCAGAAGCTGCGATAGATTCTCGCTATAATTTACGCCACTTTCTGGTCTTAGATGCGGCCAATCTGAGGGGTCCGCACCGCTGAGCCCCCGGCACGTTGGCTGGTTACATGGTTGGGCTCCTCAATCGACACATTAGACACACGTACGAGGGCCAACACACCAAATATGTCTTAGTTCACCTGCGCAAGTGACTATACGACAGCCAGATGAAACAGATGTAGACCTAAGGGACATATATGAGTATACTGATATCACTCCAGCCTCAGTCACAGAGCAAACACTATAAATACTGACTCATATTCTATTGGATCTGAGGGGGAAAAGAGAAATAATGTTTGTGTTATTACTGAGAAAAGGATGAAAGAAAACCATAAAGAACAAACTGCTACTAAGTGTAATCAGAGCCGTGTATAGGGGTGCAGAATATATATACAATGGGCTGTACTGCCTATAGCGGCCCTCCGGTCCTGGACAAACAGAGGGGGCCCCACTTCTCTGACCACCTGATACACGCTGTGCATTAGTATACATCATTAGTCGTAGACTCTACATGCTGATGGGACCGGCCAGGACTGCTCACAGATCCCTCTTCATCCCTACAGAGGTATATTGTTGGCCAGTCCCCGGTATCTCGGCCGGTGGGCAGTATATACAGCACTTGTACGTTATTGTGCTATGTGGGGCATGGACTGTGTAGCTACCCTCGCTTGCACACAATTTGATATTTTGCTGCTTTTTGATGGTATTTATTGCCACTTATTGAGTTTTATGTCTCGTTAAGAGTTTGTTTTTAATCAGTGTTGTTTATTAATAAAGCTGATATTTGTGGAGCGTGTAGATGTCATACTGTGTTCATTACATACCTCTACAGTGATGCTACCCTCACACGGGATAGATAATACAGACGCCACTTATACGCCGGACACCTACTACTTACACGCCGGACACCTACTACTTACAGACTGGACACCTACTACTTACACACCGGACATCTACCACTTACACACCGGACATGTATCACTTACACACCGGACATCTACCACTTACACACCGGACACCTACTACTTACACACCAGACACCTACTACTTACACACTGGACATCTACCACTTACACACCGGACATCTACCACTTACACACTGGACACCTACCACTTACACACCGGACACCTAGCACTTACATACTGGACACCTACCACTTACACACCGGACATGTATCACTTACACACCGGACATCTACCACTTACACACTGGACACCTAGCACTTACATACTGGACACCTACCACTTACACACCGGACATCTAGCACTTACACACCGGACACCTACCACTTACACACCGGACATCTACCACTTACACACCGGACATCTAGCACTTACACACTGGACACCTACCACTTACACACAGGACATCTAGCACTTACATACTGGACACCTACCACTTACACGCTGGACATGTATCACTTACACACCAACCATCTAGCACTTACATACTGGACACCTACCACTTACACACCGAGCACCTACCACTTACACACCGGACACGTATCACTTACATACTGGACACCTACCACTTACACACCGGACACGTATCACTTACATACTGGACACCTACCACTTACACACCGGACATGTATCACTTACATACTGGACACCTACCACTTACACGCTGGACATGTAAGCTATTGAATGACAGCTGAGAGCTGCCCCTGATTTGTCCCTGCGCTGAGCCAATCAGAGGCAGCACTCACTCACCCATTCATGAATTCATGTATTGCCGGCTCCATTGACTTTCAATGGGCGGACAGCGCTCCTTTGATCGGGCCCGTTTCGCCAAAAACGTTGCTAGCAGATTTTTCGGCGAAGCGTCGGCCCCGGTCACGTGATTTGCGGATGCGCATCTGTCCTGCGATCCGTAAATCGCGGCAAAAAACGGTCGTCTGACTGAGGCCTAAAGGGGATGTTTGGGAATACAACCAAATTGAGGCCATCTGTGCTGCCTGTGGTAACACCTCCTAGGACAGGAGAATGTACTGTTACCATGTTTGGTAGTTTAAATCGCCTTAGTTGCCATTCTGCCAGACCTCTCCTCCTAACTCAGGGGTCATTTAAAGCCCCTTGTGTATGCAAAAAAATACACAATACAGTTCACCTGAAACAGTGAATCCTACAGAGCGGTTAGGAAGCATCAGCTGCAGTTCAGCGAGTTCATGAAGGCTGGATTCTTGTGCATCCAACTGAATGGTGGCCACATCAACACATCATAAAAAGCACTTTGTGAAACTTTTCCTCAATTAACTGCTGAGCAATAAAATTGGCAACACTGACCCTCCCATTGTATGTCTTAGTCAAATCTAGCCAATACTGTTATATTCCTAGGTATATTATTATATATATTATATCCAGGGAAGAGTTACCAAGATGGTGAGCGGTCTGCAAATCATGTCCTATGAGGAACGATCAAAGGATCTGGGAATGTTTAGGCTGAGAGGAGACTTAATAGCGGTCTACAAATATCTGAAGGGCTGTCACAGTGCAGAGGGATCAGCCCTATTCTCATCTGCACAAGGAAAGACTAGAAGCAATGGGATGAAACTGAAAGGGGGGAGACACAAATTAGATATTAGACAGTGAGGTTGATCAATGAGTGGAACGGGTTACCACGGGAGGTGGTGAGTTCCCCTTAAATGGAAGTGTTCAAACAAAGGCTGGAAAAACATCTGTCTGGGGTGATTTAGTGAAATCTGCACTGAGAAGGGGGTTGGACCCGATGACCCTGGAGGTCCCTTCCAACTCTACCATTCTATGACCCCTTCTTATTTGAAAAACCTAAGCTAATTCAATATGTTGGATGTCAAAATGGCCTCCTAAAACATCTCCTCCACCAAGAAATGCAGCCACCTCCCCAACTAATACTTTTACACATTGGAAGTAAATTATCTCGTTATTATACCAGTTAAACGTGTGTGTCCAGACTTTTGCCTCAGTTGTATTGTTGTACCAGAGTGCTGTATACTTTATACCAAAAATCCAATGGAACCCAGGAGTAAGCAGGACAATCCTTCCATAGGAGAAGGTTTTCCTGTTGTCTTATGGGGTCTGATGTGTTATTTATTTATTTTTTACACAATATATACAGCATTCGCAGTTACTGATCACATAACTAGGCAAATAAGGCCCAAATTAGTAAAATATGCATCTAAAGCCTACGTCACATGTCCATAATACAGATACAATACATACTGAGCCCCTTATAGGAGTGATAGTTAATACCTACATACTATATAAGACGTTATCTTCTGTATTAAAGTGGTTGTCCTTCTGTTCCCGTGATGTGGTGGCTGATTTTAACGTAGCAACTACAGTTCCCAGAGGAGCCTTGTATCTGACCGTCTGGCTGCAGGCACCTACCTCTATTATAACCTATAGCCTGTATATTGTGCTATTATAATCACTATTAGGAGGACCCAGCAGTGTTCGACCAACTGGCTCAGGAAGCACCACATCTACAACCATCCAAGAACGACTACGATTTCATCATGTGCTCGGCCGGGGAGCCTACGGAGAAGTCGTGCTGGCAGAAGACATCGTTACCTGTCAGCAGTTTGCGGTGAAGGTGATCAGGAAGAGGGCCCTACTAGCAGAAGTGGAGCTGGCGGACGTGATGGTGGAGCACCGCGTGTTGCAGATGACGTCAGGAAGTCCTTTCCTCATCCATGCAGAATTTGCATTTCAGACCAAGGTATAGTTGTTATCACACATCTCCAAGTATGTGCGATATCTCCAAGTATGTTATCGCACATCACTAGTATGTGCACCGTAGATGTGGACTTTGTAGCATAACTTCATATTAACCAACCTTCTTACATGTCTCTTCTACATTACAGACGCACGTTCTACTTGGATTAGAGTTTCTAAGCTGCGGGGACCTGAATCAACTCCTACAGTCAAAGGGACGGCTCGATATCAACAGTTCCAGGTAAAGATTTAGGGTGGTTTTACACGGCACATATTTTGCCTATTAACAAGCAACAACTGACAAGATAGCATGTTGGTTGTTGCTCGTTAAGGTGGTCTAACATGAGCAGATCATTAGTATGGCACATTCCGCTGTTTACATGGGGAGATGTGCTGCTGGTGAGCCAACACTTTTATGCTCACATAAAAGATCTGGTCAGCAGATGACAACAATTTGCTCACAATTGTCTGATCGCGAGCCTCCTCCTACATGGCTGATGATTAGTGATCCATCCAATAATCATACTTTAGCTACAGTTTAGGAAACATTATTTTGTCGCTCCTCAGGATCTCACACCGACTACTTATTCTCTTTCTTACAGATTCTACGCTGCGGAGATGGTGTGCGGCATCCAACACCTCCACGCCAAGGGGATCATCCACAGAGACCTGAAGCCCGAAAACATCTTGGTGGCTGAGACAGGGCACCTGAAGATCACCGATTTCGGTCTCGCCCTGGACAACATGCTTGGAGGTCGAACAGCTACTGACTATGCTGGGACCGAAGACTATATTGCTCCTGAGGTGAGAGGAATAGAATCTTCTTACCAGTTGTTGACATAAGTGTATTTATGTTCTTGGGTTGTGGATCATGGAGACAGTAGTCCGAGATCGAATAGATGACTGCGGTCTCTACACAATGCTAGTCTAGAGCAGTGCACATATCCCATGTAATGCCTTTCTTTTAGGGCAGACGACTTATGTTATTAATGATGTAGAACTTATTTCCCAACTAACTAACTGTTGTCTGTTTATGGCAGATGGACGCCGGAGAGGAGTACAACGCCGCCGTAGACTGGTTTTCATTCGGAGTCATCATGAATCAAATGATCACCGGCGAGCGTAAGTATCATCACAAACTCTTTAATGAGTCCACCTCGGGAGCGAAGAACATCATAATGCAGGTAAGCATGTTACTAATGTTGTATGCTTTTATTGTCTTTACTAGTCAGATTCTTGTAATTGTAGTTAGTATTAAAAACTACATTTCTGATTTCAGCTCCTCAAGAAAAATCCAGCCAAGCGTCTAGGAGTCAATGGGAACATCCGTGGTCATCGGTTCTTCCAGCATGTAGAATGGGACTCTGTGGAAACCCTGAGGATGGCCCCACCGCACATCCCTGCCCCCACTAAGTCGGAATTCCATCAGCAATTCGACTTGGACACCGTGGAAGCAGAAGAGGCCAAGCAATCCGAGCTGTCACCGGAAGACCAGGCCAAGTTCAGAGGGTTTTCATTCTCCAACATGAAAACCCTCTTAGACACCGGCTCTACAACCACCTGAGCGAGCGGCCCTCCTGAGCCCCTGCAACGACATCATGAGGAAGGACGGCGAGGGACCCCCGAGGAGAGAGCCAGCAGTACCACCCAGCTGGCGGTAAGTACAGGCGCCACAACATCAGCGCCCCATATACTCATAGACATGTGCTGTATCTAAAAAACTTTTTTTCTTACCAGTAAATGGATTTCCCTGAACCAATGACAGCAGCAGCTGATGGTGCTGCCACGGGTACCAGGAAACACATTGGTGCGCGATGGCCGGCTATTAAGGGGTGGAAGGAGGCCGGATTTTTTTTTTTTTTATCTTATGACATCTAAGCACATGTCTATGACTAGTTCACATTTACTGGTAATTGCATTTCCTCACGCCCATCACAGTATTGTAATGAGCGATGGGGAAATGAGGTGAGTGTTGGCCGGCTATTAAGGGGTGGAGGAGGCCGGATTTTTTTTTTTTTTACCCCTTGGTGACATCAACCATACATTTACAGGGGATGTGTGTGGGGTCTGTATGGAATGGACTTGGCTCCCAAGCTCACTCCATAAACTGAAGTGGCGCCACCTGTCTTTGACAATTCACACCTAGAAGCAACAGCTATGATCAGAAATAACTTTAATTATGGCTGTTGAGTATTTTAATGCCGCTGTCAATTCTTACAGTGGCATTTGAATAACCTAATCAGCATTTAAATGTTCCAAATGGCCTTCCCTGGGTTGTATAAGTGAATTAATGATCCCAAGTTCAAGCACCATTAGAGGCCTAAAAAAATAAGTGTAAAAAAACTTTGAAAAAAGTAAAAAAAAAAACAACCCTTGTCCTATATTTCTAAAAAAAAAGAAAAGTAATTTGCATTGCAGCCTGCGTAAAAGTCCGTTTAAAATATTGAATTATTTATCCCAGATGATGAACACCATTATGAAAAAAATACATAACACCAGATTTGTATTTTTTCATTACCCTGGCTCCAAGAAAAAATATGAAATATAAAGCGATCAAAAAGTTACACAACCACTAGTCATCCTGCAGAAATTGAGTCCACACATCCGCTGCATCAACAGTCAAATGAGAAAGTGATGGCGGCTTAAAATAGCAACAGAAACTATTTTTTTTTATATATTTCAATTTTTAAAATTAGTATAACAAAAAAAAATGTAGTTTGGAAATTGTGGTAAATGTGCTGACACACACAGAATAAAAAAGCTTTCATGTAAATTGTGCCACAGTGTGCACACCAAAAACAACAGGTCCAAAAATAAGCATAATTGCATTTTTTTTCATTTCAGCCCACTTAGAAATCTGTAGAAGTTTTTCAGCATATTTTATGGTATATTAAATTGTACCAGTGAAAAACACAACTCACCCCACAAAAAAGCACTCAGACAGCTAATCCCACGAAAAAATATCTTACTATTTAGACCCCAAACATTAGACCACAATTTAACAATTATATCAGAACAATGTGGTGCGCTTCTGATAAAATCTAGTGCCCCCTGCAGCTTTTCCCTTATGCCTCCTTGAATGTTGTACATTCCCATAGTGAGAACTTAAAGGGATTAGCCCAGCAGGCCTAAAGAGAGGTTAGAGTAGTGTAGGTCCCATCTACAAGAGGTCGCCTTGACGTGGCAGATGGGCTCACATGTTTTGATCAAAATGTGTGCTAAGAACCTCACATCTTCATATGTCAGTAAATATAACAAGAATGCCATTTAAATTCAGATATTAAGTGCTTGCAGTAGTGTAGCAGCCACTTGTATTTGCTTGTATCGTTGCAGTCATGATGTATGGTGCGCTAACACATATGGCCTATAAAAGGCTCTCGGAGGCCTCTTCTTCCAGCTTGTTGGCCACTAGACGCCTCTATGACGCAATCAAAGAGACTTATCTCTGTTAAAAGCGTATGAGAAGGAATGCATTATTGGGATGCGAAATGGTCTTTTAGAGAAATTGCCCGCCACCTGGACCATTCTGACCAGACTGTTAGGAGATCTAGAGGTTCAGGTACAGCAAATGTGGATCAATATGCGGTAGACTACCATACAAAACCTGTATTCCTCCATGCCCGCCCGTATCTCATCTTGTAATCAGGCTAGAGAAGCCCAACAGGGACTAGAGCCTCCCCTCAAGGGGTCAGTTTTCTGCAATAAAAGCTCCTTTTGCTCTGATATTGTAATCCTTTATATCAACGTTACAATCACATAGAGAAAGTTTCATTTGATTCTGACAACTCCTTCTGGGAGGGGATCTTTTTTTACAATGTCCCTTAGAAAGATTCTTCCATCGCTGCAGCAGTGCTCCCCAGGACTAAAGGACCTTCCCTGAATTGAATTGGTCAATCAACAAGGGAAGGGATAGCGGGCATCAGCTGCATGTTCAAGGTAATGTTCAAGTCACACATCTGACTCCCGCTATCCCCTACTTTTCTGCTGAGCATGGCTGAAGGCCCTTTATCTGGTAAAATTCATAGCTAGCGGTTAGCGTGACATGACTGTGCCGCGGACTGTGGCATGACTATATTAAGAGGCGAGCGACTAGTCTCTTGACATCACAGCCATGTCACAGGCTGCCAGAAATCCTCTGCTGGGCCACTTGTGGCCAACGTGCCATATGTTGTGCAGGCCTGGTTTAGACACTGACTGCCCAATCTAACTCCAATAGGGCCTATCCACAGGTGATGCAAGTCTGATTGGTGGGGGTCTCATCACTGAAGACCCCTTGTGGTCTCCAGAATGAGAGTCTGAAAGGTCTTTCTGTTTAAGCCCTCTTCTGTCACTCTGGGCTCACTGCCTGCCTTCACCCCTCGGCAGAGTGAGGAGTAGATTGAATAGAGCAGTGTCGCTGCATGTGTGGAGCTGCTCCATTGTTCTTTAATGCAGACCCCTGAGTGCTTGTACTAGCTATTTTCATCATCGCCATTGAAATAAATGCAGCTGCACTGTGCATGTGCAACCACTGCCAAGATGCCATCTCCACGTCCACGACACAGGACCCCAAATCTCGGGAATGATAGACCCTCACTGATTAGACCTTCATCACCCATCCTGTGGATAGCCAATATAAGCCAACCCTGGTATATCCTCAGTAATAAAAGAGATGCAAACTCATTTTAGAAGAATTGGATCCAAAAAATTGTCAATTAGGATAATAAATCTAATACTTTGCCCATGACACCACTTGCCCCTCCTCCCCATATGTGCTTCTCTTCCATCTCTTGTCCCTCACTTGGCTCATCTCCTGCTGTGCCACCATTTGTCTCCCCATGTTTCAACTTGGCCCTCCTCCCCATGTCTCCTTTACCCGCGGTACTACTTGTCCCCCGTGCCCCATCTTGCCCTGTGAAACCACCTGTCCCCACCCATACAATCCCATGTACCACCACTTGCCCCACCTCCTGTGTCCAATGTCCCTCTTTCTCCCTGTGCCACTTGCCACCCCTAGGTCCTTTCCCCCCTGTTCAACCACTTGTTCCCCAGCCCATGCCCCTCAAATCAGTCTGTCAGATAAACTTTTGTGACCCGGTCTCCCCGAAGTCTCGGTTCATTGTGGCCAAACTAATGGGCACTTTCCTCCTATTAAGAGGTTAAACAGATGGCCGTGCTTGTGGAGCTTTTTGCGGACGTGAAAAATGATGAAGCAAAATCATTGATTTCCATGGTTTCATTTTGACTAGCGTAATTCTCGTGAGATATTACTACACGAGAGAAAAGATACAACTTGTCCTATCTTTCAGGTTTTTTTTTTCTTGCAGACCCAGTGTTTTTGCGAATGCGCCCGTCTGTTTAAGCCCTGGAAGAAGCTTTCCCCAGATGGCAGCGGACAGATGGAACAGTTCACCAGGAGTCGGAGGGCTGCAAGCTGGGGGGGGGCTGAAATAATCCGAAGTGTAAGGCTATGTGCAGACATCAAAGAGGAAATCTGCACCAAAACCTGCATGTGGATTTTAGTGTTTGTGCCCAACACATAATTCAGCTCTGGCATCGCAATGAATGAAATCTGGGGGAAATCCATCACGTTTTCACATTTGATTTGAAAATCGGCTGCATGTCTGTTTTCTGCTGCAGATTTTCCCCACTGTGATTCATTTACATTGCACTATGCATTGTTGCAGAACTTTGGTACCAAACTACTGCAACAGTTCTGCAGTGTGTGAACTCAACCTAAAAAGCAGCAGTCAGTAAGTCCGGGACATGGAGATGCTGTTGGTGTTTCCCCCGAAAATAAGATCTACATTGAAAATAAGCCCTACCCTGATTTTGCAGGATTTTTGGGGAGGGTCTAAATATAAGCCCTACTCCCAAAATAAGCCTTAGCTGCATTACATTAAAAAAGGAATACCTACCTAGCAGGCTCGGTCCGGGTCAACCATCTGCTGTCTGGAGCTCCGCCGTGCGTTCTGCAGTCCTCGTTCGCCCACTGAAGATCACCTTTTGGTTACTGGATTCATGAAAAAAACATCTCATCTCCAGAAAGCAATGGTTGTGATTGGCAGAGGAGTGCAAGAAGAACCAATCGCAGCCATCGCATTGTGGAGGCAGGATTTATTAATTGGCCAATCAATGTCATGGCTCAGCTTATTGAAGCTCCAAAGAGCAGTGGGAGGGACCTGCACCAAATCTCCTAGGTACGTTTAATAAGACATCCCCTGAAAATAAAACCTAGAACCTCTTTGGGGGCAAAAATTAATATGACAGGGTCTTATTTTCGTAGAAACAAGATATTATGTTGCTAATAACCATGTCAGACGGTCGCACAGCTAGTCCATAGTTGCTCTGGTCTGTGTGGTTGGAGAGTGCCGTAAGCTAGTGAGTAGAAGATGAGGACCTGCAGGTAGAGAGCAAGGGATGAACTAAAACATCTAGCGATCAATAGGGGGTAAGTAATAGTTCCTGGTCTCTGGGTAAATATGATGACTTCCCAATATCACACAATACAAGGCATCTTTTACACGGAGCAACTATTACTCAGCTCATCACTCCGAAAAAGTCTCTGAAGTCTATGAACAGCAGTCGTTTATTTGCCTTTACATAGAGTGATGATTGTTCATTAGTCGTTCGCCAAAATATTGTTTGTAGGGGGATCTCCATTCAAATTTGTTCATAATTCGTTCCAGTGCGGCTTTACACCAGATGACTTTTGATCAATCAGCGACTATTTTTTAGTTGAGCGGAAGCAAAATGACGAGTGAGCAAATTGTTCTGCATCATCTTTCTGCCATGTTTAAGCAGGACGACTATCCAGTCGCTGTGACCCTTACTGATCACAAGAATGGAGGGCCAAGATACCTGTAGGAGTGCTGCTGCCCCTTATAGTGTAGACACATTTCTGCTCTCCTCTATTGGCAGTGTTGGGTATTGCAGCTCAGCCCTATCGCCATCATTGGCTCCTTCATTCTTATGACTGGTGGTGATCTCGGCAGTCGGACCGGCACTGATCACACATTGTGCTATTTTAGGGATACTTCAGTGATAGATGCCGATAAGAACATGGAGGAGATGATTCAGCATTATGAAGAGAATCGCGGGAAGATCCTTGCAGCTTTACAGAAGAACGGCGCCGTTACATTGTGCCTCATAATGCAAGAGGATATTCTAAAAAAGGGAAAAGGACGATGTGCGCCAATCCAAGAGCAGCCGCCATCTTTATGCAAGAGGAACTAAGTGGCTTCACTATATGGGAACAGATATGATATAAATCCAACTGCACCATTATGGGGGACCGAGAGCCGACTCACAAGGTGCTATCGGTGGACCAATGTTCCATCGCTTCCCATCAGTATCTGATGAGTCTAATAGAGGATATCATGTAAATAGTCATATTTATCTCCGTTCACCTGTTATATTTCTTCCCTTTAGAGGGCCCATTTCCTTCTATTCCTTACACTGATGTTACTGCTGTCGTTTCTTCATGTTGGTTTACTGAATGTGGTAAATAAACTGGAAGTATTGTAAAGTACATGAGAGTTTTGTTCCCGCTGCATTCTCATGATGATTGGCTCACAGCAGGTTTGATCGTGATTTTTAAAAGGTGAGAAGAGTAAAGCCCGACTAAGGGCGGACACCCACTAGCGGCTTTTTGTCTCTTGCGCTGCGAGAGTGAGAGAAAACACTTGCTAGCAGCGCAAGAAAAACGCTGGGATATCGCCAGTGTTTTCCATGGGGCCAACGACAGCAGCACTAGCCCCATTGAAAACATAGGGAGAAGACCGCCGACTTTTGCCACAGCTGTCACAGCTGTGGCAGAAGTCCAGCATGCTATCCCATTGCTTTCAATGGGGTTGGCGCTGCTGCCAGCACCATCGAAAGCAGTGGTTTGTGGCAACCCCCGCAGCATGATTTTCGGGGAACCGCTTGAAATATAAGCCCTTCCCTGAAAATCATCATTAGCTGGTTAAAAAAATAAAATGTATTCACCTCTCTGCCGCTCAGACGTGTCCTCCGGCTGGCTCCCCTGCACTGCTGTCCAGCACCTATGGCAGGTGGGGATTTAAAAATGCCCGCCTCCTGAAAGGGCTGTGCTGATTGGCTGAGCGCTCAGCCAATTACAGCCAGCGCTTAGCTATTCATGAATGCAGGAGTACAGATGATTCCAAGATGGCGGTGAGAGATACAGTGAGTGGGCTTGATGAGTATGAGGGGGATGCAGTGGTGGGTTTCACAATTTGGCTGAGATGCCAGTGCTGTGTATTGTGTAAAATGGAGCCATAGGAGTCAGAAACTGCTGCAGACCAGAAGGCAAGGATACAAACAACCAACCCAACGAAGGGAGGACCCCCCAGCATCATGGAACAGGCTCAAATTTGTAAAAAAAAAAAAGGATGTGAAGGTATTCAAAGCCATACATGTAATATGAGAAAGGCAAGATTAATACTTTATTTTAGCATCAGGAAAACCCCTTTAATTACAGTCTGAGGAACTGCAGAACAGGAGTATTAATGTGGGTCACCTATAAACTGTAACTATGGATGGTGGCAGATAGTTCAGTCAAAACTTCACACTTTTAAATGGCTTTTTTCCAATATTAGCGCCCCTCTTGTCCACTGCTAGTGGCTGGTATTGCATGTCATCCCATTCTTTTGAATAATAAATAGAAAAAAAGAAAAAACTTTCTTTATAGCTGCGCTACAACATTAACCCTTAGGTAAACAAGGGAATAAGCCTCTAAAAAACCTCAGTTCAAATAGAAAGCCAATATTTTTATTCCCCACATAACAATCAAGTATAAGTGAAATATTAAAAGCAACGCGTTTCTGCGTCTAGCTGACGCATTTATCAAGCTTATAAGCTTGATAAATGCGTCAGCTAGACGCAGAAACGCGTTGCTTTTAATATTTCACTTATACTTGATTGTTATGTGGGGAATAAAAATATTGGCTTTCTATTTGAACTGAGGTTTTTTAGAGGCTTATTCCCTTGTTTACCTAAGGGTTAATGTTGTAGCGCAGCTATAAAGAAAGTTTTTTCTTTTTTTCTATTTATTATCTGCTCCCCATATGTTTTATTTAAACTTTGGGGCATTTCTATAAGCTGCTGCTCTCCAGGAGAGTTTGGTTTAGTATTATCAGATTCATATAGATGTACTCTTCTGGATTAAACAAGAAGACCCTCCAGTAAAGAAACCTTAGAAAAGGCGAACTTGGATTCCCGGTGCAGGCGGGACACAAGAGACTTTTTTGTCGTTCCGCCTGACACCTGGTAAGTAGAATTCCATCTAATTATTTTTTCTTCCTCGGGCTATGGCGCTCTCCCTAATTTTTGTTTTATTCTTTTGAATAAGAAAGACCTCCAATACACACAGGCAGTGTTCAAGAGAGGGGCTGTTTGTAAGACGACTTGAGGTCATAGTGCATCTATAGTCCCCCATAGCTCTGTATACAATTTACAAAGACCCCGGAGCCATCCATATATATCCCACTTCTGTGCTCCATGCAGTCTTGCAGACATACAGAGAATCTTCAGCTGTGTACCCTCCTCCTCCTCATCTTATTTACTTCAACACTAAGGTGATTTGTGGAGGACTCAGGATGTTGCTGAATAAACCTAAATTATATCCTGTAGGGTTTGTAGTTTTCTTCTAGAGGGACTTTTCCCATCTGATACTTGGTTTTCCCATTTGCCAAGCGGCATCAGAGTTGCTCATCTCCCTGTTTGCCCGGAGCCCACTGGGTATGATCACACAGGACCTGGAGAGATTAAGAGGCTCTTTCATTAGTGCACAAAAAGCTACATAAACTTGGACTTCTCTACCAGCTTTTGGTCAGTAGCCTCGTCTCCACACTAGAAGTATATGGGAGCGAACCAAAGAGTAGAGATGAGCGAGCACCAAAATGCTCGGGTGCTCGTTACTCGGGACGAAATTATCGCGATGCTCGAGGGTTCGTTGCGAGTAACGAACCCCATTGAAGTCAATGGGCGACCCGAGCATTTTTGTATTTCGCCGATGCTCACTAAGGTTTTCATGTGTGAAAATCTGGGCAATTCAAGAAAGTGATGGGAACGACACAGCAACGGATAGGGCAGGCGAGGGGCTACATGTTGGGCTGCATCTCAAGTTCCCAGGTCCCACTATTAAGCCACAATACCGGCAAGAGTGCCCCCCCCCCCCTCTCCCAACAACTTTTACTTCTGAAAAGCCCTCATTAGCAATGCATACCTTAGCTAAGCACCACACTACCTCCAACAAAGCACAATCACTGCCTGCATGACACTCCGCTGCCACTTCTCCTGGGTTACATGCTGCCCAACCCCGACCCCCCCCCCCCCCCCCCCCCCCGCACGACCCAGTGTCCACAGCGCACACCAAATTGTCCCTGCGCAGCCTTCAGCTGCCCTCATGCCACGCCACACTCATGTCTATTTATAAGTGCGTCTGCCATGAGGAGGAACCGCAGGCACACACTGCAGAGGGTTGGCACGGCTAGGCAGCGACCCTCTTTAAAAGGGGCGGGGCGATAGCCCACAATGCTGTACAGAAGCAATGAGAAATAAAATCCTGTGCCACCGCCATCAGGAGCTGCACACGTGGGCATAGCAATGGGGAACCTATGTGCCACACACTATTCATTCTGTCAAGGTGTCTGCATGCCCCAGTCAGACCGGGCTTTTTAATTCATAGACACAGGCAGGTACAACTCCCTATTGTGAAGTCCCTGTGGACCGACAGCATGGGTGGCTCCCTGGAACCCACCGGCGGTACATAAAAATATCCCATTGCAGTGCCCATCACAGCTGAGGTAGTAATGTCATGTTTAATGCAGGTGGGCTTCGGCCCACACTGCATGCCCCAGTCTGACTGGGGTTCTTTACAAGTGGAAACAGATGCATTTATAATTCCCTGTGGACCCACAGCATGGGTGGGTGCCAGGAAGCCACCGGCGGTACATAAAAATATCCCATTGCATTGCCCAACACAGCTGAGGTAGTAATGTCGTGCTTAATGCAGGTGGGCTTCGGCCCACACTGCATGCCCCAGTCAGACTGGGGTTCTTTACAAGTGGACACATGTAGGTTAAACTCCGTGTGCACCTACAGCATGGGTGGCTTCCTGGAACCCACCGGCGATACACAAAAATATCCCATTGCATTGCCCAACACAGCGGATGTAACGTCAGCTGTAATGCAGGTGGGCTAAAAATTCATTTGATTACACTGTAGGCGAGGGCCCACAAAAATTGCTGTATCAACAGTACTAATGTACATCCAAAAAATTGGCCATGGCCAACCAAGAGGGCAGGTGAAACCCATTAATCGCTTTGGTTAATGTGGCTTAACCCCTTGAGTGGCGGGTTTCCTACCACCCTGTCGTGCCCACCAGGGCAGGATTTTTAAAATGGTCTAATCATTGAATTTCAACTAGTTTTGCCGTTGCATCTCAAGAACCATAACTTTTTCATTTTTCCATTGACATGGCCATATGAGGGCTTGTTTTTTGCGGGACAAGTTGTGATTTTTTAAACAGGGGGGAGGAAAAAAAGAAATGGGGAAAAAAGAAAAAAAGGGGCCATGTCATTAAGGGGTTAAATAATGTATTAACTTCCTTCTCTGGGTCATTACGATGCATGGATACCACATGTATGATTGTATTTTTGCTTTTTTACAAAGTAAAGGGAGACAAGTGTTTTTTTTATTTTTTTAATAATTTTTTTACTTTTTTTTTTTATTATTTTTTTTTAATTTTTTTTTTTTTTTTGTCCCTTTAGGGGACTTCCACAGGGACCCATCAGGACCCCTGATCACATTCCGGGGGTCAGCCCTTTACATGCTGCAGTGACAACCCTTTACATGCTGCAGTCACATAGACTGCAGCATGTAAAGGGTTAACACAGCAGAGATCGGAGGTTTTCTCTGATCTCTGCTGTAAGAACTAGTACCTAGCTGTCCTCTGACAGCTAACAACCAGCTCTCCCTGCCACAGAGACCATCGGCTTGCTTCTGACAAGCCGATGGTCTCTATGGCAACCTGTAAACAAAGCAGGAGATTGCCGACATGTTGGCAATATCTTCTGCTGGTTTTTCAAAGCCCTTGCACTGCTCTCTGTGGATCTGTGCAGGCAGAGCACACTGTCACAGCTTGTGGCACTGTGCTCTGCAGCTCCCATAGTGATACATAGCCCGGAAATCTTCCGGGCTATGTTGCTATGAGCAGTGGAGCTCGTCCCCGGAAATTTTCCGGGCGTGCCACTCAAGGGGTTAAGTGGTAACTAGGCCTGGAGGCAGCCCAGTTTAATGAAAAATTGGTTCAAGTTAAAGTTTCAACGCTTTTAAGAGCATTGAAACATATAAAAATTGTTTAGAAAAATTATATGACTGAGCCTTGTGGCCCTAAGAAAAATTGCCCGTTCAGCGTGATTACGTGAGGTTTCAGGAGGAGGAGCAGGAGGAGGAGGAGGAATATTAGACACAGATTGATGAAGCAGAAATGTCCCCGTTTTGGATGGTGATAGAGAACGTAGCTTCCATCCGCGGGTGCAGCCTACGTATTGCTTACGTATCGCTGCTGTCCGCTGGTGGAGAAGAGAAGTCTGGGGAAATCCAGGCTTTGTTCATCTTGATGAGTGTAAGCCTGTCGGCACTGTCGGTTGACAGGTGGGTACACCGTGATGATTCCCCCAGCCACACTAAACACACTCTCTGACAAGACGCTAGCCGCAGGACAAGCAAGCACCTCCAGGGCATACAGCGCGAGTTCAGGCCACGTGTCCAGCTTCGACACCCAGTAGTTGTAGGGGGCAGAGGCGTCACGGAGGACGGTCGTGCGATCGGCTACGTACTCCCTCACCATCCTTTTACAGTGCTCCCGCCGACTCAGCCTTGACTGGGGAGCGGTGACACAGTCTTGCTGGGGAGCCATAAAGCTGGCAAAGGCCTTGGAGAATGTTCCCCTGCCTGCGCTGTACATGCTGCCTGATCTCTGCGCCTCCCCTGCTACCTGGCCCTCGGAACTGCGCCTTCTGCCACTAGCGCTGTCGGATGGGAAGTTTACCATCAGTTTGTCCACCAGCGCCCTGTGGTATAGCATCATTCTCGAACCCCTTTCCTCTTCGGGAATGAGAGTGCAAAGGCTCTCCTTATACCGTGGATCGAGCAGTGTGTACACCCAGTAATCCGTAGTGGCCAGAATGCGTGTAACGCGAGGGTCACGAGAAAGGCATCCTAACATGAAGTCAGCCATGTGTGCCAGGGTACCTGTACGCAACACATGGCTGTTTTCACTAGGAAGATTACTTTCAGGATCCTCCTCCTCCTCTTCCTCCTCCTCAGGCCATACACGCTGAAAGGATGACAGGCAAGCAGCATGGGTACCGTCAGCAGTGGGCCAAGCTGTCTCTTCCCCCTCCTCCTCATCCTCCTCATGCTCCTCCTCCTCCTCCTCAACACGCTGAGATATAGACAGGAGGGTGCTCTGACTATCCAGCGACATACTGTCTTCCCCCGGCTCTGTTTCCGAGCGCAAAGCGTCTGCCTTTATGCTTTGCAGGGAACTTCTCAAGATGCATAGCAGAGGAATGGTGACGCTAATGATTGCAGCATCGCCGCTCACCACCTGGGTAGACTCCTCAAATTTTCCAAGGACCTGGCAGATGGCTGCCAACCAGGGCCACTCTTCTGTAAATAATTGAGGAGGCTGACTCCCACTGCGCCGCGCAAGTTGGAGTTGGTATTCCACTATAGCTCTACGCTGCTCATAGAGTCTGGCCAACATGTGGAGCGTAGAGTTCCACTGTGTGGGCACGTCGCACAGCAGTCGGTGCACTGGCAGATTAAACCTATGTTGCAGTGTCCGCAGGGTGGCAGCGTGCGTGTGGGATTTGCGGAAATGTGCGCAGAGCCGGCGCGCCTTTACGAGCAGGTATGACAAGTGGGGGTAGCTTTTCAGAAAGCGCTGAACCACCAAATTAAAGACATGGGCCAGGCATGGCACGTGCGTGAGGCTGCCGAGCTGCAGAGCCGCCACCAGGTTACGGCCGTTGTCACACACGACCATGCCCGGTTGGAGGCTCAGCGGCGAAAGCCAGTGGTCGGTCTGCTCTGTCAGACCCTGCAGCAGTTCGTGGGCCGTGTGCCTCCTATCTCCTAAGCTGAGTAGTTTCAGCACGGCCTGCTGACGCTTGCCCACCGCTGTGCTGCCACGCCGCGTGACACCGACTGCTGGCGACGTGCTGCTGACACATCTTGATTGCGAGACAGAGGTTGCGTTGGAGGAGGAGGAGGAAGGTGCTTTAGTGGAGGAAGCATACACCGCTGCAGATACCACCACCGAGTTGTGGCCCGCAATTCTGGGGGTGGGTAGGACATGAGTGGTCCCAGGCTCTGACTCTGTCCCAGCCTCCACTAAATTCACCCAATGTGCCGTCAGGGAGATATAGTGGCCCTGCCCGCCTGTGCTTGTCCACGTGTCCGTTGTTAAGTGGACCTTGGCAGTAACCGCGTTGGTGAGGGCGCGTACAATGTTGCGGGAGACGTGGTCGTGCAGGGCTGGGACGGCACATCGGGAAAAGTAGTGGCGACTGAGAACCGAGTAGCGTGGGGCAGCCGCCGCCATCATGCTTTTGAAAGCCTCCGTTTCCACAAGCCTATACGGCAGCATCTCTAGGCTGATCAATTTTGCAATGTGCACGTTTAACGCTTGAGCGTGCGGGCGCGTGGCGTCGTACTTGCGCTTGCGCTCAAACTGTGGCACTAGCGACGTCTGGACGCTGCGCTGAGAGACATTGCTGGATGGGGCCGAGGACAGCGGAGGTGAGGGTATGGGTGCAGGCCAGGAGACGGTAAAAGTATATATTAGGACCTGCCTTATGGAAGCACTTATATCACAAACCAGGATGTTACTCTACTGGTACTGTAAGCCAGGGGTGCACAACATACCGCCCGGAGGCCACATGTGGCCCACAGTGCCATTCTGTGCCGCCCAAGCCATCTGCACCCTGAAATATCTATGTGTGGCTGCTCACATGTAGTTTCCATGTCAGGGTGCAGAGTGGGGGCACATAGCAGGGCAACAAGAATGGGCAAGTACTAAGGGTGCGGTGTGTAGCCATGTCTGGGCCCCTTATGTATTTGAAAAAGTACTAAGGGTGCACTGTGTATCCATGGGTGGGTGCCCTATATATTAGGACAAGTATTAAGGGCGCACTGTGTAGCCATGTCTGGTCCCCTATATATTAGGACAAGTACTAAGGGTGTACTGTGTAGCCATGTCTGCGTCCCCTATATATTAGGACAAGTACTAAGGGTGCACTGTGTAGCCATGTCTGAGTCCCTATATATTAGGATAAGTACTAAGGGTGCACTGTGTAGCCATGTCTGGGTCCCCTATATATTAGGACAAGTACTAAGGGTGCACTGTGTAGCCATGTCTGGTCCCCTATATATTAGGACAAGTACTAAGGGTGTACTGTGTAGCCATGTCTGGGTCCCCTGTGTATTAGGACAAGCATTAGGGTGCACTGTGTAGTCATGTCTGGGTCCCCTATATATTAGGACAAGTACTAAGGGTGCACTGTGTAGCCATGTCTGGGTCCCCTATATATTAGGACAAGTACTAAGGGTGCACTGTGTAGCCATGTCTGCACCCCTTATGTATTAGAACAAGTACTAAGGCTGCACTGTGTAGCCACGTCTGGGTCCCTATGTATTAGGACAAGTACTAAGGGTGCACTGTGTAGCCATGTCTGGGTCTCCTATATATTAGGACAAATACTAAGGGTGCACTGTGTAGCCATGTCTGGTCCCCTATATATTAGGACAAGTACTAAGGGTGCACTGTGTAGCCATGTCTTTGTTCCCCTGCATATTAGAACAAGTACTAAGGCTGTATTGTGTAGCCATGTCTGCGCCCCTTATGTATTAGAAATAGTACTAAGGGTGCACTGTGTAGCCATGTCTGGGTCCTCTATATATTAGGACAAGTACTAAGGGTGCACTGTGTAGCCATGTCTTAGTCCTCTATATATTAGGACACGTACTTAGGGTGCACTGTGTAGCCATATCAGGTCTCCTATATATTAGGACAAGTACTAAGAATGCACTATGTAGCCATGTCTGGGTCCCCTGCATATTAGGACAAGTACTAAGGGTACACTGTGTGGCCATGTCTTGGTCCCCTGCATATTAAGACAAGTACTAAGGCTGTATTGTGTAGCCATGTCTGCGCCCCTTATGTATTAGAACAAGTACTAAGGGTGCACTATGTAGCCACGTCTGGATCCCTATGTATTAGGACAAGTACTAAGGGAGCACTGTGTAGCCATGTCTGAGTCCCTATATATTAGGATAAGTACTAAGGGTGCACTGTGTAGCCATGTCTGGGTCCCCTATATATTAGGACAAGTACTAAGGGTGCACTGTGTAGCCATGTCTGGGTCCCCTATATATTAGGACAAGTACTAAGGGTTCACTGTGTAGCCATGTCTGGGTCTCCTATATATTAGGACAAGTACTAAGGGTGCACTGTGTAGTCATGTCTGGGTCTCCTGTATATTAGGATAAGTACTAAGGGTGCACTGTGTAGCCATGTCTGGTCCCCTATATATTATGACAAGTACTAAGGGTGTACTATGTAGTTATGTCTGGGTCCCCTGTGTATTAGGACAAGCATTAGGGTGCACTGTGTAGTCATGTCTGGGTCCCCTATATATTAGGACAAGTACTAAGGGTGCACTGTGTAGCCATGTCTGCGCCCCTTATGTATTAGAACAAGTACTAAGGGTGCACTGTGTAGCCATGTCTGGGTCTCCTGTATGTTAGGACAAGTACTAAGGGTGCACTGTGTAGCCATGTCTTGGTCCCCTGCATATTAGGACAAGTACTAAGGGTGCACTGTGTAGCCATGTCTTTGTTCCCCTGCATATTAGGACAAGTACTAAGGCTGTATTGTGTAGCCATGTCTGTGCCCCTTATGTATTAGAACAAGTACTAAGGGTGCACTGTGTAGCCATGTCTGGGTCCTCTGTATATTAGGACAAGTAGTAAGGGTGCACTGTGTAGCCATGTCTGAGTCCTCTATATATTAGGACAAGTACTAAGGGTGCACTGTGTAGCCATGTCTTTGTTCCCCTGCATATTAGGACAAGTACTAAGGGTGCACTGTGTGGCCATGTCTTGGCCCATATAAATTAGGACAAGTACTAAGGGTGCACTGTGTAGCCATGTCTGGTCCCCTATATATTAGGACAAGTACTAAGGGTGCACTGTGTAGCCATGTCTGGTCCCCTATATATTAGGACAAGTACTAAGGGGGCACTGTGTAGCCATGTCTGGTCCCCTATATATTAGGACAAGTACCAAGGGTGCACTGTGCAGCCATGTCTGGGCCCCCTGTTTATTAGGACAAGTACTAAGGGGGCACTGTGTAGCCATGTCTGGTCCCCTATATATTAGGACAAGTACTAAGGGTGTACTGTGTAGTCATGTCTGGGTCCCCTGTGTATTAGGACAAGCATTAGGGTGCACTGTGTAGTCATGTCTGGGTCCCCTATATATTAGGACAAGTACTAAGGGTGCACTGTGTAGCTATGTCTGGGTCCCCTATATATTAGGACAAGTACTAAGGGTGCACTGTGTAGCCATATCTGGTCTCCTATATATTAGGACAAGTACTAAGGGTGCACTGTGTAGCCATATCTGGTGTCCTATATATTAGGACAAGTACTAAGGGTGCACTGTGTAGCCATGTCTGGGTCCCCTGCATATTAGGACAAGTACTAAGGGTGCACTGTGTAGCCATGTCTGGGCCCCCTGTTTATTAGGACAAGTACTAAGGGGGCACTGTGTAGCCATGTCTGGTCCCCTATATATTAGGACAAGTACTAAGGGTGTACTGTGTAGTCATGTCTGGGTCCCCTGTGTATTAGGACAAGCATTAGGGTGCACTGTGTAGTCATGTCTGGGTCCCCTATATATTAGGACAAGTACTAAGGGTGCACTGTGTAGCCATGTCTGGGTCTCCTATATATTAGGACAAGTACTAAGGGTGCACTGTGTAGCTATGTCTGGGTCCCCTATATATTAGGACAAGTACTAAGGGTGCACTGTGTAGCCATGTCTGGGTCTACTATATATTAGGACAAGTACTAAGGGTGCACTGTGTAGCTATGTCTGGGTCCCCTATATATTAGGACAAGTACTAAGGGTGCACTGTGTAGCCATGTCTGGGTCTCCTATATATTAGGACAAGTACTAAGGGTGCACTGTGTAGCCATATCTGGTCTCCTATATATTAGGACAAGTACTAAGGGTGCACTGTGTAGCCATATCTGGTGTCCTATATATTAGGACAAGTACTAAGGGTGCACTGTGTAGCCATGTCTGGGTCCCCTGCATATTAGGGCAAGTACTAAGGGTGCACTGTGTAGCCATGTCTTTGTTCCCCTGCATATTAGGACAAGTACTAAGGGTGCACTATGTGGCCATGTCTGGGTCCCCAATATATTAGGACAAGTACTAAGGGTGCACTGTGTAGCCATATCTGGTCCCCTATATATTAGGACAAGTACTAAGGGTGCACTGTGTAGCCATGTCTGGTCCCCTATATATTAGGACAAGTACTAAGGATGCACTGTGTAGTCATGTCTTGGTCCCCTATATATTAGGACAAGTACTAAGGGTGCACTGTGTAGCCATGTCTGGTCCCCTATATATTAGGACAAGTACTAAGGGTGTACTGTGTAGTCATGTCTGGGCCCCCTATATATTAGGACAAGTACTAAGGGTGCACTGTGTAGCCATGTCTGGGTCCCCTTTATATTAGGACAAGTACTAAGGGTGCACTGTGTAGTCATCTCTGGGTCCCCTATATATTAGGACAAGTACTAAGGGTGCACTGTGTAGTCATGTCTGGGTCCCCTATATATTAGGACAAGTACTAAGGGTGCACTGTGTAGCCATGTCTGGTCCCCTATATATTAGGACAAGTACTAAGGTTGTACTGTGTAGTCATGTCTGGGTCCCCTGCATATTAGGACAAGTACTAAGTGTACACTGTGTAGCCATATTGGGTCTCCTGTATATTGGGACAAGTACTAAGGGTGCACTGTGTAGCCATATTGGGTCTCCTATATATTAGGACAAGTACTAAGGGTGCACTGTGTAGCCGTATCTGGTCTCCTATATATTAGGACAAGTACTAAAGTTGCACTGTGAAGTCATGTCTGGGCCCCCTATATACTAGGACAAGTACTAAGGGTGCACTGTGTAGCCATATCTTTGTTCCCCTGCATATTAGGACAAGTACTAAGGGTGCACTGTGTAGTCATGTCTTGGTCCCCTGCATATTAAGAAAATTACTAAGGGTGCACTGTGTAGTCATGTCTGGCCCCCTATATATTAGGACAAATACTAAGGGTGCCCTGTGTATCCATGTCTGGGTCCCCTATATATTAGGACAAGTACTATGGGTGCACTGTGTAGTCATGTCTGGGTCCCCTGCATATTAGGACAAGTACTAAGGGTGCACTGTGTAGCGATATCTTTGTTCCCCTGCATATTAGGACAAGTACTAAGGGTGCACTGTGTAGCCATATCTTTGTTCCCCTGCATATTAGGACAAGTACTAAGGGTGCACTGTGTAGTCATGTCTTGGTCCCCTGCATATTAAGACAATTACTAAGGGTGCACTGTGTAGTCATGTCTGGCCCCCTATATATTAGGACAAGTACTAAGGTGCCCTATGTAGCCATGTCTGGGTCCCCTATATATTAGGACAAGTACTATGGGTGCACTGTGTAGTCATGTCTTGGTCCCCTGCATATTAGGACAAGTACTAAGGGTGCACTGTGTAGTCATGTCTGGGTCCCTATATATTAGGACAAGTACTAAGGGTGCACTGTGTAGTCATGTTTGGGTCCCTATATATTAGGACAAGTACCAAGGGTGCACTGTGTAGCCATGTCTGGGTACCTATATATTAGGAAAAGTACAAAGGGTGCACTGTGTAGCCATGTCTGGGTCCCCTGTATATTAGGACAAGTACTAAGGGTGCACTGTGTGGCCATGTCTTGGTCCCCTATATATTAGGACAAGTACTAAGGGTGCACTGTGTAGTCATGTCTTGGTCCCTATATATTAGGACAAGCACTAAGGGTGCACTGTGTACCCATATCTGGTCTCCTATATATTAGGACAAGTACCAAGGGTGCACTGTGTACCCATATCTGGTCTTCTATATGTTAGGACAAGTACTAAGGGTGCTCTGTGTAGTCATGTCTGGGTCCCTATATATTAGGACAAGTACTAAGGGTGCACTGTGTACCCATATCTGGTCTCCTACATATTAGGACAAGTACTAAGGGTGCACTGTGTAGCCATATCTGGTCTCCTATATATTAGGACAAGTACTAAGGGTGCACTGTGTAGCCATATCTGGGTCTCTATATATTAGAACAAGTGCTAACTGTGCCCTGTGGAGCCATGTCTGGTCTCCTACATATTAGGACAAGTACTAAGGGTGCACTGTGTACCCATGTCTGGTCTCCTATATATTAGGACAAGTACTAAGGGTGCACTGTGTAGCCATATCTGGGTCTCTATATATTAGAACGAGTGCTAACTGTGCCCTGTGGAGCCATGTCTGGGTCCCTATATATTAGGACAAGTACTAAGGGTGCACTGTGTAGTCATGTCTGGGTCCCTATATATTAGAACAAGTACTAAGTGTGCCCTGTGGAGCCATGTCTGGTCTCCTATATATTAGGACAAGTACTAAGGGTGCACTGTGTAGCCATGTCTGGGTCCCTATATATTAGGACAAGTACTAAGGGTGCACTGTGTAGCCATGTCTGGGTCCCTATATATTAGGAAAAGTACAAAGAGTGCACTGTGTAGCCATGTCTGGGTCCCCTGCATATTAGTACAAGTACTAAGGGTGCACTGTGTGGCCATGTCTTGGTCCCCTATATATTAGGACAAGTACTAAGGGTGCACTGTGTAGTCATGTCTGGGTCCCTATATATTAGGACAAGTACTAAGGGTGCACTGTGTACCCATATCTGGTCTCCTATATATTAGGACAAGTACCAAGGGTGCACTGTGTACCCATATCTGGTCTTCTATATATTAGGACAAGTACTAAGGGTGCACTGTGTAGTCATGTCTGGGTCCCTATATATTAGGACAAGTACTAAGGATGCACTGTGTACCCATATCTGGTCTCCTACATATTAGGACAAGTACTAAGGGTGCACTGTGTAGCCATATCTGGGTCTCTATATATTAGAACAAGTGCTAACTGTGCCCTGTGGAGCCATGTCTGGTCTCCTACATATTAGGACAAGTACTAAGGGTGCACTGTGTAGCCATATCTGGGTCTCTATATATTAGAACAAGTGCTAACTGTGCCCTGTGGAGCCATGTCTGGTCTCCTACATATTAGGACAAGTACTAAGGGTGCACTGTGTACCCATGTCTGGTCTCCTACATATTAGGACAAGTACTAAGGGTGCACTGTGTACCCATGTCTGGTCTCCTACATATAAGGACAAGTACTAAGGGTGCACTGTGTAGTCATGTCTGGGTCTCTATATATTAGAACAAGTGCTAACTGTGCCCTGTGGAGCCATGTCTGGTCTCCTACATATTAGGACAAGTACTAAGGGTGCACTGTGTAGCCATGTCTGGTCTCCTATATATTAGGACTAGTACTAAGGGTGCACTGTGTACCCATGTCTGGTCTCCTATATATTATGACAAGTACTATGGGTGCACTGTGTAGTCATGTCTGGGTCTCTATATATTAGAACAAGTGCTAACTGTGCCCTGTGGAGCCATGTCTGGTCTCCTACATATTAGGACAAGTACTAAGGGTGCACTGTGTACCCATGTCTGGTCTCCTATATATTAGGACAAGTACTAAGGGTGCACTGTGTAGCCATGTCTGGTCTCCTATATATTAGGACTAGTACTAAGGGTGCACTGTGTACCCATATCTGGTCTCCTACATATTAGGACAAGTACTAAGGGTGCACTGTGTAGCCATATCTGGTCTCCTATATATTAGGACAAGTACTAAGGGTGCACTGTGTAGTCACGTCTGGGTCCCCTGCATATTAGGACAAGTACTAAGGGTGCACTGTGTAGCCATATCTGTTCCCCTATATATTAGGACAAGTACTAAGGGTGCACTGTGTACCCATATCTGGTCTCCTATATATCAGGACAAGTACTAAGGGTGCACTGTGTAGTCATGTCTGGGTCTCCTATATATTAGGACAAGTACTAAGGGTGCACTGTGTAGCCATGTCTGGGTCTCCTGTATATTAGGACAAGTACTAAGGGTGCACTGTATAGCCATGTCTGGTCTCCTATATATTAGGACAAGTACTAAGCGTGCACTGTGTAGTCATGTCTGGGTCTCTATATATTAGGACAAGTACTAAGGGTGCACTGTGTAGCCATGTCTTTGTTCCCCTGCATATTAGGACAAGTACTAAGGGTGCACTATGTGGCCATGTCTGGGTCCCCTATATATTAGGACAAGTACTAAGGGTGCACTGTGTAGCAATGTCTGGTCCCCTATATATTAGGACAAGTACTAAGGGTGCACTGTGTACCCATGTCTGGGTCCCTATATATTAGGATAAGTACTAAGGGTGCACTGTGTAGCCATGTCTGGGTCCCCTGTGTATTAGGACAAGCATTAGGGTGCACTGTGTAGTCATGACTGGGTCCCCTATATATTAGGACAAGTACTAAGGGTGCACTGTGTAGCCATGTCTGGGTCCCCTATATATTAGGACAAGTACTAAGGGTGCACTGTGTAGCCATGTCTGAGTCCCTATATATTAGGATAAGTACTAAGGGTGCATTGTGTAGCCATGTCTGGGTCTCCTATATATTAGGACAAGTACTAAGGGTGCACTGTGTAGTCATGTCTGGGTCTCCTGTATATTAGGATAAGTACTAAGGGTGCACCGTGTAGCCATGTCTGGTCCCCTATATATTATGACAAGTACTAAGGGTGTACTATGTAGTCATGTCTGGGTCCCCTGTGTATTAGGACAAGCATTAGAGTGCACTGTGTAGTCATGTCTGGGTCCCCTATATATTGGGACAAGTACTAAGGGTGCACTGTGTAGCCATGTCTGCGCCCCTTATGTATTAGAACAAGTACTAAGGGTGCACTGTGTAGCCACGTCTGGATCCCTATGTATTAGGACAAGTACTAAGGGAGCACTGTGTAGCCATGTCTGAGTCCCTATATATTAGGATAAGTACTAAGGGTGCACTGTGTAGCCATGTCTGGGTCCCCTATATATTAGGACAAGTACTAAGGGTGCACTGTGTAGTCATGTCTTGGTCCCTATATATTAGGACAAGTACTAAGGGTGCACTGTGTAGCCATATCTGGTCTCCTATATATTAGGACAAGTACTAAAGGTGCACTGTGTAGCCTTGTCTGGTCTCCTATGTATTAGGACAAGTACTAAGGGTGCACTGTGTAGCCATATCTGGTCTCCTATATATTAGGACAAGTACTAAGGGTGTACTGTGTAGTCATGTCTGGGCCCCCTATATATTAGGACAAGTACTAAGGGTGCACTGTGTAGCCATGTCTGGGTCCCCTTTATATTAGGACAAGTACTAAGGGTGCACTGTGTAGTCATCTCTGGGTCCCCTATATATTAGGACAAGTACTAAGGGTGCACTGTGTAGTCATGTCTGGGTCCCCTATATATTAGGACAAGTACTAAGGGTGCACTGTGTAGCCATGTCTGGTCCCCTATATATTAGGACAAGTACTAAGGTTGTACTGTGTAGTCATGTCTGGGTCCCCTGCATATTAGGACAAGTACTAAGTGTACACTGTGTAGCCATATTGGGTCTCCTGTATATTGGGACAAGTACTAAGGGTGCACTGTGTAGCCATATTGGGTCTCCTATATATCAGGACAAGTACTAAGGGTGCACTGTGTAGTCATGTCTGGGTCTCCTATATATTAGGACAAGTACTAAGGGTGCACTGTGTAGCCATGTCTGGGTCTCCTGTATATTAGGACAAGTACTAAGGGTGCACTGTATAGCCATGTCTGGTCTCCTATATATTAGGACAAGTACTAAGCGTGCACTGTGTAGTCATGTCTGGGTCTCTATATATTAGGACAAGTACTAAGGGTGCACTGTGTAGCCATGTCTTTGTTCCCCTGCATATTAGGACAAGTACTAAGGGTGCACTATGTGGCCATGTCTGGGTCCCCTATATATTAGGACAAGTACTAAGGGTGCACTGTGTAGCAATGTCTGGTCCCCTATATATTAGGACAAGTACTAAGGGTGCACTGTGTACCCATGTCTGGGTCCCTATATATTAGGATAAGTACTAAGGGTGCACTGTGTAGCCATGTCTGGGTCCCCTGTGTATTAGGACAAGCATTAGGGTGCACTGTGTAGTCATGACTGGGTCCCCTATATATTAGGACAAGTACTAAGGGTGCACTGTGTAGCCATGTCTGGGTCCCCTATATATTAGGACAAGTACTAAGGGTGCACTGTGTAGCCATGTCTGAGTCCCTATATATTAGGATAAGTACTAAGGGTGCATTGTGTAGCCATGTCTGGGTCTCCTATATATTAGGACAAGTACTAAGGGTGCACTGTGTAGTCATGTCTGGGTCTCCTGTATATTAGGATAAGTACTAAGGGTGCACCGTGTAGCCATGTCTGGTCCCCTATATATTATGACAAGTACTAAGGGTGTACTATGTAGTCATGTCTGGGTCCCCTGTGTATTAGGACAAGCATTAGGGTGCACTGTGTAGTCATGTCTGGGTCCCCTATATATTGGGACAAGTACTAAGGGTGCACTGTGTAGCCATGTCTGCGCCCCTTATGTATTAGAACAAGTACTAAGGGTGCACTGTGTAGCCACGTCTGGATCCCTATGTATTAGGACAAGTACTAAGGGAGCACTGTGTAGCCATGTCTGAGTCCCTATATATTAGGATAAGTACTAAGGGTGCACTGTGTAGCCATGTCTGGGTCCCCTATATATTAGGACAAGTACTAAGGGTGCACTGTGTAGTCATGTCTTGGTCCCTATATATTAGGACAAGTACTAAGGGTGCACTGTGTAGCCATATCTGGTCTCCTATATATTAGGACAAGTACTAAAGGTGCACTGTGTAGCCTTGTCTGGTCTCCTATGTATTAGGACAAGTACTAAGGGTGCACTGTGTAGCCATATCTGGTCTCCTATATATTAGGACAAGTACTAAGGGTGTACTGTGTAGTCATGTCTGGGCCCCCTATATATTAGGACAAGTACTAAGGGTGCACTGTGTAGCCATGTCTGGGTCCCCTTTATATTAGGACAAGTACTAAGGGTGCACTGTGTAGTCATCTCTGGGTCCCCTATATATTAGGACAAGTACTAAGGGTGCACTGTGTAGTCATGTCTGGGTCCCCTATATATTAGGACAAGTACTAAGGGTGCACTGTGTAGCCATGTCTGGTCCCCTATATATTAGGACAAGTACTAAGGTTGTACTGTGTAGTCATGTCTGGGTCCCCTGCATATTAGGACAAGTACTAAGTGTACACTGTGTAGCCATATTGGGTCTCCTGTATATTGGGACAAGTACTAAGGGTGCACTGTGTAGCCATATTGGGTCTCCTATATATTAGGACAAGTACTAAGGGTGCACTGTGTAGCCGTATCTGGTCTCCTATATATTAGGACAAGTACTAAAGGTGCACTGTGAAGTCATGTCTGGGCCCCCTATATACTAGGACAAGTACTAAGGGTGCACTGTGTAGCCATATCTTTGTTCCCCTGCATATTAGGACAAGTACTAAGGGTGCACTGTGTAGTCATGTCTTGGTCCCCTGCATATTAAGAAAATTACTAAGGGTGCACTGTGTAGTCATGTCTGGCCCCCTATATATTAGGACAAATACTAAGGGTGCCCTGTGTATCCATGTCTGGGTCCCCTATATATTAGGACAAGTACTATGGGTGCACTGTGTAGTCATGTCTGGGTCCCCTGCATATTAGGACAAGTACTAAGGGTGCACTGTGTAGCCATATCTTTGTTCCCCTGCATATTAGGACAAGTACTAAGGGTGCACTGTGTAGCCATATCTTTGTTCCCCTGCATATTAGGACAAGTACAAAGGGTGCACTGTGTAGTCATGTCTTGGTCCCCTGCATATTAAGACAATTACTAAGGGTGCACTGTGTAGTCATGTCTGGCCCCCTATATATTAGGACAAGTACTAAGGTGCCCTATGTAGCCATGTCTGGGTCCCCTATATATTAGGACAAGTACTATGGGTGCACTGTGTAGTCATGTCTTGGTCCCCTGCATATTAGGACAAGTACTAAGGGTGCACTGTGTAGTCATGTCTGGGTCCCTATATATTAGGACAAGTACTAAGGGTGCACTGTGTAGTCATGTTTGGGTCTCCTATATTAGGACAAGTACCAAGGGTGCACTGTGTAGCCATGTCTGGGTACCTATATATTAGGAAAAGTACAAAGGGTGCACTGTGTAGCCATGTCTGGGTCCCCTGTATATTAGGACAAGTACTAAGGGTGCACTGTGTGGCCATGTCTTGGTCCCCTATATATTAGGACAAGTACTAAGGGTGCACTGTGTAGTCATGTCTTGGTCCCTATATATTAGGACAAGCACTAAGGGTGCACTGTGTACCCATATCTGGTCTCCTATATATTAGGACAAGTACCAAGGGTGCACTGTGTACCCATATCTGGTCTTCTATATGTTAGGACAAGTACTAAGGGTGCTCTGTGTAGTCATGTCTGGGTCCCTATATATTAGGACAAGTACTAAGGGTGCACTGTGTACCCATATCTGGTCTCCTACATATTAGGACAAGTACTAAGGGTGCACTGTGTAGCCATATCTGGTCTCCTATATATTAGGACAAGTACTAAGGGTGCACTGTGTAGCCATATCTGGGTCTCTATATATTAGAACAAGTGCTAACTGTGCCCTGTGGAGCCATGTCTGGTCTCCTACATATTAGGACAAGTACTAAGGGTGCACTGTGTACCCATGTCTGGTCTCCTATATATTAGGACAAGTACTAAGGGTGCACTGTGTAGCCATATCTGGGTCTCTATATATTAGAACGAGTGCTAACTGTGCCCTGTGGAGCCATGTCTGGGTCCCTATATATTAGGACAAGTACTAAGGGTGCACTGTGTAGTCATGTCTGGGTCCCTATATATTAGGACAAGTACTAAGGGTGCACTGTGTAGTCATGTCTGGGTCCCTATATATTAGAACAAGTACTAAGTGTGCCCTGTGGAGCCATGTCTGGTCTCCTATATATTAGGACAAGTACTAAGGGTGCACTGTGTAGCCATGTCTGGGTCCCTATATATTAGGACAAGTACTAAGGGTGCACTGTGTAGCCATGTCTGGGTCCCTATATATTAGGAAAAGTACAAAGAGTGCACTGTGTAGCCATGTCTGGGTCCCCTGCATATTAGGACAAGTACTAAGGGTGCACTGTGTGGCCATGTCTTGGTCCCCTATATATTAGGACAAGTACTAAGGGTGCACTGTGTAGTCATGTCTGGGTCCCTATATATTAGGACAAGTACTAAGGGTGCACTGTGTACCCATATCTGGTCTCCTATATATTAGGACAAGTACCAAGGGTGCACTGTGTACCCATATCTGGTCTTCTATATATTAGGACAAGTACTAAGGGTGCACTGTGTAGTCATGTCTGGGTCCCTATATATTAGGACAAGTACTAAGGATGCACTGTGTACCCATATCTGGTCTCCTACATATTAGGACAAGTACTAAGGGTGCACTGTGTAGCCATATCTGGGTCTCTATATATTAGAACAAGTGCTAACTGTGCCCTGTGGAGCCATGTCTGGTCTCCTACATATTAGGACAAGTACTAAGGGTGCACTGTGTACCCATGTCTGGTCTCCTATATGTTAGGACAAGTACTAAGGGTGCACTGTGTAGCCATATCTGGGTCTCTATATATTAGAACAAGTGCTAACTGTGCCCTGTGGAGCCATGTCTGGTCTCCTACATATTAGGACAAGTACTAAGGGTGCACTGTGTACCCATGTCTGGTATCCTACATATTAGGACAAGTACTAAGGGTGCACTGTGTACCCATGTCTAGTCTCCTACATATAAGGACAAGTACTAAGGGTGCACTGTGTAGTCATGTCTGGGTCTCTATATATTAGAACAAGTGCTAACTGTGCCCTGTGGAGCCATGTCTGGTCTCCTACATATTAGGACAAGTACTAAGGGTGCACTGTGTAGCCATGTCTGGTCTCCTATATATTAGGACTAGTACTAAGGGTGCACTGTGTACCCATGTCTGGTCTCCTATATATTATGACAAGTACTATGGGTGCACTGTGTAGTCATGTCTGGGTCTCTATATATTAGAACAAGTGCTAACTGTGCCCTGTGGAGCCATGTCTGGTCTCCTACATATTAGGACAAGTACTAAGGGTGCACTGTGTACCCATGTCTGGTCTCCTATATATTAGGACAAGTACTAAGGGTGCACTGTGTAGCCATGTCTGGTCTCCTATATATTAGGACTAGTACTAAGGGTGCACTGTGTACCCATATCTGGTCTCCTACATATTAGGACAAGTACTAAGGGTGCACTGTGTAGCCATATCTGGTCTCCTATATATTAGGACAAGTACTAAGGGTGCACTGTGTAGTCACGTCTGGGTCCCCTGCATATTAGGACAAGTACTAAGGGTGCACTGTGTAGCCATATCTGTTCCCCTATATATTAGGACAAGTACTAAGGGTGCACTGTGTACCCATATCTGGTCTCCTATATATCAGGACAAGTACTAAGGGTGCACTGTGTGGTCATGTCTGGGTCTCCTGTATATTAGGACAAGTACTAAGGGTGCACTGTGTAGCCATGTCTGGGTCTCCTGTATATTAGGACAAGTACTAAGGGTGCACTGTATAGCCATGTCTGGTCTCCTATATATTAGGACAAGTACTAAGCGTGCACTGTGTAGTCATGTCTGGGTCTCTATATATTAGGACAAGTACTAAGGGTGCACTGTGTAGCCATGTCTTTGTTCCCCTGCATATTAGGACAAGTACTAAGGGTGCACTATGTGGCCATGTCTGGGTCCCCTATATATTAGGACAAGTACTAAGGGTGCACTGTGTAGCCGTGTCTGGTCCCCTATATATTAGGACAAGTACTAAGGGTGCACTGTGTACCCATGTCTGGGTCCCTATATATTAGGATAAGTACTAAGGGTGCACTGTGTAGCCATGTCTGGGTCCCCTGTGTATTAGGACAAGCATTAGGGTGCACTGTGTAGTCATGACTGGGTCCCCTATATATTAGGACAAGTACTAAGGGTGCACTGTGTAGCCATGTCTGGGTCCCCTATATATTAGGACAAGTACTAAGGGTGCACTGTGTAGCCATGTCTGAGTCCCTATATATTAGGATAAGTACTAAGGGTGCATTGTGTAGCCATGTCTGGGTCTCCTATATATTAGGACAAGTACTAAGGGTGCACTGTGTAGTCATGTCTGGGTCTCCTGTATATTAGGATAAGTACTAAGGGTGCACCGTGTAGCCATGTCTGGTCCCCTATATATTATGACAAGTACTAAGGGTGTACTATGTAGTCATGTCTGGGTCCCCTGTGTATTAGGACAAGCATTAGGGTGCACTGTGTAGTCATGTCTGGGTCCCCTATATATTGGGACAAGTACTAAGGGTGCACTGTGTAGCCATGTCTGCGCCCCTTATGTATTAGAACAAGTACTAAGGGTGCACTGTGTAGCCACGTCTGGATCCCTATGTATTAGGACAAGTACTAAGGGAGCACTGTGTAGCCATGTCTGAGTCCCTATATATTAGGATAAGTACTAAGGGTGCACTGTGTAGCCATGTCTGGGTCCCCTATATATTAGGACAAGTACTAAGGGTGCACTGTGTAGTCATGTCTTGGTCCCTATATATTAGGACAAGTACTAAGGGTGCACTGTGTAGCCATATCTGGTCTCCTATATATTAGGACAAGTACTAAAGGTGCACTGTGTAGCCTTGTCTGGTCTCCTATGTATTAGGACAAGTACTAAGGGTGCACTGTGTAGCCATATCTGGTCTCCTATATATTAGGACAAGTACTAAGGGTGCACTGTGCAGTCATGTCTGGGTCTCCTGTATATTAGGACAAGTACTAAGGGTGCACTGTGTAGCCATGTCTGGGTCTCCTGTATATTAGGACAAGTACTAAGGGTGCACTGTATAGCCATGTCTGGTCTCCTATATATTAGGACAAGTACTAAGCGTGCACTGTGTAGCCATGTCTGGGTCTCTATATATTAGGACAAGTAATAAGGGTGCACTGTGTAGCCATGTCTTTGTTCCCCTGCATATTAGGACAAGTACTAAGGGTGCACTGTGTAGCCATATCTGGTCTCCTATATATTAGGACAAGTACTAAGGGTGCACTGTGTAGCCATGTCGTGGTCCCCTGCATATTAGGACAAGCATTAGGGTGCACTGTGTAGTCATGTCTGGGTCCCCTATATATTAGGACAAGTACTAAGGGTGCACTGTGTAGCCATGTCTGGGTCTCCTGTATATTAGGATAAGTACTAAGGGTGCACTGTGTAGCCATGTCTGGGCCCCCTGTATATTAGGACAAGTACTAAGGGTGCACTGTGTAGCCATGTCTGGGTCTCCTATATATTAGGACAAGTACTAAGGGTGCACTGTGTAGCCATGTCTGGGTCTCCTGTATATTAGGATAAGTACTAAGGGTGCACTGTGTAGCCTTGTCTGGGCCCCCTGTATATTAGGACAAGTACTAAGGGTGCACTGTGTAGTCATGTCTGGGTCTCCTGTATATTAGGACAAGTACTAAGGGTGCACTGTTTAGTCATGTTCGGTCCCCTATATATTAGGACAAGTACTAAGGGTGCACTGTGTAGTCATGTCTGGTCCCCTATATATTAGGACAAGTACTAAGGGTGCACTGTGTAGCCATATCTGGTCCCCTATATATTAGGACAAGTACTAAGGGTGCACGGTGTAGCCATGTCTTGGTCCCCTGCATGTTAGGACAAGCATTAGGGTGCACTGTGTAGTCATGTCTGGGTCACCTATATATTAGGACAAGTACTAAGGGTGCACGGTGTAGCCATGTCTTGGTCCCCTGCATATTAGGACAAGCATTAGGGTGCACTGTGTAGTCATGTCTGGGTCACCTATATATTAGGACAAGTACTAAGGGTGCACTGTGTAGCCATGTCTGGGTCTCCTATATATTAGTACAAGTACAAAGGGTGCACTGTGTAGTCATGTCTTGGTCCCTATATATTAGGACAAGTACTAAGGGTGCACTGTGTAGCCATATCTGGTCTCCTATATATTAGGACAAGTACTAAGGGTGCACTGTGTAGCCATGTCTGGTCTCCTATGCATTAGGACAAGTACTAAGGGTGCACTGTGTAGTCATGTCTTGGTCCCTATATATTAGGACAAGTACTAAGGGTGCACTGTGTAGCCATATCTGGTCTCCTATATATTAGGACAAGTACTAAGGGTGCACTGTGTAGCCATGTCGTGGTCCCCTGCATATTAGGACAAGCATTAGGGTGCACTGTGTAGTCATGTCTGGGTCCCCTATATATTAGGACAAGTACTAAGGGTGCACTGTGTAGCCATGTCTGGGTCTCCTGTATATTAGGATAAGTACTAAGGGTGCACTGTGTAGCCATGTCTGGGCCCCCTGTATATTAGGACAAGTACTAAGGGTGCACTGTGTAGCCATGTCTGGGTCTCCTGTATATTAGGATAAGTACTAAGGGTGCACTGTGTAGCCATGTCTGGGCCCCCTGTATATTAGGACAAGTACTAAGGGTGCACTGTGTAGCCATGTCTGGGTCTCCTATATATTAGGACAAGTACTAAGGGTGCGCTGTGTAGTCATGTCTGGGTCTCCTGTATATTAGGATAAGTACTAAGGGTGCACTGTGTAGCCTTGTCTGGGCCCCCTGTATATTAGGACAAGTACTAAGGGTGCACTGTGTAGCCATGTCTGTTCCTCTATATATTAGGACAAGTACTAAGGGTGCACTGTGTAGTCATGTCTGGGTCTCCTGTATATTAGGACAAGTACTAAGGGTGCACTGTTTAGTCATGTCCGGTCCCCTATATATTAGGACAAGTACTAAGGGTGCACTGTGTAGTCATGTCTGGTCCCCTATATATTAGGACAAGTACTAAGGGTGCACTGTGTAGCCATATCTGGTCCCCTATATATTAGGACAAGTACTAAGGGTGCACTGTGTAGCCATGTCTGGTCTCCTATATATTAGGACTAGTACTAAGGGTGCACTGTGTACCCATATCTGGTCTCCTACATATTAGGACAAGTACTAAGGGTGCACTGTGTAGCCATATCTGGTCTCCTACATATTAGGACAAGTACTAAGGGTGCACTGTGTAGTCACGTCTGGGTCCCCTGCATATTAGGACAAGTACTAAGGGTGCACTGTGTAGCCATATCTGGTCCCCTATATATTAGGACAAGTACTAAGGGTGCACTGTGTACCCATATCTGGTCTCCTATATATTAGGACAAGTACTAAGGGTGCACTGTGTAGTCATGTCTGGGTCTCCTGTATATTAGGACAAGTACTAAGGGTGCACTATGTGGCCATGTCTGAGTCCCCTATATATTAGGACAAGTACTAAGGGTGCACTGTGTAGCCATGTCTGGTCCCCTATATATTAGGACAAGTACTAAGGGTGCACTGTGTAGCCATGTCTGGGTCCCTATATATTAGGATAAGTACTAAGGCTGCACTGTGTAGCCATGTCTGGTCCCCTATATATTAGGACAAGTACTAAGGGTGTACTGTGTAGTCATGTCTGGGCCCCCTATATATTAGGACAAGTACTAAGGGTGCACTGTGTAGCCATGTCTGGGTCCCCTTTATATTAGGACAAGTACTAAGGGTGCACTGTGTAGTCATGTCTGGGTCCCCTATATATTAGGACAAGTACTAAGGGTGCACTGTGTAGTCATGTCTGGGTCCCCTATATATTAGGACAAGTACTAAGGGTGCACTGTGTAGCCATGTCTGGTCCCCTATATATTAGTACAAGTACAAAGGGTGCACTGTGTAGTCACGTCTGGGTCCCCTGCATATTAGGACAAGTACTAAGGGTGCACTGTGTAGCCATATCTGGTCCCCTATATATTAGGACAAGTACTAAGGGTGCACTGTGTACCCATATCTGGTCTCCTATATATTAGGACAAGTACTAAGGGTGCACTGTGTAGTCATGTCTGGGTCTCCTGTATATTAGGACAAGTACTAAGGGTGCACTGTATAGCCATGTCTGGTCTCCTATATATTAGGACAAGTACTAAGGGTACACTGTGTAGCCATGTCTGGGTCCCTATATATTAGGATAAGTACTAAGGGTGCACTGTGTAGCCATGTCTGGTCCCCTATATATTAGGACAAGTACTAAAGGTGTACTGTGTAGCCATGTCTTGGTCCCCTGCATATTAGGACAATCATTAGGGTGCACTGTGTAGTCATGTCTGGGTCCCCTATATATTAGGACAAGTACTAAGGGTGCACTGTATAGCCATGTCTGAGTCCCTATATATTAGGATAAGTACTAAGGGTGCACTGTGTAGCCATGTCTGGGTCCCCCATATATTAGGACAAGTACTAAGGGTGCACTGTGTAGCCATGTCTGAGTCCCTATATATTAGGATAAGTACTAAGGGTGCATTGTGTAGCCATGTCTGGGTCTCCTATATATTAGGACAAGTACTAAGGGTGCACTGTGTAGTCATGTCTCGGTCTCCTGTATATTAGGATAAGTACTAAGGGTGCACTGTGTAGCCATGTCTGGTCCCCTATATATTATGACAAGTACTAAGGGTGTACTATGTAGTCATGTCTGGGTCCCCTGTGTATTAGGACAAGCATTAGGGTGCACTGTGTAGTCATGTCTGGGTCCCCTATATATTGGGACAAGTACTAAGGGTGCACTGTGTAGCCATGTCTGCGCCCCTTATGTATTAGAACAAGTACTAAGGGTGCACTGTGTAGCCACGTCTGGATCCCTATGTATTAGGACAAGTACTAAGGGAGCACTGTGTAGCCATGTCTGAGTCCCTATATATTAGGATAAGTACTAAGGGTGTACTGTGTAGCCATGTCTGGGTCCCCTATATATTAGGACAAGTACTAAGGGTGCACAGTGTAGCCATGTCTGGGTCCCCTATATATTAGGACAAGTACTAATGGTGCACTGTGTAGCCATGTCTGGGTCTCCTGTATGTTAGGACAAGTACTAAGGGTGCACTGTGTAGCCATGTCTTGGTCCCCTGCATATTAGGACAAGTACTAAGGGTGCACTGTATAGCCATGTCTGGTCTCCTATATATTAGGACAAGTACTAAGGGTGCACTGTGTAGCCATGTCTGGGTCCCTATATATTAGGATAAGTACTAAGGGTGCACTGTGTAGCCATGTCTGGTCCCCTATATATTAGGACAAGTACTAAAGGTGTACTGTGTAGCCATGTCTTGGTCCCCTGCATATTAGGACAATCATTAGGGTGCACTGTGTAGTCATGTCTGGGTCCCCTATATATTAGGACAAGTACTAAGGGTGCACTGTATAGCCATGTCTGAGTCCCTATATATTAGGATAAGTACTAAGGGTGCACTGTGTAGCCATGTCTGGGTCCCCTATATATTAGGACAAGTACTAAGGGTGCACTGTGTAGCCATGTCTGAGTCCCTATATATTAGGATAAGTACTAAGGGTGCATTGTGTAGCCATGTCTGGGTCTCCTATATATTAGGACAAGTACTAAGGGTGCACTGTGTAGTCATGTCTGGGTCTCCTGTATATTAGGATAAGTACTAAGGGTGCACTGTGTAGCCATGTCTGGTCCCCTATATATTATGACAAGTACTAAGGGTGTACTATGTAGTCATGTCTGGGTCCCCTGTGTATTAGGACAAGTACTAAGGGAGCACTGTGTAGCCATGTCTTAGTCCCTATATATTAGGATAAATACTAAGGGTGCACTGTGTAGCCATGTCTGGGTCCCCTATATATTAGGACAAGTACTAAGGGTGCACTGTGTAGCCATGTCTGGGTCTCCTGTATGTTAGGACAAGTACTAAGCGTGCACTGTGTAGCCATGTCTTGGTCCCCTGCATATTAGGACAAGTACTAAGGGTGCACTGTGTAGCCATGTCTTTGTTCCCCTGCATATTAGGACAAGTACTAAGGCTGTATTGTGTAGCCATGTCTGTGCCCCTTATGTATTAGAACAAGTACTAAGGGTGCACTGTGTAGCCATGTCTGGGTCTCCTGTATGTTAGGACAAGTACTAAGCGTGCACTGTGTAGCCATGTCTTGGTCCCCTGCATATTAGGACAAGTACTAAGGGTGCACTGTGTAGCCATGTCTTTGTTCCCCTGCATATTAGGACAAGTACTAAGGCTGTATTGTGTAGCCATGTCTGTGCCCCTTATGTATTAGAACAAGTACTAAGGGTGCACTGTGTAGCCATGTCTGGGTCTCCTATATATTAGTACAAGTACAAAGGGTGCACTGTGTAGTCATGTCTTGGTCCCTATATATTAGGACAAGTACTAAGGGTGCACTGTGTAGCCATATCTGGTCTCCTATATATTAGGACAAGTACTAAGGGTGCACTGTGTAGCCATGTCTGGTCTCCTATGCATTAGGACAAGTACTAAGGGTGCACTGTGTAGTCATGTCTTGGTCCCTATATATTAGGACAAGTACTAAGGGTGCACTGTGTAGCCATATCTGGTCTCCTATATATTAGGACAAGTACTAAGGGTGCACTGTGTAGCCATGTCGTGGTCCCCTGCATATTAGGACAAGCATTAGGGTGCACTGTGTAGTCATGTCTGGGTCCCCTATATATTAGGACAAGTACTAAGGGTGCACTGTGTAGCCATGTCTGGGTCTCCTGTATATTAGGATAAGTACTAAGGGTGCACTGTGTAGCCATGTCTGGGCCCCCTGTATATTAGGACAAGTACTAAGGGTGCACTGTGTAGCCATGTCTGGGTCTCCTGTATATTAGGATAAGTACTAAGGGTGCACTGTGTAGCCATGTCTGGCCCCCCTGTATATTAGGACAAGTACTAAGGGTGCACTGTGTAGCCATGTCTGGGTCTCCTATATATTAGGACAAGTACTAAGGGTGCGCTGTGTAGTCATGTCTGGGTCTCCTGTATATTAGGATAAGTACTAAGGGTGCACTGTGTAGCCTTGTCTGGGCCCCCTGTATATTAGGACAAGTACTAAGGGTGCACTGTGTAGCCATGTCTGTTCCTCTATATATTAGGACAAGTACTAAGGGTGCACTGTGTAGTCATGTCTGGGTCTCCTGTATATTAGGACAAGTACTAAGGGTGCACTGTTTAGTCATGTCCGGTCCCCTATATATTAGGACAAGTACTAAGGGTGCACTGTGTAGTCATGTCTGGTCCCCTATATATTAGGACAAGTACTAAGGGTGCACTGTGTAGCCATATCTGGTCCCCTATATATTAGGACAAGTACTAAGGGTGCACTGTGTAGCCATGTCTGGTCTCCTATATATTAGGACTAGTACTAAGGGTGCACTGTGTACCCATATCTGGTCTCCTACATATTAGGACAAGTACTAAGGGTGCACTGTGTAGCCATATCTGGTCTCCTACATATTAGGACAAGTACTAAGGGTGCACTGTGTAGTCACGTCTGGGTCCCCTGCATATTAGGACAAGTACTAAGGGTGCACTGTGTAGCCATATCTGGTCCCCTATATATTAGGACAAGTACTAAGGGTGCACTGTGTACCCATATCTGGTCTCCTATATATTAGGACAAGTACTAAGGGTGCACTGTGTAGTCATGTCTGGGTCTCCTGTATATTAGGACAAGTACTAAGGGTGCACTATGTGGCCATGTCTGAGTCCCCTATATATTAGGACAAGTACTAAGGGTGCACTGTGTAGCCATGTCTGGTCCCCTATATATTAGGACAAGTACTAAGGGTGCACTGTGTAGCCATGTCTGGGTCCCTATATATTAGGATAAGTACTAAGGCTGCACTGTGTAGCCATGTCTGGTCCCCTATATATTAGGACAAGTACTAAGGGTGTACTGTGTAGTCATGTCTGGGCCCCCTATATATTAGGACAAGTACTAAGGGTGCACTGTGTAGCCATGTCTGGGTCCCCTTTATATTAGGACAAGTACTAAGGGTGCACTGTGTAGTCATGTCTGGGTCCCCTATATATTAGGACAAGTACTAAGGGTGCACTGTGTAGTCATGTCTGGGTCCCCTATATATTAGGACAAGTACTAAGGGTGCACTGTGTAGCCATGTCTGGTCCCCTATATATTAGTACAAGTACAAAGGGTGCACTGTGTAGTCACGTCTGGGTCCCCTGCATATTAGGACAAGTACTAAGGGTGCACTGTGTAGCCATATCTGGTCCCCTATATATTAGGACAAGTACTAAGGGTGCACTGTGTACCCATATCTGGTCTCCTATATATTAGGACAAGTACTAAGGGTGCACTGTGTAGTCATGTCTGGGTCTCCTGTATATTAGGACAAGTACTAAGGGTGCACTGTATAGCCATGTCTGGTCTCCTATATATTAGGACAAGTACTAAGGGTACACTGTGTAGCCATGTCTGGGTCCCTATATATTAGAATAAGTACTAAGGGTGCACTGTGTAGCCATGTCTGGTCCCCTATATATTAGGACAAGTACTAAAGGTGTACTGTGTAGCCATGTCTTGGTCCCCTGCATATTAGGACAATCATTAGGGTGCACTGTGTAGTCATGTCTGGGTCCCCTATATATTAGGACAAGTACTAAGGGTGCACTGTATAGCCATGTCTGAGTCCCTATATATTAGGATAAGTACTAAGGGTGCACTGTGTAGCCATGTCTGAGTCCCTATATATTAGGATAAGTACTAAGGGTGCATTGTGTAGCCATGTCTGGGTCTCCTATATATTAGGACAAGTACTAAGGGTGCACTGTGTAGTCATGTCTCGGTCTCCTGTATATTAGGATAAGTACTAAGGGTGCACTGTGTAGCCATGTCTGGTCCCCTATATATTATGACAAGTACTAAGGGTGTACTATGTAGTCATGTCTGGGTCCCCTGTGTATTAGGACAAGCATTAGGGTGCACTGTGTAGTCATGTCTGGGTCCCCTATATATTGGGACAAGTACTAAGGGTGCACTGTGTAGCCATGTCTGCGCCCCTTATGTATTAGAACAAGTACTAAGGGTGCACTGTGTAGCCACGTCTGGATCCCTATGTATTAGGACAAGTACTAAGGGAGCACTGTGTAGCCATGTCTGAGTCCCTATATATTAGGATAAGTACTAAGGGTGTACTGTGTAGCCATGTCTGGGTCCCCTATATATTAGGACAAGTACTAAGGGTGCACAGTGTAGCCATGTCTGGGTCCCCTATATATTAGGACAAGTACTAATGGTGCACTGTGTAGCCATGTCTGGGTCTCCTGTATGTTAGGACAAGTACTAAGGGTGCACTGTGTAGCCATGTCTTGGTCCCCTGCATATTAGGACAAGTACTAAGGGTGCACTGTATAGCCATGTCTGGTCTCCTATATATTAGGACAAGTACTAAGGGTGCACTGTGTAGCCATGTCTGGGTCCCTATATATTAGGATAAGTACTAAGGGTGCACTGTGTAGCCATGTCTGGTCCCCTATATATTAGGACAAGTACTAAAGGTGTACTGTGTAGCCATGTCTTGGTCCCCTGCATATTAGGACAATCATTAGGGTGCACTGTGTAGTCATGTCTGGGTCCCCTATATATTAGGACAAGTACTAAGGGTGCACTGTATAGCCATGTCTGAGTCCCTATATATTAGGATAAGTACTAAGGGTGCACTGTGTAGCCATGTCTGGGTCCCCTATATATTAGGACAAGTACTAAGGGTGCACTGTGTAGCCATGTCTGAGTCCCTATATATTAGGATAAGTACTAAGGGTGCATTGTGTAGCCATGTCTGGGTCTCCTATATATTAGGACAAGTACTAAGGGTGCACTGTGTAGTCATGTCTGGGTCTCCTGTATATTAGGATAAGTACTAAGGGTGCACTGTGTAGCCATGTCTGGTCCCCTATATATTATGACAAGTACTAAGGGTGTACTATGTAGTCATGTCTGGGTCCCCTGTGTATTAGGACAAGTACTAAGGGAGCACTGTGTAGCCATGTCTTAGTCCCTATATATTAGGATAAATACTAAGGGTGCACTGTGTAGCCATGTCTGGGTCCCCTATATATTAGGACAAGTACTAAGGGTGCACTGTGTAGCCATGTCTGGGTCTCCTGTATGTTAGGACAAGTACTAAGCGTGCACTGTGTAGCCATGTCTTGGTCCCCTGCATATTAGGACAAGTACTAAGGGTGCACTGTGTAGCCATGTCTTTGTTCCCCTGCATATTAGGACAAGTACTAAGGCTGTATTGTGTAGCCATGTCTGTGCCCCTTATGTATTAGAACAAGTACTAAGGGTGCACTGTGTAGCCATGTCTGGGTCTCCTGTATGTTAGGACAAGTACTAAGCGTGCACTGTGTAGCCATGTCTTGGTCCCCTGCATATTAGGACAAGTACTAAGGGTGCACTGTGTAGCCATGTCTTTGTTCCCCTGCATATTAGGACAAGTACTAAGGCTGTATTGTGTAGCCATGTCTGTGCCCCTTATGTATTAGAACAAGTACTAAGGGTGCACTGTGTAGCCATGTCTGGGTCTCCTATATATTAGTACAAGTACAAAGGGTGCACTGTGTAGTCATGTCTTGGTCCCTATATATTAGGACAAGTACTAAGGGTGCACTGTGTAGCCATATCTGGTCTCCTATATATTAGGACAAGTACTAAGGGTGCACTGTGTAGCCATGTCTGGTCTCCTATGCATTAGGACAAGTACTAAGGGTGCACTGTGTAGTCATGTCTTGGTCCCTATATATTAGGACAAGTACTAAGGGTGCACTGTGTAGCCATATCTGGTCTCCTATATATTAGGACAAGTACTAAGGGTGCACTGTGTAGCCATGTCGTGGTCCCCTGCATATTAGGACAAGCATTAGGGTGCACTGTGTAGTCATGTCTGGGTCCCCTATATATTAGGACAAGTACTAAGGGTGCACTGTGTAGCCATGTCTGGGTCTCCTGTATATTAGGATAAGTACTAAGGGTGCACTGTGTAGCCATGTCTGGGCCCCCTGTATATTAGGACAAGTACTAAGGGTGCACTGTGTAGCCATGTCTGGGTCTCCTGTATATTAGGATAAGTACTAAGGGTGCACTGTGTAGCCATGTCTGGGCCCCCTGTATATTAGGACAAGTACTAAGGGTGCACTGTGTAGCCATGTCTGGGTCTCCTATATATTAGGACAAGTACTAAGGGTGCGCTGTGTAGTCATGTCTGGGTCTCCTGTATATTAGGATAAGTACTAAGGGTGCACTGTGTAGCCTTGTCTGGGCCCCCTGTATATTAGGACAAGTACTAAGGGTGCACTGTGTAGCCATGTCTGTTCCTCTATATATTAGGACAAGTACTAAGGGTGCACTGTGTAGTCATGTCTGGGTCTCCTGTATATTAGGACAAGTACTAAGGGTGCACTGTTTAGTCATGTCCGGTCCCCTATATATTAGGACAAGTACTAAGGGTGCACTGTGTAGTCATGTCTGGTCCCCTATATATTAGGACAAGTACTAAGGGTGCACTGTGTAGCCATATCTGGTCCCCTATATATTAGGACAAGTACTAAGGGTGCACTGTGTAGCCATGTCTGGTCTCCTATATATTAGGACTAGTACTAAGGGTGCACTGTGTACCCATATCTGGTCTCCTACATATTAGGACAAGTACTAAGGGTGCACTGTGTAGCCATATCTGGTCTCCTACATATTAGGACAAGTACTAAGGGTGCACTGTGTAGTCACGTCTGGGTCCCCTGCATATTAGGACAAGTACTAAGGGTGCACTGTGTAGCCATATCTGGTCCCCTATATATTAGGACAAGTACTAAGGGTGCACTGTGTACCCATATCTGGTCTCCTATATATTAGGACAAGTACTAAGGGTGCACTGTGTAGTCATGTCTGGGTCTCCTGTATATTAGGACAAGTACTAAGGGTGCACTATGTGGCCATGTCTGAGTCCCCTATATATTAGGACAAGTACTAAGGGTGCACTGTGTAGCCATGTCTGGTCCCCTATATATTAGGACAAGTACTAAGGGTGCACTGTGTAGCCATGTCTGGGTCCCTATATATTAGGATAAGTACTAAGGCTGCACTGTGTAGCCATGTCTGGTCCCCTATATATTAGGACAAGTACTAAGGGTGTACTGTGTAGTCATGTCTGGGCCCCCTATATATTAGGACAAGTACTAAGGGTGCACTGTGTAGCCATGTCTGGGTCCCCTTTATATTAGGACAAGTACTAAGGGTGCACTGTGTAGTCATGTCTGGGTCCCCTATATATTAGGACAAGTACTAAGGGTGCACTGTGTAGTCATGTCTGGGTCCCCTATATATTAGGACAAGTACTAAGGGTGCACTGTGTAGCCATGTCTGGTCCCCTATATATTAGTACAAGTACAAAGGGTGCACTGTGTAGTCACGTCTGGGTCCCCTGCATATTAGGACAAGTACTAAGGGTGCACTGTGTAGCCATATCTGGTCCCCTATATATTAGGACAAGTACTAAGGGTGCACTGTGTACCCATATCTGGTCTCCTATATATTAGGACAAGTACTAAGGGTGCACTGTGTAGTCATGTCTGGGTCTCCTGTATATTAGGACAAGTACTAAGGGTGCACTGTATAGCCATGTCTGGTCTCCTATATATTAGGACAAGTACTAAGGGTACACTGTGTAGCCATGTCTGGGTCCCTATATATTAGAATAAGTACTAAGGGTGCACTGTGTAGCCATGTCTGGTCCCCTATATATTAGGACAAGTACTAAAGGTGTACTGTGTAGCCATGTCTTGGTCCCCTGCATATTAGGACAATCATTAGGGTGCACTGTGTAGTCATGTCTGGGTCCCCTATATATTAGGACAAGTACTAAGGGTGCACTGTATAGCCATGTCTGAGTCCCTATATATTAGGATAAGTACTAAGGGTGCACTGTGTAGCCATGTCTGAGTCCCTATATATTAGGATAAGTACTAAGGGTGCATTGTGTAGCCATGTCTGGGTCTCCTATATATTAGGACAAGTACTAAGGGTGCACTGTGTAGTCATGTCTCGGTCTCCTGTATATTAGGATAAGTACTAAGGGTGCACTGTGTAGCCATGTCTGGTCCCCTATATATTATGACAAGTACTAAGGGTGTACTATGTAGTCATGTCTGGGTCCCCTGTGTATTAGGACAAGCATTAGGGTGCACTGTGTAGTCATGTCTGGGTCCCCTATATATTGGGACAAGTACTAAGGGTGCACTGTGTAGCCATGTCTGCGCCCCTTATGTATTAGAACAAGTACTAAGGGTGCACTGTGTAGCCACGTCTGGATCCCTATGTATTAGGACAAGTACTAAGGGAGCACTGTGTAGCCATGTCTGAGTCCCTATATATTAGGATAAGTACTAAGGGTGCACTGTGTAGCCATGTCTGGGTCCCCTATATATTAGGACAAGTACTAAGGGTGCACAGTGTAGCCATGTCTGGGTCCCCTATATATTAGGACAAGTACTAATGGTGCACTGTGTAGCCATGTCTGGGTCTCCTGTATGTTAGGACAAGTACTAAGGGTGCACTGTGTAGCCATGTCTTGGTCCCCTGCATATTAGGACAAGTACTAAGGGTGCACTGTATAGCCATGTCTGGTCTCCTATATATTAGGACAAGTACTAAGGGTGCACTGTGTAGCCATGTCTGGGTCCCTATATATTAGGATAAGTACTAAGGGTGCACTGTGTAGCCATGTCTGGTCCCCTATATATTAGGACAAGTACTAAAGGTGTACTGTGTAGCCATGTCTTGGTCCCCTGCATATTAGGACAATCATTAGGGTGCACTGTGTAGTCATGTCTGGGTCCCCTATATATTAGGACAAGTACTAAGGATGCACTGTATAGCCATGTCTGAGTCCCTATATATTAGGATAAGTACTAAGGGTGCACTGTGTAGCCATGTCTGGGTCCCCTATATATTAGGACAAGTACTAAGGGTGCACTGTGTAGCCATGTCTGAGTCCCTATATATTAGGATAAGTACTAAGGGTGCATTGTGTAGCCATGTCTGGGTCTCCTATATATTAGGACAAGTACTAAGGGTGCACTGTGTAGTCATGTCTGGGTCTCCTGTATATTAGGATAAGTACTAAGGGTGCACTGTGTAGCCATGTCTGGTCCCCTATATATTATGACAAGTACTAAGGGTGTACTATGTAGTCATGTCTGGGTCCCCTGTGTATTAGGACAAGTACTAAGGGAGCACTGTGTAGCCATGTCTTAGTCCCTATATATTAGGATAAATACTAAGGGTGCACTGTGTAGCCATGTCTGGGTCCCCTATATATTAGGACAAGTACTAAGGGTGCACTGTGTAGCCATGTCTGGGTCTCCTGTATGTTAGGACAAGTACTAAGCGTGCACTGTGTAGCCATGTCTTGGTCCCCTGCATATTAGGACAAGTACTAAGGGTGCACTGTGTAGCCATGTCTTTGTTCCCCTGCATATTAGGACAAGTACTAAGGCTGTATTGTGTAGCCATGTCTGTGCCCCTTATGTATTAGAACAAGTACTAAGGGTGCACTGTGTAGCCATGTCTGGGTCCTCTGTATATTAGGACAAGTACTAAGGGTGCACTGTGTAGCCATGTCTGAGTCCTCTATATATTAGGACAAGTACTAAGGGTGCACTGTGTAGGCATATCTGGTCTCCTATATATTAGGACAAGTACTAAGGGTGCACTGTGTAGCCATGTCTGGGTCCCCTGCATATTAGGACAAGTACTAAGGGTGCACTGTGTAGCCATGTCTTTGTTCCCCTGCATATTAGGACAAGTACTAAGGGTGCACTGTGTGGCCATGTCTTGGCCCATATATATTAGGACAAGTACTAAGGGGGCACTGTGTAGCCATGTCTGGTCCCCTATATATTAGGACAAGTACTAAGGGTGTACTGTGTAGCCATGTCTGGTCCCTTATATATTAGGACAAGTACTAAGGGGGCACTGTGTAGCCATGTCTGGTCCCCTATATATTAGGACAAGTACTAAGGGTGCACTGTGTAGTCATGTCTGGGTCCCCTATATATTAGGACAAGTACTAAGGGTGCACTGTGTAGCCATGTCTTTGTTCCCCTGCATATTAGGACAAGTACTAAGGGTGCACTGTGTAGTCATGTCTGGGTCCCCTATATATTAGGAAAAGTACTAAGGGTGCACTGTGTAGCCATGTCTGGTCCCCTATATATTAGGACAAGTACTAAGGGTGTACTGTGTGGCCATGTCTTGGCCCATATATATTAGGACAAGTACTAAGGGTGCACTGCGTAGTCATGTCTGGGTCTCCTTTATATTTGGACAAGTACTAAGGGTGCACTGTGTAGCCATGTCTGGGTCTCCTGTATATTAGGACAAGTACTAAGGGTGCACTGTGTAGCCATGTCTGGGTCTCCTGTATATTAGGACAAGTACTAAGGGTGCACTGTGTAGCCATGTCTGGTCTCCTATATATTAGGACAAGTACTAAGGGTGCACTGTGTAGCTATATCTGGTCTCCTATATATTAGGACAAGTACTAAGCGTGCACTGTGTAGCCATGTCTTGGTCCCCTGCATATTAGGACAAGCATTAGGGTGCACTGTGTAGTCATGTCTGGGTCCCCTATATATTAGGACAAGTACTAAGGGTGCACTGTGTAGCCATGTCTGAGTCCCTATATATTAGGATAAGTACTAAGGGTGCACTGTGTAGCCATGTCTGGGTCTCCTATATATTAGGACAAGTACTAAGGGTGCACTGTGTAGTCATGTCTGGGTCTCCTGTATATTAGGATAAGTACTAAGGGTGCACTGTGTAGCCATGTCTGGGCCCCCTGTTTATTAGGACAAGTACTAAGGGGGCACTGTGTAGCCATATCTGGTCCCCTATATATTAGGACAAGTACCAAGGGTGCACTGTGTAGCCATGTCTGAGTCCCTATATATTAGGATAAGTACTAAGGGTGCACTGTGTAGCCATGTCTGGGTCTCCTATATATTAGGACAAGTACTAAGGGTGCACTGTGTAGTAGTCATGTCTGGGTCTCCTGTATATTAGGATAAGTACTAAGGGTGCACTGTGTAGCCATGTCTGGGCCCCCTGTTTATTAGGACAAGTACTAAGGGGGCACTGTGTAGCCATGTCTGGGTCTCCTATATATTAGGACAAGTACTAAGGGTGCACTGTGTAGCCATGTCTGGGTCCCCTGCATATAAGGACAAGTACTAAGGGTGCACTGTGTGACCATGTCTGGGTCCCCTATATATTAGGACAAGTACTAAGGGTGTACTGTGTAGCCATGTCTGGTCCCCTATATATTAGGACAGGTACTAAGAGTGCACTGTGTAGTCATGTCTGGGTCCCCTATATATTAGGACAAGTACTAAGGGTGCACTGTGTAGCCATGTCTGGTCCCCTATATATTAGGACAAGTACTAAGGGTGCACTGTGTAGTCATGTCTGGGTCCCCTATATATTAGGACAAGTACTAAGGGTGCACTTGTAGCCATGTCTGGTCCCCTATATATTAGGACAAGTACTAAGGGTGCACTTGTAGCCATGTCTGGTCCCCTATATATTAGGACAAGTACTAAGGGTGTTCTGTGTAGTCATGTCTGGGTCCCCTGTGTATTAGGACAAGCATTAGGGTGCACTGTGTAGTCATGTCTGGGTCCCCTATATATTAGGACAAGTACTAAGGGTGCACTGTGTAGTCATGTCTGGGTCTCCTGTATATTAGGACAAGTACTAAGGGTGCACTGTGTAGCCATGTCTGGGTCTCCTGTATATTAGGACAAGTACTAAGGGTGCACTGTGTAGCCATGTCTGGTCCCCTATATATTAGGACAAGTACTAAGGGTGCACTGTGTAGCCATATCTGGTCTCCTATATATTAGGACAAGTACTAAGCGTGCACTGTGTAGCCATGTCTTGGTCCCCTGCATATTAGGACAAGCATTAGGGTGCACTGTGTTGTCATGTCTGGGTCCCCTATATATTAGGAGAAGTACTAAGGGTGCACTGTGTAGCCATGTCTGAGTCCCTATATATTAGGATAAGTACTAAGGGTGCACTGTGTAGCCATGTCTGGGTCTCCTATATATTAGGACAAGTACTAAGGGTGCACTGTGTAGTCATGTCTGGGTCTCCTGTATATTAGGATAAGTACTAAGGGTGCACTGTGTAGCCATGTCTGGGCCCCCTCTTTATTAGGACAAGTACTAAGGGGGCACTGTGTTGCCATGTCTGGTCCCCTATATATTAGGACAAGTACTAATGGTGTACTGTGTAGTCATGTCTGGGTCCCCTGTGTATTAGGACAAGCATTAGGGTGCACTGTGTAGTCATGTCTGGGTCCCCTATATATTAGGACAAGTACTAAGGGTGCACTGTGTAGCTATGTCTGGGTCCCCTATATATTAAGTACTAAGGGTGCACTATGTGGCCATATCTGGTCTCCTATATATTAGGACAAGTACTAAGGGGGCACTGTGTAGCCATATCTGGTGTCCTATATATTAGGACAAGTACTAAGGTGCACTGTGTAGCCATGTCTGGGTCCCCTGTGTATTAGGACAAGCATTAGGGTGCACTGTGTAGTCATGTGTTGGTCCCCTATATATTAGGACAAGTACTAAGGGTGCACTGTGTAGTCATGTCTGGGTCTCCTGTATATTAGGACAAGTACTAAGGGTGCACTGTGTAGCCATGTCTGGTCCCCTATATATTAGGACAAGTACTAAGGGTGCACTGTGTAGCCATATCTGGTCTCCTATATATTAGGACAAGTACTAAGCGTGCACTGTGTAGCCATGTCTTGGTCCCCTGCATATTAGGACAAGCATTAGGGTGCACTCTGTAGTCATGTCTGGGTCCCCTATATATTAGGACAAGTACTAAGGGTGCACTGTGTAGCCATGTCTGAGTCCCTATATATTAGGATAAGTACTAAGGGTGCACTGTGTAGCCATGTCTGGGTCTCCTATATATTAGGACAAGTACTAAGGGTGCACTGTGTAGTCATGTCTGGGTCTCCTGTATATTAGGATAAGTACTAAGGGTGCACTGTGTAGCCATGTCTGGGCCCCCTGTTTATTAGGACAAGTACTAAGGGGGCACTGTGTAGCCATGTCTGGTCCCCTATATATTAGGACAAGTACTAAGGGTGTACTGTGTAGTCATGTCTGGGTCCCCTGTGTATTAGGACAAGCATTAGGGTGCACTGTGTAGTCATGTCTGGGTCCCCTATATATTAGGACAAGTACTAAGGGGGCACTGTGTAGCCATATCTGGTCTCCTATATATTAGGACAAGTACTAAGGGTGCACTTTGTAGCCATATCTGGTGTCCTATATATTAGGACAAGTACTAAGGGTGCACTGTGTAGCCATGTCTGGGTCCACTGCATATTAGGACAAGTACTAAGGGTGCACTGTGTAGCCATGTCTAGGCTCAATGTTTATTAGGACAAGTACTAAGGGTGCACTGTGCAGCCATGTCTGGTCCCCTATATATTAGGACAAGTACTAAGGGTGCACTGTGTAGCTATGTCTGGGTCCCCTATATATTAGGACAAGTACTAAGGGTGCACTGTGTAGCCATGTCTGGGTCTCCTATATATTAGGACAAGTACTAAGGGTGCACTGTGTAGCCATGTCTGGTGTCCTATATATTAGGACAAGTACTAAGGGTGCACTGTGTACCCATATCTGGTCTCCTATATATTAGGACAAGTACTAAGGGTGCACTGTGTAGCCATGTCTGGTCCCCTATATATTAGGACAAGTACTAAGGGTGTACTGTGTAGTCATGTCTGGGTCCCCTGTGTATTAGGACAAGCATTAGGGTGCACTGTGTAGCTATGTCTGGGTCCCCTATATATTAGAACAAGTACTAAGGGTGCACTGTGTAGCCATGTCTTTGTTCCCCTGCATATTAGGACAAGTACTAAGGGTGCACTGTGTAGTCATGTCTGGGTACCCTATATATTAGGACAAGTACTAAGGGTGTACTGTGTAGCCATGTCTGGTCCCCTATATATTAGGACAAGTACTAAGGGTGCACTGTGTAGTCATGTCTTGGTCCCCTGCATATTAAGACAAGTACTAAGGGTGCACTGTGTGGCCATGTCTTGGTCCCCTGCATATTAAGACAAGTACTAAGGCTGTATTGTGTAGCCATGTCTGCGCACCTTATGTATTAGAACAAGTACTAAGGGTGCACTGTGTAGCCACGTCTGGGTCCCTATGTATTAGGACAAGTACTAAGGGTGCACTGTTTAGCCATATCTGGTCCCCTATATATTAGGACAAGTACTAAGCGTGCACTGTGTAGCCATGGCTTGGTCCCCTGCATATTAGGACAAGCATTAGGGTGCACTGTGTAGTCATGTCTGGGTCCCCTGTGTATTAGGACAAGCATTAGGGTGCAGTGTGTAGTCATGTCTGGGTCCCCTATATATTAGGACAAGTACTAAGGGTGCACTGTGTAGCTATGTCTGGGTCCCCTATATATTAAGTACTAAGGGTGCACTGTGTAGCCATATCTGGTCTCCTATATATTAGGACAAGTACTAAGGGTGCACTGTGTAGCCATATCTGGTGTCCTATATATTAGGACAAGTACTAAGGGTGCACTGTGTAGCCATGTCTGGGTCCCCTGTGTATTAGGACAAGCATTAGGGTGCACTGTGTAGTCATGTCTTGGTCCCCTATATATTAGGACAAGTACTAAGGGTGCACTGTGTAGCCATGTCTGGGTCTCCTGTATATTAGGACAAGTACTAAGGGTGCACTGTGTAGCCATGTCTGGTCCCCTATATATTAGGACAAGTACTAAGGGTGCACTGTGTAGCCATATCTGGTCTCCTATATATTAGGACAAGTACTAAGCGTGCACTGTGTAGCCATGTCTTGGTCCCCTGCATATTAGGACAAGCATTAGGGTGCACTGTGTAGTCATGTCTGGGTCCCCTATATATTAGGACAAGTACTAAGGGTGCACTGTGTAGCCATGTCTGAGTCCCTATATATTATTATAAGTACTAAGGGTGTACTGTGTAGCCATGTCTGGGTCCCCTATATATTAGGACAAGTACTAAGGGTGCACTGTGTAGCCATGTCTGGGTCCACTGCATATTAGGACAAGTACTAAGGGTGCACTGTGTAGCCATGTCTAGGCCCCCTGTTTATTAGGACAAGTACTAAGGGGGCACTGTGTAGCCATGTCTGGTCCCCTATATTTTAGGACAAGTACCAAGGGTGTACTGTGTAGTCATGTCTGGGTCCCCTGTGTATTAGGACAAGCATTAGGGTGCAATGTGTAGTCATGTCTGGGTCCCCTATATATTAGGACAAGTACTAAGGGTGCACTGTGTAGCTATGTCTGGGTCCCCTATATATTAGGACAAGTACTAAGGGTGCACTGTGTAGCCATGTCTGGGTCTCCTATATATTAGGACAAGTACTAAGGGTGCACTGTGTAGCCATGTCTGGTGTCCTATATATTAGGACAAGTACTAAGGGTGCACTGTGTAGCCATGTCTGGGTCCCCTGCATATTAGGACAAGTACTAAGGGTGCACTGTGTAGCCATGTCTTTGTTCCCCTGCATATTAGGACAAGTACTAAGGGTGCACTATGTGGCCATGTCTGGGTCCCCTATATATTAGGACAAGTACTAAGGGTGCACTGTGTAGCCATGTCTGGTCCCCTATATATTATGACAAGTACTAAGGGTGCACTGTGTAGCCATGTCTGGTCCCCTATATATTAGGACAAGTACTAAGGGTGCACTGTGTAGCCATGTCTGGTCCCCTATATATTATGACAAGTACTAAGGGTGCACTGTGTAGCCATGTCTGGTCCCCTATATATTAGGACAAGTACTAAGGGTGCACTGTGTAGTCATGTCTTGGTCCCCTATATATTAGGACAAGTACTAAGGGTGCACTGTGTAGCCATGTCTGGTACCCTATATATTAGGACAAGTGCTAAGGGTGTACTGTGTAGTCATGTCTGGGCCCCCTATATATTAGGACAAGTACTAAGGGTGCACTGTGTAGCCATGTCTGGGTCTCCTATATATTAGGACAAGTACTAAGGGTGCACTGTGTAGCCATGTCTGGTGTCCTATATATTAGGACAAGTACTAAGGGTGCACTGTGTAGCCATATCTGGTCTCCTATATATTAGGACAAGTACTAACGGTGCACTGTGTAGCCATGTCTGGTCCCCTATACATTAGGACAAGTACTAAGGGTGCACTGTGTAGTCATGTCTGGGTCCCCTATATATTAGGACAAGTACTAAGGGTGCACTGTGTAGCCATGTCTTTGTTCCCCTGCATATTAGGACAAGTAGTAAGGGTGCACTATGTGGCCATGTCTGGGTCCCCTATATATTAGGACAAGTACTAAGGGTGCACTGTGTAGCCATGTCTGGTCCCCTATATATTATGACAAGTACTAAGGGTGCACTGTGTAGCCATGTCTGGTCCCCTATATATTAGGACAAGTACTAAGGGTGCACTGTGTAGTCATGTCTTGGTCCCCTATATATTAGGACAAGTACTAAGGGTGCACTGTGTAGCCATGTCTGGTCCCCTATATATTAGGACAAGTGCTAAGGGTGTACTGTGTAGTCATGTCTGGGCCCCCTATATATTAGGACAAGTACTAAGGGTGCACTGTGTAGCCATGTCTGGGTCTCCTATATATTAGGACAAGTACTAAGGGTGCACTGTGTAGCCATGTCTGGTGTCCTATATATTAGGACAAGTACTAAGGGTGCACTGTGTAGCCATATCTGGTCTCCTATATATTAGGACAAGTACTAAGGGTGCACTGTGTAGCCATGTCTGGTCCCCTATACATTAGGACAAGTACTAAGGGTGCACTGTGTAGTCATGTCTGGGTCCCCTATATATTAGGACAAGTACTAAGGGTGCACTGTGTAGCCATGTCTGGTCCCCTATATATTAGGACAAGTACTAAGGGTGTACTGTGTAGTCATGTCTGGGTCCCCTGTGTATTAGGACAAGCATTACGGTGCACTGTGTAGTCATGTCTGGGTCCCCTACATATTAGGACAAGTACTAAGGGTGCACTGTGTAGCCATGTCTGGGCCCCCTATATATTAGGACAAGTACTAAGGGTGCACTGTGTAGTCATGTCTTGGTCCCCTATATATTAGGACAAGTACTAAGGGTGCACTGTGTAGCCATGTCTGGTCCCCTATATATTAGGACAAGTGCTAAGGGTGTACTGTGTAGTCATGTCTGGGCCCCCTATATATTAGGACAAGTACTAAGGGTGCACTGTGTAGCCATGTCTGGGTCTCCTATATATTAGGACAAGTACTAAGGGTGCACTGTGTAGCCATGTCTGGTGTCCTATATATTAGGACAAGTACTAAGGGTGCACTGTGTAGCCATATCTGGTCTCCTATATATTAGGACAAGTACTAAGGGTGCACTGTGTAGCCATGTCTGGTCCCCTATACATTAGGACAAGTACTAAGGGTGCACTGTGTAGCCATGTCTGGTCCCCTATATATTAGGACAAGTACTAAGGGGGTACTGTGTAGTCATGTCTGGGTCCCCTGTGTATTAGGACAAGCATTACGGTGCACTGTGTAGTCATGTCTGGGTCCCCTACATATTAGGACAAGTACTAAGGGTGCACTGTGTAGCCATGTCTGGGCCCCCTATATATTAGGACAAGTACTAAGGGTGCACTGTGTAGCCATGTCTGGGTCCCCTATATATAAGGACAAGTACTAAGGGTGCACTGTGTAGCCATGTCTGGTCCCCTATATATTAGGACAAGTACTAAGGGTGTACTGTGTAGTCATGTCTGGGTCCCCTGTGTATTAGGACAAGCATTAGGGTGCACTGTGTAGTCATGTCTGGGTCCCCTATATATTAGGACAAGTACTAAGGGTGCACTGTGTAGCCATGTCTGGTCCCCTATATATTATGACAAGTACTAAGGGTGCACTGTGTAGCCATGTCTGGTCCCCTATATATTAGGACAAGTACTAAGGGTGCACTGTGTAGTCATGTCTGGGTCCCCTGTGTATTAGGACAAGCATTAGGGTGCACTGTGTAGTCATGTCTGGGTCCCCTATATATTAGGACAAGTACTAAGGGGGCACTGTGTAGCCATATCTGGTCTCCTATATATTAGGACAAGTACTAAGGGTGCACTTTGTAGCCATATCTGGTGTCCTATGTATTAGGACAAGTATTAAGGGTGCACTGTGTAGTCATGTCTTGGTCCCCTATATATTAGGACAAGTACTAAGGGTGCACTGTGTAGCCATGTCTGGGTCCCCTATATATTAGGACAAGTACTAAGGGTGCACTGTGTAGCCATGTCTGGGTCCCCTATATATTAGGACAAGTACTAAGGGTGCACTGTGTAGTCATGTCTGGGTCCCCTATACATTAGGACAAGTACTAAGGGTGCACTGTGTAGTCATGTCTGGGTCCCCTATATATTAGGACAAGTACTAAGGGTGCACTGTGTAGCCATGTCTGGTCCCCTATATATTATGACAAGTACTAAGGGCGCACTGTGTAGCCATGTCTGGTCCCCTATTTATTAGGACAAGTACTAAGGGTGTACTGTGTAGTCATGTCTGGGCCCCCTATATATTAGGACAAGTACTAAGGGTGCACTGTGTAGCCATGTCTGGGTCCCCTATATATTAGGACAAGTACTAAGGGTGCACTGTGTAGTCATGTCTGGGTCCCCTATACATTAGGACAAGTAATAAGGGTGCACTGTGTAGTCATGTCTGGGTCCCCTATATATTAGGACAAGTACTAAGAGTGCACTGTGTAGCCATGTTAGGTCCCCTATATATTAGGACAAGTATTAAGGGTGTACTGTGTAGTCATGTCTGGGTCCCCTGTGTATTAGGACAAGCATTAGGGTGCACTGTGTAGTCATGTCTGGGTCCCCTACATATTAGGACAAGTACTAAGGGTGCACTGTGTAGCCATCTCTGGGCCCCCTATATATTAGGACAAGTACTAAGGGTGCACTGTGTAGCCATGTCTGGGTCCCCTATATATTAGGACAAGTACTAAGGGTGCACTGTGTAGCCATGTTTGGTCCCCTATATATTAGGACAAGTACTAAGGGTGTACTGTGTAGTCATGTCTGGGTCCCCTGTGTATTAGGACAAGCATTAGGGTGCACTGTGTAGTCATGTCTGGGTCCCCTATATATTAGGACAAGTACTAAGGGTGCACTGTGTAGCCATGTCTGGTCCCCTATATATTATGACAAGTACTAAGGGTGCACTGTGTAGCCATGTCTGGTCCCCTATATATTAGGACAAGTACTAAGGGTGCACTGTGTAGTCATGTCTTGGTCCCCTATATATTAGGACAAGTACTAAGGGTGCACTGTGTAGCCATGTCTGGTCCCCTATATATTAGGACAAGTACTAAGGGTGTACTGTGTAGTCATGTCTGGGCCCACTATATATTAGGACAAGTACTAAGGGTGCACTGTGTAGCTATGTCTGGGTCCCCTATATATTAGGACAAGTACTAAGGGTGCACTGTGTAGCCATGTCTGGGTCTCCTATATATTAGGACAAGTACTAAGGGTGCACTGTGTAGCCATGTCTGGTGTCCTATATATTAGGACAAGTACTAAGGGTGCACTGTGTAGCCATGTCTGGGTACCCTGCATATTAGGACAAGTACTAAGGGTGCACTGTGTAGCCATGTCTTTGTTCCCCTGCATATTAGGACAAGTACTAAGGGTGCACTATGTGGCCATGTCTGGGTCCCCTATATATTAGGACAAGTACTAAGGGTGCACTGTGTAGGCATGTCTGGTCCCCTATATATTATGACAAGTACTAAGGGTGCACTGTGTAGCCATGTCTGGTCCCCTATATATTAGGACAAGTACTAAGGGTGCACTGTGTAGCCATGTCTGGTCCCCTATATATTAGGACAAGTACTAAGGGTGTACTGTGTAGTCATGTCTGGGCCCCCTATATATTAGGACAAGTACTAAGGGTGCACTGTGTAGCCATGTCTGGGTCCCCTATATATTAGGACAAGTACTAAGGGTGCACTGTGTAGCCATGTCTTTGTTCCCCTGCATATTAGGACAAGTACTAAGGGTGCACTATGTGGCCATGTCTGGGTCCCCTATATATTAGGACAAGTACTAAGGGTGCACTGTGTAGCCATGTCTGGTCCCCTATATATTATGACAAGTACTAAGGGTGCACTGTGTAGCCATGTCTGGTCCCCTATATATTAGGACAAGTACTAAGGGTGCACTGTGTAGTCATGTCTTGGTCCCCTATATATTAGGACAAGTACTAAGGGTGCACTGTGTAGCCATGTCTGGTCCCCTATATATTAGGACAAGTACTAAGGGTGTACTGTGTAGTCATGTCTGGGCCCCCTATATATTAGGACAAGTACTAAGGGTGCACTGTGTAGCCATGTCTGGGTCCCCTATATATTAGGACAAGTACTAAGGGTGCACTGTGTAGTCATGTCTGGGTCCCCTATACATTAGGACAAGTACTAAGGGTGCACTGTGTAGTCATGTCTGGGTCCCCTATATATTAGGACAAGTACTAAGGGTGCACTGTGTAGCCATGTCTGGTCCCCTATATATTAGGACAAGTACTAAGGGTGTACTGTGTAGTCATGTCTGGGTCCCCTGTGTATTAGGACAAGCATTAGGGTGCACTGTGTAGTCATGTCTGGGTCCCCTACATATTAGGACAAGTACTAAGGGTGCACTGTGTAGCCATGTCTGGGCCCCCTATATATTAGGACAAGTACTAAGGGTGCACTGTGTAGCCATGTCTGGGTCGCCTATATATTAGGACAAGTACTATGGGTGCACTGTGTAGCCATGTCTGGTCCCCTATTTATTAGGACAAGTACTAAGGGTGTACTGTGTAGTCATGTCTGGGTCCCCTGTGTATTAGGACAAGCATTAGGGTGCACTGTGTAGTCATGTCTGGGTCCCCTATATATTAGGACAAGTACTAAGGGTGCACTGTGTAGCCATGTCTGGTCCCCTATATATTAGGACAAGTACTAAGGGTGTACTGTGTAGTCATGTCTGGGCCCACTATATATTAGGACAAGTACTAAGGGTGCACTGTGTAGCCATGTCTGGGTCCCCTATATATTAGGACAAGTACTAAGGGTGCACTGTGTAGTCATGTCTGGGTCCCCTATACATTAGGACTAGTACTAAGGGTGCACTGTGTAGTCATGTCTGGGTCCCCTATATATTAGGACAAGTACTAAGGGTGCACTGTGTAGCCATGTCTGGTCCCCTATATATTAGGACAAGTACTAAGGGTGTACTGTGTAGTCATGTCTGGGTCCCCTGTGTATTAGGACAAGCATTAGGGTGCACTGTGTAGTCATGTCTGGGTCCCCTACATATTAGGACAAGTACTAAGGGTGCACTGTGTAGCCATGTCTGGGCCCCCTATATATTAGGACAAGTACTAAGGGTGCACTGTGTAGCCATGTCTGGGTCCCCTATATATTAGGACAAGTACTAAGGGTGCACTGTGTAGCCATGTCTGGTCCCCTATATATTAGGACAAGTACTAAGGGTGTACTGTGTAGTCATGCCTGGGTCCCCTGTGTATTAGGACAAGCATTAGGGTGCACTGTGTAGTCATGTCTGGGTCCCCTACATATTAGGACAAGTACTAAGGGTGCACTGTGTAGCCATGTCTGGTCCCCTATATATTAGGACAAGTACTAAGGGTGCACTGTGTAGTCATGTCTGGGTCCCCTATATATTAGGACAAGTACTAAGGGTGCACTGTGTAGCCATGTCTGGTCCCCTATATGTTAGGACAAGTACTAAGGGTGTACTGTGTAGTCATGTCTGGGTCCCCTGTGTATTAGGACAAGCATTAGGGTGCACTGTGTAGTCATGTCTGGGTCCCCTATATATTAGGACAAGTACTAAGGGTGCACTGTGTAGTCATGTCTGGGTCTCCTGTATATTAGGACAAGTACTAAGGGTGCACTGTGTAGCCATGTCTGGGTCTCCTGTATATTAGGACAAGTACTAAGGGTGCACTGTGTAGCCATGTCTGGTCCCCTATATATTAGGACAAGTACTAAGGGTGCACTGTGTAGCCATATCTGGTCTCCTATATATTAGGACAAGTACTAAGCGTGCACTGTGTAGCCATGTCTTGGTCCCCTGCATATTAGGACAAGCATTAGGGTGCACTGCGTAGTCATGTCTGGGTCCCCTATATATTAGGACAAGTACTAAGGGTGCACTGTGTAGCCATGTCTGAGTCCCTATATATTAGGATAAGTACTAAGGGTGCACTGTGTAGCCATGTCTGGGTCTCCTATATATTAGGACAAGTACTAAGGGTGCACTGTGTAGTCATGTCTGGGTCTCCTGTATATTAGGATAAGTACTAAGGGTGCACTGTGTAGCCATGTCTGGGCCCTCTGTTTATTAGGACAAGTTCTAAGGGGGCACTGTGTAGCCATGTCTGGTCCCCTATATATTAGGACAAGTACTAAGGGTGCACTGTGTAGTCATGTCTGGGTCCCCTATATATTAGGACAAGTACTAAGGGTGCACTGTGTAGCCATGTCTGGGTCTCCTATATATTAGGACAAGTACTAAGGGTGCACTGTGTAGCCCTGTCTGGGCCCCCTGTATATTAGGACAAGTACTAAGGGGGCACTGTGTAGCCATGTCTGGTCCCCTATATATTAGGACAAGTACTAAGGGTGTACTGTGTAGTCATGTCTGGGTGCCCTGTGTATTAGGACAAGCATTAGGGTGCACTGTGTAGTCATGTCTTTGTTCCCCTGCATATTAGGACAAGTACTAAGGCTGTATTGTGTAGCCATGTCTGCGCCCCTTATGTATTAGAACAAGTACTAAGGGTGCACTGTGTAGCCATGTCTGGGTCCTCTGTATATTAGGACAAGTACTAAGGGTGCACTGTGTAGCCATGTCTGGGTCCCCTATATATTAGGCCAAGTACTAAGGGTGCACTGTGTAGCCATATTGGGTCTCCGATATATTAGGACAAGTACTAAGGGTGCACTGTGTAGCCATGTCTTGGTCCCCTGCATATTAGGACAAGTACTAAGGATGCACTGTGTAGCCATATCTGGTCTCCTATATATTAGGACAAGTACTAAGGGTGCACTGTGTACTCATATCTGGTCTCTTATATATTAGGACAAGTACTAAGGGTGCACTGTGTAGTCATGTCTGGGTCCCTATATATTAGAACAAGTACTAACTGTGCCCTGTGGAGCCATATCTGGTCTCCTATATATTAGGTCAAGTACTAAGGGTGCACTGTGTACTCACGTCTGGGTCCCCTGCATATTAGGACAAGTACTAAAGGTGCACTGTGTAGTCATGTCTGGGCCCCCTGTATATTAGGAGAAGTACTAAGGGTGCACTGTGTAGTCATGTCTGGTTCTCCTATATATTAGGAAGTGTACTAAGGGTGCACTGTATAGCCATATCTGGTCTCCTATATATTAGGACAAGTACTAAGGGTGCACTGTGTACCCATATCTGGTCCCCTATATATTAGGACAAGTACTAACGGTGCACTGTGTAGTCATGTCTGGGTCTCCTGTATATTAGGATAAGTACTAAGGGTGCACTGTGTAGCCATGTCTGGTCCCCTATATATTAGGACAAGTACTAAGGGTGTACTGTGTAGTCATGTTTGGGTCCCCTGTGTATTAGGACAAGCATTAGGGTGCACTGTGTAGTCATGTCTGGGTCCCCTATATATTAGGACAAGTACTAAGGGTGCACTGTGTAGCCATGTCTGGGTCCCCTATATATTAGGACAAGTACTAAGGGTGCACTGTGTAGGCACGTCTGCGCCCCTTATGTATTAGAACAAGTACTAAGGTTGCACTGTGTAGCCACGTCTGGATCCCTATGTATTAGGACAAGTACTAAGGGAGCACTGTGTAGCCATGTCTGAGTCCCTATACATTAGGATAAGTACTAAGGGTGCACTGTGTAGCTATGTCTGGGTCCCCTATATATTAGGACAAGTACTAAGGGTGCACTGTGTAGCCATGTCTGGGTCCCCTATATATTAGGACAAGTACTAGGGGTGCACTGTGTAGCCATGTCTGGGTCTCCTGTATGTTAGGACAAGTACTAAGGGTGCACTGTGTAGCCATGTCTTGGTCCCCTGCATATTAGGACAAGTACTAAGGGTGCACTGTGTAGCCATATCTTTGTTCCCCTGCATATTAGATCAAGTACTAAGGGTGCACTGCGTAGCCATGTCTGGTCTCCTATATATTAGGACAAGTACTAAGGGTGCACTGTGTAGGCATGTCTGGTCCCCTATATATTATGACAAGTACTAAGGGTGCACTGTGTAGCCATGTCTGGTCCCCTATATATTAGGACAAGTACTAAGGGTGCACTGTGTAGCCATGTCTGGTCCCCTATATATTAGGACAAGTACTAAGGGTGTACTGTGTAGTCATGTCTGGGCCCCCTATATATTAGGACAAGTACTAAGGGTGCACTGTGTAGCCATGTCTGGGTCCCCTATATATTAGGACAAGTACTAAGGGTGCACTGTGTAGCCATGTCTTTGTTCCCCTGCATATTAGGACAAGTACTAAGGGTGCACTATGTGGCCATGTCTGGGTCCCCTATATATTAGGACAAGTACTAAGGGTGCACTGTGTAGCCATGTCTGGTCCCCTATATATTATGACAAGTACTAAGGGTGCACTGTGTAGCCATGTCTGGTCCCCTATATATTAGGACAAGTACTAAGGGTGCACTGTGTAGTCATGTCTTGGTCCCCTATATATTAGGACAAGTACTAAGGGTGCACTGTGTAGCCATGTCTGGTCCCCTATATATTAGGACAAGTACTAAGGGTGTACTGTGTAGTCATGTCTGGGCCCCCTATATATTAGGACAAGTACTAAGGGTGCACTGTGTAGCCATGTCTGGGTCCCCTATATATTAGGACAAGTACTAAGGGTGCACTGTGTAGTCATGTCTGGGTCCCCTATACATTAGGACAAGTACTAAGGGTGCACTGTGTAGTCATGTCTGGGTCCCCTATATATTAGGACAAGTACTAAGGGTGCACTGTGTAGCCATGTCTGGTCCCCTATATATTAGGACAAGTACTAAGGGTGTACTGTGTAGTCATGTCTGGGTCCCCTGTGTATTAGGACAAGCATTAGGGTGCACTGTGTAGTCATGTCTGGGTCCCCTACATATTAGGACAAGTACTAAGGGTGCACTGTGTAGCCATGTCTGGGCCCCCTATATATTAGGACAAGTACTAAGGGTGCACTGTGTAGCCATGTCTGGGTCCCCTATATATTAGGACAAGTACTATGGGTGCACTGTGTAGCCATGTCTGGTCCCCTATTTATTAGGACAAGTACTAAGGGTGTACTGTGTAGTCATGTCTGGGTCCCCTGTGTATTAGGACAAGCATTAGGGTGCACTGTGTAGTCATGTCTGGGTCCCCTATATATTAGGACAAGTACTAAGGGTGCACTGTGTAGCCATGTCTGGTCCCCTATATATTAGGACAAGTACTAAGGGTGCACTGTGTAGTCATGTCTTGGTCCCCTATATATTAGGACAAGTACTAAGGGTGCACTGTGTAGCCATGTCTGGGTCCCCTATATATTAGGACAAGTACTAAGGGTGCACTGTGTAGTCATGTCTGGGTCCCCTATACATTAGGACAAGTACTAAGGGTGCACTGTGTAGTCATGTCTGGGTCCCCTATATATTAGGACAAGTACTAAGGGTGCACTGTGTAGCCATGTCTGGTCCCCTATATATTATGACAAGTACTAAGGGTGCACTGTGTAGCCATGTCTGGTCCCCTATATATTAGGACAAGTACTAAGGGTGTACTGTGTAGTCATGTCTGGGCCCCCTATATATTAGGACAAGTACTAAGGGTGCACTGTGTAGCCATGTCTGGGTCCCCTATATATTAGGACAAGTACTAAGGGTGCACTGTGTAGTCATGTCTGGGTCCCCTATACATTAGGACAAGTACTAAGGGTGCACTGTGTAGTCATGTCTGGGTCCCCTATATATTAGGACAAGTACTAAGAGTGCACTGTGTAGCCATGTCTGGTCCCCTATATATTAGGACAAGCACTAAGGGTGTACTGTGTAGTCATGTCTGGGTCCCCTGTGTATTAGGACAAGCATTAGGGTGCACTGTGTAGTCATGTCTGGGTCCCCTACATATTAGGACAAGTACTAAGGGTGCACTGTGTAGCCATGTCTGGGCCCCCTATATATTAGGACAAGTACTAAGGGTGCACTGTGTAGCCATGTCTGGGTCCCCTATATATTAGGACAAGTACTAAGGGTGCACTGTGTAGCCATGTCTGGTCCCCTATATATTAGGACAAGTACTAAGGGTGTACTGTGTAGTCATGTCTGGGTCCCCTGTGTATTAGGACAAGCATTAGGGTGCACTGTGTAGTCATGTCTGGGTCCCCTATATATTAGGACAAGTACTAAGGGTGCACTGTGTAGCCATGTCTGGTCCCCTATATATTAGGACAAGTACTAAGGGTGCACTGTGTAGCCATGTCTGGTCCCCTATATATTAGGACAAGTACAAAGGGTGCACTGTGTAGTCATGTATTGGTCCCCTATATATTAGGACAAGTACTAAGGGTGCACCGTGTAGCCATGTCTGGTCCCCTATATATTAGGACAAGTACTAAGGGTGTACTGTGTAGTCATGTCTGGGCCCACTATATATTAGGACAAGTACTAAGGGTGCACTGTGTAGCCATGTCTGGGTCCCCTATATATTAGGACAAGTACTAAGGGTGCACTGTGTAGTCATGTCTGGGTCCCCTATACATTAGGACTAGTACTAAGGGTGCACTGTGTAGTCATGTCTGGGTCCCCTATATATTAGGACAAGTACTAAGGGTGCACTGTGTAGCCATGTCTGGTCCCCTATATATTAGGACAAGTACTAAGGGTGTACTGTGTAGTCATGTCTGGGTCCCCTGTGTATTAGGACAAGCATTAGGGTGCACTGTGTAGTCATGTCTGGGTCCCCTACATATTAGGACAAGTACTAAGGGTGCACTGTGTAGCCATGTCTGGGCCCCCTATATATTAGGACAAGTACTAAGGGTGCACTGTGTAGCCATGTCTGGGTCCCCTATATATTAGGACAAGTACTAAGGGTGCACTGTGTAGCCATGTCTGGTCCCCTATATATTAGGACAAGTACTAAGGGTGTACTGTGTAGTCATGTCTGGGTCCCCTGTGTATTAGGACAAGCATTAGGGTGCACTGTGTAGTCATGTCTGGGTCCCCTACATATTAGGACAAGTACTAAGGGTGCACTGTGTAGCCATGTCTGGTCCCCTATATATTAGGACAAGTACTAAGGGTGCACTGTGTAGTCATGTCTGGGTCCCCTATATATTAGGACAAGTACTAAGGGTGCACTGTGTAGCCATGTCTGGTCCCCTATATGTTAGGACAAGTACTAAGGGTGTACTGTGTAGTCATGTCTGGGTCCCCTGTGTATTAGGACAAGCATTAGGGTGCACTGTGTAGTCATGTCTGGGTCCCCTATATATTAGGACAAGTACTAAGGGTGCACTGTGTAGTCATGTCTGGGTCTCCTGTATATTAGGACAAGTACTAAGGGTGCACTGTGTAGCCATGTCTGGGTCTCCTGTATATTAGGACAAGTACTAAGGGTGCACTGTGTAGCCATGTCTGGTCCCCTATATATTAGGACAAGTACTAAGGGTGCACTGTGTAGCCATATCTGGTCTCCTATATATTAGGACAAGTACTAAGCGTGCACTGTGTAGCCATGTCTTGGTCCCCTGCATATTAGGACAAGCATTAGGGTGCACTGCGTAGTCATGTCTGGGTCCCCTATATATTAGGACAAGTACTAAGGGTGCACTGTGTAGCCATGTCTGAGTCCCTATATATTAGGATAAGTACTAAGGGTGCACTGTGTAGCCATGTCTGGGTCTCCTATATATTAGGACAAGTACTAAGGGTGCACTGTGTAGTCATGTCTGGGTCTCCTGTATATTAGGACAAGTACTAAGGGTGCACTGTGTAGCCATGTCTGGTCCCCTATATATTAGGACAAGTACAAAGGGTGCACTGTGTAGTCATGTATTGGTCCCCTATATATTAGGACAAGTACTAAGGGTGCACTGTGTAGCCATGTCTGGTCCCCTATATATTAGGACAAGTACTAAGGGTGTACTGTGTAGTCATGTCTGGGCCCACTATATATTAGGACAAGTACTAAGGGTGCACTGTGTAGCCATGTCTGGGTCCCCTATATATTAGGACAAGTACTAAGGGTGCACTGTGTAGTCATGTCTGGGTCCCCTATACATTAGGACTAGTACTAAGGGTGCACTGTGTAGTCATGTCTGGGTCCCCTATATATTAGGACAAGTACTAAGGGTGCACTGTGTAGCCATGTCTGGTCCCCTATATATTAGGACAAGTACTAAGGGTGTACTGTGTAGTCATGTCTGGGTCCCCTGTGTATTAGGACAAGCATTAGGGTGCACTGTGTAGTCATGTCTGGGTCCCCTACATATTAGGACAAGTACTAAGGGTGCACTGTGTAGCCATGTCTGGGCCCCCTATATATTAGGACAAGTACTAAGGGTGCACTGTGTAGCCATGTCTGGGTCCCCTATATATTAGGACAAGTACTAAGGGTGCACTGTGTAGCCATGTCTGGTCCCCTATATATTAGGACAAGTACTAAGGGTGTACTGTGTAGTCATGTCTGGGTCCCCTGTGTATTAGGACAAGCATTAGGGTGCACTGTGTAGTCATGTCTGGGTCCCCTACATATTAGGACAAGTACTAAGGGTGCACTGTGTAGCCATGTCTGGTCCCCTATATATTAGGACAAGTACTAAGGGTGCACTGTGTAGTCATGTCTGGGTCCCCTATATATTAGGACAAGTACTAAGGGTGCACTGTGTAGCCATGTCTGGTCCCCTATATGTTAGGACAAGTACTAAGGGTGTACTGTGTAGTCATGTCTGGGTCCCCTGTGTATTAGGACAAGCATTAGGGTGCACTGTGTAGTCATGTCTGGGTCCCCTATATATTAGGACAAGTACTAAGGGTGCACTGTGTAGTCATGTCTGGGTCTCCTGTATATTAGGACAAGTACTAAGGGTGCACTGTGTAGCCATGTCTGGGTCTCCTGTATATTAGGACAAGTACTAAGGGTGCACTGTGTAGCCATGTCTGGTCCCCTATATATTAGGACAAGTACTAAGGGTGCACTGTGTAGCCATATCTGGTCTCCTATATATTAGGACAAGTACTAAGTGTGCACTGTGTAGCCATGTCTTGGTCCCCTGCATATTAGGACAAGCATTAGGGTGCACTGCGTAGTCATGTCTGGGTCCCCTATATATTAGGACAAGTACTAAGGGTGCACTGTGTAGCCATGTCTGAGTCCCTATATATTAGGATAAGTACTAAGGGTGCACTGTGTAGCCATGTCTGGGTCTCCTATATATTAGGACAAGTACTAAGGGTGCACTGTGTAGTCATGTCTGGGTCTCCTGTATATTAGGATAAGTACTAAGGGTGCACTGTGTAGCCATGTCTGGGCCCTCTGTTTATTAGGACAAGTTCTAAGGGGGCACTGTGTAGCCATGTCTGGTCCCCTATATATTAGGACAAGTACTAAGGGTGCACTGTGTAGTCATGTCTGGGTCCCCTATATATTAGGACAAGTACTAAGGGTGCACTGTGTAGCCATGTCTGGGTCTCCTATATATTAGGACAAGTACTAAGGGTGCACTGTGTAGCCCTGTCTGGGCCCCCTGTATATTAGGACAAGTACTAAGGGGGCACTGTGTAGCCATGTCTGGTCCCCTATATATTAGGACAAGTACTAAGGGTGTACTGTGTAGTCATGTCTGGGTGCCCTGTGTATTAGGACAAGCATTAGGGTGCACTGTGTAGTCATGTCTGGGTCCCCTATATATTAGGACAAGTACTAAGGGTGCACTGTGTAGCCACGTCTGGATCCCTATGTATTAGGACAAGTACTAAGGGTGCACTGTGTAGCCATGTCTGAGTCCCTATATATTAGGATAAGTACTAAGGGTGCACTGTGTAGCCATGTCTGGGTCCCCTATATATTAGGACAAGTACTAAGGGTGCACTGTGTAGCTATGTCTGGGTTTCCTATATATTAGGACAAGTACTAAGGGTGCACTGTGTAGCCATGTCTGGGTCTCCTGTATGTTAGGACAAGTACTAAGGGTGCACTGTGTAGCCATGTCTTTGTTCCCCTGCATATTAGGACAAGTACTAAGGCTGTATTGTGTAGCCATGTCTGCGCCCCTTATGTATTAGAACAAGTACTAAGGGTGCACTGTGTAGCCATGTCTGGGTCCTCTGTATATTAGGACTAGTACTAAGGGTGCACTGTGTAGCCATGTCTGGGTCCCCTATATATTAGGCCAAGTACTAAGGGTGCACTGTGTAGCCATATTGGGTCTCCGATATATTAGGACAAGTACTAAGGGTGCACTGTGTAGCCATGTCTTGGTCCCCTGCATATTAGGACAAGTACTAAGGATGCACTGTGTAGCCATATCTGGTCTCCTATATATTAGGACAAGTACTAAGGGTGCACTGTGTACCCATATCTGGTCTCCTATATATCAGGACAAGTACTAAGGGTGCACTGTGTAGTCATGTCTGGGTCCCTATATATTAGGACAAGTACTAAGGGTGCACTGTGTAGTCATGTCTGGGTCCCTATATATTAGAACAAGTACTAACTGTGCCCTGTGGAGCCATATCTGGTCTCCTATATATTAGGTCAAGTACTAAGGGTGCACTGTGTACTCACGTCTGGGTCCCCTGCATATTAGGACAAGCACTAAAGGTGCACTGTGTAGTCATGTCTGGGCCCCCTGTATATTAGGAGAAGTACTAAGGGTGCACTGTGTAGTCATGTCTGGGTCTCCTATATATTAGGACAAGTACTAAGGGTGCACTGTGTAGTCATATCTGGTCTCCTATATATTAGGACAAGTACTAAGGGTGCACTGTGTACCCATATCTGGTCCCCTATATATTAGGACAAGTACTAAGGGTGCACTGTGTAGTCATGTCTGGGTCTCCTGTATATTAGGATAAGTACTAAGGGTGCACTGTGTAGCCATGTCTGGTCCCCTATATATTAGGACAAGTACTAAGGGTGTACTGTGTAGTCATGTTTGGGTCCCCTGTGTATTAGGACAAGCATTAGGGTGCACTGTGTAGTCATGTCTGGGTCCCCTATATATTAGGACAAGTACTAAGGGTGCACTGTGTAGCTATGTCTGGGTCCCCTATATATTAGGACAAGTACTAAGGGTGCACTGTGTAGCCATGTCTGGGTCCCCTATATATTAGGACAAGTACTAAGGGTGCACTGTGTAGCCATGTCTGGGTCTCCTGTATGTTAGGACAAGTACTAAGGGTGCACTAAGTAGCCATGTCTTGGTCCCCTGCATATTAGGACAAGTACTAAGGGTGCACTGTGTAGCCATGTCTTTGTTCCCCTGCATATTAGGACAAGTACTAAGGCTGTATTGTGTAGCCATGTCTGCGCCCCTTATGTATTAGAACAAGTACTAAGGGTGCACTGTGTAGCCATGTCTGGGTCCTCTGTATATTAGGACAAGTACTAAGGGTGCACTGTGTAGCCATGTCTGAGTCCTCTATATATTAGGACAAGTACTAAGGGTGCACTGTGTAGGCATATCTGGTCTCCTATATATTAGGACAAGTACTAAGGGTGCACTGTGTAGCCATGTCTGGGTCCCCTGCATATTAGGACAAGTACTAAGGGTGCACTGTGTAGCCATGTCTTTGTTCCCCTGCATATTAGGACAAGTACTAATGGTGCACTGTGTGGCCATGTCTTGGTCCCCTATATATTAGGACAAGTACTAAGGGTGCACTGTGTAGCCATGTCTGGTCCCTTATATATTAGGACAAGTACTAAGGGTGCACTGTGTAGCCATGTCTGGTCCCCTATATATTAGGACAAGTACTAAGGGTGCACTGTGTAGCCATGTCTGGTCCCCTATATATTAGGACAAGTACTAAGGGGGCACTGTGTAGCCATGTCTGGTCCCCTATATATTAGGACAAGTACTAAGGGTGTACTGTGTAGCCATGTCTGGTCCCTTACATATTAGGACAAGTACTAAGGGGGGACTGTGTAGCCATGTCTGGTCCCCTATATATTAGGACAAGTACTAAGGGTGCACTGTGTAGTCATGTCTGGGTCCCCTATATATTAGGACAAGTACTAAGGGTGCACTGTGTAGAAATGTCTGGGTCTCCTATATATTAGGACAAGTACTAAGGGTGCACTGTGTAGCCCTGTCTGGGCCCCCTGTATATTAGGACAAGTACTAAGGGGGCACTGTGTAGCCATGTCTGGTCCCCTATATATTAGGACAAGTACTAAGGGTGTACTGTGTAGTCATGTCTGGGTCCCCTGTGTATTAGGACAAGCATTAGGGTGCACTGTGTAGTCATGTCTGGGTCCCCTATATATTAGGACAAGTACTAAGGGTGCACTGTGTAGCCACGTCTGGATCCCTATGTATTAGGACAAGTACTAAGGGTGCACTGTGTAGCCATGTCTGAGTCCCTATATATTAGGATAAGTACTAAGGGTGCACTGTGTAGCCATGTCTGGGTCCCCTATATATTAGGACAAGTACTAAGGGTGCACTGTGTAGCTATGTCTGGGTCCCCTATATATTAGGACAAGTACTAAGGGTGCACTGTGTAGCCATGTCTGGGTCTCCTGTATGTTAGGACACGTACTAAGGGTGCACTGTGTAGTCATGTCTTTGTTCCCCTGCATATTAGGACAAGTACTAAGGCTGTATTGTGTAGCCATGTCTGCGCCCCTTATGTATTAGAACAAGTACTAAGGGTGCACTGTGTAGCCATGTCTGGGTCCTCTGTATATTAGGACAAGTACTAAGGGTGCACTGTGTAGCCATGTCTGGGTCCCCTATATATTAGGCCAAGTACTAAGGGTGCACTGTGTAGCCATATTGGGTCTCCGATATATTAGGACAAGTACTAAGGGTGCACTGTGTAGCCATGTCTTGGTCCCCTGCATATTAGGACAAGTACTAAGGATGCACTGTGTAGCCATATCTGGTCTCCTATATATTAGGACAAGTACTAAGGGTGCACTGTGTACTCATATCTGGTCTCTTATATATTAGGACAAGTACTAAGGGTGCACTGTGTAGTCATGTCTGGGTCCCTATATATTAGAACAAGTACTAACTGTGCCCTGTGGAGCCATATCTGGTCTCCTATATATTAGGTCAAGTACTAAGGGTGCACTGTGTACTCACGTCTGGGTCCCCTGCATATTAGGACAAGTACTAAAGGTGCACTGTGTAGTCATGTCTGGGCCCCCTGTATATTAGGAGAAGTACTAAGGGTGCACTGTGTAGTCATGTCTGGTTCTCCTATATATTAGGAAGTGTACTAAGGGTGCACTGTATAGCCATATCTGGTCTCCTATATATTAGGACAAGTACTAAGGGTGCACTGTGTACCCATATCTGGTCCCCTATATATTAGGACAAGTACTAACGGTGCACTGTGTAGTCATGTCTGGGTCTCCTGTATATTAGGATAAGTACTAAGGGTGCACTGTGTAGCCATGTCTGGTCCCCTATATATTAGGACAAGTACTAAGGGTGTACTGTGTAGTCATGTTTGGGTCCCCTGTGTATTAGGACAAGCATTAGGGTGTACTGTGTAGTCATGTCTGGGTCCCCTGCATATTAGGACAAGTACTAATGGTGCACTGTGTGGCCATGTCTTGGTCCCCTATATATTAGGACAAGTACTAAGGGTGCACTGTGTAGCCATGTCTGGTCCCTTATATATTAGGACAAGTACTAAGGGTGCACTGTGTAGCCATGTCTGGTCCCCTATATATTAGGACAAGTACTAAGGGTGCACTGTGTAGCCATGTCTGGTCCCCTATATATTAGGACAAGTACTAAGGGGGCACTGTGTAGCCATGTCTGGTCCCCTATATATTAGGACAAGTACTAAGGGTGTACTGTGTAGCCATGTCTGGTCCCTTACATATTAGGACAAGTACTAAGGGGGGACTGTGTAGCCATGTCTGGTCCCCTATATATTAGGACAAGTACTAAGGGTGCACTGTGTAGTCATGTCTGGGTCCCCTATATATTAGGACAAGTACTAAGGGTGCACTGTGTAGAAATGTCTGGGTCTCCTATATATTAGGACAAGTACTAAGGGTGCACTGTGTAGCCCTGTCTGGGCCCCCTGTATATTAGGACAAGTACTAAGGGGGCACTGTGTAGCCATGTCTGGTCCCCTATATATTAGGACAAGTACTAAGGGTGTACTGTGTAGTCATGTCTGGGTCCCCTGTGTATTAGGACAAGCATTAGGGTGCACTGTGTAGTCATGTCTGGGTCCCCTATATATTAGGACAAGTACTAAGGGTGCACTGTGTAGCCACGTCTGGATCCCTATGTATTAGGACAAGTACTAAGGGTGCACTGTGTAGCCATGTCTGAGTCCCTATATATTAGGATAAGTACTAAGGGTGCACTGTGTAGCCATGTCTGGGTCCCCTATATATTAGGACAAGTACTAAGGGTGCACTGTGTAGCTATGTCTGGGTCCCCTATATATTAGGACAAGTACTAAGGGTGCACTGTGTAGCCATGTCTGGGTCTCCTGTATGTTAGGACAAGTACTAAGGGTGCACTGTGTAGCCATGTCTTTGTTCCCCTGCATATTAGGACAAGTACTAAGGCTGTATTGTGTAGCCATGTCTGCGCCCCTTATGTATTAGAACAAGTACTAAGGGTGCACTGTGTAGCCATGTGTGGGTCCTCTGTATATTAGGACAAGTACTAAGGGTGCACTGTGTAGCCATGTCTTGGTCCCCTGCATATTAGGACAAGTACTAAGGATGCACTGTGTAGCCATATCTGGTCTCCTATATATTAGGACAAGTACTAAGGGTGCACTGTGTACTCATATCTGGTCTCTTATATATTAGGACAAGTACTAAGGGTGCACTGTGTAGTCATGTCTGGGTCCCTATATATTAGAACAAGTACTAACTGTGCCCTGTGGAGCCATATCTGGTCTCCTATATATTAGGTCAAGTACTAAGGGTGCACTGTGTACTCACGTCTGGGTCCCCTGCATATTAGGACAAGTACTAAAGGTGCACTGTGTAGTCATGTCTGGGCCCCCTGTATATTAGGAGAAGTACTAAGGGTGCACTGTGTAGTCATGTCTGGTTCTCCTATATATTAGGAAGTGTACTAAGGGTGCACTGTATAGCCATATCTGGTCTCCTATATATTAGGACAAGTACTAAGGGTGCACTGTGTACCCATATCTGGTCCCCTATATATTAGGACAAGTACTAACGGTGCACTGTGTAGTCATGTCTGGGTCTCCTGTATATTAGGATAAGTACTAAGGGTGCACTGTGTAGCCATGTCTGGTCCCCTATATATTAGGACAAGTACTAAGGGTGTACTGTGTAGTCATGTTTGGGTCCCCTGTGTATTAGGACAAGCATTAGGGTGCACTGTGTAGTCATGTCTGGGTCCCCTATATATTAGGACAAGTACTAAGGGTGCACTGTGTAGCCATGTCTGGGTCCCCTATATATTAGGACAAGTACTAAGGGTGCACTGTGTAGGCACGTCTGCGCCCCTTATGTATTAGAACAAGTACTAAGGTTGCACTGTGTAGCCACGTCTGGGTCCCCTGTGTATTAGGACAAGCATTAGGGTGCACTGTGTAGTCATGTCTGGGTCCCCTATATATTAGGACAAGTACTAAGGGTGCACTGTGTAGCCATGTCTGGGTCCCCTATATATTAGGACAAGTACTAAGGGTGCACTGTGTAGGCACGTCTGCGCCCCTTATGTATTAGAACAAGTACTAAGGGTGTACTGTGTAGTCATGTCTGGGTCCCCTGTGTATTAGGACAAGCATTAGGGTGCACTGTGTAGTCATGTCTGGGTCCCCTATATATTAGGACAAGTACTAAGGGTGCACTGTGTAGCTATGTCTGGGTCCCCTATATATTAGAACAAGTACTAAGGGTGCACTGTGTAGCCATGTGTGGGTCCTCTGTATATTAGGACAAGTACTAAGGGTGCACTGTGTAGCCATGTCTGGGTCCCCTATATATTAGGCCAAGTACTAAGGGTGCACTGTGTAGCCATATTGGGTCTCCGATATATTAGGACAAGTACTAAGGGTGCACTGTGTAGCCATGTCTTGGTCCCCTGCATATTAGGACAAGTACTAAGGGTGCACTGTGTACCCATATCTGGTCTCCTATATATTAGGACAAGTACTAAGGGTGCACTGTGTAGTCATGTCTGGGTCCCTATATATTAGGACAAGTACTAAGGGTGCACTTTGTAGTCATGTCTGGGTCCCTATATATTAGAACAAGTACTAACTGTGCCCTGTGGAGCCATATCTGGTCTCCTATATATTAGGTCAAGTACTAAGGGTGCACTGTGTACTCACGTCTGGGTCCCCTGCATATTAGGACAAGTACTAAAGGTGCACTGTGTAGTCATGTCTGGGCCCCCTGTATATTAGGAGAAGTACTAAGGGTGCACTGTGTAGTCATGTCTGGTTCTCCTATATATTAGGACAAGTACTAAGGGTGCACTGTGTAGTCATATCTGGTCTCCTATATATTAGGACAAGTACTAAGGGTGCACTGTGTACCCATATCTGGTCCCCTATATATTAGGACAAGTACTAAGGGTGCACTGTGTAGTCATGTCTGGGTCTCCTGTATATTAGGATAAGTACTAAGGGTGCACTGTGTAGCCATGTCTGGTCCCCTATATATTAGGATAAGTACTAAGGGTGTACTGTGTAGTCATGTTTGGGTCCCCTGTGTATTAGGACAAGCATTAGGGTGCACTGTGTAGTCATGTCTGGGTCCCCTATATATTAGGACAAGTACTAAGGGTGCACTGTGTAGCCATGTCTGGGTCCCCTATATATTAGGACAAGTACTAAGGGTGCACTGTGTAGGCATGTCTGCGCCCCTTATGTATTAGAACAAGTACTAAGGGTGCACTGTGTAGCCACGTCTGGATCCCTATGTATTAGGACAAGTACTAAGGGAGCACTGTGTAGCCATGTCTGAGTCCCTATATATTGGGATAAGTACTAAGGGTGCACGGTGTAGCTATGTCTGGGTCCCCTATATATTAGGACAAGTACTAAGGGTGCACTGTGTAGCCATGTCTGGGTCCCCTATATATTAGGACAAGTACTAAGGGTGCACTGTGTAGCCATGTCTGGGTCTCCTGTATGTTAGGACAAGTACTAAGGGTGCACTGTGTAGCCATGTCTTGGTCCCCTGCATATTAGGACAAGTACTAAGGGTGCACTGTGTAGCCATGTCTTTGTTCCCCTGCATATTAGGACAAGTACTAAGGCTGTATTGTGTAGCCATGTCTGCGCCCCTTATGTATTAGAACAAGTACTAAGGGTGCACTGTGTAGCCATGTCTGGGTCCTCTGTATATTAGGACAAGTACTAAGGGTGCACTGTGTAGCCATGTCTGAGTCCTCTATATATTAGGACAAGTACTAAGGGTGCACTGTGTAGGCATATCTGGTCTCCTATATATTAGGACAAGTACTAAGGGTGCACTGTGTAGCCATGTCTGGGTCCCCTGCATATTAGGACAAGTACTAAGGGTGCACTGTGTAGCCATGTCTTTGTTCCCCTGCATATTAGGACAAGTACTAAGGGTGCACTGTGTGGCCATGTCTTGGTCCCCTATATATTAGGACAAGTACTAAGGGTGCAGTGTGTAGCCATGTCTGGTCCCTTATATATTAGGACAAGTACTAAGGGTGCACTGTGTAGCCATGTCTGGTCCCCTATATATTAGGACAAGTACTAAGGGTGCACTGTGTAGCCATGTCTGGTCCCCTATATATTAGGACAAGTACTAAGGGGGCACTGTGTAGCCATGTCTGGTCCCCTATATATTAGGACAAGTACTAAGGGTGTACTGTGTAGCCATGTCTGGTCCCTTACATATTAGGACAAGTACTAAGGGTGCACTGTGTAGCCATGTCTGGTCCCCTATATATTAGGACAAGTACTAAGGGTGCACTGTGTAGTCATGTCTGGGTCCCCTATATATTAGGACAAGTACTAAGGGTGCACTGTGTAGAAATGTCTGGGTCTCCTATATATTAGGACAAGTACTAAGGGTGCACTGTGTAGCCCTGTCTGGGCCCCCTGTATATTAGGAAGAGTACTAAGGGGGCACTGTGTAGCCATGTCTGGTCCCCTATATATTAGGACAAGTACTAAGGGTGTACTGTGTAGTCATGTCTGGGTCCCCTGTGTATTAGGACAAGCATTAGGGTGCACTGTGTAGTCATGTCTGGGTCCCCTATATATTAGGACAAGTACTAAGGGTGCACTGTGTAGCCACGTCTGGATCCCTATGTATTAGGACAAGTACTAAGGGTGCACTGTGTAGCCATGTCTGAGTCCCTATATATTAGGATAAGTACTAAGGGTGCACTGTGTAGCCATGTCTGGGTCCCCTATATATTAGGACAAGTACTAAGGGTGCACTGTGTAGCTATGTCTGGGTCCCCTATATATTAGGACAAGTACTAAGGGTGCACTGTGTAGCCATGTCTGGGTCTCCTGTATGTTAGGACAAGTACTAAGGGTGCACTGTGTAGCCATGTCTTTGTTCCCCTGCATATTAGGACAAGTACTAAGGCTGTATTGTGTAGCCATGTCTGCGCCCCTTATGTATTAGAACAAGTACTAAGGGTGCACTGTGTAGCCATGTCTGGGTCCTCTGTATATTAGGACAAGTACTAAGGGTGCACTGTGTAGCCATGTCTGGGTCCCCTATATATTAGGACAAGTACTAAGGGTGTACTGTGTAGTCATGTTTGGGTCCCCTGTGTATTAGGACAAGCATTAGGGTGCACTGTGTAGTCATGTCTGGGTCCCCTATATATTAGGACAAGTACTAAGGGTGCACTGTGTAGCCATGTCTGGGTCCCCTATATATTAGGACAAGTACTAAGGGTGCACTGTGTAGGCATGTCTGCGCCCCTTATGTATTAGAACAAGTACTAAGGGTGCACTGTGTAGCCACGTCTGGATCCCTATGTATTAGGACAAGTACTAAGGGAGCACTGTGTAGCCATGTCTGAGTCCCTATATATTGGGATAAGTACTAAGGGTGCACTGTGTAGCTATGTCTGGGTCCCCTATATATTAGGACAAGTACTAAGGGTGCACTGTGTAGCCATGTCTGGGTCCCCTATATATTAGGACAAGTACTAAGGGTGCACTGTGTAGCCATGTCTGGGTCTCCTGTATGTTAGGACAAGTACTAAGGGTGCACTGTGTAGCCATGTCTTGGTCCCCTGCATATTAGGACAAGTACTAAGGGTGCACTGTGTAGCCATGTCTTTGTTCCCCTGCATATTAGGACAAGTACTAAGGCTGTATTGTGTAGCCATGTCTGCGCCCCTTATGTATTAGAACAAGTACTAAGGGTGCACTGTGTAGCCATGTCTGGGTCCTCTGTATATTAGGACAAGTACTAAGGGTGCACTGTGTAGCCATGTCTGAGTCCTGTATATATTAGGACAAGTACTAAGGGTGCACTGTGTAGGCATATCTGGTCTCCTATATATTAGGACAAGTACTAAGGGTGCACTGTGTAGCCATGTCTGGGTCCCCTGCATATTAGGACAAGTACTAAGGGTGCACTGTGTAGCCATGTCTTTGTTCCCCTGCATATTAGGACAAGTACTAAGGGTGCACTGTGTGGCCATGTCTTGGTCCCCTATATATTAGGACAAGTACTAAGGGTGCAGTGTGTAGCCATGTCTGGTCCCTTATATATTAGGACAAGTACTAAGGGTGCACTGTGTAGCCATGTCTGGTCCCCTATATATTAGGACAAGTACTAAGGGTGCACTGTGTAGCCATGTCTGGTCCCCTATATATTAGGACAAGTACTAAGGGGGCACTGTGTAGCCATGTCTGGTCCCCTATATATTAGGACAAGTACTAAGGGTGTACTGTGTAGCCATGTCTGGTCCCTTACATATTAGGACAAGTACTAAGGGGGCACTGTGTAGCCATGTCTGGTCCCCTATATATTAGGACAAGTACTAAGGGTGCACTGTGTAGTCATGTCTGGGTCCCCTATATATTAGGACAAGTACTAAGGGTGCACTGTGTAGAAATGTCTGGGTCTCCTATATATTAGGACAAGTACTAAGGGTGAACTGTGTAGCCCTGTCTGGGCCCCCTGTATATTAGGAAGAGTACTAAGGGGGCACTGTGTAGCCATGGCTGGTCCCCTATATATTAGGACAAGTACTAAGGGTGTACTGTGTAGTCATGTCTGGGTCCCCTGTGTATTAGGACAAGCATTAGGGTGCACTGTGTAGTCATGTCTGGGTCCCCTATATATTAGGACAAGTACTAAGGGTGCACTGTGTAGCCACGTCTGGATCCCTATGTATTAGGACAAGTACTAAGGGTGCACTGTGTAGCCATGTCTGAGTCCCTATATATTAGGATAAGTACTAAGGGTGCACTGTGTAGCCATGTCTGGGTCCCCTATATATTAGGACAAGTACTAAGGGTGCACTGTGTAGCTATGTCTGGGTCCCCTATATATTAGGACAAGTACTAAGGGTGCACTGTGTAGCCATGTCTGGGTCTCCTGTATGTTAGGACAAGTACTAAGGGTGCACTGTGTAGCCATGTCTTTGTTCCCCTGCATATTAGGACAAGTACTAAGGCTGTATTGTGTAGCCATGTCTGCGCCCCTTATGTATTAGAACAAGTACTAAGGGTGCACTGTGTAGCCATGTCTGGGTCCTCTGTATATTAGGACAAGTACTAAGGGTGCACTGTGTAGCCATGTCTGGGTCCCCTATATATTAGGCCAAGTACTAAGGGTGCACTGTGTAGCCATATTGGGTCTCCGATATATTAGGACAAGTACTAAGGGTGCACTGTGTAGCCATGTCTTGGTCCCCTGCATATTAGGACAAGTACTAAGGATGCACTGTGTAGCCATATCTGGTCTCCTATATATTAGGACAAGTACTAAGGGTGCACTGTGTACCCATATCTGGTCTCCTATATATTAGGACAAGTACTAAGGGTGCACTGTGTAGTCATGTCTGGGTCCCTATATATTAGGACAAGTACTAAGGGTGCACTGTGTAGTCATGTCTGGGTCCCTATATATTAGAACAAGTACTAACTGTGCCCTGTGGAGCCATATCTGGTCTCCTATATATTAGGTCAAGTACTAAGGGTGCACTGTGTACTCACGTCTGGGTCCCCTGCATATTAGGACAAGTACTAAAGGTGCACTGTGTAGTCATGTCTGGGCCCCCTGTATATTAGGACAAGTACTAAGGGTGCACTGTGTAGTCATATCTGGTCTCCTATATATTAGGACAAGTACTAAGGGTGCACTGTGTACCCATATCTGGTCCCCTATATATTAGGACAAGTACTAAGGGTGCACTGTGTAGCCATGTCTTTGTTCCCCTGCATATTAGGACAAGTACTAAGGCTGTATTGTGTAGAAATGTCTGCGCCCCTTATGTATTAGAACAAGTACTAAGGGTGCACTGTGTAGCCATGTCTGGGTCCTCTGTATATTAGGACAAGTACTAAGGGTGCACTGTGTAGCCATGTCTGAATCCTCTATATATTAGGACAAGTACAAAGGGTGCACTGTGTAGCCATATCTGGTCTCCTATATATTAGGACAAGTACTAAGGGTGCACTGTGTAGCCATGTCTGGGTCCCCTGCATATTAGGACAAGTACTAAGGGTGCACTGTGTAGCCATGTCTTTGTTCCCCTGCATATTAGGACAAGTACTAAGGGTGCACTGTGTGGCCATGTCTGGGTCCCCTATATATTAGGACAAGTACTTAGGGTGCACTGTGTAGCCATGTCTGGTCCCCTATATATTAGGACAAGTACTAAGGGTGCACTGTGTAGTCATGTCTGGGTCCCCTATATATTAGGACAAGTACTAAGGGTGTACTGTGTAGCCATGTCTGGTCCCCTATATATTAGGACAAGTACTAAGGGTGTACTGTGTAGTCATGTCTGGGTCCCCTGTGTATTAGGACAAGCATTAGGGTGCACTGTGTAGTCATGTCTGGGTCTCCTGTATATTAGGACAAGTACTAAGGGTGCACTGTGTAGCCATGTCTGGGTCTCCTGTATATTAGGACAAGTACTAAGGGTGCACTGTGTAGCCATGTCTGGTCCCCTATATATTAGGACAAGTACTAAGGGTGCACTGTGTAGCCATATCTGGTCTCCAATATATTAGGACAAGTACTAAGCGTGCACTGTGTAGCCATGTCTTGGTCCCCTGCATATTAGGACAAGCATTAGGGTGCACTGTGTAGTCATGTCTGGGTCCCCTATATATTAGGACAAGTACTAAGGGTGCACTGTGTAGCCATGTCTGAGTCCCTATATATTAGGATAAGTACTAAGGGTGCACTGTGTAGCCATGTCTGGGTCTCCTATATATTAGGACAAGTACTAAGGGTGCACTGTGTAGTCATGTCTGGGTCTCCTGTATATTAGGATAAGTACTAAGGGTGCACTGTGTAGCCATGTCTGGGCCCCCTGTTTATTAGGACAAGTACTAAGGGGGCACTGTGTAGCCATGTCTGGTCCCCTATATATTAGGACAAGTACTAAGGGTGTACTGTGTAGTCATGTCTGGGTCCCCTGTGTATTAGGACAAGCATTAGGGTGCACTGTGTAGTCATGTCTGGGTCCCCTATATATTAGGACAAGTACTAAGGGTGCACTGTGTAGCCATGTCTGGGTCTCCTATATATTAGGACAAGTACTAAGGGTGCACTGTGTAGCCATATCTGGTCTCCTATATATTAGGACAAGTACTAAGGGTGCACTGTGTAGCCATATCTGGTGTCCTATATATTAGGACAAGTACTAAGGGTGCACTGTGTAGCCATGTCTTTGTTCCCCTGCATATTAGGACAAGTACTAAGGGTGCACTGTGTAGCCATGTCTGATCCCCTATATATTAGGACAAGTACTAAGGGTGTACTGTGTAGTCATGTCTGGGTCCCCTATATATTAGGACAAGTACTAAGGGTGCACTGTGTAGCCATGTCTGGGTCCCCTATATATTAGGACAAGTACTAAGGGTGCACTGTGTACTCATGTCTTGGTCCCCTATATATTAGGACAAGTACTAAGGGTGCACTGTGTAGTCATGTCTGGGTCCCCTATATATTAGGACAAGTACTAAGGGTGCACTGTGTAGCCATATCTGGTGTCCTATATATTAGGACAAGTACTAAGGGTGCACTGTGTAGCCATGTCTGTGTCCCCTGCATATTAGGACAAGTACTAAAGGTGCACTGTGTAGCCATGTCTTTGTTCCCCTGCATATTAGGACAAGTACTAAGGGTGCACTGTGTAGCCATGTCTAATCCCCTATATATTAGGACAAGTACTAAGGGTGTACTGTGTAGTCATGTCTGGGTCCCCTGTGTATTAGGACAAGCATTAGGGTGCACTGTGTAGTCATGTCTGGGTCCCCTACATATTAGGATAAGTACTAAGGGTGCACTGTGTAGCCATGTCTGGGTCCCCTATATATTAGGACAAGTACTAAGGGTGCACTGTGTAGCCATGTCTGGGTCTCCTATATATTAGGATAAGTACTAAGGGTGCACTGTGTAGCTATGTCTGGGTCCCCTATATATTAGAACAAGTACTAAGGGTGCACTGTGTAGCCATGTCTTTGTTCCCCTGCATATTAGGACAAGTACTAAGGGTGCACTGTGTAGTCATGTCTGGGTCCCCTATATATTAGGACAAGTACTAAGGGTGTACTGTGTAGCCATGTCTTGGTCCCCTGCATATTAAGACAAGTACTAAGGCTGTATTGTGTAGCCATGTCTGCGCCCCTTATGTATTAGAACAAGTACTAAGGGTGCACTGTGTAGCCATGTCTGGGTCCTCTGTATATTAGGACAAGTACTAAGGGTGCACTGTGTAGCCATGTCTGGTCCCCTATATATTAGGACAAGTACTAAGGGTGCACTGTGTAGCCATGTCTGGGTCCCCTATATATTAGGACAAGTACAAAGGGTGTACTGTGTTGCCATGTCTGGTCCCCTATATATTAGGACAAGTACTTAGGGTGCACTGTGTAGTCATGTCTGGGTCCCCTATATATTAGGACAAGTACTAAGGGTGCACTGTGTAGCCATGTCTGGTCCCCTATATATTAGGACAAGTACTAAGGGTGTACTGTGTAGTCATGTCTGGGTCCCCTGTGTATTAGGACAAGCATTAGGGTGCACTGTGTAGTCATGTCTGGGTCCCCTACATATTAGGACAAGTACTAAGGGTGCACTGTTTAGCCATGTCTGGGTCCCCTATATATTAGGACAAGTACTAAGGGTGCACTGCGTAGCCATGTCTGGGTCTCCTATATATTAGGACAAGTACTAAGGGTGCACTGTGTAGCCCTGTCTTTGTTCCCCTGCATATTAGGACAAGTACTAAGGGTGCACTGTGTAGCTATGTCTGGGTCCCCTATATATTAGAACAAGTACTAAGGGTGCACTGTGTAGCCCTGTCTTTGTTCCCCTGCATATTAGGACAAGTACTAAGGGTGCACTGTGTAGTCATGTCTGGGTACCCTATATATTAGGACAAGTACTAAGGGTGTACTGTGTAGCCATGTCTGGTCCCCTATATATTAGGACAAGTACTAAGGGTGCACTGCGTAGTCATGTCTTGGTCCCCTGCATATTAAGACAAGTACTAAGGCTGTATTGTGTAGCCATGTCTGCGCCCCTTATGTATTAGAACAAGTACTAAGGGTGCACTGTGTAGCCATGTCTGGGTCCTCTGTATATTAGGACAAGTACTAAGGGTGCACTGTGTAGCCATGTCTGTGTCCTCTATATATTAGGACAAGTACTAAGGGTGCACTGTGTAGTCATGTCTGGGTCCCCTATATATTAGGACAAGTACTAAGGGTGCACTGTGTAGTCATGTCTGGGTCCCCTATATATTAGGACAAGTACTAAGGGTGCACTGTGTAGTCATGTCTGGGTCCCCTATATATTAGGACAAGTACTAAGGGTGCACTGTGTAGCCATGTCTGGTCCCCTATATATTAGAACAAGTACTAAGGGTGCACTGTGTAGCCATGTCTTTGTTCCCCTGCATATTAGGACAAGTACTAAGGGTGCACTGTGTAGCCTTGTCTGATCCCCTATATATTAGGACAAGTACTAAGGGTGTACTGTGTAGTCATGTCTGGGTCCCCTGTGTATTAGGACAAGCATTAGGGTGCACTGTGTAGTCATGTCTGGGTCCCCTACATATTAGGACAAGTACTAAGGGTGCACTGTGTAGCCATGTCTGGGTCCCCTATATATTAGGACAAGTACTAAGGGTGCACTGTGTAGCCATGTCTGGGTCCCCTATATATTAGGACAAGTACTAAGGGTGCACTGTGTAGCCATATCTGGTCTCCTATATATTAGGACAAGTACTAAGGGTGCACTGTGTAGCCATATCTGGTGTCCTATATATTAGGACAAGTACTAAGGGTGCACTGTGTAGCCATGTCTGTGTCCCCTGCATATTAGGACAAGTACTAAGGGTGCACTGTGTAGCCATGTCTTTGTTCCCCTGCATATTAGGACAAGTACTAAGGGTGCACTGTGTAGCCATGTCTGATCCCCTATATATTAGGACAAGTACTAAGGGTGTACTGTGTAGTCATGTCTGGGTCCCCTGTGTATTAGGACAAGCATTAGGGTGCACTGTGTAGTCATGTCTGGGTCCCCTACATATTAGGATAAGTACTAAGGGTGCACTGTGTAGCCATGTCTGGGTCCCCTATATATTAGGACAAGTACTAAGGGTGCACTGTGTAGTCATGTCTGGGTCCCTATATATTAGGACAAGTACTAAGGGTGCACTGTGTAGCTATGTCTGGGTCCCCTGCAAATTAGGACAAGTACTAAGGGTGCACTGTGAAGCCATATCTGGTCCCCATATATATTAGGACAAGTACTAAGGGTGCACTGTGTAGCCATATCTGGTCTCCTATATATTAGGACAAGTACTAAGGGTGCACTGTGTAGCCATGTCTGGTCTCCCTAATATTAGGACAAGTACTAAGGGTGCACGGCGTAGCCATGTCTTGGTCCCCTGCATATTAGGACAAGTACAAAGGGTGCACTGTGTACCCATATCTGGTCTCCTATATATTAGGACAAGTATTAAGGGTGCACTGTGTAGCTATGTCTGGGCCCCTTGCATATTAGGACAAGTACTAAGGGTGCACTGTGTAGCCATATCTGGTCTCCTATATATTAGGACAAGTACTAACGGTGCACTGTGTACCCATATCTGGTCTCCTATATATTAGGACAAGTACTAAGGGTGCACTGTGTACTCACGTCTGGGTACCCTGCATATTAGGACAAGTACTAAAGGTGCACTGTGTAGTCATGTCTGAGTCCCTATATATTAGAACAAGTACTAACTGTGCCCTGTGTAGCCATGTCTGGTCTCCTATATATTAGGACAAGTACTAAGGGTGCACTGTGTAGTCATGTCTGGGTCCCTATATATTAGAACAAGTACTAACTGTGCCCTGTGGAGCCATATCTGGTCTCCTATATATTAGGTCAAGTACTAAGGGTGCACTGTGGACTCACGTCTGGGTCCCCTGCATATTAGGACAAGTACTAAAGGTGCACTGTGTAGTCATGTCTGGGCCCCCTGTATATTAGGACAAGTACTAAGGGTGCACTGTGTAGTCAATTCTGGGTCTCCTGTATATTAGGACAAGTACTAAGGGTGCACTGTGTAGCCATGTCTGGGTCTCCTATATATTAGGACAAGTACTATGTGTGCACTGTGTAGCCATATCTGGTCTCCTATATATTAGGACAAGTACTAAGCGTGCACTGTGTAGCCATGTCTGGGTCCCCTGCATATTAGGACAAGTACTAAGGGTGCACTGTGTAGCCATGTCTGGGTCCTCTGTATATTAGGACAAGTACTAAGGGTGCACTGTGTAGCCATGTCTGAGTCCTCTATATATTAGGACAAGTACTAAGGGTGCACTGTGTAGTCATGTCTGGGTCCCCTATATATTAGGACAAGTACTAAGGGTGCACTGTGTAGTCATGTCTGGGTCCCCTATATATTAGGACAAGTACTAAGGGTGCACTGTGTAGTCATGTCTGGGTCCCCTATATATTAGGACAAGTACTAAGGGTGCACTGTGTAGCCATGTCTGGGTCTCCTATATATTAGGATAAGTACTAAGGGTGCACTGTGTAGCTATGTCTGGGTCCCCTATATATTAGAACAAGTACTAAGGGTGCACTGTGTAGCCATGTCTTTGTTCCCCTGCATATTAGGACAAGTACTAAGGGTGCACTGTGTAGTCATGTCTGGGTCCCCTATATATTAGGACAAGTACTAAGGGTGCACTGTGTAGCCATGTCTTGGTCCCCTGCATATTAAGACAAGTACTAAGGCTGTATTGTGTAGCCATGTCTGCGCCCCTTATGTATTAGAACAAGTACTAAGGGTGCACTGTGTAGCCATGTCTGGGTCCTCTGTATATTAGGACAAGTACTAAGGGTGCACTGTGTAGCCATGTCTGGTCCCCTATATATTAGGACAAGTACTAAGGGTGCACTGTGCAGCCAAGTCTGGGTCCCCTATATATTAGGACAAGTACAAAGGGTGTACTGTGTTGCCATGTCTGGTCCCCTATATATTAGGACAAGTACTAAGGGTGCACTGTGTAGCCATGTCTTTGTTCCCCTGCATATTAGGACAAGTACTAAGGGTGCACTGTGTAGTCATGTCTGGGTCCCCTGTGTATTAGGACAAGCATTAGGGTGCACTGTGTAGTCATGTCTGGGTCCCCTACATATTAGGACAAGTACTAAGGGTGCACTGTGTAGCCATGTCTGGGTCCCCTATATATTAGGACAAGTACTAAGGGTGCACTGTGTAGCCATGTCTGGGTCCCCTATTTATTAGGACAAGTACTAAGGGTGCACTGTGTAGCCATATCTGGTCTCCTATATATTAGGACAAGAACTAAGGGTGCACTGTGTAGCCATATCTGGTGTCCTATATATTAGGACAAGTACAAAGGGTGCACTGTGTAGCCATGTCTGTGTCCCCAGCATATTAGGACAAGTACTAAGGGTGCACTGTGTAGCCATGTCTTTGTTCCCCTGCATATTAGGACAAGTATTAAGGGTGCACTGTGTAGCCATGTCTGATCCCCTATATATTAGGACAAGTACTAAGGGTGTACTGTGTAGTCATGTCTGGGTACCCTGTGTATTAGGACAAGCATTAGGGTGCACTGTGTAGTCATGTCTGGGTCCCCTACATATTAGGATAAGTACTAAGGGTGCACTGTGTAGCCATGTCTGGGTCCCCTATATATTAGGACAAGTACTAAGGGTGCACTGTGTAGCCATGTCTGGGTCTCCTATATATTAGGATAAGTACTAAGGGTGCACTGTGTAGCTATGTCTGGGTCCCCTATATATTAGAACAAGTACTAAGGGTGCACTGTGTAGCCATGTCTTTGTTCCCCTGCATATTAGGACAAGTACTAAGGGTGCACTGTGTAGTCATGTCTGGGTCCCCTATATATTAGGACAAGTACTAAGGGTGTACAGTGTAGCCATGTCTTGGTCCCCTGCATATTAAGACAAGTACTAAGGCTGTATTGTGTAGCCATGTCTGCGCCCCTTATGTATTAGAACAAGTACTAAGGGTATACTGTGTAGCCATGTCTGGGTCCTCTGTATATTAGGACAAGTACTAAGGGTGCACTGTGTAGCCATGTCTGGTCCCCTATATATTAGGACAAGTACTAAGGGTGCACTGTGTAGCCATGTCTGGGTCCCCTATATATTAGGACAAGTACTAAGGGTGCACTGTGTAGCCATGTCTGGTCCCCTATATATTAGGACAAGTACTAAGGGTGTACTGTGTAGTCATGTCTGGGTCCCCTCTGTATTAGGACAAGCATTAGGGTGCACTGTGTAGTCATGTCTGGTCCCCTACATATTAGGACAAGTACTAAGGGTGCACTGTGTAGCCATGTCTGGGTCCCCTATATATTAAGACAAGTACTAAGGGTGCACTGTGTAGCCATGTCTGGGTCTCCTATATATTAGGACAAGTACTAAGGGTGCACTGTGTAGCTATGTCTGGGTCCCCTATATATTAGAACAAGTACTAAGGGTGCACTGTGTAGCCCTGTCTTTGTTCCCCTGCATATTAGGACAAGTACTAAGGGTGCACTGTGTAGTCATGTCTGGGTACCCTATATATTAGGACAAGTACTAAGGGTGTACTGTGTAGCCATGTCTGGTCCCCTATATATTAGGACAAGTACTAAGGGTGCAGTGCGTAGTCATGTCTTGGTCCCCTGCATATTAAGACAAGTACTAAGGCTGTATTGTGTAGCCATGTCTGCGCCCCTTATGTATTAGAACAAGTACTAAGGGTGCACTGTGTAGCCATGTCTGGGTCCTCTGTATATTAGGACAAGTACTAAGCGTGCACTGTGTAGCCATGTCTGGGTCCCCTGCATATTAGGACAAGTACTAAGGGTGCACTGTGTAGCCATGTCTGGGTCCTCTGTATATTAGGACAAGTACTAAGGGTGCACTGAGTAGCCATGTCTGAGTCCTCTATATATTAGGACAAGTACTAAGGGTGCACTGTGTAGTCATGTCTGGGTCCCCTATATATTAGGACAAGTACTAAGGGTGCACTGTGTAGTCATGTCTGGGTCCCCTATATATTAGGACAAGTACTAAGGGTGCACTGTGTAGTCATGTCTGGGTCCCCTATATATTAGGACAAGTACTAAGGGTGCACTGTGTAGCCATGTCTTGGTCTCCAATATATTAGGATAAGTACTAAGGGTGCACTGTGTAGCTATGTCTGGGTCCCCTATATATTAGAACAAGTACTAAGGGTGCACTGTGTAGCCATGTCTTTGTTCCCCTGCATATTAGGACAAGTACTAAGGGTGCACTGTGTAGTCATGTCTGGGTCCCCTATATATTAGGACAAGTACTAAGGGTGTACTGTGTAGCCATGTCTTGGTCCCCTGCATATTAAGACAAGTACTAAGGCTGTATTGTGTAGCGATGTCTGCGCCCCTTATGTATTAGAACAAGTACTAAGGGTGCACTGTGTAGCCATATCTGGGTCCTCTGTATATTAGGACAAGTACTAAGGGTGCACTGTGTAGCCATGTCTGGTCCCCTATATATTAGGACAAGTACTAAGGGTGCACTGTGTAGCCATGTCTGGGTCCCCTATATATTAGGACAAGTACAAAGGGTGTACTGTGTTGCCATGTCTGGTCCCCTATATATTAGGACAAGTACTAAGGGTGCACTGTGTAGCCATGTCTTTGTTCCCCTGCATATTAGGACAAGTACTAAGGGTGCACTGTGTAGTCATGTCTGGGTCCCCTGTGTATTAGGACAAGCATTAGGGTGCACTGTGTAGTCATGTCTGGGTCCCCTACATATTAGGACAAGTACTAAGGGTGCACTGTGTAGTCATCTCTGGGTCCCCTATATATTAGGACAAGTACTAAGGGTGCACTGTGTAGCCATGTCTGGGTCCCCTATATATTAGGACAAGTACTAAGGGTGCACTGTGTAGCCATATCTGGTCTCCTATATATTAGGACAAGTACTAAGGGTGCACTGTGTAGCCATATCTGGTGTCCTATATATTAGGACAAGTACAAAGGGTGCACTGTGTAGCCATGTCTGTGTCCCCAGCATATTAGGACAAGTACTAAGGGTGCACTGTGTAGCCATGTCTTTGTTCCCCTGCATATTAGGACAAGTACTAAGGGTGCACTGTGTAGCCATGTCTGATCCCCTATATATTAGGACAAGTACTAAGGGTGTACTGTGTAGTCATGTCTGGGTACCCTGTGTATTAGGACAAGCATTAGGGTGCACTGTGTAGTCATGTCTGGGTCCCCTACATATTAGGATAAGTACTAAGGGTGCACTGTGTAGCCATGTCTGGGTCCCCTATATATTAGGACAAGTACTAAGGGTGCACTGTGTAGCCATGTCTGGGTCTCCTATATATTAGGATAAGTACTAAGGGTGCACTGTGTAGCTATGTCTGGGTCCCCTATATATTAGAACAAGTACTAAGGGTGCACTGTGTAGCCATGTCTTTGTTCCCCTGCATATTAGGACAAGTACTAAGGGTGCACTGTGTAGTCATGTCTGGGTCCCCTATATATTAGGACAAGTACTAAGGGTGTACAGTGTAGCCATGTCTTGGTCCCCTGCATATTAAGACAAGTACTAAGGCTGTATTGTGTAGCCATGTCTGCGCCCCTTATGTATTAGAACAAGTACTAAGGGTGCACTGTGTAGCCATGTCTGGGTCCTCTGTATATTAGGACAAGTACTAAGGGTGCACTGTGTAGCCATGTCTGGTCCCCTATATATTAGGACAAGTACTAAGGGTGCACTGTGTAGCCATGTCTGGGTCCCCTATATATTAGGACAAGTACAAAGGGTGTACTGTGTTGCCATGTCTGGTCCCCTATATATTAGGACAAGTACTAAGGGTGCACTGTGTAGCCATGTCTTTGTTCCCCTGCATATTAGGACAAGTACTAAGGGTGCACTGTGTAGCCATGTCTGATCCCCTATATATTAGGACAAGTACTAAGGGTGTACTGTGTAGTCATGTCTGGGTCCCCTGTGTATTAGGACAAGCATTAGGGTGCACTGTGTAGTCATGTCTGGGTCCCCTACATATTAGGACAAGTACTAAGGGTGCACTGTGTAGCCATGTCTGGGTCCCCTATATATTAGGACAAGTACTAAGGGTGCACTGTGTAGCCATGTCTGGGTCCCCTATATATTAAGACAAGTACTAAGGGTGCACTGTGTAGCCATATCTGGTCTCCTATATATTAGGACAAGTACTAAGGGTGCACTGTGTAGCCATATCTGGTGTCCTATATATTAGGACAAGTACTAAGGGTGCACTGTGTAGCCATGTCTGTGTCCCCAGCATATTAGGACAAGTACTAAGGGTGCACTGTGTAGCCATGTCTTTGTTCCCCTGCATATTAGGACAAGTACTAAGGGTGCACTGTGTAGCCATGTCTGATCCCCTATATATTAGGACAAGTACTAAGGGTGTACTGTGTAGTCATGTCTGGGTCCCCTGTGTATTAGGACAAGCATTAGGGTGCACTGTGTAGTCATGTCTGGGTCCCCTACATATTAGGATAAGTACTAAGGGTGCACTGTGTAGCCATGTCTGGGTCCCCTATATATTAGGACAAGTACTAAGGGTGCACTGTGTAGCCATGTCTGGGTCTCCTATATATTAGGATAAGTACTAAGGGTGCACTGTGTAGCTATGTCTGGGTCCCCTATATATTAGAACAAGTACTAAGGGTGCACTGTGTAGCCATGTCTTTGTTCCCCTGCATATTAGGACAAGTACTAAGGGTGCACTGTGTAGTCATGTCTGGGTCCCCTATATATTAGGACAAGTACTAAGGGTGTACAGTGTAGCCATGTCTTGGTCCCCTGCATATTAAGACAAGTACTAAGGCTGTATTATGTAGCCATGTCTGCGCCCCTTATGTATTAGAACAAGTACTAAGGGTGCACTGTGTAGCCATGTCTGGGTCCTCTGTATATTAGGACAAGTACTAAGGGTGCACTGTGTAGCCATGTCTGGTCCCCTATATATTAGGACAAGTACTAAGGGTGCACTGTGTAGCCATGTCTGGGTCCCCTATATATTAGGACAAGTACAAAGGGTGTACTGTGTTGCCATGTCTGGTCCCCTATATATTAGGACAAGTACTTAGGGTGCACTGTGTAGTCATGTCTGGGTCCCCTATATATTAGGACAAGTACTAAGGGTGCACTGTGTAGCCATGTCTGGTCCCCTATATATTAGGACAAGTACTAAGGGTGTACTGTGTAGTCATGTCTGGGTCCCCTCTGTATTAGGACAAGCATTAGGGTGCACTGTGTAGTCATGTCTGGGTCCCCTACATATTAGGACAAGTACTAAGGGTGCACTGTGTAGCCATGTCTGGGTCCCCTATATATTAAGACAAGTACTAAGGGTGCACTGTGTAGCCATGTCTGGGTCTCCTATATATTAGGACAAGTACTAAGGGTGCACTGTGTAGCTATGTCTGGGTCCCCTATATATTAGAACAAGTACTAAGGGTTCAGTGCGTAGTCATGTCTTGGTCCCCTGCATATTAAGACAAGTACTAAGGCTGTATTGTGTAGCCATGTCTGCGCCCCTTATGTATTAGAACAAGTACTAAGGGTGCACTGTGTAGCCCTGTCTTTGTTCCCCTGCATATTAGGACAAGTACTAAGGGTGCACTGTGTAGTCATGTCTGGGTACCCTATATATTAGGACAAGTACTAAGGGTGTACTGTGTAGCCATGTCTGGTCCCCTATATATTAGGACAAGTACTAAGGGTGCAGTGCGTAGTCATGTCTTGGTCCCCTGCATATTAAGACAAGTACTAAGGCTGTATTGTGTAGCCATGTCTGCGCCCCTTATGTATTAGAACAAGTACTAAGGGTGCACTGTGTAGCCACGTCTGGGTCCTCTGTATATTAGGACAAGTACTAAGGGTGCACTGTGTAGCCATGTCTGAGTCCTCTATATATTAGGACAAGTACTTGGGGTGCACTGTGTAGCCATGTCTAGGTCCCCTATATATTAGGACAAGCACTAAGGGTGCACTGTGTAGCCATATCAGGTCTCCTATATATTAGGACAAGTACTAAGGGTGCACTGTGTGGCCATGTCTTGGTCCCCTGCATATTAAGACAAGTACTAAGGCTGTATTGTGTAGCCATGTCTGCGCCCCTTATGTATTAGAACAAGTACTAAGGGTGCACTATGTAGCCACGTCTGGGTCCCTATGTATTAGGACAAGTACTAAGGGTGCACTGTGTAGCCATATTGGGTCTCCTATATATTAGGACAAGTACTAAGGGTGCACTGTGTAGCCATGTCTTGGTCCCCTGCATATTAGGACAAGTACTAAGGGTGCACTGTGTAGCCATATCTGGTCTCCTATGTATTAGGACAAGTACTAAGGGTGCACTGTGTACCCATATCTGGTCTCCTATATATTAGGACAAGTACTAAGGGTGCACTGTGTAGCCATGTCTGGGTCCCTATATATTAGGACAAGTACTAAGGGTGCACTGTGTAGTCATGTCTGGGTCCCTATATATTAGAACAAGTACTAACTGTGCCCTGTGGAGCCATATCTGGTCTCCTATATATTAGGTCAAGTACTAAGGGTGCACTGTGTACTCAAGTCTGGGTCCCCTGCATATTACGACAAGTACTAAGGGTGCACTGTGTAGTCATGTCTGGGTCCCTATATATTAGAACAAGTACTAACTGTGCCCTGTGGAGCCATATCTGGTCTCCTATATATTAGGTCAAGTACTAAGGGTGCACTGTGTACTCAAGTCTGGGTCCCCTGCATATTACGACAAGTACTAAGGGTGCACTGTGTTGTCATGTCTGGGTCTCCTATATATTAGGACAAGTACTAAGGGTGCACTGTGTAGTCATATCTGGTCTCCTATATATTAGGACAAGTACTAAGGGTGCACTGTGTACCCATATCTGGTCCCCTATATATTAGGACAAGTACTAAGGGTGCACTGTGTAGCCATATCTGGTCTCCTATATATTAGGACCAGTACTAAGGGTGCACTGTGTAGCCATGTCTTTGTTCCCCTGCATATTAGGACAAGTACTAAGGGTGCACTGTGTAGCCATGTCTGATCCCCTATATATTAGGACAAGTACTAAGGGTGTACTGTGTAGTCATGTCTGGGTCCCCTGTGTATTAGGACAAGCATTAGGGTGCACTGTGTAGTCATGTCTGGGTCCCCTGCATATTACGACAAGTACTAAGGGTGCACTGTGTAGTCATGTCTGGGTCCCTATATATTAGAACAAGTACTAACTGTGCCCTGTGGAGCCATATCTGGTCTCCTATATATTAGGTCAAGTACTAAGGGTGCACTGTGTACTCAAGTCTGGGTCCCCTGCATATTACGACAAGTACTAAGGGTGCACTGTGTAGTCATGTCTGGGTCTCCTATATATTAGGACAAGTACTAAAGGTGCACTGTGTAGTCATATCTGGTCTCCTATATATTAGGACAAGTACTAAGGGTGCACTGTGTACCCATATCTGGTCCCCTATATATTAGGACAAGTACTAAGGGTGCACTGTGTACCCATATCTGGTCTCCTATATATTAGGACCAGTACTAAGGGTGCACTGTGTAGCCATGTCTGGTCCCCTATATATTAGGACAAGTACTAAGGGTGCACTGTGTAGTCATGTCTTGGTCCCCTATATATTAGTACAAGTACTAAGGGTGCACTGTATAGCCATGTCTGGTGTCCTATATATTAGGACAAGTACTATGGGTGCACTGTGTAGTCATGTCTTGGTCCCCTGCATATTAGGACAAGTACTAAGGGTGCACTGTGTAGCCATATCTTTGTTCCCCTGCATATTAGGACAAGTACTAAGGGTGCACTGTGTAGCCATATCTTTGTTCCCCTGCATATTAGGACAAGTACTAAGGGTGCACTGTGTAGTCATGTCTTGGTCCCCTGCATATTAAGACAATTACTAAGGGTGCACTGTCTAGTCATGTCTGGCCCCCTATATATTAGGACAAGTACTAAGTGTGCACTGTATAGCCATATTGGGTCTCCTGTATATTAGGACAAGTACTAAGGGTGCACTGTGTAGCCATATTGGGTCTCCTATATATTAGGACAAGTACTAAGGGTGCACTGTGTAGCCGTATCTGGTCTCCTATATATTAGGACAAGTACTAAGGGTGCCCTGTGTAGCCATGTCTGGGTCCCCTATATATTAGGACAAGTACTAAGGGTGCACTGTGTAGCCATGTCTGAGTCCCTATATATTAGAACAAGTACTAACTGTGCCCTGTGGAGCCATGTCTGGTCTCCTATATATTAGGACAAGTACTAAGGGTGCACTGTGTAGTCATGTCTGGGTCCCTATATATTAGGACAAGTACTAAGGGTGCACTGTGTAGCCATGTCTTGGTCCCCTTCAAATTAGGACAAGTACTAAGGGTGCACTGTGAAGCCATATCTGGTCCCCTATATATTAGGACAAGTACTAAGGGTGCACTGTGTAGCCATGTCTGGTCTCCCTAATATTAGGACATGTACTAAGGGTGCACGGCGTAGCCATGTCTTGGTCCCCTGCATATTAGGACAAGTACAAAGGGTGCACTGTGTACCCATATCTGGTCTCCTATATATTAGGACAAGTATTAAGGGTGCACTGTGTAGCCATATCTGGGCCCCCTGCATATTAGGACAAGTACTAAGGGTGCACTGTGTAGCCATATCTGGTCTCCTATATATTAGGACAAGTACTAACGGTGCACTGTGTACCCATATCTGGTCTCCTATATATTAGGACAAGTATTAAGGGTGCACTGTGTAGCCATGTCTGGGTCCCCTATATATTAGGACAAGTACTAAGGGTGCACTGTGTAGCCATGTCTGAGTCCCTATATATTAGAACAAGTACTAACTGTGCCCTGTGTAGCCATGTCTGGTCTCCTATATATTAGGACAAGTACTAAGGGTGCACTGTGTAGTAATGTCTGGGTCCCTATATATTAGGACAAGTACTAAGGGTGCACTGTGTAGCCATGTCTTGGTCCCCTGCATATTAGGACAAGTACTAAGTTTGCACTGTGTAGCCATATCTGGTCTCCTATATATTAGGACAAGTACTAAGGGTGCACTGTGTAGCCATGTCTGGTCTCCTATATATTAGGACAAGTACTAATGGTGCACTGTGTAGCTATATCTTTGTTCTCCTGCATATTAGGAAAAGTACTAAGGGTGCACTGTGTAGTCATGTCTGGGTCTCCTATATATTAAGACAAGTACTAAGGCTTTATTGTGTAGCCATGTCTGCGCCCCTTATGTATTAGAACAAGTACTAAGGGTGCACTGTGTAGCCACGTCTGGATCCCTATGTATTAGGACAAGTACGAAGGGAGCACTGTGTAGCCATGTCTGAGTCCCTATATATTAGGATAAGTACTAAGGGTGCACTGTGTAGCCATGTCTGGGTCCCCTATATATTAGGACAAGTACTAAGGGTGCACTGTGTAGCCATGTCTGGGTCTCCTGTATGTTAGGGCAAGTACTAAGGGTGCACTGTGTAGCCATGTCTTTGTTCCCCTGCATATAAGGACAAGTACTAAGGCTGTATTGTGTAGCCATGTCTGTGCCCCTTATGTATTAGAACAAGTACTAAGAGTGCACTGTGTAGCCATGTCTGGGTCCTCTGTATATTAGGACAAGTACTAAGGGTGCACTGTGTAGCCATATCTGGTCTCCTATATATTAGGACAAGTACTAAGGGTGCACTGTGTTGTCATGTCTGGGTCCCCTATATATTAGGACAAGTACTAAGGGTGCACTGTGTAGTCATGTCTGGTCTCCTATATATTAGGACAAGTACTAAGGGTGTACTGTGTTGCCATGTCTGGTCCCCTATCTATAAGGACAAGTACTAAGGGTGCACTGTGTTGTCATATCTGGTCCCCTATATATTAGGACAAGTACTAAGGGTGTACTGTGTTGCCATGTCTGGTCCCCTATATATTAGGACAAGTACTAAGGGTGCACTGTGTTGTCATGTCTGGGTCCCCTATATATTAGGACAAGTACTAAGGGTGCACTGTGTAGTCATGTCTGGTCTCCTATATATTAGGACAAGTACTAAGGGTGCACTGTGTAGTCATGTTTGGGTCTCCTATATATTAGGACAAGTACTAAGGGTGCACTGTGTAGCCATGTCTGGTCTCCTATATATTAGGACAAGTACTAAGGATGCACTGTGTAACCATGTCTGAGTCCCTATATATTAGGACAAGTACTAAGGGTGCACTGTGTAGTCATGTCTGAGTCCCTATATATTAGGACAAGTACTAAGGGTGCACTGTGTAGTCATGTCTGAGTCCCTATATATTAGGACAAGTACTAAGGGTGCACTGTGTAACCATGTCTGAGTCCTTATATATTAGGACAAGTACTAAGGGTGCACTGTGTAGTCATGTCTGGGTCACCTGCAAGAAGAGTTGCGGTGGAGCGGACAGCAAATGTTAGGTGACGCACTGATTTTTATGCAATCAGGGCTTATTTTTGGTGTACTCAGCTACTTAATAGCTTACTAGTGTGCAAATGCAGCCTTAGCTGAAAGCAGTTAATAGCCCGAAGGCTATGAACTGTATTCTGATCCTTTGTTCTCCAGCGGGAAACAATGCTATCAGCACTACCCGTGGAGAACTGCTGATAAGACTGAACAGCGATTTTTAGTTTGGCCTGAATGTAACGATCAGCTAGCAGTGCCCGAAAAGTGGATGATGGGCATGCATTTAGACGCAACGATTATTGCTAAAACGATCTCCTTTTAGCGTTTTTAGTGATCATCGCTCCGTGTAAATGGGCCTTAAGCTTAACTGGAGCAACCAGTGTCAGGCAGCTGTAGCCAAAGCAAATAGGATCAAAGGGGTGCATAAAAATACATCTAGAGACACATGATGATAATATTGTTCTTCCTCTTTACAAGTCACTGATCAGAACACACATGGAATATTGTATACTGCTTTGTGCACCAGGACTCAAAAAAGACGTATAAAGTTTGAGCGGGTATAAAGGCGGGCAACAGAAATCGTTATCAAAATTGGGTTATTTAGCTTAGCAAAAAAGAGCACTGAGGGGCGACCTAATAACTATGTATAAATATATCAGGGGATACAGAGATCTCTCCCATCATATATTTATACCCAGGACTGTGACTGTAACAAGGGGGCATCCTCTACGTCCAGAGGAAAGAAGGTTTCTACACCGACATAGAAGGGGGTTCTTTACTGTAAGAGCAGTGAGGCTATGGAACTCTCTGCCTGAGGGCTTAGTGATAGTGAACTTGATAAAAGAGTTTAAGAGGGGCCTGGACACCTTTCTTGAATAGTCACTGATTACTTCAGTAGGGTCGGTGATCCAGGGATTATTCTGATTGCCGTATTAGAGTTGGGAAGGAATTTGTACCTCTAAAATTAGGAAAAATTACCTCATTGGATTTGTTTTGCCTTCCTGTGGATCAACATGAAAGAAAAATAGGCTGGACTGGATGGACACATGGTCTTTCTCAGGCCCACACGCTATGCTACAATGTTAGCAGCACATTATATATATATATATGTTTGGAATACATTGGTGTCCTTTATCTTGTTCTGTATCTCACAGCCTTTTGGTCTCCATACTATATCAGTATATCTGCAGCTTATATTTCCTTCGTGATGTCACCTGCCTGAAACTAAAAACATAAAAGCGAGAATCAATGGACAGAAGACGTCCCCCAGCTGAGTGTCAATCAAGTGTTGCTGTTATTTAGGATCTCTTCAAACCCATTTGAATAGGAACATTTACAATGTTTGTTCTTATATTCGCCCCTCTATGTCTTCATTGTGGGCGCAGATTGTCTGTAATGAAGCCCCAGGTTGGCTCTGCAGTCAATAAGGTAATCCTCCTGCTCTTGGTAGATCCCCATTGTCTTTGCAGTGTACCATATATTAAGTGTAAAGTATCTGGAAACCCCCAACAAGATGCTGTTGATGGATCCTGTGAGGTTATTTTGTGGCTCTGAGAGCAGGATGATGTTCTGATGGGCCTAAAACGACATCTGTCTTTAATCAGCTGGTAGTGATGGCAGCGGTCAGGATTTTATCATTTTCTCCATGGCCATGTCATGGGGAGCGAGGGATCTGGAGACCCCGAACGTGTGTGCGCCAATTACAAGGAGAACCATGGAGCCACCATGTAGAGAGATATTATCATTAATCACCATCTCTATACAAGAGACCCGGCCTGTGGTTAATCTATCATCAGGTCATATGGGGGAAAATGGGGACATATTGGGAAATCTGCCAAACAATGACACAACCGCAACGTGGATTATTACAGATGCTGATTTATATGTGAAGTTTAATATGGTGGATGGATTCAAAATCTTATAATATAAGATTATATTCACGAAAATAATAATATCTGGCAGTAAGAAAGAAGAATAAACTGTAAGAATGTGAATGTGGCCCCCAAATATCACCCCGCACCAAGTCCTGGACGGCTTCAGCACTCAGACATGACAAGTTCCCACTATAATAATAAAGATTGTCATTAGTCTGAGGAAAATGGTGAGAATATTCCTGTAAATGTCCTTCATCACATCTCAGTAACTGCGGACATACGATTTCAAACTTATCATGGTTGGCTGTGATTGGTCAGTTACTGGTCACATGACTGCTGCCATGGTTACAGCCAGGGCAATTGTGTTGTCACGGCGGTTGGCAGTTGAGAGTGTTGGAGACTGGCGATGGAGAAGGAGGCGATGTCTGCTGGACCAGAGCAGAGCGATTTTATGGAGGGAGAGGAGGAGATTCGGAGGAAGAAAGGAGTGAGAAGACCAAGACATGTCTTGGATTCTTCAGATGAGGCTTCAAGCAAGAGCCAGAGGAGGAAGAGGAGGAGGAAGTCATCGAGCTCAGCGAAGCCCATCGTTCCACCGACTGATTCGGTGAAGAAAGACCTCGTTGGGAAGAAGCAACCCAAGAAGAGGCATCTGGATTCTTCGGTGGGAGAAAAGGACCCACCTGTAAAGATACAGAAAGAAGACCCGGGAGGCTCAGGTACCGCTGGAGATCTGCGGAGCTGTAGGAGCGCATTCACACATGCCAGATATTGGTGCAGATCGGTGGCAGATTTCATCTTTTCATCTGAAGGGGTGAAGTCTGCTCAGGATCCGCATCAAAGTCCACGTTAGAATCCACAGCAATGGTTTGTGTTTGGATGCAGAATTTAATGCGGATTTTGGTGCAGATTTTCAGTAAGTCCGCTAAGTGTGAACGCAGCCTGAGGGTCCCACACTGTACCGCCATGTCTGGTAATTCATGGGGGTTGTCTGCCGGAGAGGAGGAGGGAGGAAAGCGATCCAAATGTTCCATTGTATCACACTGTATTTATGTACATTGTATGATGTTCCTGCGGTTATGGATGAGCTGCTGAAATGGACCGTTTTCTGGTTCGTCGTCTTCTTACAATTCACGTGTTTTGTATTCTGGGGAGAAAATGATGGAAATGTTACATTGTATCAAACTGTATTTATGTACATTGTATAATGTGAAATGTCAGATATTACTGTGATAAGGGCTCCTGCACACGTGTGACGTATAAACGCTCGCAAGGAGATGGCGTGATTGCGCTGTGTATGGAGCACTATTATATTTTCCCGTGAACCTTTCCGCGCTGCTTACTGTACTTTTTGCGCTGCTGAGGTTGTTTATACCCGTTTTAGAACTGGCTGAGCGGCCTAAATAATCACCAGTGTTATCAAATAATACCGCAAAATCGCGCCGTTATGGTGGCTTGGGTGGTCAAATTTGCGTGAAAATAGAGCATGTTGCATATTTTTTTGCTCAACGGAAATACGGGTGCAAAAATGGTAAATTTTGCATTTGCTAAATCGCCCGTGTGCAGGGGCCCTTATAGATGAGCTGCTGGAATGTACCGTTTTCTGGTTCTTCTTACAATTCATGTGTTTTGTATTCTGGGGAGAAAAGACACAAATGTTCCATTGTATGATGTTGTATTTATGTATATTGTGACATGTCAGATGTTACTGCTGTTTAGGCCGGATTCACACGCCCGTATTTGTGCAGCATATTGCGCCCGCAGGGAACAGAACCCATTCATTTTATCGGGACAATCAAATGTAGTTTTTCAGCTTACACCCAAAAATATGCCCTTTTTTCTGCAGATTTGAGCCCATCGATGCGCTTGTGTAAATGCGCGGTGGATACTCAGGAGACCGGCATTTTTGCAAAGCGTTAAGGCATAAAATCAATGAGATTGTCTGACTGTATATTTTTGCCTGCAGATGTAACATGTATGTGTGCATTTAAAAAAAAACGCCTGGCCGGCCAAAATCCGTTTACACTGGCAGATTTGGGCCGGCCAGGCTTTCTTTTTTAAAAAAAAAAACAACATTTGCTGCTGAAATGTACACTTTTTTGGTTACTCATCTTCTCCCATGTTTAGATGACCTGCTCTTCGGATACGTTCACACATCACTGATTTGCTGCAGATTTTGGCGCAGATCTGCCGCAGCAGTCATCCATGCAATTTGTATTTAAATGAAAGGATATAATCTGCTGCAGATCTGCATGAAAATCTGACAAAATTGGGCCAAAAATTGTGACTGAACCTTTAGGAAGTGTGTAGATTCAGCAATTGTTCCTCAGCGGAGGTGATCACAGCGCTATGGCTGCCCCCCACTGTGTAAGGGCTCCTACACACTAGGGTTTCTTTAACGCTGCGATATCGCTGTGTTTTTTTAACGCGATTGTCAATGGGACTTTCTAATGTTAGAAACACATCGCACAAAAATCATAAAGCGCCAACTTGTGATGAGTTTATAACATTAGAAATCCCATTAACAATTGTGTTAAAAAAGCGCAGCGTTAAAAAAATGCAAATGGGTAGGAGCCCTGACAATACCAAAATGGGGTGGTTTTGAAACAAAAATTGTGTTAGTTTTCCTGTGGGCAGCATGGTGGCTCAGTTGCCTTTCAGTAAGGGGATATCCGGGTTCAAATCTGGGTTCACTCTCCATTGTGAATATATAGATTGTGAGCCCCCAGGGGGACAAAGCCCAATGTAATGCTAAACTGTGTACAGCGCTGTGGAATATGTATGTGCTATATATGTCAGTGCAATAAACAATAATGGACCGTGGTGGGTGATCTGCCGTCTATTAATGCCCTTACTATATATATGTTAGTAATGTATGTTATATAAAGAATGCCTCAGAATGCCACAGGAGGAGATCTCTGCCAGCCAGAAGCTGCGATAGATTCTCGCTATAATTTACGCCCCTTTCTGGTCTTAGATGCGGCCAATCTGAGGGGTCTGCACCGCTGAGCCCCCGGCACGTTGGCTGGTTACATGGTTGGGCTCCTCAATAGACACATTAGACACACGTACGAGGGCCAACGCACCAAATATGTCTTAGTTCACCTGCGCAAGCGACTATAAGACAATCAGATGAAACAGATCTAGACCTAAGGGACATATATGAGTATACTGATATCACTCCAGCCTCAGTCACAGAGCAAACACTATAAATACTGACTCATATTCTATTGGATCTGAGGGGAAAAAGAGAAATAATGTTTGTGTTATTACTGAGAAAAGGATGAAAGAAAACCATAAAGAACAAACTACTACTAAGTGTAATCAGAGCCGTGTATAGGGGTGCAGAATATATATACACTGGGCTGTACTGCCTATAGCGACCCTCCGGTCCTGGACAAACAGAGGGGGCCCCACTTCTCTGACCACCTGATACACGCTGTGCATTAGTATACATCATTAGTCGGAGACTCTACATGCTGATGGGACCGGCCAGGACTGCTCACAGATCCCTCTTCATCCCTACAGAGGTATATTGTTGGCCAGTCCCCGGTATCTCGGCCGGTGGGCAGTATATACAGCACTTGTACGTTATTGTGCTATGTGGGGCATGGACTGTGTAGCTACCCTCGCTTGCACACAATTTGATATTTTGCTGCTTTTTGATGGTATTTATTGATTTTTATTGAATTTTATGTCTCGTTAAGAGTTTGTTTTTAATCAGTGTTGTTTATTAATAAAGCTGATATTTGTGGAGCGTGTAGATGTCATACTGTGTTCATTACATACCTCTACAGTGATGCTACCCTCACACGGGATAGATAATACAGACGCCACTTATACGCCGGACACCTACTACTTACACGCCGGACACCTACTACTTACAGACTGGACACCTACTACTTACACACCGGACATCTACCACTTACACACCGGACATGTATCACTTACACACCGGACATCTACCACTTACACACCGGACACCTACTACTTACACACCAGACACCTACTACTTACACACTGGACATCTACCACTTACACACCGGACATCTACCACTTACACACTGGACACCTACCACTTACACACCGGACACCTAGCACTTACATACTGGACACCTACCACTTACACACCGGACATGTATCACTTACACACCGGACATCTACCACTTACACACTGGACACCTAGCACTTACATACTGGACACCTACCACTTACACACCGGACATCTACCACTTACACACCGGACACCTACCACTTACACACTGGACATCTACCACTTACACACCGGACATCTAGCACTTACACACTGGACACCTACCACTTACACACAGGACATCTAGCACTTACATACTGGACACCTACCACTTACACGCTGGACATGTATCACTTACATACCAACCATCTAGCACTTACATACTGGACACCTACCACTTACACACCGAGCACCTACCACTTACACACCGGAGACGTATCACTTATATACTGGACACCTACCACTTACACACCGGACATGTATCACTTACATACTGGACACCTACCACTTACACGCTGGACATGTAAGCTATTGAATGACAGCTGAGAGCTGCCCCTGATTTGTCCCTGCGCTGAGCCAATCAGAGGCAGCACTCACTCACCCATTCATGAATTCATGAATGGGTGAGTGAGAGCTGCCTCTGATTGGTGAGGGCTGTGACCAATTAGAGGCAGCCCATTCAGCAGGCGGGGATTTTAAATCCCCGCCTGCTGAATAATACACAGAGCAGTTCAGGAGAACTGCCGGCCGGCCGCGGCTGAACTCTGGCTGCAGGGACAAAGTGAGTACATTTTTTTTTAACCATCTTTGGATGATTTTCAGGGAAGGGCTTATATGTTTAAGCCCTTTCCGAAAATTCATCCTGCGCTCGCCGGCAGCCCATTGCTTTCAATGGAGCCGGCTGTATTGCCGGCTCCATTGACTTTCAATGGGCGGACAGCGCTCCTTTGATCGGGCCTGTTTCGCCAAAAACGTTGCTAGCAGATTTTTCGGCGAAGCGTCGGCCCCGGTCACGTGATTTGCGGATGCGCATCTGTCCTGCGATCCGTAAATCGCGGCAAAAAACGGTCGTCTGACTGAGGCCTAAAGGGGATGTTTGGGAATACAACCAAATTGAGGCCATCTGTGCTGCCTGTGGTAACACCTCCTAGGACAGGAGAATGTACTGTTACCATGTTTGGTAGTTTAAATCGCCTTAGTTGCCATTCTGCCAGACCTCTCCTCCTAACTCAGGGGTCATTTAAAGCCCCTTGTGTATGCAAAAAAATACACAATACAGTTCACCTGAAACAGTGAATCCTACAGAGCTGTTAGGAAGCATCAGCTGCAGTTCAGCGAGTTCATGAAGGATGGATTCTTGTGCATCCAACTGAATGGTGGCCACATCAACACATCATAAAAAGCACTTTGTGAAACTTTTCCTCAATTAACTGCTGAGCAATAAAATTGGCAACACTGACCCTCCCATTGTATGTCTTAGTCAAATCTAGCCAATACTGTTATATTCCTAGGTATATTATTATATATATTATATCCAGGGAAGAGTTACCAAGATGGTGAGCGGTCTGCAAATCATGTCCTGTGAGGAACGATCAAAGGATCTGGGAATGTTTAGGCTGAGAGGAGACTTAATAGCGGTCTACAAATATCTGAAGGGCTGTCACAGTGCAGAGGGATCAGCCCTATTCTCATCTGCACAAGGAAAGACTAGAAGCAATGGGATGAAACTGAAAGGGGGGAGACACAAATTAGATATTAGACAGTGAGGTTGATCAATGAGTGGAACGGGTTACCACGGGAGGTGGTGAGTTCCCCTTAAATGGAAGTGTTCAAACAAAGGCTGGAAAAACATCTGTCTGGGGTGATTTAGTGAAATCTGCACTGAGCAGGGGGTTGGACCCGATGACCCTGGAGGTCCCTTCCAACTCTACCATTCTATGACCCCTTCTTATTTGAAAAACCTAAGCTAATTCAATATGTTGGATGTCAAAATGGCCTCCTAAAACATCTCCTCCACCAAGAAATGCAGCCACCTCCCCAACTAATACTTTTACACATTGGAAGTAAATTATCTCGTTATTATACCAGTTAAACGTGTGTGTCCAGACTTTTGCCTCAGTTGTATTGTTGTACCAGAGTGCTGTATACTTTATACCAAAAATCCAATGGAACCCAGGAGTAAGCAGGACAATCCTTCCATAGGAGAAGGTTTTCCTGTTGTCTTATGGGGTCTGATGTGTTATTTATTTATTTTTTACACAATATATACAGCATTCGCAGTTACTGATCACATAACTAGGCAAATAAGGCCCAAATTAGTAAAATATGCATCTAAAGCCTACGTCACATGTCCATAATACAGATACAATACATACTGAGCCCCTTATAGGAGTGATAGTTAATACCTACATACTATATAAGACGTTATCTTCTGTATTAAAGTGGTTGTCCTTCTGTTCCCGTGATGTGATGGCTGATTTTAACGTAGCAACTACAGTTCCCAGAGGAGCCTTGTATCTGACCGTCTGGCTGCAGGCACCTACCTCTATTATAACCTATAGCCTGTATATTGTGCTATTATAATCACTATTAGGAGGACCCAGAAGTGTTCGACCAACTGGCTCAGGAAGCACCACATCTACAACCATCCAAGAACGACTACGATTTCATCATGTGCTCGGCCGGGGAGCCTACGGAGAAGTCGTGCTGGCAGAAGACATCGTTACCTGTCAGCAGTTTGCGGTGAAGGTGATCAGGAAGAGGGCCCTACTAGCAGAAGTGGAGCTGGCGGACGTGATGGTGGAGCACCGCGTGTTGCAGATGACGTCAGGAAGTCCTTTCCTCATCCATGCAGAATTTGCATTTCAGACCAAGGTATAGTTGTTATCACACATCTCCAAGTATGTGCGATATCTCCAAGTATGTTATCGCACATCACTAGTATGTGCACCGTAGATGTGGACTTTGTAGTATAACTTCTAATTAACCAACCTTCTTACATGTCTCTTCTACATTACAGACGCATGTTCTACTAGGATTAGAGTTTCTAAGCTGCGGGGACCTGAATCAACTCCTACAGTCAAAGGGACGGCTCGATATCAACAGTTCCAGGTAAAGATTTAGGGTGGTTTTACACGGCACATATTTTGCCTATTAACAAGCAACAACTGACAAGATAGCATGTTGGTTGTTGCTCGTTAAGGTGGTCTAACATGAGCAGATCATTAGTATGGCACATTCTGCTGTTTACATGGGGAGATGTGCTGCTGGTGAGCCAACACTTTTATGCTCACATAAAAGATCTGGTCAGCAGATGACAACAATTTGCTCACAATTGTCTGATCGCGAGCCTCCTCCTACATGGCTGATGATTAGTGATCCATCCAATAATCATACTTTAGCTACAGTTTAGGAAACAGTATTTTGTCGCTCCTCAGGATCTCACACCGACTACTTATTCTCTTTCTTACAGATTCTACGCTGCGGAGATGGTGTGCGGCATCCAACACCTCCACGCCAAGGGGATCATCCACAGAGACCTGAAGCCCGAAAACATCTTGGTGGCTGAGACAGGGCACCTGAAGATCACCGATTTCGGTCTCGCCCTGGACAACATGCTTGGAGGTCGAACAGCTACTGACTATGCTGGGACCGAAGACTATATTGCTCCTGAGGTGAGAGGAATAGAATCTTCTTACCAGTTGTTGACATAAGTGTATTTATGTTCTTGGGTTGTGGATCATGGAGACAGTAGTCCGAGATCGAATAGATGACTGCGGTCTCTACACAATGCTAGTCTAGAGCAGCGCACATATCCCATGTAATGCCTTTCTTTTAGGGCAGACGACTTATGTTATTAATGATGTAGAACTTATTTCCCAACTAACTAACTGTTGTCTGTTTATGGCAGATGGACGCCGGAGAGGAGTACAACGCCGCCGTAGACTGGTTTTCATTCGGAGTCATCATGAATCAAATGATCACCGGCGAGCGTAAGTATCATCACAAACTCTTTAATGAGTCCACCTCGGGAGCGAAGAACATCATAATGCAGGTAAGCATGTTACTAATGTTGTATGCTTTTATTGTCTTTACTAGTCAGATTCTTGTAATTGTAGTTAGTATTAAAAACTACATTTCTGATTTCAGCTCCTCAAGAAAAATCCAGCCAAGCGTCTAGGAGTCAATGGGAACATCCGTGGTCATCGGTTCTTCCAGCATGTAGAATGGGACTCTGTGGAAACCCTGAGGATGGCCCCACCGCACATCCCTGCCCCCACTAAGTCGGAATTCCATCAGCAATTCGACTTGGACACCGTGGAAGCAGAAGAGGCCAAGCAATCCGAGCTGTCACCGGAAGACCAGGCCAAGTTCAGAGGGTTTTCATTCTCCAACATGAAAACCCTCTTAGACACCGGCTCTACAACCACCTGAGCGAGCGGCCCTCCTGAGCCCCTGCAACGACATCATGAGGAAGGACGGCGAGGGACCCCCGAGGAGAGAGCCAGCAGTACCACCCAGCTGGCGGTAAGTACAGGCGCCACAACATCAGCGCCCCATATACTCATAGACATGTGCTGTATCTAAAAAACTTTTTTTCTTACCAGTAAATGGATTTCCCTGAACCAATGACAGCAGCAGCTGATGGTGCTGCCACGGGTGCCGGGAAACACATTGGTGCGCGATGGCCGGCTATTAAGGGGTGGAAGGAGGCCGGATTTTTTTTTTTTTTATCTTATGACATCTAAGCACATGTCTATGACTAGTTCACATTTACTGGTAATTGCATTTCCTCACGCCCATCACAGTATTGTAATGAGCGATGGGGAAATGAGGTGAGTGTTGGCCGGCTATTAAGGGGTGGAGGAGGCCGGATTTTTTTTTTTTTTACCCCTTGGTGACATCAACCATACATTTACAGGGGATGTGTGTGGGGTCTGTATGGAATGGACTTGGCTCCCAAGCTCACTCCATAAACTGAAGTGGCGCCACCTGTCTTTGACAATTCACACCTAGAAGCAACAGCTATGATCAGAAATAACTTTAATTATGGCTGTTGAGTATTTTAATGCCGCTGTCAATTCTTACAGTGGCATTTGAATAACCTAATCAGCATTTAAATGTTCCAAATGGCCTTCCCTGGGTTGTATAAGTGAATTAATGATCCCAAGTTCAAGCACCATTAGAGGCCTAAAAAAATAAGTGTAAAAAAACTTTGAAAAAAGTAAAAAAAAAAAACAACCCTTGTCCTATATTTCTAAAAAAAAAGAAAAGTAATTTGCATTGCAGCCTGCGTAAAAGTCCGTTTAAAATATTGAATTATTTATCCCAGATGATGAACACCATTATGAAAAAAATGTGCTGACACACACAGAATAAAAAAGCTTTCATGTAAATTGTGCCACAGTGTGCACACCAAAAACAACAGGTCCAAAAATAAGCATAATTGCATTTTTTTTCATTTCAGCCCACTTAGAAATCTGTAGAAGTTTTTCAGCATATTTTATGGTATATTAAATTGTACCAGTGAAAAACACAACTCACCCCACAAAAAAGCACTCAGACAGCTAATCCCACGAAAAAATATCTTACTATTTAGACCCCAAACATTAGACCACAATTTAACAATTATATCAGAACAATGTGGTGCGCTTCTGATAAAATCTAGTGCCCCCTGCAGCTTTTCCCTTATGCCTCCTTGAATGTTGTACATTCCCATAGTGAGAACTTAAAGGGATTAGCCCAGCAGGCCTAAAGAGAGGTTAGAGTAGTGTAGGTCCCATCTACAAGAGGTCGCCTTGACGTGGCAGATGGGCTCACATGTTTTGATCAAAATGTGTGCTAAGAACCTCACATCTTCATATGTCAGTAAATATAACAAGAATGCCATTTAAATTCAGATATTAAGTGCTTGCAGTAGTGTAGCAGCCACTTGTATTTGCTTGTATCGTTGCAGTCATGATGTATGGTGCGCTAACACATATGGCCTATAAAAGGCTCTCGGAGGCCTCTTCTTCCAGCTTGTTGGCCACTAGACGCCTCTATGACGCAATCAAAGAGACTTATCTCTGTTAAAAGCGTATGAGAAGGAATGCATTATTGGGATGCGAAATGGTCTTTTAGAGAAATTGCCCGCCACCTGGACCATTCTGACCAGACTGTTAGGAGATCTAGAGGTTCAGGTACAGCAAATGTGGATCAATATGCGGTAGACTACCATACAAAACCTGTATTCCTCCATGCCCGCCCGTATCTCATCTTGTAATCAGGCTAGAGAAGCCCAACAGGGACTAGAGCCTCCCCTCAAGGGGTCAGTTTTCTGCAATAAAAGCTCCTTTTGCTCTGATATTGTAATCCTTTATATCAACGTTACAATCACATAGAGAAAGTTTCATTTGATTCTGACAACTCCTTCTGGGAGGGGATCTTTTTTTACAATGTCCCTTAGAAAGATTCTTCCATCGCTGCAGCAGTGCTCCCCAGGACTAAAGGACCTTCCCTGAATTGAATTGGTCAATCAACAAGGGAAGGGATAGCGGGCATCAGCTGCATGTTCAAGGTAATGTTCAAGTCACACATCTGACTCCCGCTATCCCCTACTTTGCTGCTGAGCATGGCTGAAGGCCCTTTATCTGGTAAAATTCATAGCTAGCGGTTAGCGTGACATGACTGTGCCGCGGACTGTGGCATGACTATATTAAGAGGCGAGCGACTAGTCTCTTGACATCACAGCCATGTCACAGGCTGCCAGAAATCCTCTGCTGGGCCACTTGTGGCCAACGTGCCATATGTTGTGCAGGCCTGGTTTAGACACTGACTGCCCAATCTAACTCCAATAGGGCCTATCCACAGGTGATGCAAGTCTGATTGGTGGGGGTCTCATCACTGAAGACCCCTTGTGGTCTCCAGAATGAGAGTCTGAAAGGTCTTTCTGTTTAAGCCCTCTTCTGTCACTCTGGGCTCACTGCCTACCTTCACCCCTCGGCAGAGTGAGGAGTAGATTGAATAGAGCAGTGTCGCTGCATGTGTGGAGCTGCTCCATTGTTCTTTAATGCAGACCGCTGAGTGCTTGTACTAGCTATTTTCATCATCGCCATTGAAATAAATGCAGCTGCACTGTGCATGTGCAACCACTGCCAAGATGCCATCTCCACGTCCACGACACAGGACCCCAAATCTCGGGAATGATAGACCCTCACTGATTAGACCTTCATCACCCATCCTGTGGATAGCCAATATAAGCCAACCCTGGTATATCCTCAGTAATAAAAGAGATGCAAACTCATTTTAGAAGAATTGGATCCAAAAAATTGTCAATTAAGATAATAAATCTAATACTTTGCCCATGACACCACTTGCCCCTCCTCCCCATATGTGCTTCTCTTCCATCTCTTGTCCCTCACTTGGCTCATCTCCTGCTGTGCCACCATTTGTCTCCCCATGTTTCAACTTGGCCCTCCTCCCCATGTCTCCTTTACCCGCGGTACTACTTGTCCCCCGTGCCCCATCTTGCCCTGTGAAACCACCTGTCCCCACCCATACAATCCCATGTACCACCACTTGCCCCACCTCCTGTGTCCAATGTCCCTCTTTCTCCCTGTGCCACTTGCCACCCCTAGGTCCTTTTCCCCCTGTTCAACCACTTGTTCCCCAGCCCATGCCCCTCAAATCAGTCTGTCAGATAAACTTTTGTGACCCGGTCTCCCCGAAGTCTCGGTTCATTGTGGCCAAACTAATGGGCACTTTCCTCCTATTAAGAGGTTAAACAGATGGCCGTGCTTGTGGAGCTTTTTGCGGACGTGAAAAATGATGAAGCAAAATCATTGATTTCCATGGTTTCATTTTGACTAGCGTAATTCTCGTGAGATATTACTACACGAGAGAAAAGATACAACTTGTCCTATCTTTCAGGTTTTTTTTTTCTTGCAGACCCAATGGCATGGAATTTGAACAGTTAAAAAAAAAGTCTTTCCGCTGGTTCATGTTCTAACATGCTCTGTAGCGGCGAGTGTTTTTGCGAATGCGCCCGTCTGTTTAAGCCCTGGAAGAAGCTTTCCCCAGATGGCAGCGGACAGATGGAACAGTTCACCAGGAGTCGGAGGGTTGCAAGCTGGGGGGGCTGAAATAATCCGAAGTGTAAGGCTATGTGCAGACATCAAAGAGGAAATCTGCACCAAAACCTGCATGTGGATTTTAGTGTTTGTGCCCAACACATAATTCAGCTCTGGCATCGCAATGAATGAAATCTGGGGGAAATCCATCACGTTTTCACATTTGATTTGATAATCGGCTGCATGTCTGTTTTCTGCTGCAGATTTTCCCCACTGTGATTCATTTACATTGCACTGTGCATTGTTGCAGAACTTTGGTACCAAACTACTGCAACAGTTCTGCAGTGTGTGAACTCAACCTAAAAAGCAGCAGTCAGTAAGTCCGGGACATGGAGATGCTGTTGGTGTTTCCCCCGAAAATAAGATCTACATTGAAAATAAGCCCTACCCTGATTTTGCAGGATTTTTGGGGAGGGTCTAAATATAAGCCCTACTCCCAAAATAAGCCTTAGCTGCATTACATTAAAAAAGGAATACCTACCTAGCAGGCTCGGTCCGGGTCCTCCATCTGCTGTCTGGAGCTCCGCCGTGCGTTCTGCAGTCCTCGTTCTCCCACTGAAGATCACCTTTTGGTTACTGGATTCATGAAAAAAACATCTCATCTCCAGAAAGCAATGGTTGTGATTGGCAGAGGAGTGCAAGAAGAACCAATCGCAGCCATCGCATTGTGGAGGCAGGATTTATTAATTGGCCAATCAATGTCATGGCTCAGCTTATTGAAGCTCCAAAGAGCAGTGGGAGGGACCTGCACCAAATCTCCTAGGTACGTTTAATAAGACATCCCCTGAAAATAAAACCTAGAACCTCTTTGGGGGCAAAAATTAATATGACAGGGTCTTATTTTCGTAGAAACACGATAATACGTTGCTAATAACCATGTCAGACGGTCGCACAGCTAGTCCATAGTTACTCTGGTCTGTGTGGTTGGAGAGTGCCGTAAGCTAGTGAGTAGAAGATGAGGACCTGCAGGTAGAGAGCAAGGGATGAACTAAAACATCTAGCGATCAATAGGGGGTAAGTAATAGTTCCTGGTCTCTGGGTAAATATGACGACTTCCCAATATCACACAATACAAGGCATCTTTTACACGGAGCAACTATTACTCAGCTCATCACTCCGAAAAAGTCTCTGAACTCTATGAACAGCAGTCGTTTATTTGCCTTTACATAGAGTGATGATTGTTCATTAGTCGTTCGCCAAAATATTGTTTGTAGGGGGATCTCCATTCAAATTTGTTCATAATTCGTTCCAGTGCGGCTTTACACCAGATGACTTTTGATCAATCAGCGACTATTTTTTAGTTGAGCGGAAGCAAAATGACGAGTGAACAAATTATTCTGCATCATCTTTCTGCCATGTTTAAGCAGGACGACTATCCAGTCGCTGTGACCCATACTGATCACAAGAATGGAGGGCCAAGATACCAGTAGGAGGGCTGCTGCCCCTTATAGTGTAGACACATTTCTGCTCTCCTCTATTGGCAGTGTTGGGTATTGCAGCTCAGCCCTATCGCCATCATTGGCTCCTTCATTCTTATGACTGGTGGTGATCTCGGCGGTCGGACCGGCACTGATCACACATTGTGCTATTTTAGGGATACTTCAGTGATAGATGCCGATAAGAACATGGAGGAGATGATTCAGCATTATGAAGAGAATCGCGGGAAGATCCTTGCAGCTTGACAGAAGAACGGCGCCGTTACATTGTGCCTCATAATGCAAGAGGATATTCTAAAAAAGGGAAAAGGACGATGTGCGCCAATCCAAGAGCAGCCGCCATCTTTATGCAAGAGGAACTAAGTGGCTTCACTATATGGGAACAGATATGATATAAATCCAACTGCACCATTATGGGGGACCGAGAGCCGACTCACAAGGTGCTATCGGTGGACCAATGTTCCATCGCTTCCCATCAGTATCTGATGAGTCTAATAGAGGATATCATGTAAATAGTCATATTTATTCATCTCCGTTCACCTGTTATATTTCTTCCCTTTAGAGGGCCCATTTCCTTCTGTTCCTTACACTGATGTTACTGCTGTCGTTTCTTCATGTTGGTTTACTGAATGTGGTAAATAAACTGGAAGTATTGTAAAGTACATGAGAGTTTTGTTCCCGCTACATTCTCATGATGATTGGCTCACAGCAGGTTTGATCGTGATTTTTAAAAGGTGAGAAGAGTAAAGCCCGACTAAGGGCGGACACCCACTAGCGGCTTTTTGTCTCTTGCGCTGCGAGAGTGAGAGAAAACACTTGCTAGCAGCGCAAGAAAAACGCTGGGATATCGCCAGTGTTTTCCATGGGGCCAACGACAGCAGCACTAGCCCCATTGAAAACATAGGGAGAAGACCGCCGACTTTTGCCACAGCTGTCACAGCTGTGGCAGAAGTCCAGCATGCTATCCCATTGCTTTCAATGGGGTTGGCGCTGCTGCCAGCACCATCGAAAGCAGTGGTTTGTGGCAACCCCCGCAGCATGATTTTCGGGGAACCGCTTGAAATATAAGCCCTTCCCTGAAAATCATCATTAGCTGGTTAAAAAAATAAAATGTATTCACCTCTCTGCCGCTCAGATGTGTCCTCCGGCTGGCTCCCCTGCACTGCTGTCCAGCACCTATGGCAGGTGGGGATTTAAAAATGCCCGCCTCCTGAAAGGGCTGTGCTGATTGGCTGAGCGCTCAGCCAATTACAGCCAGCGCTTAGCTATTCATGAATGCAGGAGTACAGATGATTCCAAGATGGCGGTGAGAGATACAGTGAGTGGGCTTGATGAGTATGAGGGGGATGCAGTGGTGGGTTTCACAATTTGGCTGAGATGCCAGTGCTGTGTATTGTGTAAAATGGAGCCATAGGAGTCAGAAACTGCTGCAGACCAGAAGGCAAGGATACAAACAACCAACCCAACGAAGGGAGGACCCCCCAGCATCATGGAACAGGCTCAAATTTGTAAAAAAAAAAAAAAAAAGGATGTGAAGGTATTCAAAGCCATACATGTAATATGAGAAAGGCAAGATTAATACTTTATTTTAGCATCAGGAAAACCCCTTTAATTACAGTCTGAGGAACTGCAGAACAGGAGTATTAATGTGGGTCACCTATAAACTGTAACTATGGATGGTGGCAGATAGTTCAGTCAAAACTTCACACTTTTAAATGGCTTTTTTCCAATATTAGCGCCCCTCTTGTCCACTGCTAGTGGCTGGTATTGCATGTCATCCCATTCTTTTGAATAAGAAAGACCTCCAATACACACAGGCAGTGTTCAAGAGAGGGGCTGTTTGTAAGACGACTTGAGGTCATAGTGCATCTATAGTCCCCCATAGCTCTGTATACAATTTACAAAGACCCCGGAGCCATCCATATATATCCCACTTCTGTGCTCCATGCAGTCTTGCAGACATACAGAGAATCTTCAGCTGCGTACCCTCCTCCTCCTCGTCTTATTTACTTCAACACTAAGGTGATTTGTGGAGGACTCAGGATGTTGCTGAATAAACCTAAATTATATCCTGTAGGGTTTTGTAGTTTTCTTCTAGAGGGACTTTTCCCATCTGATACTTGGTTTTCCCATTTGCCAAGCGGCATCAGAGTTGCTCATCTCCCTGTTTGCCCGGAGCCCACTGGGTATGATCACACAGGACCTGGAGAGATTAAGAGGCTCTTTCATTAGTGCACAAAAAGCTACATAAACTTGGACTTCTCTACCAGCTTTTGGTCAGTAGCCTCGTCTCCACACTAGAACTATATGGGAGCGAACCAAAGAGTAGAGATGAGCGAGCACCAAAATGCTCGGGTGCTCGTTACTCGGGACGAAATTATCGCGATGCTCGAGGGTTCGTTGCGAGTAACGAACCCCATTGAAGTCAATGGGCGACCCGAGCATTTTTGTATTTTGCCGATGCTCGCTAAGGTTTTCATGTGTGAAAATCTGGGCAATTCAAGAAAGTGATGGGAACGACACAGCAACGGATAGGGCAGGCGAGGGGCTACATGTTGCGCTGCATCTCAAGTTCCCAGGTCCCACTATTAAGCCACAATACCGGCAAGAGTGCCCCCCCCCCCTCTCCCAACAACTTTTACTTCTGAAAAGCCCTCATTAGCAATGCATACCTTAGCTAAGCACCACACTACCTCCAACAAAGCACAATCACTGCCTGCATGACACTCCGCTGCCACTTTTCCTGGGTTACATGCTGCCCAACCCCCCCGCACGACCCAGTGTCCACAGCGCACACCAAATTGTCCCTGCGCAGCCTTCAGCTGCCCTCATGCCACGCCACACTCATGTCTATTTATAAGTGCGTCTGCCATGAGGAGGAACCGCAGGCACACACTGCAGAGGGTTGGCACGGCTAGGCAGCGACCCTCTTTAAAAGGGGCGGGGCGATAGCCCACAATGCTGTACAGAAGCAATGAGAAATAAAATCCTGTGCCACCGCCATCAGGAGCTGCACACGTGGGCATAGCAATGGGGAACCTATGTGCCACACACTATTCATTCTGTCAAGGTGTCTGCATGCCCCAGTCAGACCGGGCTTTTTAATTCATAGACACAGGCAGGTACAACTCCCTATTGTGAAGTCCCTGTGGACCGACAGAATGGGTGGCTCCCTGGAACCCACCGGCGGTACATAAAAATATCCCATTGCAGTGCCCATCACAGCTGAGGTAGTAATGTCATGTTTAATGCAGGTGGGCTTCGGCCCACACTGCATGCCCCAGTCTGACTGGGGTTCTTTACAAGTGGAAACAGATGCATTTATAATTCCCTGTGGACCCACAGCATGGCTGGGTGCCAGGAAGCCACCGGCGGTACATAAAAATATCCCATTGCATTGCCCAACACAGCTGAGGTAGTAATGTCGTGCTTAATGCAGGTGGGCTTCGGCCCACACTGCATGCCCCAGTCAGACTGGGGTTCTTTACAAGTGGACACATGTAGGTTAAACTCCGTGTGCACCTACAGCATGGGTGGCTTCCTGGAACCCACCGGCGATACACAAAAATATCCCATTGCATTGCCCAACACAGCGGATGTAACGTCAGCTGTAATGCAGGTGGGCTAAAAATTCATTTGATTACACTGTAGGCGAGGGCCCACAAAAATTGCTGTATCAACAGTACTAATGTACATCCAAAAAATTGGCCATGGCCAACCAAGAGGGCAGGTGAAACCCATTAATCGCTTTGGTTAATGTGGCTTAACCCCTTGAGTGGCGGGTTTCCTACCACCCTGTCGTGCCCACCAGGGCAGGTTTTTTAAAATGGTCTAATCATTGAATTTCAACTAGTTTTGCCGTTGCATCTCAAGAACCATAACTTTTTCATTTTTCCATTGACATGGCCATATGAGGGCTTGTTTTTTGCGGGACAAGTTGTGATTTTTTAAACAGGGGGGAGGAAAAAAAGAAATGGGGAAAAAAGAAAAAAAGGGGCCATGTCATTAAGGGGTTAAATAATGTATTAACTTCCTTCTCTGGGTCATTACGATGCATGGATACCACATGTGTGATTGTATTTTTGATTTTTTACAAAGTAAAGGGAGACAAGTGTTTTTTTTATTTTTTTACTTTTTTTTTTTTATTATTTTTTTTAATTTTTTTTTTTTTTTGTCCCTTTAGGGGACTTCCACAGGGACCCATCAGGACCCCTGATCACATTCCGGGGGTCAGCCCTTTACATGCTGCAGTGACAACCCTTTACATGCTGCAGTCACATAGACTGCAGCATGTAAAGGGTTAACACAGCAGAGATCGGAGGTTTTCTCTGATCTCTGCTGTAAGAACTAGTACCTAGCTGTCCTCTGACAGCTAACAACCAGCTCTCCCTGCCACAGAGACCATCGGCTTGCTTCTGACAAGCCGATGGTCTCTATGGCAACCTGTAAACAAAGCAGGAGATTGCCGACATGTTGGCAATATCTTCTGCTGGTTTTTCAAAGCCCTTGCACTGCTCTCTGTGGATCTGTGCAGGCAGAGCACACTGTCACAGCTTGTGGCACTGTGCTCTGCAGCTCCCATAGTGATACATAGCCCGGAAATCTTCCGGGCTATGTTGCTATGAGCAGTGGAGCTCGTCCCCGGAAATTTTCCGGGCGTGCCACTCAAGGGGTTAAGTGGTAACTAGGCCTGGAGGCAGCCCAGTTTAACGAAAAATTGGTTCAAGTTAAAGTTTCAACGCTTTTAAGAGCATTGAAACATATAAAAATTGTTTAGAAAAATTATATGACTGAGCCTTGTGGCCCTAAGAAAAATTGCCCGTTCAGCGTGATTACGTGAGGTTTCAGGAGGAGGAGGAATATTAGACACAGATTGATGAAGCAGAAATGTCCCCGTTTTGGATGGTGAGAGAGAACGTAGCTTCCATCCGCGGGTGCAGCCTACGTATTGCTTAGGTATCGCTGCTGTCCGCTGGTGGAGAAGAGAAGTCTGGGAAAATCCAGGCTTTGTTCATCTTGATGAGTGTAAGCCTGTCGGCACTGTCGGTTGACAGGTGGGTACACCGTGATGATTCCCCCAGCCACACTAAACACACTCTCTGACAAGACGCTAGCCGCAGGACAAGCAAGCACCTCCAGGGCATACAGCGCGAGTTCAGGCCACGTGTCCAGCTTCGACACCCAGTAGTTGTAGGTGGCAGAGGCGTCACGGAGAACGGTCGTGGGATCGGCTACGTACTCCCTCACCATCCTTTTACAGTGCTCCCGCCGACTCAGCCTTGACTGGGGAGCGGTGACACAGTCTTGCTGGGGAGCCATAAAGCTGGCAAAGGCCTTGGAGAATGTTCCCCTGCCTGCGCTGTACATGCTGCCTGATCTCTGCGCCTCCCCTGCTACCTGGCCCTCGGAACTGCGCCTTCTGCCACTAGCGCTGTCGGATGGGAAGTTTACCATCAGTTTGTCCACCAGCGCCCTGTGGTATAGCATCATTCTCGAACCCCTTTCCTCTTCGGGAATGAGAGTGCAAAGGCTCTCCTTATACCGTGGATCGAGCAGTGTGTACACCCAGTAATCCGTAGTGGCCAGAATGCGTGTAACGCGAGGGTCACGAGAAAGGCATCCTAACATGAAGTCAGCCATGTGTGCCAGGGTACCTGTACGCAACACATGGCTGTTTTCACTAGGAAGATCACTTTCAGGATCCTCCTCCTCCTCTTCCTCCTCCTCAGGCCATACACGCTGAAAGGATGACAGGCAAGCAGCATGGGTACCGTCAGCAGTGGGCCAAGCTGTCTCTTCCCCCTCCTCCTCATCCTCCTCATGCTCCTCCTCCTCCTCCTCAACACGCTGAGATATAGACAGGAGGGTGCTCTGACTATCCAGCGACATACTGTCTTCCCCCGGCTCTGTTTCCGAGCGCAAAGCGTCTGCCTTTATGCTTTGCAGGGAACTTCTCAAGATGCATAGCAGAGGAATGGTGACGCTAATGATTGCAGCATCGCCGCTCACCACCTGGGTAGACTCCTCAAATTTTCCAAGGACCTGGCAGATGGCTGCCAACCAGGGCCACTCTTCTGTAAATAATTGAGGAGGCTGACTCCCACTGCGCCGCGCAAGTTGGAGTTGGTATTCCACTATAGCTCTACGCTGCTCATAGAGTCTGGCCAACATGTGGAGCGTAGAGTTCCACTGTGTGGGCACGTCGCACAGCAGTCGGTGCACTGGCAGATTAAACCTATGTTGCAGTGTCCGCAGGGTGGCAGCGTGCGTGTGGGATTTGCGGAAATGTGCGCAGAGCCGGCGCGCCTTTACGAGCAGGTATGACAAGTGGGGGTAGCTTTTCAGAAAGCGCTGAACCACCAAATTAAAGACATGGGCCAGGCATGGCACGTGCGTGAGGCTGCCGAGCTGCAGAGCCGCCACCAGGTTACGGCCGTTGTCACACACGACCATGCCCGGTTGGAGGCTCAGCGGCGAAAGCCAGTGGTCGGTCTGCTCTGTCAGACCCTGCAGCAGTTCGTGGGCCGTGTGCCTCCTATCTCCTAAGCTGAGTAGTTTCAGCACGGCCTGCTGACGCTTGCCCACCGCTGTGCTGCCACGCCGCGTGACACCGACTGCTGGCGACGTGCTGCTGACACATCTTGATTGCGAGACAGAGGTTGCGTTGGAGGAGGAGGAGGAAGGTGCTTTAGTGGAGGAAGCATACACCGCCGCAGATACCACCACCGAGTTGTGGCCCGCAATTCTGGGGGTGGGTAGGACATGAGTGGTCCCAGGCTCTGACTCTGTCCCAGCCTCCACTAAATTCACCCAATGTGCCGTCAGGGAGATATAGTGGCCCTGCCCGCCTGTGCTTGTCCACGTGTCCGTTGTTAAGTGGACCTTGGCAGTAACCGCGTTGGTGAGGGCGCGTACAATGTTGCGGGAGACGTGGTCGTGCAGGGCTGGGACGGCACATCGGGAAAAGTAGTGGCGACTGAGAACCGAGTAGCGTGGGGCAGCCGCCGCCATCATGCTTTTGAAAGCCTCCGTTTCCACAAGCCTATACGGCAGCATCTCTAGGCTGATCAATTTTGCAATGTGCACGTTTAACGCTTGAGCGTGCGGGCGCGTGGCGTCGTACTTGCGCTTGCGCTCAAACTGTGGCACTAGCGACGTCTGGACGCTGCGCTGAGAGACATTGCTGGATGGGGCCGAGGACAGCGGAGGTGAGGGTGCAGGCCAGGAGACGGTAAAAGTATATATTAGGACCTGCCTTATGGAAGCACTTATATCACAAACCAGGATGTTACTCTACTGGTACTGTAAGCCAGGGGTGCACAACATACCGCCCGGAGGCCACATGTGGCCCACAGTGCCATTCTGTGCCGCCCAAGCCATCTGCACCCTGAAATATCTATGTGTGGCTGCTCACATGTAGTTTCCATGTCAGAGTGGGGGCACACAGCAGGGCAACAAGAATGGGCAAGTACTAAGGGTGCGGTGTGTAGCCATGTCTGGGCCCCTTATGTATTTGAAAAAGTACTAAGGGTGCACTGTGTATCCATGGGTGGGTGCCCTATATATTAGGACAAGTATTAAGGGCGCACTGTGTAGCCATGTCTGGTCCCCTATATATTAGGACAAGTACTAAGGGTGTACTGTGTAGCCATGTCTGCGTCCCCTATATATTAGGACAAGTACTAAGGGTGCACTGTGTAGCCATGTCTGAGTCCCTATATATTAGGATAAGTACTAAGGGTGCACTGTGTAGCCATGTCTGGGTCCCCTATATATTAGGACAAGTACTAAGGGTGCACTGTGTAGCCATGTCTGGTCCCCTATATATTAGGACAAGTACTAAGGGTGTACTGTGTAGTCATGTCTGGGTCCCCTGTGTATTAGGACAAGCATTAGGGTGCACTGTGTAGTCATGTCTGGGTCCCCTATATATTAGGACAAGTACTAAGGGTGCACTGTGTAGCCATATCTGGGTCCCCTATATATTAGGACAAGTACTAAGGGTGCACTGTGTAGCCATGTCTGCACCCCTTATGTATTAGAACAAGTACTAAGGCTGCACTGTGTAGCCACGTCTGGGTCCCTATGTATTAGGACAAGTACTAAGGGTGCACTGTGTAGCCATGTCTGGGTCTCCTATATATTAGGACAAATATTAAGGGTGCACTGTGTAGCTATGTCTGGGTCCCCTATATATTAGGACAAGTACTAAGGGTGCACTGTGTAGCCATGTCTTTGTTCCCCTGCATATTAGAACAAGTACTAAGGCTGTATTGTGTAGCCATGTCTGCGCCCCTTATGTATTAGAACAAGTACTAAGGGTGCACTGTGTAGCCATATCTGGGTCCTCTGTATATTAGGACAAGTACTAAGGGTGCACTGTGTAGCCATGTCTGAGTCCTCTATATATTAGGACAAGTACTTAGGGTGCACTGTGTAGCCATATCAGGTCTCCTATATATTAGGACAAGTACTAAGAATGCACTATGTAGCCATGTCTGGGTCCCCTGCATATTAGGACAAGTACTAAGGGTACACTGTGTGGCCATGTCTTGGTTCCCTGCATATTAAGACAAGTACTAAGGCTGTATTGTGTAGCCATGTCTGCGCCCCTTATGTATTAGAACAAGTACTAAGGGTGCACTATGTAGCCACGTCTGGGTCCCTATGTATTAGGACAAGTACTAAGGGTGCACTGTGTAGCCATGTCTGAGTCCCTTACATATATTACGACAAGTCCTAAGGGTGCACTGTGTAGCCATGTCTGGTACCTTATATATTAGGACAAGTACTAAGGGTGCACTGTGTAGCTATATTGGGTCTCCTATATATTAGGACAAGTACTAAGGGTGCACTGTGTAGCCATGTCTTGGTCCCCTGCATATTAGGACAAGTACTAAGGGTGCACTGTTTAGCCATATCTGAACTCCTATATATTAGGACAAGTACTAAGGGTGCACTGTGTACCCATATCTGGTCTCCTATATATTAGGACAAGAACTAAGGGTGCACTGTGTAGTCATGTCTGGGTCCCTATATATTAGGACAAGTACTAAGGGTGCACTGTGTAGTCATGTCAGGGTCCCTATATATTAGAACAAGTACTAACTGTGCCCTGTGGAGCCATGTCTGGTCTCCTATATATTAGGACAAGTACTAAGGGTGCACTGTGTAGCCATATCTGGTCCCCTATATATTAGGACAAGTACTAAGGGTGCACTGTGTAGCCATATCTGGTCTCCTATATATTAGGACAAGTACTAAGGGTGCATTATGTAGCCATGTCTGGTCTCCTATATATTAGGACAAGTACTAAGGGTGCACTGTGTAGCCATATCTGGTCCCCTATATATTAGGACAAGTACTAAGGGTGCACTGTGTACCCCTATCTGGTCTCCTATATATTAGGACAAGTATTAAGGGTGCACTGTGTAGCCATATCTGGGTCCCCTGCATATTAGGACAAGTACTAAGGGTGCACTGTGTAGCCATATCTTTGTTCCCCTGCATATTAGGACAAGTACTAAGGGTGCACTGTGTAGTCATGTCTTGGTCCCCTGCATATTAAGAGAATTACTAAGGGTGCACTGTGTAGCCATGTCTGGCCCCCTATATATTAGGACAAGTACTAAGTGTGCACTGTGTAGTCATGTCTGGGTCCCCTATATATTAGGACAAGTACTAAGGGTGCACTGTGTAGTCATGTCTGGGTCCCCTATATATTAGGACAAGTACTAAGGGTGCACTGTGTAGTCATGTCTGGGTCCCTATATATTAGGACAAGTACTAAGGGTGCACTGTGTAGCCATGTCTGGGTCCCCTATATATTAGGACAAGTACTAAGGGTGCACTCTGTAGTCATGTCTGGGTCCCTATATATTAGGACAAGTACTAAGGGTGCACTGTGTAGTCATGTCTGGTCTCCTATATATTAGGACAAGTGCTAAGGGTGCACTGTGTACCCATATCTGGTCTCCTATATATTAGGACAAGTACTAAGGGTGCACTGTGTACCCATATCTGGTCTCCTATATATTAGGACAAGTACTAAGGGTGCACTGTGTAGCCATATCTGGTCTCCTATATATTAGGGCAAGTACTAAGGGTGCACTGTGTAGTCACGTCTGGGTCCCCTGCATATTAGGACAAGTACTAAGGGTGCTCTGTGTAGTCATGTCTGGGTCTCCTGTATAGTACGACAAGTACTAAGGGTGCACTGTGTAGCCATGTCTGGTCCACTATATATTAGGACAAGTACTAAGGGTGCACTGTGTAGCCATGTCTGGTCTCCTATATATTAGGACAAGTACTAAGCGTGCACTGTGTAGCCATGTCTGGGTCCCCTGCATATTAGGACAAGTACTAAGGGTGCACTGTGTAAACATGTCTGGTCTCCTATATATTAGGACAAGTATTAAGGGTGCACTGTGTAGACATGTCTGGTCTCCTATATATTAGGACAAGTACTAAGGGTGCACGGTGTAGCCATGTCTTGGTCCCCTGCATATTAGGACAAGCATTAGGGTGCACTGTGTAGTCATGTCTGGGTCCCCTATATATTAGGACAAGTACTAAGGGTGCACTGTGTAGCCATGTCTGGGTCCCCTGTATATTAGGACAAGTACTAAGGGGACACTGTGTAGCCATGTCTGGTACCCTATATATAAGGACAAGTACTAAGGGTGTACTGTGTAGTCATGTCTGGGTCCCCTGTGTATTAGGACAAGCATTAGGGTGCACTGTTAGTCATGTCTGGGTCCCCTATATAATAGGACAAGTACTAGGGGTGCACTGTGTAGCCATGTCTGGGTCCCCTATATATTAGGACAAGTACTAAGGGTGCACTGTGTACCCCTATCTGGTCTCCTATATATTAGGACAAGTATAAAGGGTGCACTGTGTAGCCATATCTGGGTCCCCTGCATATTAGGACAAGTACTAAGGGTGCACTGTGTAGCCATATCTTTGTTCCCCTGCATATTAGGACAAGTACTAAGCGTGCACTGTGTAGTCATGTCTTGGTCCCCTGCATATTAAGAGAATTACTAAGGGTGCACTGTGTAGTCATGTCTGGCCCCCTATATATTAGGACAAGTACTAAGTGTGCACTGTGTAGTCATGTCTGGGTCCCCTATATATTAGGACAAGTACTAAGGGTGCACTGTGTACCCATATCTGGTCTCCTATATATTAGGACAAGAACTAAGGGTGCACTATGTAGTCACGTCTGGGTCCCCTGCATATTAGGACAAGTACTAAAGGAGCACTGTGTAGTCATGTCTGGGTCTCCTGTATAGTACGACAAGTACTAAGGGTGCACTGTGTAGCCATGTCTGGTCCACTATATATTAGGACAAGTACTAAGGGTGCACTGTGTAGCCATATTGGGTCTCCTATATATTAGGACAAGTGCTAAGGGTGCACTGTGTAGCCATGTCTGGTCTCCTATATATTAGGACAAGTACTAAGCGTGCACTGTGTAGCCATGTCTGGGTTCCCTGCATATTAGGACAAGAACTAAGGGTGCACTGTGTAGACATGTCTGGTCTCCTATATATTAGGACAAGTACTAAGGGTGCACTGTGTAGACATGTCTGGTCTCCTATATATTAGGACAAGTACTAAGCTTGCACTGTGTAGCCATGTCTGGGTCCCCTGCATATTAGGACAAGTACTAAGGGTGCACTGTGTAGACATGTCTGGTCTCCTATATATTAGGACAAGTACTAAGGGTGCACTGTGTAGACATGTCTGGTCTCCTATATATTAGGACAAGTACTAAGGGTGCACGGTGTAGCCATGTCTTGGTCCCCTGCATATTAGGACAAGCATTAGGGTGCACTGTGTAGTCATGTCTGGGTCCCCTATATATTAGGACAAGTACTAAGGGGGCACTGTGTAGCCATGTCTGGGCCCCCTGTATATTAGGACAAGTACTAAGGGGGCACTGTGTAGCCATGTCTGGTCCCCTATATATTAGGACAAGTACTAAGGGTGTACTGTGTAGTCATGTCTGGGTCCCCTGTGTATTAGGACAAGCATTAGGGTGCACTGTTAGTCATGTCTGGGTCCCCTATATAATAGGACAAGTACTAAGGGTGCACTGTGTAGCCATGTCTGGGTCCCCTATATATTAGGACAAGTACTAAGGGTGCACTGTGTAGCCATGTCTGCGCCCCTTATGTATTAGAACAAGTACTAAGGGTGCCCTGTGTAGCCATGTCTGGTCTCCTATATATTAGGACAAGTACTAAGGATGCACTGTGTAGTCATGTCTGGGTCCCCTGTATATTAGGACAAGTACTAAGTGTGCACTGTGTAGCCGTGTCTGGGCCCCCTGTATATTAGGACAAGTACTAAGGGGGCACTGTGCAGCCATGTCTGGTCCCCTATATATTAGGACAAGTACTAAGTGTGCACTGTGTAGCCGTGTCTGGGCCCCCTGTATATTAGGACAAGTACTAAGGGTGCCCTGTGTAGCCATGTCTGGTCTCCTATATATTAGGACAAGTACTAAGGATGCACTGTGTAGTCATGTCTGGGTCCCCTGTATATTAGGACAAGTACTAAGTGTGCACTGTGTAGCCGTGTCTGGGCCCCCTGTATATTAGGACAAGTACTAAGGGGGCACTGTGCAGCCATGTCTGGTCCCCTATATATTAGGACAAGTACTAAGGGTGTACTGTGTAGTCATGTCTGGGTCCCCTGTGTATTAGGACAAACATTAGGGTGCACTGTGTAGTCATGTCTTGGTCCCCTATATATTAGGACAAGTACTAAGGGTGCACTGTGTAGCCGTATCTGGTCTCCTATATATTAGGACAGGTACTAAGGGTGCCCTGTGTAGCCATGTCTGGGTCCCCTATATATTAGGACAAGTACTAAGGGTGCACTGTGTAGCCGTATCTGGTCTCCTATATATTAGGACAGGTACTAAGGGTGCACTGTGTAGTCATGTCTGGGCCCCTTTTGTCTTAGGACAAGTACTAAGGGTGCACTGTGTAGCCATGTCTGAGTCCCTATATATTAGAAAAAAGTACTAACTGTGATCTGTGGAGCCATGTCTGGTCTCCTATATATTAGGACAAGTACTAAGGGTGCACTGTGTAGTCATGTCTTGGTCCCTATATATTAGGACAAGTACTAAGGGTGCACTGTGTCGCCATGTCTTGGTCCCCTGCATATTAGGACAAGTACTAAGGGTGCACTGTGTAGCCATATCTGGTCCCCTATATATTAGGACAAGTACTAAGGGTGCACTGTGTAGCCATATCTGGTCCCCTATATATTAGGACAAGTACTAAGGGTGCACTGTGTAGCCATATCTGGTCTCCTATATATTAGGACAAGTACTAAGGGTGCACGGCGTAGCCGTGTCTGGGTCTCCTATATATTAGGACAACTACTAAGGGTGCACTGTGTAGCCATATCTGGTCTCCTATATATTAGGAAAAGTACTAAGGGTGCACTGTGTAGTCATGTCTGGTCCCCTGCATATTAGGACAAGTACTAAGGGTGCACTGTGTACCCATATCTGGTCTCCTATATATTAGGACAAGTATTAAGGGTGCACTGTGTAGCCATATCTGGGTCCCCTGCATATTAGGACAAGTACTAAGGGTGCGCTGTGTAGCCATATCTTTGTTCCCCTGCATATTAGGACAAGTACTAAGGGTGCACTGTGTAGTCATGTCTTGGTCACCTGCATGTAGTCATGTCTGGCCCCCTATATATTAGGACAAGTACTAAGTGTGCACTGTGTAGTCATGTCTGGGTCCCCTATATATTAGGACAAGTACTAAGGGTGCACTGTGTAGTCATGTCTGGGTCCCTATATATTAGGACAAGTACTAAGGGTGCACTGTGTAGCCATGTCTGGGTCCCCTATATATTAGGACAAGTACTAAGGGTGCACTCTGTAGTCATGTCTGGGTCCCTATATATTAGGACAAGTACTAAATGTGCACTGTGTAGTCATGTCTGGGTCCCCTATATATTAGGACAAGTACTAAGGGGGCACTGTGTAGTCATGTCTGGGTCCCTATATATTAGGACAAGTACTAAGGGTGCACTGTGTAGCCATGTCTGGGTCCCCTATATATTAGGACAAGTACTAAGGGTGCACTCTGTAGTCATGTCTGGGTCCCTATATATTAGGACAAGTACTAAGGGTGCAATGTGTAGTCATGTCTGGTCTCCTATATATTAGGACAAGTACTAAGGGTGCACTGTGTACCCATATCTGGTCTCCTATATATTAGGACAAGTACTAAGGGTGCACTGTGTACCCATATCTGGTCTCCTATATATTAGGACAAGTACTAAGGGTGCACTGTGTAGCCATATCTGGTCTCCTATATATTAGGGCAAGTACTAAGGGTGCACTGTGTAGTCACGTCTGGGTCCCCTGCATATTAGGACAAGTACTAAAGGTGCACTGTGTAGTCATGTCTGGGTCATTATATATTAGGACAAGTACTAAGGGTGCACTGTGTAGTCATGTCTGGGTCTCCTGTATATTAGGACAAGTACTAAGGGTGCACTGTGTAGCCATATTGGGTCTCCTATATATTAGGACAAGTGCTAAGGGTGCACTGTGTAGCCATGTCTGGGTCCCCTGCATATTAGGACAAGTACTAAGGGTGCACTGTGTAGCCATGTCTGGTCTCCTATATATTAGGACAAGTACTAAGCGTGCACTGTGTAGCCATGTCTGGGTCCCCTGCATATTAGGACAAGTACTAAGGGTGCACTGTGTAGCCATGTCTGGTCTCCTATATTTTAGGACAAGTACTAAGGGTGCACGGTGTAGCCATGTCTTGGTCCCCTGCATATTAGGACAAGCATTAGGGTGCACTGTGTAGTCATGTCTGGGTCCCCTATATATTAGGACAAGTACTAAGGGGGCACTGTGTAGCCATGTCTGGTCCCCTATATATTAGGACAAGTACTAAGGGTGTACTATGTAGTCATGTCTGGGTCCCCTGTGTTTTAGGACAAGCATTAGGGTGCACTGTGTAGTCCTGTCTGGGTCCCCTATATATTAGGACAAGTACTAAGGGTGCACTGTGTAGCCATGTCTGGGTCCCCTATATATTAGGGCAAGTACTAAGGGTGCACAGTGTAGTCATGTCTGGGTCCCCTATATATTAGGACAAGTACTAAGGGTGCACTGTGTAGTCATGTCTGGGTCCCTATATATTAGGACAAGTACTAAGGGTGCACTGTGTAGCCATGTCTGGGTCCCCTATATATTAGGACAAGTACTAAGGGTGCACTCTGTAGTCATGTCTGGGTCCCTATATATTAGGACAAGTACTAAGGGTGCACTGTGTAGTCATGTCTGGTCTCCTATATATTAGGACAAGTACTAAGGGTGCACTGTGTACCCATATCTGTTCTCCTATATATTAGGACAAGTACTAAGGGTGCACTGTGTACCCATATCTGGTCTCTTATATATTAGGACAAGTACTAAGGGTGCACTGTGTAGCCATATCTGGTCTCCTATATATTAGGGCAAGTACTAAGGGTGCACTGTGTAGTCACGTCTGGGTCCCCTGCATATTAGGACAAGTACTAAAGGTGCACTGTGTAGTCATGTCTTGGTCCCCTGCATATTAAGACAATTACTAAGGGTGCACTGTGTAGTCATGTCTGGCCCCCTATATATAAGGACAAGTACTAAGTGTGCACTGTGTAGTCATGTCTGGGTCCCCTATATATTAGGACAAGTACTAAGGGTGCACTGTGTAGTCATGTCTGGGTCCCTATATATTAGGACAAGTACTAAGGGTGCACTCTGTAGTCATGTCTGGGTCCCTATATATTAGGACAAGTACTAAGGGTGCACTGTGTAGTCATGTCTGGTCCCCTGCATATTAGGACAAGTACTAAGGGTGCACTGTGTAGCCATGTCTGGTCTCCTATATATTAGGAAAAGTACTATGGGTGCACGGTGTAGCCATGTCTTGGTCCCCTGCATATTAGGACAAGCATTAGGGTGCACTGTGTAGTCATGTCTGGGTCCCCTATATATTAGGACAAGTACAAAGGGGGCACTGTGTTGCCATGTCTGGGCCCCCTGTATATTAGGACAAGTACTAAGGGGGCACTGTGTAGCCATGTCTGGTCCCCTGTGTATTAGGACAAGCATTAGGGTGCACTGTGTAGTCATGTCTGGGTCCCCTATATATTAGGACAAGTACTAAGGGTGCACTGTGTAGCCATGTCTGGGTCCCCTATATATTAGGACAAGTACTAAGGGTGCACTGTGTAGCCATGTCTGCGCCCCTTATGTATTAGAACAAGTACTAAGGGTGCCCTGTGTAGCCATGTCTGGTCTCCTATATATTAGGACAAGTACTAAGGGTGCACTGTGTTGCCATATTGGGTCTCCTATATATTAGGACAAGTACTAAGGGTGCACTGTGTAGCCATATCTGGTCCCCTATATATTAGGACAAGTACTAAGGGTGCACTGTGTAGCCATATCTGGTCTCCTATATATAAGGACAAGTACTAAGGGTGCACTGTGTAGTCATGTCTGGTCCCCTGCATATTAGGACAAGTACTAAGGGTGCACTGTGTACCCATATCTGGTCTTCTATATATTAGGACAAGTATTAAGGGTGCACTGTGTAGCCATATCTGGGTCCCCTGCATATTAGGACAAGTACTAAGGGTGCACTGTGTAGCCATATCTTTGTTCCCCTGCATATTAGGAAAAGTACTAAGGGTGCACTGTGTAGTCATGTCGGGCCCCCTATATATTAGGACAAGTACTAAGCGTGCACTGTGCAGCCATATCTGGGTCCCTATATATTAGGAAAGTACTAAGGGTGCGCTGTGTAGCCATGTCTGGGTCCCCTATATATTAGGACAAGTACTAAGCGTGCACTGTGTAGCCAGGTCTGGGTCCCCTGCATATTAGGACAAGTACTAAGGGTGCACTGTGTAGCCATGTCTGGTCTGCTATATATTAGGACAAGTACTAAGCGTGCACTGTGTAGCCAGGTCTGGGTCCCCTGCATATTAGGACAAGTACTAAGGGTGCACTGTGTAGTCATGTCTGGGTCTCCTATATATTAGGACAAGTACTAAGGGTGCACTGTGTACCCATATCTGGTCTCCTATATATTAGGACAAGTACTAAGGGTGCACTGTGTAGCCATATCTGGTCTCCTATATATTAGGACAAGTACTAAGGGTGTACTGTGTAGTCATGTCTGGTCCCCTGCATATTAGGACAAGTACTAAGGGTGCACTGTGTACCCATATCTGGTCTCCTATATATTAGGACAAGTATTAAGGTTGCACTGTGTAGCCATATCTGGGTCCCCTGCATATTAGGACAAGTACTAAGGGTGCACTGTGTAGCCATATCTTTGTTCCCCTGCCTATTAGGACAAGTACTAAGGGTGCACTGTGTAGTCATGTCTTGGTCCCCTGCATATTAAGACAATTACTAAGGGTGCACTGTGTAGTCATGTCTGGCCCCCTATATATTAGGACAAGTACTAAGTGTGCACTGTGTAGTCATGTCTGGGTCCCCTATATATTAGGACAAGTACTAAGGGTGCACTGTGTAGTCATGTCTGGGTCCCTATATATTAGGACAAGTACTAAGGGTGCACTCTATAGTCATGTCTGGGTCCCTATATATTAGGACAAGTACTAAGGGTGCACTGTGTAGTCATGTCTGGGTCTCCTGTATATTAGGACAAGTACTAAGGGTGCACTGTGTAGCCATGTCTGGTCCCCTATATATTAGGACAAGTACTAAGGGTGCACTGTGTAGCCATATTGGGTCTCCTATATATTAGGACAAGTGCTAAGGGTGCACTGTGTAGCCATGTCTGGGTCCCCTGCATATTAGGACAAGTACTAAGGGTGCACTGTGTAGCCATGTCTGGTCTCCTATATATTAGGACAAGTACTAAGCGTGCACTGTGTAGCCATGTCTGGGTCCCCTGCATATTAGGACAAGTACTAAGGGTGCACTGTGTAGCCATGTCTGGTCTCCTATATATTAGGACAAGTACTAAGGGTGCACGGTGTAGCCATGTCTTGGTCCCCTGCATATTAGGACAAGCATTAGGGTGCACTGTGTAGTCATGTCTGGGTCCCCTATATATTAGGACAAGTACTAAGGGGGCACTGTGTAGCCATGTCTGGTCCCCTATATATTAGGACAAGTACTAAGGGTGTACTGTGTAGTCATGTCTGGGTCCCCTGTGTATTAGGACAAGCATTAGGGTGCACTGTGTAGTCATGTCTGGGTCCCCTATATATTAGGACAAGTACTAAGGGTGCACTGTGTAGCCATGTCTGGGTCCCCTATATATTAGGGCAAGTACTAAGGGTGCACTGTGTAGTCATGTCTGGGTCCCCTATATATTAGGACAAGTACTAAGGGTGCACTGTGTAGTCATGTCTGGGTCCCTATATATTAGGACAAGTACTAAGGGTGCACTGTGTAGCCATGTCTGGGTCCCCTATATATATAAGGACAAGTACTAAGGGTGCACTCTGTAGTCATGTCTGGGTCCCTATATATTAGGAAAGTACTAAGGGTGCGCTGTGTAGCCATGTCTGGGTCCCCTATATATTAGGACAAGTACTAAGGGTGCACTGTGTAGCCATGTCTGGGCCCCTTATGTCTTAGGACAAGTACTAAGGGTGCACTGTGTAGCCATGTCTGAGTCCCTATATATTAGGACAAGTATTAAGGGTGCACTGTGTACCCATATCTGGTCTCCTATATATTAGGACAGGTACTAAGGGTGCACTGTATAGCCATGTCTGGTCTCCTATATATTAGGACAAGTACTAAGGGTGCACTGTGTACCCATATCTGGTCTCCTATATATTAGGACAAGTACTAAGGGTGCACTGTGTAGTCATGTCTGGGTCCCCTATATATTAGGACAAGTACTAAGGGTGCACTGTGTAGTCATGTCTGGGTCCCTATATATTAGGACAAGTACTAAGGGTGCACTCTGTAGTCATGTCTGGGTCCCCTATGTATTAGAACAGGTAGTAAGGCTGTACTGTGTAGCCATGTCTGGGTCCCCTATATATTAGGACAAGTACTAAGGGTGCACTGTGTAGTCATGTCTGGGTCCCCTATATATTAGGACAAGTACTAAGGGTGCACTGTGTAGTCATGTCTGGGTCCCTATAAATTAGGACAAGTACTAAGGGTGCACTGTGTAGCCATGTCTGGGTCCCCTATATATTAGGACATGTACTAAGGGTGCACTGTGTAGTCATGTCTGGGTCCCTATATATTAGGACAAGTACTAAGGGTGCACTGTGTAGTCATGTCTGGTCTCCTATATATTAGGACAAGTACTAAGGGTGCACTGTGTACCCATGTCTGTTCTCCTATATATTAGGACAAGTACTAAGGGTGCACTGTGTACCCATATCTGGTCTCCTATATATTAGGACAAGTACTAAGGCGGCACTGTGTTGCCATGTCTGGGCCCCCTGTATATTAGGACAAGTACTAAGGGGGCACTGTGTAGCCATGTCTGGTTCCCTATATATTAGGACAAGTACTAAGGGTGTACTGTGTAGTCATGTCTGGGTCCCCTGTGTATTAGGACAAGCATTAGGGTGCACTGTGTAGTCATGTCTGGGTCCCCTATATATTAGGACAAGTACTAAGGGTGCACTGTGTAGCCATGTCTGGGTCCCCTATATATTAGGACAAGTACTAAGGGTGCACTGTGTAGCCATGTCTGCGCCCCTTATGTATTAGAACAAGTACTAAGGGTGCCCTGTGTAGCCATGTCTGGTCTCCTATATATTAGGACAAGTACTAAGGGTGCACTGTGTAGCCATATTGGGTCTCCTATATATTAGGACAAGTACTAAGGGTGCACTGTGTAGCCATATCTGGTCTCCTATATATTAGGACAAGTACTAAGGGTGCACTGTGTAGTCATGTCTGGTCCCCTGCATATTAGGACAAGTACTAAGGGTGCACTGTGTACCCATATCTGGTCTTCTATATATTAGGACAAGTATTAAGGGTGCACTGTGTAGCCATATCTGGGTCCCCTGCATATTAGGACAAGTACTAAGGGTGCACTGTGTAGCCATATCTTTGTTCCCCTGCATATTAGGAAAAGTACTAAGGGTGCACTGTGTAGTCATGTCGGGCCCCCTATATATTAGGACAAGTACTAAGCGTGCACTGTGTAGCCATATCTGGGTCCCTATATATTAGGAAAGTACTAAGGGTGCACTGTGTAGCCATGTCTGGTCTCCTATATATTAGGACAAGTACTAAGCGTGCTCTGTGTAGCCAGGTCTGGGTCCCCTGCATATTAGGACAAGTACTAAGGGTGCACTGTGTAGTCATGTCTGGGTCTCCTATATATTAGGACAAGTACTAAGGGTGCACTGTGTACCCATATCTGGTCTCCTATATATTAGGACAAGTACTAAGGGTGCACTGTATAGCCATATCTGGTCTCCTATATATTAGGACAAGTACTAAGGGTGTACTGTGTAGTCATGTCTGGTCCCCTGCATATTAGGACAAGTACTAAGGGTGCACTGTGTACCCATATCTGGTCTCCTATATATTAGGACAAGTATTAAGGGTGCACTGTGTAGCCATATCTGGGTCCCCTGCATATTAGGACAAGTACTAATGGTGCACTGTGTAGCCATATCTTTGTTCCCCTGCCTATTAGGACAAGTACTAAGGGTGCACTGTGTAGTCATGTCTTGGTCCCCTGCATATTAAGACAATTACTAAGGGTGCACTGTGTACCCATATCTGGTCTCCTATATATTAGGACAAGTACTAAGGGTGCACTGTGTAGTCATGTCTGGGTCCCTATATATTAGGACAAGTACTAAGGGTGCACTGTGTAGCCATGTCTGCGCCCCTTTTGTATTAGAACAAGTACTAAGGGTGCACTGTGTAGCCACGTCTGGGTCCCTATGTATTAGGACAAGTACTAAGGGTGCACTGTGTAGCCATATCTGAGTCCCATACATATATTAGGACAAGTACTAAGGGTGCACTGTGTAGCCATGTCTGGTCCCTTATATATTAGGACAAGTACTAAGGGTGCACTGTGTAGCCATGTCTGGGTCCCCTGCATATTAGGACAAGTACTAAGGGTGCACTGTGTAGCCATATCTGGTCCCTTATATATTAGGACAAGTGCTAAGGGTGCACTGTGTAGCCATATTTGGTCTCCTATATATTAGGACAAGTACTAAGAGTGCACTGTGTAGCTATATTGGGTTTCCTATATATTAGGACAAGTACTAAGGGTGCACTGTGTAGCCATATCTGGTCTCCTATATATTAGGTCAAGTACTAAGGGTGCACTGTGTACTCACGTCTGGGTCCCCTGCATATTAGGACAAGTACTAAAGGTGCACTGTGTAGTCATGTCTGGGCCCCTGTATAATAGGACAAGTACTAAGGGTGCACTGTGTAGTCATGTCTGGGTCTCCTGTATATTAGGACAAGTACTAAGGGTGCACTCTGTAGTCATGTCTGGGTCCCCTATATATTAGGACATGTACTAAGGGTGCACTGTGTAGTCATGTCTGGGCCCCTTATGTATTAGAACAGGTAGTAAGGCTGTACTGTGTAGCCATGTCTGGGTCCCCTATATATTAGGACAAGTACTAAGGGTGCACTGTGTAGTCATGTCTGGGTCCCAATATATTAGGACAAGTACTAAGGGTGCACTGTGTAGCCATGTCTGGGTCCCCTATATATTAGGACATGTACTAAGGGTGCACTGTGTAGTCATGTCTGGGTCCCTATATATTAGGACAAGTACTAAGGGTGCACTGTGTAGTCATGTCTGGTCTCCTATATATTAGGACAAGTACTAAGGGTGCACTGTGTACCCATATCTGTTCTCCTATATATTAGGACAAGTACTAAGGGTGCACTGTGTAGCCATGTCTGCGCCCCTTATGTATTAGAACAAGTACTAAGGGTGCCCTGTGTAGCCATGTCTGGTCTCCTATATATTAGGACAAGTACTAAGGGTGCACTGTGTAGCCATATTGGGTCTCCTATATATTAGGACAAGTACTAAGGGTGCACTGTGTAGCCATATCTGGTCCCCTATATATTAGGACAAGTACTAAGGGTGCACTGTGTAGCCATATCTGGTCTCCTATATATTAGGACAAGTACTAAGGGTGCACTGTGTAGTCATGTCTGGTCCCCTGCATATTAGGACAAGTACTAAGGGTGCACTGTGTACCCATATCTGGTCTTCTATATATTAGGACAAGTATTAAGGGTGCACTGTGTAGCCATATCTGGGTCCCCTGCATCATAGGACAAGTACTAAGGGTGCACTGTGTAGCCATATCTTTGTTCCCCTGCATATTAGGAAAAGTACTAAGGGTGCACTTTGTAGTCATGTCGGGCCCCCTATATATTAGGACAAGTACTAAGCGTGCACTGTGTAGCCATATCTGGGTCCCTATATATTAGGAAAGTACTAAGGGTGCGCTGTGTAGCCAGGTCTGGGTCCCCTGCATATTAGGACAAGTACTAAGGGTGCACTGTGTAGCCATGTCTGGTCTGCTATATATTAGGACAAGTACTAAGCGTGCACTGTGTAGCCAGGTCTGGGTCCCCTGCATATTAGGACAAGTACTAAGGGTGCACTGTGTAGTCATGTCTGGGTCTCCTATATATTAGGACAAGTACTAAGGGTGCACTGTGTACCCATATCTGGTCTCCTATATATTAGGACAAGTACTAAGGGTGCACTGTGTACCCTTATCTGGTCTCCTATATATTAGGACAAGTATTAAGGTTGCACTGTGTAGCCATATCTGGGTCCCCTGCATATTAGGACAAGTACTAAGGGTGCACTGTGTAGCCATATCTTTGTTCCCCTGCCTATTAGGACAAGTACTAAGGGTGCACTGTGTAGTCATGTCTTGGTCCCCTGCATATTAAGACAATTACTAAGGGTGCACTGTGTAGTCATGTCTGGCCCCCTATATATTAGGACAAGTACTAAGGGTGCACTGTGTAGTCATGTCTGGGTCCCTATATATTAGGACAAGTACTAAGGGTGCACTCTATAGTCATGTCTGGGTCCCTATATATTAGGACAAGTACTAAGGGTGCACTGTGTAGTCATGTCTGGGTCTCCTGTATATTAGGACAACTACTAAGGGTGCACTGTGTAGCCATGTCTGGTCTCCTATATATTAGGACAAGTACTAAGGGTGCACTGTGTAGCCATATTGGGTCTCCTATATATTAGGACAAGTGCTAAGGGTGCACTGTGTAGCCATGTCTGGGTCCCCTGCATATTAGGACAAGTACTAAGGGTGCACTGTGTAGCCATGTCTGGTCTCCTATATATTAGGACAAGTACTAAGCGTGCACTGTGTAGCCATGTCTGGGTCCCCTGCATATTAGGACAAGTACTAAGGGTGCACTGTGTAGCCATGTCTGGTCTCCTATATATTAGGACAAGTACTAAGGGTGCACGGTGTAGCCATGTCTTGGTCCCCTGCATATTAGGACAAGCATTAGGGTGCACTGTGTAGTCATGTCTGGGTCCCCTATATATTAGGACAAGTACTAAGGGGGCACTGTGTAGCCATGTCTGGTCCCCTATATATTAGGACAAGTACTAAGGGTGTACTGTGTAGTCATGTCTGGGTCCCCTGTGTATTAGGACAAGCATTAGGGTGCACTGTGTAGTCATGTCTGGGTCCCCTATATATTAGGACAAGTACTAAGGGTGCACTGTGTAGCCATGTCTGGGTCCCCTATATATTAGGGCAAGTACTAAGGGTGCACTGTGTAGTCATGTCTGGGTCCCCTATATATTAGGACAAGTACTAAGGGTGCACTGTGTAGTCATGTCTGGGTCCCTATATATTAGGACAAGTACTAAGGGTGCACTGTGTAGCCATGTCTGGGTCCCCTATATATATAAGGACAAGTACTAAGGGTGCACTCTGTAGTCATGTCTGGGTCCCTATATATTAGGAAAGTACTAAGGGTGCGCTGTGTAGCCATGTCTGGGTCCCCTATATATTAGGACAAGTACTAAGGGTGCACTGTGTAGCCATGTCTGTGCCCCTTATGTCTTAGGACAAGTACTAAGGGTGCACTGTGTAGCCATGTCTGAGTCCCTATATATTAGGACAAGTATTAAGGGTGCACTGTGTAGTCATGTCTGGGTCTCCTGTATATTAGGACAAGTACTAAGGGTGCACTGTGTAGTCATGTCTGGGTCTCCTGTATATTAGGACAAGTACTAAGGGTGCACTGTGTACCCATATCTGGTCTACTATATATTAGGACAAGTACTAAGGGTGCACTGTGTACCCATATCTGGTCTCCTATATATTAGGACAGGTACTAAGGGTGCACTGTATAGCCATGTCTGGTCTCCTATATATTAGGACAAGTACTAAGGGTGCACTGTGTAGTCATGTCTGGGTCCCCTATATATTAGGACAAGTACTAAGGGTGCACTGTGTAGTCATGTCTGGGTCCCTATATATTAGGACAAGTACTAAGGGTGCACTCTGTAGTCATGTCTGGTCCCCTATATATTAGGACATGTACTAAGGGTGCACTGTGTAGTCATGTCTGGGCCCCTTATGTATTAGAATAGGTAGTAAGGCTGTACTGTGTAGCCATGTCTGGGTCCCCTATATATTAGGACAAGTACTAAGGGTGCACTGTGTAGTCATGTCTTGGTCCCCTGCATATTAAGACAATTACTAAGGGTGCACTGTGTACCCATATCTGGTCTCCTATATATTAGGACAAGTACTAAGGGTGCACTGTGTAGTCATGTCTGGGTCCCTATATATTAGGACAAGTACTAAGGGTGCACTGTGTAGCCATGTCTGCGCCCCTTTTGTATTAGAACAAGTACTAAGGGTGCACTGTGTAGCCACGTCTGGGTCCCTATGTATTAGGACAAGTACTAAGGGTGCACTGTGTAGCCATATCTGAGTCCCATACATATATTAGGACAAGTACTAAGGGTGCACTGTGTAGCCATGTCTGGTCCCTTATATATTAGGACAAGTACTAAGGGTGCACTGTGTAGCCATGTCTGGGTCCCCTGCATATTAGGACAAGTACTAAGGGTGCACTGTGTAGCCATATCTGGTCCCTTATATATTAGGACAAGTACTAAGGGTGCACTGTGTAGCCATATTTGGTCTCCTATATATTAGGACAAGTACTAAGAGTGCACTGTGTAGCTATATTGGGTTTCCTATATATTAGGACAAGTACTAAGGGTGCACTGTGTAGCCATATCTGGTCTCCTATATATTAGGTCAAGTACTAAGGGTGCACTGTGTACTCACGTCTGGGTCCCCTGCATATTAGGACAAGTACTAAAGGTGCACTGTGTAGTCATGTCTGGGCCCCCTGTATATTAGGACAAGTACTAAGGGTGCACTGTGTAGTCATGTCTGGGTCTCCTGTATATTAGGACAAGTACTAAGGGTGCACTCTGTAGTCATGTCTGGGTCCCCTATATATTAGGACATGTACTAAGGGTGCACTATGTAGTCATGTCTGGGCCCCTTATGTATTAGAACAGGTAGTAAGGGTGCACTGTGTAGCCATGTCTGGGTCCCCTATATATTAGGACATGTACTAAGGGTGCACTGTGCAGTCATGTCTGGGTCCCTATATATTAGGACAAGTACTAAGGGTGCACTGTGTAGTCATGTCTGGTCTCCTATATATTAGGACAAGTACTAAGGGTGCACTGTGTACCCATATCTGTTCTCCTATATATTAGGACAAGTACTAAGGGTGCACTGTGTACCCATATCTGGTCTCCTATATATTAGGACAAGTACTAAGGGGGCACTGTGTTGCCATGTCTGGGCCCCCTGTATATTAGGACAAGTACTAAGGGGGCACTGTGTAGCCATGTCTGGTTCCCTATATATTAGGACAAGTACTAAGGGTGTACTGTGTAGTCATGTCTGGGTCCCCTGTGTATTAGGACAAGCATTAGGGTGCACTGTGTAGTCATGTCTGGGTCCCCTATATATTAGGACAAGTACTAAGGGTGCACTGTGTAGCCATGTCTGGGTCCCCTATATATTAGGACAAGTACTAAGGGTGCACTGTGTAGCCATGTCTGCGCCCCTTATGTATTAGAACAAGTACTAAGGGTGCCCTGTGTAGCCATGTCTGGTCTCCTATATATTAGGACAAGTACTAAGGGTGCACTGTGTAGCCATATTGGGTCTCCTATATATTAGGACAAGTACTAAGGGTGCGCTGTGTAGTCATGTCTGGTCCCCTGCATATTAGGACAAGTACTAAGGGTGCACTGTGTACCCATATCTGGTCTTCTATATATTAGGACAAGTATTAAGGGTGCACTGTGTAGCCATATCTGGGTCCCCTGCATATTAGGACAAGTACTAAGGGTGCACTGTGTAGCCATATCTTTGTTCCCCTGCATATTAGGAAAAGTACTAAGGGTGCACTGTGTAGTCATGTCGGGCCCCCTATATATTAGGACAAGTACTAAGCGTGCACTGTGTAGCCATATCTGGGTCCCTATATATTAGGAAAGTACTAAGGGTGCACTGTGTAGCCATGTCTGGTCTCCTATATATTAGGACAAGTACTAAGCGTGCTCTGTGTAGCCAGGTCTGGGTCCCCTGCATATTAGGACAAGTACTAAGGGTGCACTGTGTAGTCATGTCTGGGTCTCCTATATATTAGGACAAGTACTAAGGGTGCACTGTGTACCCATATCTGGTCTCCTATATATTAGGACAAGTACTAAGGGTGCACTGTGTACCCATATCTGGTCTCCTATATATTAGGACAGGTACTAAGGGTGCACTGTATAGCCATGTCTGGTCTCCTATATATTAGGACAAGTACTAAGGGTGCACTGTGTACCCATATCTGGTCTCCTATATATTAGGACAAGTACTAAGGGTGCACTGTGTAGTCATGTCTGGGTCCCCTATATATTAGGACAAGTACTAAGGGTGCACTCTGTAGTCATGTCTGGGTCCCCTATATATTAGGACATGTACTAAGGGTGCACTGTGTAGTCATGTCTGGGCCCCTTATGTATTAGAACAGGTAGTAAGGCTGTACTGTGTAGCCATGTCTGGGTCCCCTATATATTAGGACAAGTACTAAGGGTGCACTGTGTAGTCATGTCTTGGTCCCCTGCATATTAAGACAATTACTAAGGGTGCACTGTGTACCCATATCTGGTCTCCTATATATTAGGACAAGTACTAAGGGTGCACTGTGTAGTCATGTCTGGGTCCCTATATATTAGGACAAGTACTAAGGGTGCACTGTGTAGCCATGTCTGCGCCCCTTTTGTATTAGAACAAGTACTAAGGGTGCACTGTGTAGCCACGTCTGGGTCCCTATGTATTAGGACAAGTACTAAGGGTGCACTGTGTAGCCATATCTGAGTCCCATACATATATTAGGACAAGTACTAAGGGTGCACTGTGTAGCCATGTCTGGTCCCTTATATATTAGGACAAGTACTAATGGTGCACTGTGTAGCCATGTCTGGGTCCCCTGCATATTAGGACAAGTACTAAGGGTGCACTGTGTAGCCATATCTGGTCCCTTATATATTAGGACAAGTAGTAAGGGTGCACTGTGTAGCCATATTTGGTCTCCTATATATTAGGACAAGTACTAAGAGTGCACTGTGTAGCTATATTGGGTTTCCTATATATTAGGACAAGTACTAAGGGTGCACTGTGTAGCCATATCTGGTCTCCTATATATTAGGTCAAGTACTAAGGGTGCACTGTGTACTCACGTCTGGGTCCCCTGCATATTAGGACAAGTACTAAAGGTGCACTGTGTAGTCATGTCTGGGCCCCCTGTATATTAGGACAAGTACTAAGGGTGCACTGTGTAGTCATGTCTGGGTCTCCTGTATATTAGGACAAGTACTAAGGGTGCACTCTGTAGTCATGTCTGGGTCCCCTATATATTAGGACATGTACTAAGGGTGCACTGTGTAGTCATGTCTGGGCCCCTTATGTATTAGAACAGGTAGTAAGGCTGTACTGTGTAGCCATGTCTGGGTCCCCTATATATTAGGACAAGTACTAAGGGTGCACTGTGTAGTCATGTCTGGGTCCCAATATATTAGGACAAGTACTAAGGGTGCACTGTGTAGCCATGTCTGGGTCCCCTATATATTAGGACATGTACTAAGGGTGCACTGTGTAGTCATGTCTGTTTCCCTATATATTAGGACAAGTACTAAGGGTGCACTGTGTAGTCATGTCTGGTCTCCTATATATTAGGACAAGTACTAAGGGTGCACTGTGTACCCATATCTGTTCTCCTATATATTAGGACAAGTACTAAGGGTGCACTGTGTACCCATATCTGGTCTCCTATATATTAGGACAAGTACTAAGGGGGCACTGTGTTGCCATGTCTGGGCCCCCTGTATATTAGGACAAGTACTAAGGGGGCACTGTGTAGCCATGTCTGGTTCCCTATATATTAGGACAAGTACTAAGGGTGTACTGTGTAGTCATGTCTGGGTCCCCTGTGTATTAGGACAAGCATTAGGGTGCACTGTGTAGTCATGTCTGGGTCCCCTATATATTAGGACAAGTACTAAGGGTGCACTGTGTAGCCATGTCTGGGTCCCCTATATATTAGGACAAGTACTAAGGGTGCACTGTGTAGCCATGTCTGCGCCCCTTATGTATTAGAACAAGTACTAAGGGTGCCCTGTGTAGCCATGTCTGGTCTCCTATATATTAGGACAAGTACTAAGGGTGCACTGTGTAGCCATATTGGGTCTCCTATATATTAGGACAAGTACTAAGGGTGCACTGTGTAGCCATATCTGGTCTCCTATATATTAGGACAAGTACTAAGGGTGCACTGTGTAGTCATGTCTGGTCCCCTGCATATTAGGACAAGTACTAAGGGTGCACTGTGTACCCATATCTGGTCTTCTATATATTAGGACAAGTATTAAGGGTGCACTGTGTAGCCATATCTGGGTCCCCTGCATATTAGGACAAGTACAAAGGGTGCACTGTGTAGCCATATCTTTGTTCCCCTGCATATTAGGAAAAGTACTAAGGGTGCACTGTGTAGTCATGTCGGGCCCCCTATATATTAGGACAAGTACTAAGCGTGCACTGTGTAGCCATATCTGGGTCCCTATATATTAGGAAAGTACTAAGGGTGCACTGTGTAGCCATGTCTGGTCTCCTATATATTAGGACAAGTACTAAGCGTGCTCTGTGTAGCCAGGTCTGGGTCCCCTGCATATTAGGACAAGTACTAAGGGTGCACTGTGTAGTCATGTCTGGGTCTCCTATATATTAGGACAAGTACTAAGGGTGCACTGTGTACCCATATCTGGTCTCCTATATATTAGGACAAGTACTAAGGGTGCACTGTATAGCCATATCTGGTCTCCTATATATTAGGACAAGTACTAAGGGTGTACTGTGTAGTCATGTCTGGTCCCCTGCATATTAGGACAAGTACTAAGGGTGCACTGTGTACCCATATCTGGTCTCCTATATATTAGGACAAGTATTAAGGGTGCACTGTGTAGCCATATCTGGGTCCCCTGCATATTAGGACAAGTACTAAGGGTGCACTGTGTAGCCATATCTTTGTTCCCCTGCCTATTAGGACAAGTACTAAGGGTGCACTGTGTAGTCATGTCTTGGTCCCCTGCATATTAAGACAATTACTAAGGGTGCACTGTGTACCCATATCTGGTCTCCTATATATTAGGACAAGTACTAAGGGTGCACTGTGTAGTCATGTCTGGGTCCCTATATATTAGGACAAGTACTAAGGGTGCACTGTGTAGCCATGTCTGCGCCCCTTTTGTATTAGAACAAGTACTAAGGGTGCACTGTGTAGCCACGTCTGGGTCCCTATGTATTAGGACAAGTACTAAGGGTGCACTGTGTAGCCATATCTGAGTCCCATACATATATTAGGACAAGTACTAAGGGGGCACTGTGTTGCCATGTCTGGGCCCCCTGTATATTAGGACAAGTACTAAGGGGGCACTGTGTAGCCATGTCTGGTTCCCTATATATTAGGACAAGTACTAAGGGTGTACTGTGTAGTCATGTCTGGGTCCCCTGTGTATTAGGACAAGCATTAGGGTGCACTGTGTAGTCATGTCTGGGTCCCCTATATATTAGGACAAGTACTAAGGGTGCACTGTGTAGCCATGTCTGGGTCCCCTATATATTAGGACAAGTACTAAGGGTGCACTGTGTAGCCATGTCTGCGCCCCTTATGTATTAGAACAAGTACTAAGGGTGCCCTGTGTAGCCATGTCTGGTCTCCTATATATTAGGACAAGTACTAAGGGTGCACTGTGTAGCCATATTGGGTCTCCTATATATTAGGACAAGTACTAAGGGTGCACTGTGTAGCCATATCTGGTCTCCTATATATTAGGACAAGTACTAAGGGTGCACTGTGTAGTCATGTCTGCTCCCCTGCATATTAGGACAAGTACTAAGGGTGCACTGTGTACCCATATCTGGTCTTCTATATATTAGGACAAGTATTAAGGGTGCACTGTGTAGCCATATCTGGGTCCCCTGCATATTAGGACAAGTACAAAGGGTGCACTGTGTAGCCATATCTTTGTTCCCCTGCATATTAGGAAAAGTACTAAGGGTGCACTGTGTAGTCATGTCGGGCCCCCTATATATTAGGACAAGTACTAAGCGTGCACTGTGTAGCCATATCTGGGTCCCTATATATTAGGAAAGTACTAAGGGTGCACTGTGTAGCCATGTCTGGTCTCCTATATATTAGGACAAGTACTAAGCGTGCTCTGTGTAGCCAGGTCTGGGTCCCCTGCATATTAGGACAAGTACTAAGGGTGCACTGTGTAGTCATGTCTGGGTCTCCTATATATTAGGACAAGTACTAAGGGTGCACTGTGTACCCATATCTGGTCTCCTATATATTAGGACAAGTACTAAGGGTGCACTGTATAGCCATATCTGGTCTCCTATATATTAGGACAAGTACTAAGGGTGTACTGTGTAGTCATGTCTGGTCCCCTGCATATTAGGACAAGTACTAAGGGTGCACTGTGTACCCATATCTGGTCTCCTATATATTAGGACAAGTATTAAGGGTGCACTGTGTAGCCATATCTGGGTCCCCTGCATATTAGGACAAGTACTAAGGGTGCACTGTGTAGCCATATCTTTGTTCCCCTGCCTATTAGGACAAGTACTAAGGGTGCACTGTGTAGTCATGTCTTGGTCCCCTGCATATTAAGACAATTACTAAGGGTGCACTGTGTACCCATATCTGGTCTCCTATATATTAGGACAAGTACTAAGGGTGCACTGTGTAGTCATGTCTGGGTCCCTATATATTAGGACAAGTACTAAGGGTGCACTGTGTAGCCATGTCTGCGCCCCTTTTGTATTAGAACAAGTACTAAGGGTGCACTGTGTAGCCACGTCTGGGTCCCTATGTATTAGGACAAGTACTAAGGGTGCACTGTGTAGCCATATCTGAGTCCCATACATATATTAGGACAAGTACTAAGGGGGCACTGTGTTGCCATGTCTGGGCCCCCTGTATATTAGGACAAGTACTAAGGGGGCACTGTGTAGCCATGTCTGGTTCCCTATATATTAGGACAAGTACTAAGGGTGTACTGTGTAGTCATGTCTGGGTCCCCTGTGTATTAGGACAAGCATTAGGGTGCACTGTGTAGTCATGTCTGGGTCCCCTATATATTAGGACAAGTACTAAGGGTGCACTGTGTAGCCATGTCTGGGTCCCCTATATATTAGGACAAGTACTAAGGGTGCACTGTGTAGCCATGTCTGCGCCCCTTATGTATTAGAACAAGTACTAAGGGTGCCCTGTGTAGCCATGTCTGGTCTCCTATATATTAGGACAAGTACTAAGGGTGCACTGTGTAGCCATATTGGGTCTCCTATATATTAGGACAAGTACTAAGGGTGCACTGTGTAGCCATATCTGGTCTCCTATATATTAGGACAAGTACTAAGGGTGCACTGTGTAGTCATGTCTGGTCCCCTGCATATTAGGACAAGTACTAAGGGTGCACTGTGTACCCATATCTGGTCTTCTATATATTAGGACAAGTATTAAGGGTGCACTGTGTAGCCATATCTGGGTCCCCTGCATATTAGGACAAGTACAAAGGGTGCACTGTGTAGCCATATCTTTGTTCCCCTGCATATTAGGAAAAGTACTAAGGGTGCACTGTGTAGTCATGTCGGGCCCCCTATATATTAGGACAAGTACTAAGCGTGCACTGTGTAGCCATATCTGGGTCCCTATATATTAGGAAAGTACTAAGGGTGCACTGTGTAGCCATGTCTGGTCTCCTATATATTAGGACAAGTACTAAGCGTGCTCTGTGTAGCCAGGTCTGGGTCCCCTGCATATTAGGACAAGTACTAAGGGTGCACTGTGTAGTCATGTCTGGGTCTCCTATATATTAGGACAAGTACTAAGGGTGCACTGTGTACCCATATCTGGTCTCCTATATATTAGGACAAGTACTAAGGGTGCACTGTATAGCCATATCTGGTCTCCTATATATTAGGACAAGTACTAAGGGTGTACTGTGTAGTCATGTCTGGTCCCCTGCATATTAGGACAAGTACTAAGGGTGCACTGTGTACCCATATCTGGTCTCCTATATATTAGGACAAGTATTAAGGGTGCACTGTGTAGCCATATCTGGGTCCCCTGCATATTAGGACAAGTACTAAGGGTGCACTGTGTAGTCATGTCTTGGTCCCCTGCATATTAAGACAATTACTAAGGGTGCACTGTGTACCCATATCTGGTCTCCTATATATTAGGACAAGTACTAAGGGTGCACTGTGTAGTCATGTCTGGGTCCCTATATATTAGGACAAGTACTAAGGGTGCACTGTGTAGCCATGTCTGCGCCCCTTTTGTATTAGAACAAGTACTAAGGGTGCACTGTGTAGCCACGTCTGGGTCCCTATGTATTAGGACAAGTACTAAGGGTGCACTGTGTAGCCATATCTGAGTCCCATACATATATTAGGACAAGTACTAAGGGTGCACTGTGTAGCCATGTCTGGGTCCCCTGCATATTAGGACAAGTACTAAGGGTGCACTGTGTAGCCATATCTGGTCTCCTATATATTAGGTCAAGTACTAAGGGTGCACTGTGTACTCACGTCTGGGTCCCCTGCATATTAGGACAAGTACTAAAGGTGCACTGTGTAGTCATGTCTGGGCCCCCTGTATATTAGGACAAGTACTAAGGGTGCACTGTGTAGTCATGTCTGGGTCTCCTGTATATTAGGACAAGTACTAAGGGTGCACTGTGTAGCCATATCTGGTCTCCTATATATTAGGACAAGTACTAAGCGTGCACTGTGCAGCCATGTCTGGGTCCCCTGCATATTAGGACAAGTACTAAGGGTGCACTGTGTAGCCATGTTTGGTCTCCTATATATTAGGACAAGTACTAAGCGTGCACGGCGTAGCCATGTCTGGGTCTCCTATATATTAGGACAAGTGCTAAGGGTGCACTGTGTACCCATATCTGGTCTCCTATATATTAGGACAAGTATTAAGGGTGCACTGTGTAGCCATATCTGGGTCCCCTGCATATTAGGACAAGTACTAAGGGTGCACTGTGTAGCCATATTTTTGTTCCCCTGCATATTAGGAAAAGTACTAAGGGTGCACTGTGTAGTCATGTCTGGCCCCCTATATATTAGGACAAGTACTAAGCGTGCACTGTGTAGCCATATCTGGGTCCCTATATATTAGGAAAGTACTTAGGGTGCGCTGTGTAGCCATGTCTGGGTCCCCTATATATTAGGACAAGTACTAAGGGTGCACTGTGTAGCCATGTCTGGGCCCCTTATGTCTTAGGACAAGTACTAAAGGTGCACTGTGTAGCCATGTCTGAGTCCCTATATATTAGGACAAGTATTAAGGGTGCACTGTGTAGTCATGTCTGGGTCTCCTGTATATTAGGACAAGTACTAAGGGTGCACTGTGTAGTCATGTCTGGGTCTCCTGTATATTAGGACAAGTACTAAGGGTGCACTGTGTACCCATATCTGGTCTACTTTATATTAGGACAAGTACTAAGGGTGCACTGTGTACCCATATCTGGTCTCCTATATATTAGGACAGGTACTAAGGGTGCACTGCATAGCCATGTCTGGTCTCCTATATATTAGGACAAGTACTAAGCGTGCACTGTATAGCCATGTCTGGTCTCCTATATTAGGACAAGTACTAAGGGTGCCCTGTGTAGTCATGTCTTAGTCCCCTGAATATTAAGACAAGTAGTAAGGCTGTGCTGGGTAGTCATGTCTGGGCCCCTTATGTATTAGAACAAGTAGTAAGGCTGTACTGTGTAGCCATGTCTGGGTCCCCTATATATTAGGACAAGTACTAAGGGTGCACTGTGTAGTCATGTCTGGGTCCCTATATATTAGGACAAGTACTAAGGGTGCACTGTGTTGCCATGTCTGGGTCCTCTATATATTAGGACAAGTACTAAGGGTGCCCTGTGTACCCATATCTGGTCTCCTATATATTAGGACAAGTACCAAGGGTGCACTGTGTAGCCATGTCTGGTCTTCTATATATTAGGACAAGTACTAAGGGTGCACTGTGTAGCCATGTCTGGGTCCCCTGCATATTAGGACAAGTACTAAGGGTGCACTGTGTAGCCATATCTGGTCTCCTATATATTAGGACAAGTACTAAGGGTGCACTGTGTAGCCATATCTGGTCCCTTATATATTAGGACAAGTACTAAGGGTGCACTGTGTAGCCACATTGGGTCTCCTATATATTAGGACAAGTACTAAGGGTGCACTGTGTAGCCATGTCTTGGTCCCCTGCATATTAGGACCAGTACTAAGGGTGCACTGTGTATCCATATCTTGTCTCCTATATATTAGGACAAGTACTAAGGGTGCACTGTGTAGTCATGTCTGGGTCCCTATATATTAAGACAAGTACTAAGGGTGCACTGTGTAGTCTTGTCTGGGTCCCTATATATTAGGACAAGTACTAAGTGTGCCCTGTGGAGCCATGCCTGGTCTCCTATAAATTAGGACAAGTACTAAGGGTGCACTGTGTAGCCATGTCTGGGTCCCCTATATATTAGGACAAGTACTAAGGGAGCACTGTGTAATCATGTCTGGGTCCCTATATATTAGGACAAGTACTAAGGGTGCACTGTGTAGCCATATCTGGTCCCTTATATATTAGGACAAGTACTAAGGGTGCACTGTGTAGCCACATTGGGTTTCCTATATATTAGGACAAGTACTAAGGGTGCACTGTGTAGCCATGTCTTGGTCCCCTGCATATTAGGACCAGTACTAAGGGTGCACTGTGTATCCATATCTTGTCTCCTATATATTAGGACAAGTACTAAGGGTGCACTGTGTAGTCATGTCTGGGTCCCTATATATTAAGACAAGTACTAAGGGTGCACTGTGTAGTCTTGTCTGGGCCCCTATATATTAGGACAAGTACTAAGTGTGCCCTGTGGAGCCATGCCTGGTCTCCTATATATTAGGACAAGTACTAAGGGTGCACTGTGTAGCCATGTCTGGGTCCCCTATATATTAGGACAAGTACTAAGGGAGCACTGTGTAATCATGTCTGGGTCCCTATATATTAGGACAAGTACCAAGGGTGCACTGTGTAGCCATGTCTGGGTCCCTATATATTAGGACAAGTACTAAGGGTGCACTGTGTAGCCATGTCTGAGTCCCCTGCATATTAGGACAAGTACTAATGGTGCACTGTGTGGCCATGTCTTGGTCCCCTATATATTAGGACAAGTACTAAGGGTGCACTGTGTAGTCATGTCTGGGTCCCTATATATTAGGACAAGTACTAAGGGTGCCCTGTGTACCCATATCTGGTCTCCTATATATTAGGACAAGTACCAAGGGTGCACTGTGTAGCAATGTCTGGTCTTCTATATATTAGGACAAGTACTAAGGGTGCACTGTGTAGTCATGTCTGGGTCCCTATATATTAAGACAAGTACTAAGGGTGCACTGTGTAGTCTTGTCTGGGTCCCTATATATTAGGACAAGTACTAAGTGTGCCCTGTGGAGCCATGCCTGGTCTCCTATAAATTAGGACAAGTACTAAGGGTGCACTGTGTAGCCATGTCTGGGTCCCCTATATATTAGGACAAGTACTAAGGGAGCACTGTGTAATCATGTCTGGGTCCCTATATATTAGGACAAGTACTAAGGGTGCACTGTGTAGCCATATCTGGTCCCTTATATATTAGGACAAGTACTAAGGGTGCACTGTGTAGCCACATTGGGTTTCCTATATATTAGGACAAGTACTAAGGGTGCACTGTGTAGCCATGTCTTGGTCCCCTGCATATTAGGACCAGTACTAAGGGTGCACTGTGTATCCATATCTTGTCTCCTATATATTAGGACAAGTACTAAGGGTGCACTGTGTAGTCATGTCTGGGTCCCTATATATTAAGACAAGTACTAAGGGTGCACTGTGTAGTCTTGTCTGGGCCCCTATATATTAGGACAAGTACTAAGTGTGCCCTGTGGAGCCATGCCTGGTCTCCTATATATTAGGACAAGTACTAAGGGTGCACTGTGTAGCCATGTCTGGGTCCCCTATATATTAGGACAAGTACTAAGGGAGCACTGTGTAATCATGTCTGGGTCCCTATATATTAGGACAAGTACCAAGGGTGCACTGTGTAGCCACGTCTGGATCCCTATGTATTAGGACAAGTACTAAGCGTGCACTGTGTAACCATGTCTGAGTCCCCTGCATATTAGGACAAGTACTAATGGTGCACTGTGTGGCCATGTCTTGGTCCCCTATATATTAGGACAAGTACTAAGGGTGCACTGTGTAGTCATGTCTGGGTCCCTATATATTAGGACAAGTACTAAGGGTGCACTGTGTAGTCATGTCTGGGTCCCTGTATATTAGGACAAGTACTAAGCGTGCACTGTGTAGTCATGTCTGGGTCCCTATATATTAGAACAAGTACTAACTGTGCCCTGTGGAGCCATGTCTGGTCTCCTATATATTAGGACAAGTACTAAGGGTGCACTGTGTAGCCATGTCTGGTCTCCTATATATTAGGACAAGTACTAAGGGTGCACTGTGTAGTCTTGTCTGGGCCCCTATATATTAGGACAAGTACTAAGTGTGCCCTGTGGAGCCATGCCTGGTCTCCTATATATTAGGACAAGTACTAAGGGTGCACTGTGTAGCCATGTCTGGGTCCCCTATATATTAGGACAAGTACTAAGGGAGCACTGTGTAATCATGTCTGGGTCCCTATATATTAGGACAAGTACCAAGGGTGCACTGTGTAGCCATGTCTGGGTCCCTATATATTAGGACAAGTACTAAGGGTGCACTGTGTAGCCATGTCTGAGTCCCCTGCATATTAGGACAAGTACTAATGGTGCACTGTGTGGCCATGTCTTGGTCCCCTATATATTAGGACAAGTACTAAGGGTGCACTGTGTAGTCATGTCTGGGTCCCTATATATTAGGACAAGTACTAAGGGTGCACTGTGTAGTCATGTCTGGGTCCCTGTATATTAGGACAAGTACTAAGCGTGCACTGTGTAGTCATGTCTGGGTCCCTATATATTAGAACAAGTACTAACTGTGCCCTGTGGAGCCATGTCTGGTCTCCTATATATTAGGACAAGTACTAAGGGTGCACTGTGTAGCCATGTCTGGTCTCCTATATATTAGGACAAGTACTAAGGGTGCACTGTGTAGCCATGTCTGGTCTCCTATATATTAGGACAAGTACTTAGGGTGCACTGTGTAGCCATATCTGGTCAACTATATATTAGGACAAGTACTAAGGGTGCACTGTGTAGTCACGTCTGGGTCCCCTGCATATTAGGACAAGTACTAAAGGTGCACTGTGTAGTCATGTCTGGGTCCCTATATATTAGGACAAGTACTAAGGGTGCACTGTGTAGTCATGTCTGGGTCTCCTGTATATTAGGACAAGTACTAAGGGTGCACTGTGTAGCCATATTGGGTCTCCTATATATTAGGACAAGTACTAAGGGTGCACTGTGTAGCCATGTCTGGGTCCCCTGCATATTAGGACAAGTACTAAGGGTGCACTGTGTAGCCATGTCTGGTCTCCTATATATTAGGACAAGTACTAAGCGTGCACTGTGTAGCTATGTCTGGGTCCCCTGCATATTAGGACAAGTACTAAGGGTGCACGGTGTAGCCATGTCTTGGTCCACTGCATATTGGGACAAGCATTAGGGTGCACTGTGTAGTCATGTCTGGGTCCCATATATATTAGGACAAGTACTAAGGGTGCACTGTGTAGCCATGTCTGAGTCCCTATATATTAGGACAAGTACTAAGGGTGCACTGTGTAGTCATGTCTGGGACCCTATAAATTAGGACAAGTACTAAGGGCGCACTGTGTACCCATGTCTGGGTCCTCTGTATATTAGGACAAGTACTAAGGGTGCACGGTGTAGCCATGTCTTGGTCCACTGCATATTGGGACAAGCAATAGGGTGCACTGTGTAGTCATGTCTGGGTCCCATATATATTAGGACAAGTACTAAGGGTGCACTGTGTAGCCATGTCTGGGCTCCCTGTATATTAGGCCAAGTACTAAGGGGGCACTGTGCAGCCATGTTTGGTCCCCTATATATTAGGACAAGTACTAAGGGTGCACTGTGTAGCCATATCTTGTCTCCTATATATTAGGACAAGTACTAAGGGTGCACTGTGTAGCCATGTCTTGGTCCCCTGCATATTAGGACCAGTACTAAGGGTGCACTGTGTATCCATATCTTGTCTCCTATATATTAGGACAAGTACTAAGGGTGCACTGTGTAGTCATGTCTGGGTCCCTATATATTAAGACAAGTACTAAGGGTGCACTGTGTAGTCTTGTCTGGGTCCCTATATATTAGGACAAGTACTAAGTGTGCCCTGTGGAGCCATGCCTGGTCTCCTATAAATTAGGACAAGTACTAAGGGTGCACTGTGTAGCCATGTCTGGGTCCCCTATATATTAGGACAAGTACTAAGGGAGCACTGTGTAATCATGTCTGGGTCCCTATATATTAGGACAAGTACTAAGGGTGCACTGTGTAGCCATATCTGGTCCCTTATATATTAGGACAAGTACTAAGGGTGCACTGTGTAGCCACATTGGGTTTCCTATATATTAGGACAAGTACTAAGGGTGCACTGTGTAGCCATGTCTTGGTCCCCTGCATATTAGGACCAGTACTAAGGGTGCACTGTGTATCCATATCTTGTCTCCTATATATTAGGACAAGTACTAAGGGTGCACTGTGTAGTCATGTCTGGGTCCCTATATATTAAGACAAGTACTAAGGGTGCACTGTGTAGTCTTGTCTGGGCCCCTATATATTAGGACAAGTACTAAGTGTGCCCTGTGGAGCCATGCCTGGTCTCCTATATATTAGGACAAGTACTAAGGGTGCACTGTGTAGCCATGTCTGGGTCCCCTATATATTAGGACAAGTACTAAGGGAGCACTGTGTAATCATGTCTGGGTCCCTATATATTAGGACAAGTACCAAGGGTGCACTGTGTAGCCATGTCTGGGTCCCTATATATTAGGACAAGTACTAAGGGTGCACTGTGTAGCCATGTCTGAGTCCCCTGCATATTAGGACAAGTACTAATGGTGCACTGTGTGGCCATGTCTTGGTCCCCTATATATTAGGACAAGTACTAAGGGTGCACTGTGTAGTCATGTCTGGGTCCCTATATATTAGGACAAGTACTAAGGGTGCACTGTGTAGTCATGTCTGGGTCCCTGTATATTAGGACAAGTACTAAGCGTGCACTGTGTAGTCATGTCTGGGTCCCTATATATTAGAACAAGTACTAACTGTGCCCTGTGGAGCCATGTCTGGTCTCCTATATATTAGGACAAGTACTAAGGGTGCACTGTGTAGCCATGTCTGGTCTCCTATATATTAGGACAAGTACTAAGGGTGCACTGTGTAGTCTTGTCTGGGCCCCTATATATTAGGACAAGTACTTAGGGTGCACTGTGTAGCCATATCTGGTCAACTATATATTAGGACAAGTACTAAGGGTGCACTGTGTAGTCACGTCTGGGTCCCCTGCATATTAGGACAAGTACTAAAGGTGCACTGTGTAGTCATGTCTGGGTCCCTATATATTAGGACAAGTACTAAGGGTGCACTGTGTAGTCATGTCTGGGTCTCCTGTATATTAGGACAAGTACTAAGGGTGCACTGTGTAGCCATATTGGGTCTCCTATATATTAGGACAAGTACTAAGGGTGCACTGTGTAGCCATGTCTGGGTCCCCTGCATATTAGGACAAGTACTAAGGGTGCACTGTGTAGCCATGTCTGGTCTCCTATATATTAGGACAAGTACTAAGCGTGCACTGTGTAGCTATGTCTGGGTCCCCTGCATATTAGGACAAGTACTAAGGGTGCACGGTGTAGCCATGTCTTGGTCCACTGCATATTGGGACAAGCATTAGGGTGCACTGTGTAGTCATGTCTGGGTCCCATATATATTAGGACAAGTACTAAGGGTGCACTGTGTAGCCATGTCTGAGTCCCTATATATTAGGACAAGTACTAAGGGTGCACTGTGTAGTCATGTCTGGGACCCTATAAATTAGGACAAGTACTAAGGGCGCACTGTGTACCCATGTCTGGGTCCTCTGTATATTAGGACAAGTACTAAGGGTGCACGGTGTAGCCATGTCTTGGTCCACTGCATATTGGGACAAGCAATAGGGTGCACTGTGTAGTCATGTCTGGGTCCCATATATATTAGGACAAGTACTAAGGGTGCACTGTGTAGCCATGTCTGGGCTCCCTGTATATTAGGCCAAGTACTAAGGGGGCACTGTGCAGCCATGTTTGGTCCCCTATATATTAGGACAAGTACTAAGGGTGTACTGTGTAGTCATGTCTGGGTCCCCTGTGTATTAGGACAAGTACTAAGGGTGCACTGTGTAGCCATGTCTGGGTCTCCTGTATATTAGGACAAGTACTAAGGGTGCACTGTGTAGCCATATCTTGGTCCCCTGCATATTAGGACCAGTACTAAGGGTGCACTGTGTACCCATATCTGGTCTCCTATATATTAGGACAAGTACTAAGGGTGCACTGTGTAGCCGTATCTGGTCTCCTATATATTAGGACAAGTACTAAGCGTGCACTGTGTAGCCATGTCTGGGTCCCCTGCATATTAGGACAAGTACTAAGGGTGCACTGTGTAGCCATATCTGGTCTCCTATATATTAGGACTAGTACTAAGGGTGCACTGTGTAGCCATGGCTGGTCTCCTATATATTAGGACAAGTACTAAGGGTGCACGGCGTAGCCATGTCTTGGTCCCCTGCATATTAGGACAAGTACTAAGGGTGCACTGTGTAGTCATGTCTGGCCCCCTATATATTCGGACAAGTACTAAGCGTGCACTGTGTAGCCATATCTGGGTCCCTATATATTAGGACAAGTACTAAGGGTGCACTGTGTAGTCATGTCTGGGTCTCCTGTATATTAGGACAAGTACTAAGGGTGCACTGTGTAGCCATATTGGGTCTCCTATATATTATGACAAGTACTAAGGGTGCACTGTGTAGCCATGTCTGGGCCCCTTATGTCTTAGGACAAGTACTAAGGGTGCACTGTGTAGCCATGTCTGAGTCCCTATATATTAGGACAAGTATTAAGAGTGCACTGTGTAGTCATGTCTGGGTCCCCTGCATATTAGGACAAGTACTAAGGGTGCACTGTGTAGCCATGTCTGGTCTCCTATATATTAGGACAAGTACTAAGCGTGCACTGTGTAGCTATGTCTGGGTCCCCTGCATATTAGGACAAGTACTAAGGGTGCACGGTGTAGCCATGTCTTGGTCCACTGCATATTGGGACAAGCATTAGGGTGCACTGTGTAGTCATGTCTGGGTCCCATATATATTAGGACAAGTACTAAGGGTGCACTGTGTAGCCATGTCTGAGTCCCTATATATTAGGACAAGTACTAAGGGTGCACTGTGTAGTCATGTCTGGGACCCTATAAATTAGGACAAGTACTAAGGGCGCACTGTGTACCCATGTCTGGGTCCTCTGTATATTAGGACAAGTACTAAGGGTGCACGGTGTAGCCATGTCTTGGTCCACTGCATATTGGGACAAGCAATAGGGTGCACTGTGTAGTCATGTCTGGGTCCCATATATATTAGGACAAGTACTAAGGGTGCACTGTGTAGCCATGTCTGGGCTCCCTGTATATTAGGCCAAGTACTAAGGGGGCACTGTGCAGCCATGTTTGGTCCCCTATATATTAGGACAAGTACTAAGGGTGTACTGTGTAGTCATGTCTGGGTCCCCTGTGTATTAGGACAAGTACTAAGGGTGCACTGTGTAGCCATGTCTGGGTCTCCTGTATATTAGGACAAGTACTAAGGGTGCACTGTGTAGCCATATCTTGGTCCCCTGCATATTAGGACCAGTACTAAGGGTGCACTGTGTACCCATATCTGGTCTCCTATATATTAGGACAAGTACTAAGGGTGCACTGTGTAGCCGTATCTGGTCTCCTATATATTAGGACAAGTACTAAGCGTGCACTGTGTAGCCATGTCTGGGTCCCCTGCATATTAGGACAAGTACTAAGGGTGCACTGTGTAGCCATATCTGGTCTCCTATATATTAGGAATAGTACTAAGGGTGCACTGTGTAGCCATGGCTGGTCTCCTATATATTAGGACAAGTACTAAGGGTGCACGGCGTAGCCATGTCTTGGTCCCCTGCATATTAGGACAAGTACTAAGGGTGCACTGTGTAGTCATGTCTGGCCCCCTATATATTCGGACAAGTACTAAGCGTGCACTGTGTAGCCATATCTGGGTCCCTATATATTAGGACAAGTACTAAGGGTGCACTGTGTAGTCATGTCTGGGTCTCCTGTATATTAGGACAAGTACTAAGGGTGCACTGTGTAGCCATATTGGGTCTCCTATATATTATGACAAGTACTAAGGGTGCACTGTGTAGCCATGTCTGGGCCCCTTATGTCTTAGGACAAGTACTAAGGGTGCACTGTGTAGCCATGTCTGAGTCCCTATATATTAGGACAAGTATTAAGAGTGCACTGTGTAGTCATGTCTGGGTCTCCTGTATATTAGGACAAGTACTAAGGGTGCACTGTGTACCCATATCTGGTCTCCTATATATTAGGACAGGTACTAAGGGTGCACTGTGTAGTCATGTCTTGGTCCCCTGAATATTAAGACAAGTAGTAAGGCTGTGCTGTGTAGTCATGTCTGGGCCCCTTATGTATTAGAATAAGTAGTAAGGCTGTACTGTGTAGCCATGTCTGGGTCCCCTATATATTAGGACAAGTACTAAGGGTGCACTGTGTAGTCATGTCTGGGTCCCTATATATTAGGACAAGTACTAAGGGTGCACTGTGTAGCCATGTCTGGGTCCCTATATTTTAGGACAAGTACTATGGGTGCACTGTGTAGTCATGTTTGGGTCTCCTATATATTAGGACGAGTACTAAGGGTGCACTGTGTAGTCATGTCTGGGTCTCCTATATATTAGGACAAGTACTAAGGGTGCACTCTGTAGTCATGTCTGGGTCCCTATATATTAGGACAAGTACTAAGGGTGCACTGTGTAGTCATGTCTGGTCTCCTATATATTAGGACAAGTACTAAGGGTGCACTGTGTAGTCATGTTTGGGTCTCCTATATATTAGGACAAGTACTAAGGGTGCACTGTGTAGCCATGTCTGGTCTCCTATATATTAGGACAAGTACTAAGGGTGCACTGTGTAACCATGTCTGAGTCCCTATATATTAGGACAAGTACTAAGGGTGCACTGTGTAGTCATGTCTGGGTCACCTGCAAGGAGAGTGACGCACTGATTTTTATGCAAGCAGGGCTTATTTTTGGTGTACTCAGCTACTTAATAGCTTACTAGTGTGCAAATGAAGCCTTAGCTGAAAGCAGTTAATAGCCCGAAGGCTATGAACTGTATTCTGATCCTTTGTTCTCCAGCGGGAAACAATGCTATCAGCACTATCCGTGGAGTACTGCTGATAAGACTGAACAGCGATTTCTAGTCTGGCCTGAATGTAACGATCAGCTAGCAGTGCCCGAAAAGTGGATGATGGGCATGCATTTAGACGCAACGATTATTGCTAAAACGATCGCCTTTTAGCGTTTTTAGTGATCATCGCTTCGTGTAAATGGGCCTTAAGCTTAACTGGAGCAACCAGTGTCAGGCAGCTGTAGCCAAAGCAAATAGGATCAAAGGGGTGCATAAAAATACATCTAGAGACACATGATGATAATATTGTTCTTCCTCTTTACAAGTCACTGGTCAGACCACACATGGAATATTGTATACAGCTTTGTGCACCAGGACTCAAAAAGGACGTATAAAGTTTGAGCGGGTATAAAGGCGGGCAACAGAAATCGTTATCAAAATTGGGTTATTTAGCTTAGCAAAAAAGAGCACTGAGGGGCGACCTAATAACTATGTATAAATATATCAGGGGATACAGAGTTTTCTCCCATCATATATTTATACCCAGGACTGTGACTGTAACAAGGGGGCATCCTCTACGTCCAGAGGAAAGAAGGTTTCTACACCGACATAGAAGGGGGTTCTTTACTGTAAGAGCAGTGAGGCTATGGAACTCTCTGCCTGAGGGCTTAGTGATAGTGAACTTGATAAAAGAGTTTAAGAGGGGCCTGGACACCTTTCTAGAATAGTCACTGATTACTTCAGTAGGGTCGGTGATCCAGGGATTATTCTGATTGCCGTATTAGAGTTGGGAAGGAATTTGTACCTCTAAAATTAGGAAAAATTACTTCATTGGATTTTTTGTTGCCTTCCTGTGGATCAACATTACAGAAAAATAGGCTGGACTGGATGGGCACATGGTCTTTCTCAGTCCCACATGCTGTTCTACAATGTTAGCAGCACTTTAACCCATTCCCGCTGCAGGACCTAAGTTTACGTCCTGGGAGCCTGGTACTTCCCGCAACAGGACGTAAACTTACGTCCTGGAGATAGCGCGGGATCACATATGATTCCGCGCTATCCTGCAGCGGCAGCCGGCTGTCAGTCACAGCCGGCGTCCCGCTGCAACAGCGGGAGGACATCGGAGATGCGCCCCCCGCTGATAACCCCTTCCCTGCCGCGATCTAAGTAGATCGCGGCAGGGAAAGGGTTCACAGAGGGAGCGGACTTCCTCTGTTTCTCTGGCCGGCTCTCGCAATGTTATTGCGAGAGCCCGGCCTGTCGCCATGGTAACAGGACGCCAGACACTGGCGTCCTGTGTTACCAGTGCCTGGGATCGCTGTATAAGCTATAAGGCATGGCAGAGCTACCCTTATGACAGCGATTATCAGGGCAGTGGTCAAAGTCCCCCAAGGTGACACAAACAGTGTAAAAAAAAAACAAAGATTAAAAAAAATGAATAAAAAAAATGTAAAAAAAAAGAGTAAAAAAACACATTTTTTATGCTTTTTCTCAGATTAGCATAAAAAAGGAAAAAAAAAACAAAAAAACCCACAAACTTGATATTGTCGCATCCGTAACGACGCGTAAAATAAGATGCACATGCGTTTGACTATGCACGGAAAAAAACGCAAAAAAAACCCGCTAAAAAACTGAGGCAGAATGCTAATTCTTAGCATTTTGCATCACTAAAATTGCAATAAAAGTGATCAAAAAAGCAGTATGTACCCCAAAATGGTAGCAATAAAGACTATAGCTCGTCTCGCGAAAAATAAGCCCTCATAGAGCTCCGTTCATCAAAAAATAAAAAAGTTACAGGACTTTGAATGCAGCGATTTAGAAAAAAAAAAAGATTTCCAAAAAAAGGGTTTTTATTGCAGAAAAGTGGAAAAAAAAAAAAAAAATGTAAGAATTTTGGTATCGTTGTAACCGTACCGGTCCGCAGAAAAAATGGAATGTCTTATTTATGCTGCATGATTAACGCTGGAAAAAAATAAAAAAAATCTATGGCGTTTTCTCTCCCTGCTATCATAAAAAAATAATACAAGTTTTACAATATAGTCTATGTACCCAAAAATGACGCCGATAGAAACTACAGTTCGCCTCGCAAAAAACAACCCCTTATACGGCCGCGTCGACGGAAAAATAAAAAAGTTATGGCTTTTGATAAACGGTCAAGAAAATCCACCAAAAATTGTTGCGTCCTTAAGCCCAAAATAGGCCATGTCCTTAAGGGGTTAAATATAAATATATATGTTTGGAATACATTGGTGTCTTTTATCTTGTTCTGTATCTCACAGCCTTTTGGTCTCCATACTATATCAGTATATCTGCAGCTTATATTTCTTTCGTGATGTCACCTGCCTGAAGCTAAAAACATAAAAGCGAGAATCAATGGACAGAAGACGTCCCCCAGCTGAGAGTCAATCAAGTGTTGCTGTTATTTAGGATCTCTTCAAACCCATTTGAATAGGAACATTTACAATGTTTGTTCTTATATTCGCCCCTCTATGTCTTCATTGTGGGCGCAGATTGTCTGTAATGAAGCCCCAGGTTGGCTCTGCAGTCAATAAGGTAATCCTCCTGCTCTTGGTAGATCCCCATTGTCTTTGCAGTGTACCATATATTAAGTGTAAAGTATCTGGAAACCCCCAACAAGATGCTGTTGATGGATCCTGTGAGGTTATTTTGTGGCTCTGAGAGCAGGATGATGTTCTGATGGGCCTAAAACTACATCTGTCTTTAATCAGCTGGTAGTGATGGCAGCCGTCAGGATTTTATCATTTTCTCCATGGCCATGTCATGGGGAGCGAGGGATCTGGAGACCCCGAACGTGTGTGCGCCAATTACAAGGAGAACCATGGAGCCACCATGTAGAGAGATATTATCATTAATCACCATCTCTATACAAGAGACCCGGCCTGTGGTTAATCTATCATCAGGTCATATGGGGGAAAATGGGGACATATTGGGAAATCTGCCAAACAATGACACAACCGCAACGTGGATTATTACAGATGCTGATTTATATGTGAAGGTTAATATGGTGGATGGATTCAAAATCTTATAATATAAGATTATATTCACGAAAATAATAATATCTGGCAGTAAGAAAGAAGAATAAACTGTAAGAATGTGAATGTGGCCCCCAAATATCACCCCGCACCAAGTCCTGGACGGCTTCAGCACTCAGACATGACAAGTTCCCACTATAATAATAAAGATTGTCATTAGTCTGAGGAAAATGGTGAGAATATTCCTGTAAATGTCCTTCATCACATCTCAGTAACTGCGGACATACGATTTCAAACTTATCATGGTTGGCTGTGATTGGTCAGTTACTGGTCACATGACTGCTGCCATGGTTACAGCCAGGGCAATTGTGTTGTCACGGCGGTTGGCAGTTGAGAGTGTTGGAGACTGGCGATGGAGAAGGAGGCGATGTCTGCTGGACCAGAGCAGAGCGATTTTATGGAGGGAGAGGAGGAGATTCGGAGGAAGAAAGGAGTGAGAAGACCAAGACATGTCTTGGATTCTTCAGATGAGGCTTCAAGCAAGAGCCAGAGGAGGAAGAGGAGGAGGAAGTCATCGAGCTCAGCGAAGCCCATCGTTCCACCGACTGATTCGGTGAAGAAAGACCTCGTTGGGAAGAAGCAACCCAAGAAGAGGCATCTGGATTCTTCGGTGGGAGAAAAGGACCCACCTGTAAAGATACAGAAAGAAGACCCGGGAGGCTCAGGTACCGCTGGAGATCTGCGGAGCTGTAGGAGCGCATTCACACATGACAGATATTGGTGCAGATCGGTGGCAGATTTCATCTTTTCATCTGAAGGGGTGAAGTCTGCTCAGGATCCGCATCAAAGTCCACATTAGAATCCACAGCAATGGTTTGTGTTTGGATGCAGAATTTAATGCGGATTTTGGTGCAGATTTTCAGTAAGTCCGCTAAGTGTGAACGCAGCCTGAGGGTCCCACACTGTACCGCCATGTCTGGTAATTGATGGGGGTTGTCTGCCGGAGAGGAGGAGGGAGGAAAGCGATCCAAATGTTCCATTGTATTACCCTGTATTTATGTACTTTGTATGATGTTCCTGCGGTTATGGATGAGCTGCTGAAATGGACCGTTTTCTGGTTCGTCGTCTTCTTACAATTCATGTTTTTTGTATTCTGGGGAGAAAATGATGGAAATGTTACATTGTATCAAACTGTATTTATGTACATTGTATAATGTGAAATGTCAGATATTACTGTGATAAGGGCTCCTGCACACGTGTGACGTATAAACGCTCGCAGGGAGATGGCGTGATTGCGCTGTGTATGGAGCACTATTATATTTTCCCATGAACCTTTCCTCGCTGCTTACTGTACTTTTTGCGCTGCTGAGGTTGTTTATACCCGTTTTAGAACTGGCTGAGCGGCCTAAATAATCACCAGTGTTATCAAATAATACCGCAAAATCGCGCCGTTATGGTGGCTCGGGTGCTCAAATTTGCGTTAAAATAGAGCATGTTGCATATTTTTTTGCTCAACGGAAATACGGGTGCAAAAATGGTAAATTTTGCATTTGCTAAATCGCCCGTGTGCAGGAGCCCTTATAGATGAGCTGCTGGAATGTACCGTTTTCTGGTTCGTCTTACAATTCATGTGTTTTGTATTCTGGGGAGAAAAGATACAAATGTTCCATTGTATGATGTTGTATTTATGTATATTGTGACATGTCAGATGTTACTGCTGTTTAGGCCGGATTCACACGTCTGTATTTGTGCAGCATATTGCGCCCGCAGTGAACAGAACCCATTCATTTTATCGGGACAATCAAATGTAGTTTTTCAGCTTACACCCAAAAATATGCCCTTTTTTCTGCAGATTTCAGCCCATCGATGCGCTTGTGTAAATGCGCGGTGAATACTCAGGAGACCGGCATTTTTGCAAAGCGTTAAGGCATAAAATCAATGAGATTGTCTGACTGTATATTTTTGCCTGCAGATGTAACATGTATGTGTGCATTTAAAAAAAAACGCCTTGCCGGCCAAAATCTGTTTACACTGGCAGATTTGGGCCGGCCCGGCTTTCTTTTTTAAAAAAAAAAACATTTGCTGCTGAAATGTACACTTTTTTGGTTACTCATCTTCTCCCATGTTTAGATGACCTGCTCTTCGGATACGTTCACACATCACTGTTTTGCTGCAGATTTTGGCGCAGATCTGCCGCAGCAGTCACCCATGCAATTTGTATTTAAATGAAAGGATATAATCTGCTGCAGATCTGCATGAAAATCTGACAAAATTGGGCCAAAAATTGTGACTGAACCTTTAGGAAGTGTGTAGATTCAGCAATTGTTCCTCAGCGGAGGTGATCACAGCGCTATGGCTGCCCCCCACTGTGTAAGGGCTCCTACCCACTAGGGTTTCTTTAACGCTGCGATATCGCTGTGTTTTTTTAACGCGATTGTCAATGGGACTTTCTAATGTTAGAAACACATCGCACAAAAATCATAAAGCGCCAACTTGTGATGGGTTTATAACATTAGAAATCCCATTGACAATTGTGTTAAAAAAGCGCAGCGTTAAAAAAATGGAAATGGGTAGGAGCCCTGACAATACCAAAATGGGGTGTTTTTGAAACAAAAATTGTGGTAGTTTTCCTGTGGGCAGCATGGGGGCTCAGTTGCCTTTCAGTACGGGGGTATCTGGGTTCAAATCTGGGTTCATTCTCCAGTGTGAATATAGATTGTGAGCCCCCAGGGGACAAAGCCCAATGTAATGCTAAACTGTGTACAGCGCTGTGGAATATGTATGTGCTATATATGTCAGTGCAATAAACAATAATGGACCGTGGTGGGTGATCTGCCGTCTATTAATGCCCTTACTATATATATGTTAGTAATGTATGTTATATAAAGAATGCCTCCGACTGCCCGTGTGCCACAGGAGGAGATCTCTGCCAGCCAGAAGCTGCGATAGATTCTCGCTATAATTTACGCCACTTTCTGGTCTTAGATGCGGCCAATCTGAGGGGTCCGCACCGCTGAGCCCCCGGCACGTTGGCTGGTTACATGGTTGGGCTCCTCAATCGACACATTAGACACACGTACGAGGGCCAACACACCAAATATGTCTTAGTTCACCTGCGCAAGTGACTATAAGACAATCAGATGAAACAGATCTAGACCTAAGGGACATATATGAGTATACTGATATCACTCCAGCCTCAGTCACAGAGCAAACACTATAAATACTGACTCATATTCTATTGGATCTGAGGGGGAAAAGAGAAATAATGTTTGTGTTATTACTGAGAAAAGGATGAAAGAAAACCATAAAGAACAAACTACTACTAAGTGTAATCAGAGCCATGTATAGGGGTGCAGAATATATATACAATGGGCTGTACTGCCTATAGCGGCCCTCCGGTCCTGGACAAACAGAGGTGGCCCCACTTCTCTGACCACCTGATACACGCTGTGCATTAGTATACATCATTAGTCGGAGACTCTACATGCTGATGGGACCGGCCAGGACTGCTCACAGATCCCTCTTCATCCCTACAGAGGTATATTGTTGGCCAGTCCCCGGTATCTCGGCCGGTGGGCAGTATATACAGCACTTGTACGTTATTGTGCTATGTGGGGCATGGACTGTGTAGCTACCCTCGCTTGCACACAATTTGATATTTTGCTGCTTTTTGATGGTATTTATTGCCACTTATTGAGTTTTATGTCTCGTTAAGAGTTTGTTTTTAATCAGTGTTGTTTATTAATAAAGCTGATATTTGTGGAGCGTGTAGATGTCATACTGTGTTCATTACATACCTCTACAGTGATGCTACCCTCACACGGGATAGATAATACAGACGCCACTTATACGCCGGACACCTACTACTTACACGCCGGACACCTACTACTTACAGACTGGACACCTACTACTTACACACCGGACATCTACCACTTACACACCGGACATGTATCACTTACACACCGGACATCTACCACTTACACACCGGACACCTACTACTTACACACCAGACACCTACTACTTACACACTGGACATCTACCACTTACACACCGGACATCTACCACTTACACACTGGACACCTACCACTTACACACCGGACACCTAGCACTTACATACTGGACACCTACCACTTACACACCGGACATGTATCACTTACACACCGGACATCTACCACTTACACACTGGACACCTAGCACTTACATACTGGACACCTACCACTTACACACCGGACATCTAGCACTTACACACCGGACACCTACCACTTACACACCGGACATCTACCACTTACACACCGGACATCTAGCACTTACACACTGGACACCTACCACTTACACACAGGACATCTAGCACTTACATACTGGACACCTACCACTTACACGCTGGACATGTATCACTTACACACCAACCATCTAGCACTTACATACTGGACACCTACCACTTACACACCGAGCACCTACCACTTACACACCGGACACGTATCACTTACATACTGGACACCTACCACTTACACACCGGACACGTATCACTTACATACTGGACACCTACCACTTACACACCGGACATGTATCACTTACATACTGGACACCTACCACTTACACGCTGGACATGTAAGCTATTGAATGACAGCTGAGAGCTGCCCCTGATTTGTCCCTGCGCTGAGCCAATCAGAGGCAGCACTCACTCACCCATTCATGAATTCATGTATTGCCGGCTCCATTGACTTTCAATGGGCGGACAGCGCTCCTTTGATCGGGCCCGTTTCGCCAAAAACGTTGCTAGCAGATTTTTCGGCGAAGCGTCGGCCCCGGTCACGTGATTTGCGGATGCGCATCTGTCCTGCGATCCGTAAATCGCGGCAAAAAACGGTCGTCTGACTGAGGCCTAAAGGGGATGTTTGGGAATACAACCAAATTGAGGCCATCTGTGCTGCCTGTGGTAACACCTCCTAGGACAGGAGAATGTACTGTTACCATGTTTGGTAGTTTAAATCGCCTTAGTTGCCATTCTGCCAGACCTCTCCTCCTAACTCAGGGGTCATTTAAAGCCCCTTGTGTATGCAAAAAAATACACAATACAGTTCACCTGAAACAGTGAATCCTACAGAGCGGTTAGGAAGCATCAGCTGCAGTTCAGCGAGTTCATGAAGGCTGGATTCTTGTGCATCCAACTGAATGGTGGCCACATCAACACATCATAAAAAGCACTTTGTGAAACTTTTCCTCAATTAACTGCTGAGCAATAAAATTGGCAACACTGACCCTCCCATTGTATGTCTTAGTCAAATCTAGCCAATACTGTTATATTCCTAGGTATATTATTATATATATTATATCCAGGGAAGAGTTACCAAGATGGTGAGCGGTCTGCAAATCATGTCCTATGAGGAACGATCAAAGGATCTGGGAATGTTTAGGCTGAGAGGAGACTTAATAGCGGTCTACAAATATCTGAAGGGCTGTCACAGTGCAGAGGGATCAGCCCTATTCTCATCTGCACAAGGAAAGACTAGAAGCAATGGGATGAAACTGAAAGGGGGGAGACACAAATTAGATATTAGACAGTGAGGTTGATCAATGAGTGGAACGGGTTACCACGGGAGGTGGTGAGTTCCCCTTAAATGGAAGTGTTCAAACAAAGGCTGGAAAAACATCTGTCTGGGGTGATTTAGTGAAATCTGCACTGAGAAGGGGGTTGGACCCGATGACCCTGGAGGTCCCTTCCAACTCTACCATTCTATGACCCCTTCTTATTTGAAAAACCTAAGCTAATTCAATATGTTGGATGTCAAAATGGCCTCCTAAAACATCTCCTCCACCAAGAAATGCAGCCACCTCCCCAACTAATACTTTTACACATTGGAAGTAAATTATCTCGTTATTATACCAGTTAAACGTGTGTGTCCAGACTTTTGCCTCAGTTGTATTGTTGTACCAGAGTGCTGTATACTTTATACCAAAAATCCAATGGAACCCAGGAGTAAGCAGGACAATCCTTCCATAGGAGAAGGTTTTCCTGTTGTCTTATGGGGTCTGATGTGTTATTTATTTATTTTTTACACAATATATACAGCATTCGCAGTTACTGATCACATAACTAGGCAAATAAGGCCCAAATTAGTAAAATATGCATCTAAAGCCTACGTCACATGTCCATAATACAGATACAATACATACTGAGCCCCTTATAGGAGTGATAGTTAATACCTACATACTATATAAGACGTTATCTTCTGTATTAAAGTGGTTGTCCTTCTGTTCCCGTGATGTGGTGGCTGATTTTAACGTAGCAACTACAGTTCCCAGAGGAGCCTTGTATCTGACCGTCTGGCTGCAGGCACCTACCTCTATTATAACCTATAGCCTGTATATTGTGCTATTATAATCACTATTAGGAGGACCCAGCAGTGTTCGACCAACTGGCTCAGGAAGCACCACATCTACAACCATCCAAGAACGACTACGATTTCATCATGTGCTCGGCCGGGGAGCCTACGGAGAAGTCGTGCTGGCAGAAGACATCGTTACCTGTCAGCAGTTTGCGGTGAAGGTGATCAGGAAGAGGGCCCTACTAGCAGAAGTGGAGCTGGCGGACGTGATGGTGGAGCACCGCGTGTTGCAGATGACGTCAGGAAGTCCTTTCCTCATCCATGCAGAATTTGCATTTCAGACCAAGGTATAGTTGTTATCACACATCTCCAAGTATGTGCGATATCTCCAAGTATGTTATCGCACATCACTAGTATGTGCACCGTAGATGTGGACTTTGTAGCATAACTTCATATTAACCAACCTTCTTACATGTCTCTTCTACATTACAGACGCACGTTCTACTTGGATTAGAGTTTCTAAGCTGCGGGGACCTGAATCAACTCCTACAGTCAAAGGGACGGCTCGATATCAACAGTTCCAGGTAAAGATTTAGGGTGGTTTTACACGGCACATATTTTGCCTATTAACAAGCAACAACTGACAAGATAGCATGTTGGTTGTTGCTCGTTAAGGTGGTCTAACATGAGCAGATCATTAGTATGGCACATTCCGCTGTTTACATGGGGAGATGTGCTGCTGGTGAGCCAACACTTTTATGCTCACATAAAAGATCTGGTCAGCAGATGACAACAATTTGCTCACAATTGTCTGATCGCGAGCCTCCTCCTACATGGCTGATGATTAGTGATCCATCCAATAATCATACTTTAGCTACAGTTTAGGAAACATTATTTTGTCGCTCCTCAGGATCTCACACCGACTACTTATTCTCTTTCTTACAGATTCTACGCTGCGGAGATGGTGTGCGGCATCCAACACCTCCATGCCAAGGGGATCATCCACAGAGACCTGAAGCCCGAAAACATCTTGGTGGCTGAGACAGGGCACCTGAAGATCACCGATTTCGGTCTCGCCCTGGACAACATGCTTGGAGGTCGAACAGCTACTGACTATGCTGGGACCGAAGACTATATTGCTCCTGAGGTGAGAGGAATAGAATCTTCTTACCAGTTGTTGACATAAGTGTATTTATGTTCTTGGGTTGTGGATCATGGAGACAGTAGTCCGAGATCGAATAGATGACTGCGGTCTCTACACAATGCTAGTCTAGAGCAGTGCACATATCCCATGTAATGCCTTTCTTTTAGGGCAGACGACTTATGTTATTAATGATGTAGAACTTATTTCCCAACTAACTAACTGTTGTCTGTTTATGGCAGATGGACGCCGGAGAGGAGTACAACGCCGCCGTAGACTGGTTTTCATTCGGAGTCATCATGAATCAAATGATCACCGGCGAGCGTAAGTATCATCACAAACTCTTTAATGAGTCCACCTCGGGAGCGAAGAACATCATAATGCAGGTAAGCATGTTACTAATGTTGTATGCTTTTATTGTCTTTACTAGTCAGATTCTTGTAATTGTAGTTAGTATTAAAAACTACATTTCTGATTTCAGCTCCTCAAGAAAAATCCAGCCAAGCGTCTAGGAGTCAATGGGAACATCCGTGGTCATCGGTTCTTCCAGCATGTAGAATGGGACTCTGTGGAAACCCTGAGGATGGCCCCACCGCACATCCCTGCCCCCACTAAGTCGGAATTCCATCAGCAATTCGACTTGGACACCGTGGAAGCAGAAGAGGCCAAGCAATCCGAGCTGTCACCGGAAGACCAGGCCAAGTTCAGAGGGTTTTCATTCTCCAACATGAAAACCCTCTTAGACACCGGCTCTACAACCACCTGAGCGAGCGGCCCTCCTGAGCCCCTGCAACGACATCATGAGGAAGGACGGCGAGGGACCCCCGAGGAGAGAGCCAGCAGTACCACCCAGCTGGCGGTAAGTACAGGCGCCACAACATCTGCGCCCCATATACCCATAGACATGTGCTGTATCTAAAAAACTTTTTTTCTTACCAGTAAATGGATTTCCCTGAACCAATGACAGCAGCAGCTGATGGTGCTGCCACGGGTGCCGGGAAACACATTGGTGCGCGATGGCCGGCTATTAAGGGGTGGAAGGAGGCCGGATTTTTTTTTTTTTTATCTTATGACATCTAAGCACATGTCTATGACTAGTTCACATTTACTGGTAATTGCATTTCCTCACGCCCATCACAGTATTGTAATGAGCGATGGGGAAATGAGGTGAGTGTTGGCCGGCTATTAAGGGGTGGAGGAGGCCGGATTTTTTTTTTTTTTACCCCTTGGTGACATCAACCATACATTTACAGGGGATGTGTGTGGGGTCTGTATGGAATGGACTTGGCTCCCAAGCTCACTCCATAAACTGAAGTGGCGCCACCTGTCTTTGACAATTCACACCTAGAAGCAACAGCTATGATCAGAAATAACTTCAATTATGGCTGTTGAGTATTTTAATGCAGCTGTCAATTCTTACAGTGGCATTTGAATAACCTAATCAGCATTTAAATGTTCCAAATGGCCTTCCCTGGGTTGTATAAGTGAATTAATAATCCCAAGTTCAAGCACCATTAGAGGCCTAAAAAAATAAGTGTAAAAAAACTTTGAAAAAAGTAAAAAAAAAAACAACCCTTGTCCTATATTTCTAAAAAAAAAGAAAAGTAATTTGCATTGCAGCCTACGTAAAAGTCCGTTTAAAATATTGAATTATTTATCCCAGATGATGAACACCATTATGAAAAAAATACATAACACCAGATTTGTATTTTTTCATTACCCTGGCTCCAAGAAAAAATATGAAATATAAAGCGATCAAAAAGTTACACAACCAATAGTCATCCTGCAGAAATTGAGTCCACACATCCGCTGCATCAACAGTCAAATGAGAAAGTGATGGCGGCTTAAAATAGCAACAGAAACTATTTTTTTTTATATATTTCAATTTTTAAAATTAGTATAACAAAAAAAAATGTAGTTTGGAAATTGTGGTAAATGTGCTGACACACACAGAATAAAAAAGCTTTCATGTAAATTGTGCCACAGTGTGCACACCAAAAACAACAGGTCCAAAAATAAGCATAATTGCATTTTTTTTCATTTCAGCCCACTTAGAAATCTGTAGAAGTTTTTCAGCATATTTTATGGTATATTAAATTGTACCAGTGAAAAACACAACTCACCCCACAAAAAAGCACTCAGACAGCTAATCCCACGAAAAAATATCTTACTATTTAGACCCCAAACATTAGACCACAATTTAACAATTATATCAGAACAATGTGGTGCGCTTCTGATAAAATCTAGTGCCCCCTGCAGCTTTTCCCTTATGCCTCCTTGAATGTTGTACATTCCCATAGTGAGAACTTAAAGGGATTAGCCCAGCAGGCCTAAAGAGAGGTTAGAGTAGTGTAGGTCCCATCTACAAGAGGTCGCCTTGACGTGGCAGATGGGCTCACATGTTTTGATCAAAATGTGTGCTAAGAACCTCACATCTTCATATGTCAGTAAATATAACAAGAATGCCATTTAAATTCAGATATTAAGTGCTTGCAGTAGTGTAGCAGCCACTTGTATTTGCTTGTATCGTTGCAGTCATGATGTATGGTGCGCTAACACATATGGCCTATAAAAGGCTCTCGGAGGCCTCTTCTTCCAGCTTGTTGGCCACTAGACGCCTCTATGACGCAATCAAAGAGACTTATCTCTGTTAAAAGCGTATGAGAAGGAATGCATTATTGGGATGCGAAATGGTCTTTTAGAGAAATTGCCCGCCACCTGGACCATTCTGACCAGACTGTTAGGAGATCTAGAGGTTCAGGTACAGCAAATGTGGATCAATATGCGGTAGACTACCATACAAAACCTGTATTCCTCCATGCCCGCCCGTATCTCATCTTGTAATCAGGCTAGAGAAGCCCAACAGGGACTAGAGCCTCCCCTCAAGGGGTCAGTTTTCTGCAATAAAAGCTCCTTTTGCTCTGATATTGTAATCCTTTATATCAACGTTACAATCACATAGAGAAAGTTTCATTTGATTCTGACAACTCCTTCTGGGAGGGGATCTTTTTTTACAATGTCCCTTAGAAAGATTCTTCCATCGCTGCAGCAGTGCTCCCCAGGACTAAAGGACCTTCCCTGAATTGAATTGGTCAATCAACAAGGGAAGGGATAGCGGGCATCAGCTGCATGTTCAAGGTAATGTTCAAGTCACACATCTGACTCCCGCTATCCCCTACTTTTCTGCTGAGCATGGCTGAAGGCCCTTTATCTGGTAAAATTCATAGCTAGCGGTTAGCGTGACATGACTGTGCCGCGGACTGTGGCATGACTATATTAAGAGGCGAGCGACTAGTCTCTTGACATCACAGCCATGTCACAGGCTGCCAGAAATCCTCTGCTGGGCCACTTGTGGCCAACGTGCCATATGTTGTGCAGGCCTGGTTTAGACACTGACTGCCCAATCTAACTCCAATAGGGCCTATCCACAGGTGATGCAAGTCTGATTGGTGGGGGTCTCATCACTGAAGACCCCTTGTGGTCTCCAGAATGAGAGTCTGAAAGGTCTTTCTGTTTAAGCCCTCTTCTGTCACTCTGGGCTCACTGCCTGCCTTCACCCCTCGGCAGAGTGAGGAGTAGATTGAATAGAGCAGTGTCGCTGCATGTGTGGAGCTGCTCCATTGTTCTTTAATGCAGACCCCTGAGTGCTTGTACTAGCTATTTTCATCATCGCCATTGAAATAAATGCAGCTGCACTGTGCATGTGCAACCACTGCCAAGATGCCATCTCCACGTCCACGACACAGGACCCCAAATCTCGGGAATGATAGACCCTCACTGATTAGACCTTCATCACCCATCCTGTGGATAGCCAATATAAGCCAACCCTGGTATATCCTCAGTAATAAAAGAGATGCAAACTCATTTTAGAAGAATTGGATCCAAAAAATTGTCAATTAGGATAATAAATCTAATACTTTGCCCATGACACCACTTGCCCCTCCTCCCCATATGTGCTTCTCTTCCATCTCTTGTCCCTCACTTGGCTCATCTCCTGCTGTGCCACCATTTGTCTCCCCATGTTTCAACTTGGCCCTCCTCCCCATGTCTCCTTTACCCGCGGTACTACTTGTCCCCCGTGCCCCATCTTGCCCTGTGAAACCACCTGTCCCCACCCATACAATCCCATGTGCCACCACTTGCCCCACCTCCTGTGTCCAATGTCCCTCTTTCTCCCTGTGCCACTTGCCACCCCTAGGTCCTTTCCCCCCTGTTCAACCACTTGTTCCCCAGCCCATGCCCCTCAAATCAGTCTGTCAGATAAACTTTTGTGACCCGGTCTCCCCGAAGTCTCGGTTCATTGTGGCCAAACTAATGGGCACTTTCCTCCTATTAAGAGGTTAAACAGATGGCCGTGCTTGTGGAGCTTTTTGCGGACGTGAAAAATGATGAAGCAAAATCATTGATTTCCATGGTTTCATTTTGACTAGCGTAATTCTCGTGAGATATTACTACACGAGAGAAAAGATACAACTTGTCCTATCTTTCAGGTTTTTTTTTTCTTGCAGACCCAGTGTTTTTGCGAATGCGCCCGTCTGTTTAAGCCCTGGAAGAAGCTTTCCCCAGATGGCAGCGGACAGATGGAACAGTTCACCAGGAGTCGGAGGGCTGCAAGCTGGGGGGGGCTGAAATAATCCGAAGTGTAAGGCTATGTGCAGACATCAAAGAGGAAATCTGCACCAAAACCTGCATGTGGATTTTAGTGTTTGTGCCCAACACATAATTCAGCTCTGGCATCGCAATGAATGAAATCTGGGGGAAATCCATCACGTTTTCACATTTGATTTGAAAATCGGCTGCATGTCTGTTTTCTGCTGCAGATTTTCCCCACTGTGATTCATTTACATTGCACTGTGCATTGTTGCAGAACTTTGGTACCAAACTACTGCAACAGTTCTGCAGTGTGTGAACTCAACCTAAAAAGCAGCAGTCAGTAAGTCCGGGACATGGAGATGCTGTTGGTGTTTCCCCCGAAAATAAGATCTACATTGAAAATAAGCCCTACCCTGATTTTGCAGGATTTTTGGGGAGGGTCTAAATATAAGCCCTACTCCCAAAATAAGCCTTAGCTGCATTACATTAAAAAAGGAATACCTACCTAGCAGGCTCGGTCCGGGTCAACCATCTGCTGTCTGGAGCTCCGCCGTGCGTTCTGCAGTCCTCGTTCGCCCACTGAAGATCACCTTTTGGTTACTGGATTCATGAAAAAAACATCTCATCTCCAGAAAGCAATGGTTGTGATTGGCAGAGGAGTGCAAGAAGAACCAATCGCAGCCATCGCATTGTGGAGGCAGGATTTATTAATTGGCCAATCAATGTCATGGCTCAGCTTATTGAAGCTCCAAAGAGCAGTGGGAGGGACCTGCACCAAATCTCCTAGGTACGTTTAATAAGACATCCCCTGAAAATAAAACCTAGAACCTCTTTGGGGGCAAAAATTAATATGACAGGGTCTTATTTTCGTAGAAACAAGATATTATGTTGCTAATAACCATGTCAGACGGTCGCACAGCTAGTCCATAGTTGCTCTGGTCTGTGTGGTTGGAGAGTGCCGTAAGCTAGTGAGTAGAAGATGAGGACCTGCAGGTAGAGAGCAAGGGATGAACTAAAACATCTAGCGATCAATAGGGGGTAAGTAATAGTTCCTGGTCTCTGGGTAAATATGATGACTTCCCAATATCACACAATACAAGGCATCTTTTACACGGAGCAACTATTACTCAGCTCATCACTCCGAAAAAGTCTCTGAAGTCTATGAACAGCAGTCGTTTATTTGCCTTTACATAGAGTGATGATTGTTCATTAGTCGTTCGCCAAAATATTGTTTGTAGGGGGATCTCCATTCAAATTTGTTCATAATTCGTTCCAGTGCGGCTTTACACCAGATGACTTTTGATCAATCAGCGACTATTTTTTAGTTGAGCGGAAGCAAAATGACGAGTGAGCAAATTATTCTGCATCATCTTTCTGCCATGTTTAAGCAGGACGACTATCCAGTCGCTGTGACCCATACTGATCACAAGAATGGAGGGCCAAGATACCTGTAGGAGTGCTGCTGCCCCTTATAGTGTAGACACATTTCTGCTCTCCTCTATTGGCAGTGTTGGGTATTGCAGCTCAGCCCTATCGCCATCATTGGCTCCTTCATTCTTATGACTGGTGGTGATCTCCGCGGTCGGACCGGCACTGATCTCACATTGTGCTATTTTAGGGATACTTCAGTGATAGATGCCGATAAGAACATGGAGGAGATGATTCAGCATTATGAAGAGAATCGCGGGAAGATCCTTGCAGCTTTACAGAAGAACGGCGCCGTTACATTGTGCCTCATAATGCAAGAGGATATTCTAAAAAAGGGAAAAGGACGATGTGCGCCAATCCAAGAGCAGCCGCCATCTTTATGCAAGAGGAACTAAGTGGCTTCACTATATGGGAACAGATATGATATAAATCCAACTGCACCATTATGGGGGACCGAGAGCCGACTCACAAGGTGCTATCGGTGGACCAATGTTCCATCGCTTCCCATCAGTATCTGATGAGTCTAATAGAGGATATCATGTAAATAGTCATATTTATTTATCTCCGTTCACCTGTTATATTTCTTCCCTTTAGAGGGCCCATTTCCTTCTATTCCTTACACTGATGTTACTGCTGTCGTTTCTTCATGTTGGTTTACTGAATGTGGTAAATAAACTGGAAGTATTGTAAAGTACATGAGAGTTTTGTTCCCGCTGCATTCTCATGATGATTGGCTCACAGCAGGTTTGATCGTGATTTTTAAAAGGTGAGAAGAGTAAAGCCCGACTAAGGGCGGACACCCACTAGCGGCTTTTTGTCTCTTGCGCTGCGAGAGTGAGAGAAAACACTTGCTAGCAGCGCAAGAAAAACGCTGGGATATCGCCAGTGTTTTCCATGGGGCCAACGACAGCAGCACTAGCCCCATTGAAAACATAGGGAGAAGACCGCCGACTTTTGCCACAGCTGTCACAGCTGTGGCAGAAGTCCAGCATGCTATCCCATTGCTTTCAATGGGGTTGACGCTGCTGCCAGCACCATCGAAAGCAGTGGTTTGTGGCAACCCCCGCAGCATGATTTTCGGGGAACCGCTTGAAATATAAGCCCTTCCCTGAAAATCATCATTAGCTGGTTAAAAAAATAAAATGTATTCACCTCTCTGCCGCTCAGACGTGTCCTCCGGCTGGCTCCCCTGCACTGCTGTCCAGCACCTATGGCAGGTGGGGATTTAAAAATGCCCGCCTCCTGAAAGGGCTGTGCTGATTGGCTGAGCGCTCAGCCAATTACAGCCAGCGCTTAGCTATTCATGAATGCAGGAGTACAGATGATTCCAAGATGGCGGTGAGAGATACAGTGAGTGGGCTTGATGAGTATGAGGGGGATGCAGTGGTGGGTTTCACAATTTGGCTGAGATGCCAGTGCTGTGTATTGTGTAAAATGGAGCCATAGGAGTCAGAAACTGCTGCAGACCAGAAGGCAAGGATACAAACAACCAACCCAACGAAGGGAGGACCCCCCAGCATCATGGAACAGGCTCAAATTTGTAAAAAAAAAAAAAAAAAAGGATGTGAAGGTATTCAAAGCCATACATGTAATATGAGAAAGGCAAGATTAATACTTTATTTTAGCATCAGGAAAACCCCTTTAATTACAGTCTGAGGAACTGCAGAACAGGAGTATTAATGTGGGTCACCTATAAACTGTAACTATGGATGGTGGCAGATAGTTCAGTCAAAACTTCACACTTTTAAATGGCTTTTTTCCAATATTAGCGCCCCTCTTGTCCACTGCTAGTGGCTGGTATTGCATGTCATCCCATTCTTTTGAATAAGAAAGACCTCCAATACACACAGGCAGTGTTCAAGAGAGGGGCTGTTTGTAAGACGACTTGAGGTCATAGTGCATCTATAGTCACCCATAGTTCTGTATACAATTTACAAAGACCCCGGAGCCATCCATATATATCCCACTTCTGTGCTCCATGCAGTCTTGCAGACATACAGAGAATCTTCAGCTGCGTACCCTCCTCCTCCTCATGTTATTTACTTCAACACTAAGGTGATTTGTGGAGGACTCAGGATGTTGCTGAATAAACCTAAATTATATCCTGTAGGGTTTGTAGTTTTCTTCTAGAGGGACTTTTCCCATCTGATACTTGGTTTTCCCATTTGCCAAGCGGCATCAGAGTTGCTCATCTCCCTGTTTGCCCGGAGCCCACTGGGTATGATCACACAGGACCTGGAGAGATTAAGAGGCTCTTTCATTAGTGCACAAAAAGCTACATAAACTTGGACTTCTCTACCAGCTTTTGGTCAGTAGCCTCGTCTCCACACTAGAACTATATGGGAGCGAACCAAAGAGTAGAGATGAGCGAGCACCAAAATGCTCGGGTGCTCGTTACTCGGGACGAAATTATCGCGATGCTCGAGGGTTCGTTGCGAGTAACGAACCCCATTGAAGTCAATGGGCGACCCGAGCATTTTTGTATTTCGCCGATGCTCGCTAAGGTTTTCATGTGTGAAAATCTGGGCAATTCAAGAAAGTGATGGGAACGACACAGCAACGGATAGGGCAGGCGAGGGGCTACATGTTGGGCTGCATCTCAAGTTCCCAGGTCCCACTATTAAGCCACAATACCGGCAAGAGTGCCCCCCCCCCTCTCCCAACAACTTTTACTTCTGAAAAGCCCTCATTAGCAATGCATACCTTAGCTAAGCACCACACTACCTCCAACAAAGCACAATCACTGCCTGCATGACACTCCGCTGCCACTTCTCCTGGGTTACATGCTGCCCAACCCCGACCCCCCCCCCACACGACCCAGTGTCCACAGCGCACACCAAATTGTCCCTGCGCAGCCTTCAGCTGCCCTCATGCCACGCCACACTCATGTCTATTTATAAGTGCGTCTGCCATGAGGAGGAACCGCAGGCACACACTGCAGAGGGTTGGCACGGCTAGGCAGCGACCCTCTTTAAAAGGGGCGGGGCGATAGCCCACAATGCTGTACAGAAGCAATGAGAAATAAAATCCTGTGCCACCGCCATCAGGAGCTGCACACGTGGGCATAGCAATGGGGAACCTATGTGCCACACACTATTCATTCTGTCAAGGTGTCTGCATGCCCCAGTCAGACCGGGCTTTTTAATTCATAGACACAGGCAGGTACAACTCCCTATTGTGAAGTCCCTGTGGACCGACAGCATGGGTGGCTCCCTGGAACCCACCGGCGGTACATAAAAATATCCCATTGCAGTGCCCATCACAGCTGAGGTAGTAATGTCATGTTTAATGCAGGTGGGCTTCGGCCCACACTGCATGCCCCAGTCTGACTGGGGTTCTTTACAAGTGGAAACAGATGCATTTATAATTCCCTGTGGACCCACAGCATGGGTGGGTGCCAGGAAGCCACCGGCGGTACATAAAAATATCCCATTGCATTGCCCAACACAGCTGAGGTAGTAATGTCGTGCTTAATGCAGGTGGGCTTCGGCCCACACTGCATGCCCCAGTCAGACTGGGGTTCTTTACAAGTGGACACATGTAGGTTAAACTCCGTGTGCACCTACAGCATGGGTGGCTTCCTGGAACCCACCGGCGATACACAAAAATATCCCATTGCATTGCCCAACACAGCGGATGTAACGTCAGCTGTAATGCAGGTGGGCTAAAAATTCATTTGATTACACTGTAGGCGAGGGCCCACAAAAATTGCTGTATCAACAGTACTAATGTACATCCAAAAAATTGGCCATGGCCAACCAAGAGGGCAGGTGAAACCCATTAATCGCTTTGGTTAATGTGGCTTAACCCCTTGAGTGGCGGGTTTCCTACCACCCTGTCGTGCCCACCAGGGCAGGTTTTTTAAAATGGTCTAATCATTGAATTTCAACTAGTTTTGCCGTTGCATCTCAAGAACCATAACTTTTTCATTTTTCCATTGACATGGCCATATGAGGGCTTGTTTTTTGCGGGACAAGTTGTGATTTTTTAAACAGGGGGGAGGAAAAAAAGAAATGGGGAAAAAAGAAAAAAAGGGGCCATGTCATTAAGGGGTTAAATAATGTATTAACTTCCTTCTCTGGGTCATTACGATGCATGGATACCACATGTATGATTGTATTTTTGCTTTTTTACAAAGTAAAGGGAGACAAGTGTTTTTTTTATTTTTTTAATAATTTTTTTACTTTTTTTTTTTTATTTTTTTTTTTTATTTTTTTTTTTTTTTTGTCCCTTTAGGGGACTTCCACAGGGACCCATCAGGACCCCTGATCACATTCCGGGGGTCAGCCCTTTACATGCTGCAGTGACAACCCTTTACATGCTGCAGTCACATAGACTGCAGCATGTAAAGGGTTAACACAGCAGAGATCGGAGGTTTTCTCTGATCTCTGCTGTAAGAACTAGTACCTAGCTGTCCTCTGACAGCTAACAACCAGCTCTCCCTGCCACAGAGACCATCGGCTTGCTTCTGACAAGCCGATGGTCTCTATGGCAACCTGTAAACAAAGCAGGAGATTGCCGACATGTTGGCAATATCGTCTGCTGGTTTTTCAAAGCCCTTGCACTGCTCTCTGTGGATCTGTGCAGGCAGAGCACACTGTCACAGCTTGTGGCACTGTGCTCTGCAGCTCCCATAGTGATACATAGCCCGGAAATCTTCCGGGCTATGTTGCTATGAGCAGTGGAGCTCGTCCCCGGAAATTTTCCGGGCGTGCCACTCAAGGGGTTAAGTGGTAACTAGGCCTGGAGGCAGCCCAGTTTAATGAAAAATTGGTTCAAGTTAAAGTTTCAACGCTTTTAAGAGCATTGAAACATATAAAAATTGTTTAGAAAAATTATATGACTGAGCCTTGTGGCCCTAAGAAAAATTGCCCGTTCAGCGTGATTACGTGAGGTTTCAGGAGGAGGAGCAGGAGGAGGAGGAGGAATATTAGACACAGATTGATGAAGCAGAAATGTCCCCATTTTGGATGGTGATAGAGAACGTAGCTTCCATCCGCGGGTGCAGCCTACGTATTGCTTACGTATCGCTGCTGTCCGCTGGTGGAGAAGAGAAGTCTGGGGAAATCCAGGCTTTGTTCATCTTGATGAGTGTAAGCCTGTCGGCACTGTCGGTTGACAGGTGGGTACACCGTGATGATTCCCCCAGCCACACTAAACACACTCTCTGACAAGACGCTAGCCGCAGGACAAGCAAGCACCTCCAGGGCATACAGCGCGAGTTCAGGCCACGTGTCCAGCTTCGACACCCAGTAGTTGTAGGGGGCAGAGGCGTCACGGAGGACGGTCGTGCGATCGGCTACGTACTCCCTCACCATCCTTTTACAGTGCTCCCGCCGACTCAGCCTTGACTGGGGAGCGGTGACACAGTCTTGCTGGGGAGCCATAAAGCTGGCAAAGGCCTTGGAGAATGTTCCCCTGCCTGCGCTGTACATGCTGCCTGATCTCTGCGCCTCCCCTGCTACCTGGCCCTCGGAACTGCGCCTTCTGCCACTAGCGTTGTCGGATGGGAAGTTTACCATCAGTTTGTCCACCAGCGCCCTGTGGTATAGCATCATTCTCGAACCCCTTTCCTCTTCGGGAATGAGAGTGCAAAGGTTCTCCTTATACCGTGGATCGAGCAGTGTGTACACCCAGTAATCCGTAGTGGCCAGAATGCGTGTAACGCGAGGGTCACGAGAAAGGCATCCTAACATGAAGTCAGCCATGTGTGCCAGGGTACCTGTACGCAACACATGGCTGTTTTCACTAGGAAGATCACTTTCAGGATCCTCCTCCTCCTCTTCCTCCTCCTCAGGCCATACACGCTGAAAGGATGACAGGCAAGCAGCATGGGTACCGTCAGCAGTGGGCCAAGCTGTCTCTTCCCCCTCCTCCTCATCCTCCTCATGCTCCTCCTCCTCCTCCTCAACACGCTGAGATATAGACAGGAGGGTGCTCTGACTATCCAGCGACATACTGTCTTCCCCCGGCTCTGTTTCCGAGCGCAAAGCGTCTGCCTTTATGCTTTGCAGGGAACTTCTCAAGATGCATAGCAGAGGAATGGTGACGCTAATGATTGCAGCATCGCCGCTCACCACCTGGGTAGACTCCTCAAATTTTCCAAGGACCTGGCAGATGGCTGCCAACCAGGGCCACTCTTCTGTAAATAATTGAGGAGGCTGACTCCCACTGCGCCGCGCAAGTTGGAGTTGGTATTCCACTATAGCTCTACGCTGCTCATAGAGTCTGGCCAACATGTGGAGCGTAGAGTTCCACTGTGTGGGCACGTCGCACAGCAGTCGGTGCACTGGCAGATTAAACCTATGTTGCAGTGTCCGCAGGGTGGCAGCGTGCGTGTGGGATTTGCGGAAATGTGCGCAGAGCCGGCGCGCCTTTACGAGCAGGTATGACAAGTGGGGGTAGCTTTTCAGAAAGCGCTGAACCACCAAATTAAAGACATGGGCCAGGCATGGCACGTGCGTGAGGCTGCCGAGCTGCAGAGCCGCCACCAGGTTACGGCCGTTGTCACACACGACCATGCCCGGTTGGAGGCTCAGCGGCGAAAGCCAGTGGTCGGTCTGCTCTGTCAGACCCTGCAGCAGTTCGTGGGCCGTGTGCCTCCTATCTCCTAAGCTGAGTAGTTTCAGCACGGCCTGCTGACGCTTGCCCACCGCTGTGCTGCCACGCCGCGTGACACCGACTGCTGGCGACGTGCTGCTGACACATCTTGATTGCGAGACAGAGGTTGCGTTGGAGGAGGAGGAGGAAGGTGCTTTAGTGGAGGAAGCATACACCGCCGCAGATACCACCACCGAGTTGTGGCCCGCAATTCTGGGGGTGGGTAGGACATGAGTGGTCCCAGGCTCTGACTCTGTCCCAGCCTCCACTAAATTCACCCAATGTGCCGTCAGGGAGATATAGTGGCCCTGCCCGCCTGTGCTTGTCCACGTGTCCGTTGTTAAGTGGACCTTGGCAGTAACCGCGTTGGTGAGGGCGCGTACAATGTTGCGGGAGACGTGGTCGTGCAGGGCTGGGACGGCACATCGGGAAAAGTAGTGGCGACTGAGAACCGAGTAGCGTGGGGCAGCCGCCGCCATCATGCTTTTGAAAGCCTCCGTTTCCACAAGCCTATACGGCAGCATCTCTAGGCTGATCAATTTTGCAATGTGCACGTTTAACGCTTGAGCGTGCGGGCGCGTGGCGTCGTACTTGCGCTTGCGCTCAAACTGTGGCACTAGCGACGTCTGGACGCTGCGCTGAGAGACATTGCTGGATGGGGCCGAGGACAGCGGAGGTGAGGGTGTGGGTGCAGGCCAGGAGACGGTAAAAGTATATATTAGGACCTGCCTTATGGAAGCACTTATATCACAAACCAGGATGTTACTCTACTGGTACTGTAAGCCAGGGGTGCACAACATACCGCCCGGAGGCCACATGTGGCCCACAGTGCCATTCTGTGCCGCCCAAGCCATCTGCACCCTGAAATATCTATGTGTGGCTGCTCACATGTAGTTTCCATGTCAGGGTGCAGAGTGGGGGCACATAGCAGGGCAACAAGAATGGGCAAGTACTAAGGGTGCGGTGTGTAGCCATGTCTGGGCCCCTTATGTATTTGAAAAAGTACTAAGGGTGCACTGTGTATCCATGGGTGGGTGCCCTATATATTAGGACAAGTATTAAGGGCGCACTGTGTAGCCATGTCTGGTCCCCTATATATTAGGACAAGTACTAAGGGTGTACTGTGTAGCCATGTCTGCGTCCCCTATATATTAGGACAAGTACTAAGGGTGCACTGTGTAGCCATGTCTGAGTCCCTATATATTAGGATAAGTACTAAGGGTGCACTGTGTAGCCATGTCTGGGTCCCCTATATATTAGGACAAGTACTAAGGGTGCACTGTGTAGCCATGTCTGGTCCCCTATATATTAGGACAAGTACTAAGGGTGTACTGTGTAGTCATGTCTGGGTCCCCTGTGTATTAGGACAAGCATTAGGGTGCACTGTGTAGTCATGTCTGGGTCCCCTATATATTAGGACAAGTACTAAGGGTGCACTGTGTAGCCATGTCTGGGTCCCCTATATATTAGGACAAGTACTAAGGGTGCACTGTGTAGCCATGTCTGCACCCCTTATGTATTAGAACAAGTACTAAGGCTGCACTGTGTAGCCACGTCTGGGTCCCTATGTATTAGGACAAGTACTAAGGGTGCACTGTGTAGCCATGTCTGGGTCTCCTATATATTAGGACAAATACTAAGGGTGCACTGTGTAGCTATGTCTGGGTCCCCTATATATTAGGACAAGTACTAAGGGTGCACTGTGTAGCCATGTCTTTGTTCCCCTGCATATTAGAACAAGTACTAAGGCTGTATTGTGTAGCCATGTCTGCGCCCCTTATGTATTAGAACAAGTACTAAGGGTGCACTGTGTAGCCATGTCTGGGTCCTCTGTATATTAGGACAAGTACTAAGGGTGCACTGTGTAGCCATGTCTGAGTCCTCTATATATTAGGACAAGTACTTAGGGTGCACTGTGTAGCCATATCAGGTCTCCTATATATTAGGACAAGTACTAAGAATGCACTATGTAGCCATGTCTGGGTCCCCTGCATATTAGGACAAGTACTAAGGGTACACTGTGTGGCCATGTCTTGGTCCCCTGCATATTAAGACAAGTACTAAGGCTGTATTGTGTAGCCATGTCTGCGCCCCTTATGTATTAGAACAAGTACTAAGGGTGCACTATGTAGCCACGTCTGGGTCCCTATGTATTAGGACAAGTACTTAGGGTGCACTGTGTAGCCATGTCTGAGTCCCCTACATATATTACGACAAGTCCTAAGGGTGCACTGTGTAGCCATGTCTGGTCCCTTATATATTAGGACAAGTACTAAGGGTGCACTGTGTAGCTATATTGGGTCTCCTATATATTAGGACAAGTACTAAGGGTGCACTGTGTAGCCATGAATTGGTCCCCTGCATATTAGGACAAGTACTAAGGGTGCACTGTTTAGCCATATCTGGTCTCCTATATATTAGGACAAGTACTAAGGGTGCACTGTGTACCCATATCTGGTCTCCTATATATTAGGACAAGAACTAAGGGTGCACTGTGTAGTCATGTCTGGGTCCCTATATAATAGGACAAGTACTAAGGGTGCACTGTGTAGTCATGTCAGGGTCCCTATATATTAGAACAAGTACTAACTGTGCCCTGTCTGAGTCCCCTACATATATTACGACAAGTCCTAAGGGTGCACTGTGTAGCCATGTCTGGTCCCTTATATATTAGGACAAGTACTAAGGGTGCACTGTGTAGCTATATTGGGTCTCCTATATATTAGGACAAGTACTAAGGGTGCACTGTGTAGCCATGTCTTGGTCCCCTGCATATTAGGACAAGTACTAAGGGTGCACTGTTTAGCCATATCTGGTCTCCTATATATTAGGACAAGTACTAAGGGTGCACTGTTAAGCCATGTCTGAGTCCCCTACATATATTACGACAAGTCCTAAGGGTGCACTGTGTAGCCATGTCTGGTCCCTTATATATTAGGACAAGTACTAAGGGTGCACTGTGTAGCTATATTGGGTCTCCTATATATTAGGACAAGTACTAAGGGTGCACTGTGTAGCCATGTCTTGGTCCCCTGCATATTAGGACAAGTACTAAGGGTGCACTGTTTAGCCATATCTGGTCTCCTATATATTAGGACAAGTACTAAGGGTGCACTGTGTACCCATATCTGGTCTCCTATATATTAGGACAAGAACTAAGGGTGCACTGTGTAGTCATGTCTGGTCTCCTATATAATAGGACAAGTACTAAGGGTGCACTGTGTAGCCATATCTGGTCCCCTATATATTAGGACAAGTACTAAGGGTGCACTGTGTAGCCATATCTGGTCTCCTATATATTAGGACAAGTTCTAAGGGTGCACTGTGTAGCCATATCTGGTCTCCTATATATTAGGACAAGTACTAAGGGTGCATTATGTAGCCATGTCTGGTCTCCTATATATTAGGACAAGTACTAAGGGTGCACTGTGTAGCCATATCTGGTCCCCTATATATTAGGACAAGTACTAAGGGTGCACTGTGTACCCCTATCTGGTCTCCTATATATTAGGACAAGTATTAAGGGTGCACTGTGTAGCCATATCTGGGTCCCCTGCATATTAGGACAAGTACTAAGGGTGCACTGTGTAGCCATATCTTTGTTCCCCTGCATATTAGGACAAGTACTAAGGGTGCACTGTGTAGTCATGTCTTGGTCCCCTGCATATTAAGAGAATTACTAAGGGTGCACTGTGTAGTCATGTCTGGCCCCCTATATATTAGGACAAGTACTAAGTGTGCACTGTGTAGTCATGTCTGGGTCCCCTATATATTGGGACAAGTACTAAGGGTGCACTGTGTAGTCATGTCTCGGTCCCCTATATATTAGGACAAGTACTAAGGGTGCACTGTGTAGTCATGTCTGGGTCCCTATATATTAGGACAAGTACTAAGGGTGCACTGTGTAGCCATGTCTGGGTCCCCTATATATTAGGACAAGTACTAAGGGTGCACTCTGTAGTCATGTCTGGGTCCCTATATATTAGGACAAGTACTAAGGGTGCACTGTGTAGTCATGTCTGGTCTCCTATATATTAGGACAAGTACTAAGGGTGCACTGTGTACCCATATCTGGTCTCCTATATATTAGGACAAGTACTAAGGGTGCACTGTGTACCCATATCTGGTCTCCTATATATTAGGACAAGTACTAAGGGTGCACTGTGTAATAATGTCTGGGTCCCCTGCATATTAGGACAAGTACTAAAGGAGCACTGTGTAGTCATGTCTGGGTCTCCTGTATAGTAGGACAAGTACTAAGGGTGCACTGTGTAGCCATGTCTGGTCCACTATATATTAGGACAAGTACTAAGGGTGCACTGTGTAGCCATATTGGGTCTCCTATATATTAGGACAAGTGCTAAGGGTGCACTGTGTAGCCATGTCTGGGTCCCCTGCATATTAGGACAAGTACTAAGGGTGCACTGTGTAGCCATGTCTGGTCTCCTATATATTAGGACAAGTACTAAGGGTGCACTGTGTAGCCATGTCTGGGTCCCCTGCATATTAGGACAAGTACTAAGGGTGCACTGTGTAGACATGTCTGGTCTCCTATATATTAGGACAAGTACTAAGGGTGCACTGTGTAGACATGTCTGGTCTCCTATATATTAGGACAAGTACTAAGGGTGTACTGTGTAGTCATGTCTGGGTCCCCTGTGTATTAGGACAAGCATTAGGGTGCACTGTGTAGCCATGTCTGGGTCCCCTATATATTAGGACAAGTACTAAGGGTGCACTGTGTAGCCATGTCTGCGCCCCTTATGTATTAGAACAAGTACTAAGGGTGCCCTGTGTAGCCATGTCTGGTCTCCTATATATTAGGACAAGTACTAAGGGTGCACTGTGTAGTCATGTCTGGGTCCCCTGTATATTAGGACAAGTACTAAGTGTGCACTGTGTAGCCGTGTCTGGGCCCCCTGTATATTAGGAAAAGTACTAAGGGGGCACTGTGCAGCCATGTCTGGTCCCCTATATATTAGGACAAGTACTAAGGGGGCACTGTGTAGCCATGTCTGGGCCCCCTGTATATTAGGACAAGTACTAAGGGGGCACTTTGTAGCCATGTCTGGTCCCCTATATATTAGGACAAGTACTAAGGGTGTACTGTGTAGTCATGTCTGGGTCCCCTGTGTATTAGGACAAGCATTAGGGTGCACTGTGTAGTCATGTCTGGGTCCCCTATATATTAGGACAAGTACTAAGGGTGCCCTGTGTAGCCATGTCTGGGTCCCCTATATATTAGGACAAGTACTAAGGGTGCACTGTGTAGCCATGTCTGAGTCCCTATATATTAGAAAAAGTACTAACTGTGATCTGTGGAGCCATGTCTTTTCTCCTATATATTAGGACAAGTACTAAGGGTGCACTGTGTAGTCATGTCTGGGTCCCTATATATTAGGACAAGTACTAAGGGTGCACTGTGTAGCCATGTCTTGGACCCCTGCATATTAGGACAAGTACTAAGGGTGCACTGTGTAGCCATAACTGGTCCCCTATATATTAGGACAAGTACTAAGGGTGCACTGTGTAGCCATATCTAGTCTCCTATATATTAGGACAAGTACTAAGGGTGCACTGTGTAGCCATAACTGGTCCCCTATATATTAGGACAAGTACTAAGGGTGCACGGCGTAGCCGTGTCTGGGTCTCCTATATATTAGGACAACTACTAAGGGTGCACTGTGTAGCCATATCTGGTCTCCTATATATTAGGAAAAGTACTAAGGGTGCACTGTGTAGTCATGTCTGGTCCCCTGCATATTAGGACAAGTACTAAGGGTGCACTGTGTACCCATATCTGGTCTCCTATATATTAGGACAAGTATTAAGGGTGCACTGTGTAGCCATGTCTTGGTCCCCTGCATATTAGGACAAGTACTAAGGGTGCACTGTGTAGCCATATCTTTGTTCCCCTGCATATTAGGACAAGTATTAGGGTGCACTGTGTAGTCATGTCTTGGTCCCCTGCATATTAAGACAATTACTAAGGGTGCACTGTGTAGTCATGTCTGGCCCCCTATATATTAGGACAAGTACTAAGTGTGCACTGTGTAGTCATGTCTGGGTCCCCTATATATTAGGACAAGTACTAAGGGTGCCCTGTGTAGCCATGTCTGGGTCCCCTATATATTAGGACAAGTACTAAGGGTGCACTGTGTAGTCATGTCTGGGCCCCTTTTGTCTTAGGACAAGTACTAAGGGTGCACTGTGTAGCCATGTCTTGGTCCCCTGCATATTAGGACAAGTACTAAGGGTGCACTGTGTAGCCATATCTGGTCTCCTATATATTAGGACAAGTACTAAGGGTGCACGGCGTACCGTGTCTGGGTCTCCTATATATTAGGACAACTACTAAGGGTGCACTGTGTAGCCATATCTGGTCTCCTATATATTGGGACAAGTACTAGGGGTGCACTGTGTAGCCATGTCTGGGTCCCCTATATATTAGGACAAGTACTAAGGGTGCACTCTGTAGTCATGTCTGGGTCCCTATATATTAGGACAAGTACTAAGGGTGCAATGTGTAGTCATGTCTGGTCTCGTATATATTAGGACAAGTACTAAGGGTGCACTGTGTACCCATATCTGGTATCCTATATATTAGGACAAGTACTAAGGGTGCACTGTGTACCCATATCTGGTCTCCTATATATTAGGACAAGTACTAAGGGTGCACTGTGTAGCCATATCTGGTCTCCTATATATTAGGGCAAGTACTAAGGGTGCACTGTGTACTCACGTCTGGGTCCCCTGCATATTAGGACAAGTACTGAAGGTGCACTGTGTAGTCATGTCTGGGTCCCTATATATTAGGACAAGTACTAAGGGTGCACTGTGTAGTCATGTCTGGGTCTCCTGTATATTAGGACAAGTACTAAGGGTGCACTGTGTAGCCATATTGGGTCTCCTATATATTAGGACAGTGCTAAGGGTGCACTGTGTAGCCATGTCTGGGTCCCCTGCATATTAGGACAAGTACTAAGGGTGCACTGTGTAGCCACGTCTGGTCTCCTATATATTAGGACAAGTACTAAGCGTGCACTGTGTAGCCATGTCTGGGTCCCCTGCATATTAGGACAAGTACTAAGGGTGCACTGTGTAGCCATGTCTGGTCTCCTATATATTAGGACAAGTACTAAGGGTGCACGGTGTAGCCATGTCTTGGTCCCCTGCATATTAGGACAAGCATTAGGGTGCACTGTCTAGCCATGTCTGGGTCCCCTATATATGTTAGGACAAGTACTAAGGGTGCACTGTGTAGCCATGTCTGGTCTCCTATATATTAGTACAAGTACTAAGCGTGCACTGTGTAGCCATGTCTGGGTCCCCTGCATATTAGGACAAGTACTAAGGGTGCACTGTGTAGCCATGTCTAGTCTCCTATATATTAGGACAAGTACTAAGGGTGCACGGTGTAGCCATGTCTTGGTCCCCTGCATATTAGGACAAGCATTAGGGTGCACTGTGTAGTCATGTCTGGGTCCCCTATATATTAGGACAAGTACTAAGGGTGCACTGTGTAGCCATGTCTGAGTCCCTATATATTAGAACAAGTACTAACTGTGCCTTGTGGAGCCATGTCTGGTCTCCTATATATTAGGACAAGTACTAAGGGTGCACTGTGTAGTCATGTCTGGGTCCCTATATATTAGGACAAGTACTAAGGGTGTACTGTGTAGCCATGTCTTGGTCCCCTGCATATTAGGACAAGTACTAAGGGTGCACTGTGTAGCCATGTCTGGTCTCCTATATATTAGGACAAGTACTAAGGGTGCACTGTGTAGTCATGTCTGGGTCCCCTGTATATTAGGACAAGTACTAAGTGTGCACTGTGTAGCCGTGTCTGGGCCCCCTGTATATTAGGACAAGTACTAAGGGGGCACTGTGCAGCCATGTCTGGTCCCCTATATATTAGGACAAGTACTAAGGGTGTACTGTGTAGTCATGTCTGGGTCCCCTGTGTATTAGGACAAGCATTAGGGTGCACTGTGTAGTCATGTCTGGGTCCCCTATATATTAGGACAAGTACTAAGGGTGCACTGTGTAGCCATGTCTGGGTCCCTACATATTAGGACAAGTACTAAGGGTGCACTGTGTAGTCATGTCTGGGCCCCTTTTGTCTTAGGACAAGTACTAAGGGTGCACTATGTAGCCATGTCTGAGTCCCTATATATTAGAACAAGTACTAACTGTTCCCTGTGGAGCCATGTCTGGTCTCCTATATATTAGGACAAGTACTAAGGGTGCACTGTGTAGCCATGTCTTGGTCCCCTGCATATTAGGACAAGTACTAAGGGTGCACTGTGTAGCCATATCTGGTCCCCTATATATTAGGACAAGTACTAAGGGTGCACTGTGTAGCCATATCTGGTCCCCTATATATTAGGACAAGTACTAAGGGTGCACTGTGTAGCCATATCTTGTCCCCTATATATTAGGACAAGTACTAAGGGTGCACTGTGTAGCCATATCTGGTCCCCTATATATTAGGACAAGTACTAAGGGTGCACTGTGTAGCTATATCTGGTCTCCTATATATTAGGAAAAGTACTAAGGGTGCACTGTGTAGTCATGTCTGGTCCCCTGCATAATAGCACAAGTACTAAGGGTGCACTGTGTACCCATATCTGGTCTCCTATATATTAGGACAAGTATTAAGGGTGCACTGTGTAGCCATATCTGGGTCCCCTGCATATTAGGACAAGTACTAAGGGTGCACTGTGTAGCCATATCTTTGTTCCCCTGCATATTAGGACAAGTACTAAGGGTGCACTGTGTCGTCATGTCTTGGTCCCCTGCATATTAAGACAATTACTAAGGGTGCACTGTGTAGCCATATCTTTGTTCCCATGCATATTAGGACAAGTACTAAGGGTGCACTGTGTAGTCATGTCTTGGTCCCCTGCATATTAAGACAATTACTAAGGGTGCACTGTGTAGTCATGTCTGGCCCCCTATATATTAGGACAAGTACTAAGTGTGCACTGTGTAGTCATGTCTGGGTCCCCTATATATTAGGACAAGTACTAAGGGTGCACTGTGTAGTCATGTCTGGATCCCTATATATTAGGACAAGTACTAAGGGTGCACTGTGTAGCCATGTCTGGGTCCCCTATATATTAGGACAAGTACTAAGGGTGCACTCTGTAGTCATGTCTGGGTCCCTATATATTAGGACAAGTACTAAGGGTGCACTGTGTAGTCATGTCTGGTCCCCTGCATATTAGGACAAGTACTAAGGGTGCACTGTGTACCCATATCTGGTCTCCTATATATTAGGACAAGTATTAAGGGTGCACTGTGTAGCCATATCTGGGTCCCCTGCATATTAGGACAAGTACTAAGGGTGCACTGTGTAGTCATATCTTTGTTCCCCTGCATATTAGGACAAGTACTAAGGGTGCACTGTGTAGTCATGTCTTGGTCCCCTGCATATTAAGACAATTACTAAGGGTGCACTGTGTAGTCATGTCTGGCCCCCTATATATTAGGACAAGTACTAAGTGTGCACTGTGTAGTCATGTCTGGGTCCCCTATATATTAGGACAAGTACTAAGGGGGCACTGTGTAGTCATGTCTGGGTCCCTATATATTAGGACAAGTACTAAGGGTGCACTGTGTAGCCATGTCTGGGTCCCCTATATATTAGGACAAGTACTAAGGGTGCACTCTGTAGTCATGTCTGGGTCCCTATATATTAGGACAAGTACTAAGGGTGCACTGTGTAGTCATGTCTGGTCTCCTATATATTAGGACAAGTACTAAGGGTGCACTGTGTACCCATATCTGGTCTCCTATATATTAGGACAAGTACTAAGGGTGCACTGTGTACCCATATCTGGTCTCCTATATATTAGGACAAGTACTAAGGGTGCACTGTGTAGCCATATCTGGTCTGCTATATATTAGGGCAAGTACTAAGGGTGCACTGTTTAGTCACGTCTGGGTCCTCTGCATATTAGGACAAGTACTAAAGGTGCACTGTGTAGTCATGTCTGGGTACCTATATATTAGGACAAGTACTAAGGGTGCACTGTTTAGTCATGTCTGGGTCTCCTGTATATTAGGACAAGTACTAAGGGTGCACTGTGTAGCCATATTGGGTCTCCTATATATTAGGACAAGTGCTAAGGGTGCACTGTGTAGCCATGTCTGGGTCCCCTGCATATTAGGACAAGTACTAAGGGGGCACTGTGTAGTCATGTCTGGGTCCCTATATATTAGGACAAGTATTAAGGGTGCACTGTGTAGCCATGTCTGGGTCCCCTATATATTAGGACAAGTACTAAGGGTGCACTCTGTAGTCATGTCTGGGTCCCTATATATTAGGACAAGTACTAAGGGTGCACTGTGTAGTCATGTCTGGTCTCCTATATATTAGGACAAGTACTAAGGGTGCACTGTGTACCCATATCTGGTCTCCTATATATTAGGACAAGTACTAAGGGTGCACTGTGTACCCATATCTGGTCTCCTATATATTAGGACAAGTACTAAGGGTGCACTGTGTAGCCATATCTGGTCTGCTATATATTAGGGCAAGTACTAAGGGTGCACTGTTTAGTCACGTCTGGGTCCCCTGCATATTAGGACAAGTACTAAAGGTGCACTGTGTAGTCATGTCTGGGTACCTATATATTAGGACAAGTACTAAGGGTGCACTGTGTAGTCATGTCTGGGTCTCCTGTATATTAGGACAAGTACTAAGGGTGCACTGTGTAGCCATATTGGGTCTCCTATATATTAGGACAAGTGCTAAGGGTGCACTGTGTAGCCATGTCTGGGTCCCCTGCATATTAGGACAAGTACTAAGGGTGCACTGTGTAGCCATGTCTGGTCTCCTATATATTAGGACAAGTACTAAGCGTGCACTGTGTAGCCATGTCTGGGTCCCCTGCATATTAGGACAAGTACTAAGGGTGCACTGTGTAGCCATGTCTGGTCTCCTATATATTAGGACAAGTACTAAGGGTGCACGGTGTAGCCATGTCTTGGTCCCCTGCATATTAGGACAAGCATTAGGGTGCACTGTGTAGTCATGTCTGGGTCCCCTATATATTAGGACAAGTACTAAGGGTGCACTGTGTAGCCATGTCTGAGTCCCTATATATTAGAACAAGTACTAACTGTGCCCTGTGGAGCCATGTCTGGTCTCCTATATATTAGGACAAGTACTAAGGGTGCACTGTGTAGTCATGTCTGGGTCCCTATATATTAGGACAAGTATTAAGGGTGCACTGTGTAGCCATGTCTTGGTCCCCTGCATATTAGGACAAGTACTAAGGGTGCACTGTGTAGCCATATCTGGTCCCCTATATATTAGGACAAGTACTAAGGGTGCACTGTGTAGCCATATCTGGTCCCCTATATATTAGGACAAGTACTAAGGGTGCACTGTGTAGCCATATCTGGTCTCCTATATATTAGGACAAGTACTAAGGGTGCACTGTGTAGCCATGTCTGGTCTCCTATATATTAGGACAAGTACTAAGGTTGCACGGCGTAGCCATGTCTGGGTCTCCTATATATTAGGACAAGTACTAAGGGTGCAATGTGTAGCCATATCTGGTCTCCTATATATTAGGACAAGTACTAAGGGTGCACTGTGTAGTCATGTCTGGTCCCCTGCATATTAGGACAAGTACTAAAGGTGCACTGTGTACCCATATCTGGTCTCCTATATATTAGGACAAGTATTAAGGGTTCACTGTGTATCCATATCTGGGTCCCCTGCATATTAGGACAAGTACTAAGGGTGCACTGTGTTGCCATATCTTTGTTCCCCTGCATATTAGGACAAGTACTAAGGGTGCACTGTGTAGTCATGTCTGGCCCCCTATATATTAGGACAAGTACTAAGGGTGCACTGTGTAGCCATATCTGGTCTCCTATATATTAGGACAAGTACTAAGGGTGCACTGTGTAGCCATATCTGGTCTCCTATATATTAGGGCAAGTACTAAGGGTGCACTGTGTAGTCACGTCTGGGTCCCCTGCATATTAGGACAAGTACTAAAGGTGCACTGTGTAGTCATGTCTGGGTCTCCTGTATATTAGGACAAGTACTAAGGGTGCACTGTGTAGCCATGTCTGGTCCCCTATATATTAGGACAAGTTCTAAGGGTGCACTGTGTAGCCATATTGGGTTTCCTATATATTAGGACAAGTGCTAAGGGTGCACTGTGTAGCCATGTCTGGGTCCCCTGCATATTAGGACAAGTACTAAGGGTGCACTGCGTAGCCATGTCTGGTCTCCTATATATTAGGACAAGTACTAAGCGTGCACTGTGAAGCCATGTCTGGGTCCCCTGCATATTAGGACAAGTACTAAGGGGGCACTGTGTAGCCATGTCTGGGCCCCCTGTATATTAGGACAAGTACTAAGGGGGCACTGTGTAGCCATGTCTGGTCCCCTATATATTAGGACAAGTACTAACAGTGTACTGTGTAGTCATGTCTGGGTCCCCTGTGTATTAGGACAAGTACTAAGGGTGCACTGTGTAGCCATGTCTGGGTCCCCTATATATTAGGACAAGTACTAAGGGTGCACTGTGTAGCCATGTCTGCGCCCCTTATGTATTAGAACAAGTACTAAGGGTGCCCTGTGTAGCCATGTCTGGTCTCCTATATATTAGGACAAGTACTAAGGGTGCACTGTGTAGTCATGTCTGGGTCACCTGTATATTAAGACAAGTACTAAGTTGGCACTGTGTAGCCATGTCTGGGCCCCCTGTATATTAGGACAAGTACTAAGGGGGCACTGTGTAGCCATGTCTGGTCCCCTATATATTAGGACAAGTACTAAGGGTGTACTGTGTAGTCATGTCTGGGTCCCCTGTGTATTAGGACAAGCATTAGGGTGCACTGTGTAGTCATGTCTGGGTCCCCTATATATTAGGACAAGTACTAAGGGTGCACTGTTTAGCCGTATCTGGTCTCCTATATATTAGGACAGGTACTAAGGGTGCCCTGTGTAGCCATGTCTGGGTCCCCTATATATTAGGACAAGTACTAAGGGTGCACTGTGTAGCCATGTCTGGGCCCCTTTTGTCTTAGGACAAGTACTAAGGGTGCACTGTGTAGCCATGTCTGAGTCCCTATATATTAGAACAAGTACTAAGGGTGCACTGTGCAGTCATGTCTGGGTCCCTATATATTAGGACAAGTACTAAGGGTGCACTGTGTAGCCATGTCTTGGTCCCCTGCATATTAGGACAAGTACTAAGGGTGCACTGTGTAGCCATATCTGGTCCCCTATATATTAGGACAAGTACTAAGGGTGCACTGTGTAGCCATATCTGGTCTCCTATATATTGGGACAAGTACTAAGGGTGCACTGTGTAGTCATGTCTGGTCCCCTGCATATTAGGACAAGTACTAAGGGTGCACTGTGTACCCATATCTGGTCTCCTATATATTAGGACAAGTATTAAGGGTGCACTCTGTAGCCATATCTGGGTCCCCTGCATATTAGGACAAGTACTAAGAGTGCACTGTGTAGCCATATCTTGGTCCCCTGCATATTAAGACAATTACTAAGGGTGCACTGTGTAGTCATGTCTGGCCCCCTATATATTAGGACAAGTACTAAGTGTGCACTGTGTAGTCATGTCTGGGTCCCTATATATTAGGACAAGTACTAAGGGTGCACTGTGTAGTCATGTCTGGCCCCCTATATATTAGGACAAGTACTAAGTGTGCACTGTGTAGTCATGTCTGGGTCCCTATATATTAGGACAAGTACTAAGGGTGCACTGTGTAGCGACATCTGGTCCCCTAAATATTAGGACAAGTACTAAGGGTGCACTGTGTAGCCATATCTGGTCCCCTATATATTAGGACAAGTACTAAGGGTGCACTGTGTAGCCATATCTGGTCTCCTATATATTAGGACAAGTACTAAGGGTGCACGGCGTAGCCGTGTCTGGGTCTCCTGTTTATTAGGACAAGTACTAAGGGTGCACTGTGTAGCCATATCTGGTCCCCTATATATTAGGACAAGTACTAAGGGTGCACTGTGTAGCCATATCTGGTCTCCTATATATTAGGAAAAGTACTAAGGGTGCACTGTGTAGCCATATCTGGTCTCCTATATATTAGGACAAGTACTAAGGGTGCACTGTGTAGTCATGTCTGGTCCCCTGCATATTAGGACAAGTACTAAGGGTGCACTGTGTACCCATATCTGGTCTCCTATATATTAGGACAAGTATTAAGTGTGCACTGTGTAGCCATATCTGGGTCCCCTGCATATTAGGACAAGTACTAAGGTTGCACTGTGTAGCCATATCTTGGTCCCCTGCATATTAAGACAATTACTAAGGGTGCACTGTGTAGTCATGTCTGGCCCCCTATATATTAGGACAAGTACTAAGTGTGCACTGTGTAGTCATGTCTGGGTCCCTATATATTAGGACAAGTACTAAGGGTGCACTGTGTAGCCATATCTGGTCCACTATATAATAGGACAAGTACTAAGGGTGCACTGTGTAGCCATATCTGGTCCCCTATATATTAGGACAAGTACTAAGGGTGCACTGTGTAGCCATATCTGGTCTCCTATATATTAGGACAAGTACTAAGGGTGCACTGTGTAGCCATATCTGGTCTCCTATATATTAGGACAAGTACTAAGGGTGCACTGTGTAGTCATGTCTGGTCCCCTGCATATTAGGACAAGTACTAAGGGTGCACTGTGTACCCATATCTGGTCTCCTATATATTAGGACAAGTATTAAGTGTGCACTGTGTAGCCATATCTGGGTCCCCTGCATATTAGGACAAGTACTAAGGGTGCACTGTGTAGCCATATCTTTGTCCCCTGCATATTAAGACAATTACTAAGGGTGCACTGTGTAGTCATGTCTGGCCCCCTATATATTAGGACAAGTACTAAGTGTGCACTGTGTAGTCATGTCTGGGTCCCTATATATTAGGACAAGTACTAAGGGTGCACTGTGTAGCCATATCTGGTCCCCTATATATTAGGACAAGTACTAAGGGTGCACTGTGTAGCCATATCTGGTCCCCTATATATTAGGACAAGTACTAAGGGTGCACTGTGTAGCCATATCTGGTCTCCTATATATTAGGACAAGTACTAAGGGTGCACGGCGTAGCCGTGTCTGGGTCTCCTATTTATTAGGACAAGTACTAAGGGTGCACTGTGTAGCCATATCTGGTCCCCTATATATTAGGACAAGTACTAAGGGTGCACTGTGTAGCCATATCTGGTCTCCTATATATTAGGAAAAGTACTAAGGGTGCACTGTGTAGTCATGTCTGGTCCCCTGCATAATAGGACAAGTACTAAGGGTGCACTGTGTACCCATATCTGGTCTCCTATATATTAGGACAAGTATTAAGGGTGCACTGTGTAGCCATATCTGGGTCCCCTGCATATTAGGACAAGTACTAAGGGTGCACTGTGTAGCCATATCTTTGTTCCCCTGCATATTAGGACAAGTACTAAGGGTGCACTGTGTAGTCATGTCTTGGTCCCCTGCATATTAAGACAATTACCAAGGGTGCACTGTGTAGTCATGTCTGGCTCCCTATATATTAGGACAAGTACTAAGTGTGCACTGTGTAGTCATGTCTGGGTCCCCTATATATTAGGACAAGTACTAAGGGTGCACTGTGTAGTCATGTCTGGGTCCCTATATATTAGGACAAGTACTAAGGGTGCACTGTGTAGCCATGTCTGGGTCCCCTATATATTAGGACAAGTACTAAGGGTGCACTCTGTAGTCATGTCTGGGTCCCTATATATTAGGACAAGTACTAAGGGTGCACTGTGTACCCATATCTGGTCTCCTATATATTAGGAAAAGTACTAAGGGTGCACTGTGTAACCATATCTGGTCTCATATATATTAGGACAAGTACTAAGGGTGCACTGTGTAGCCATATCTGGTCTCCTATATATTAGGGCAAGTACTAAGGGTGCACTGTGTAGTCACGTCTGGGTCCCCTGCATATTAGGACAAGTACTAAAGGTGCACTGTGTAGACATGTTTGGTCTCCTATATATTAGGACAGGTACTAAGGGTGCACTGTATAGCCATGTCTGGTCTCCTATATATTAGGACAAGTACTAAGCGTGCACTGTATAGCCATGTCTGGTCTCCTATATATTAGGACAAGTACTAAGGGTGCCCTGTGTAGTCATGTCTTAGTCCCCTGAATATTAAGACAAGTAGTAAGGCTGTGCTGGGTAGTCATGTCTGGGCCCCTTATGTATTAGAACAAGTAGTAAGGCTGTACTGTGTAGCCATGTCTGGGTCCCCTATATATTAGGACAAGTACTAAGGGTGCACTGTGTAGCCATATCTGGGTCCCCTGCATATTAGGACAAGTACTAAGGGTGCACTGTGTAGCCATATCTTTGTTCCCCTGCATATTAGGACAAGTACTAAGGGTGCACTGTGTAGTCATGTCTTGGTCCCCTGCATATTAAGACAATTACCAAGGGTGCACTGTGTAGTCATGTCTGGCCCCCTATATATTAGGACAAGTACTAAGTGTGCACTGTGTAGTCATGTCTGGGTCCCCTATATATTAGGACAAGTACTAAGGGTGCACTGTGTAGTCATGTCTGGGTCCCTATATATTAGGACAAGTACTAAGGGTGCACTGTGTAGCCATGTCTGGGTCCCCTATATATTAGGACAAGTACTAAGGGTGCACTCTGTAGTCATGTCTGGGTCCCTATATATTAGGACAAGTACTAAGGGTGCACTGTGTAGTCATGTCTGGTCTCCTATATATTAGGACAAGTACTAAGGGTGCACTGTGTACCCATATCTGGTCTCCTATATATTAGGACAAGTACTAAGGGTGCACTGTGTACCCATATCTGGTCTCCTATATATTAGGGCAAGTACTAAGGGTGCACTGTGTAGTCACGTCTGGGTCCCCTGCATATTAGGACAAGTACTAAAGGTGCACTGTGTAGTCATGTCTTGGTCCCCTGCATATTAAGACAATTACTAAGGGTGCACTGTGTAGTCATGTCTGGCCCCCTATATATTAGGACAAGTACTAAGTGTGCACTGTGTAGTCATGTCTGGGTCCCCTATATATTAGGACAAGTACTAAGGGTGCACTGTGTAGTCATGTCTGGGTCCCTATATATTAGGACAAGTACTAAGGGTGCACTCTGTAGTCATGTCTGGGTCCCTATATATTAGGACAAGTACTAAGGGTGCACTGTGTAGTCATGTCTGGTCCCCTGCATATTAGGACAAGTACTAAGGGTGCACTGTGTACCCATATCTGGTCTCCTATATATTAGGACAAGTATTAAGGGTGCACTGTGTAGCCATATCTGGGTCCCCTGCATATTAGGACAAGTACTAAGGGTGCACTGTGTAGCCATATCTTTGTTCCCCTGCATATTAGGACAAGTACTAAGGGTGCACTGTGTAGTCATGTCTTGGTCCCTTGCATATTAAGACAATTACCAAGGGTGCACTGTGTAGTCATGTCTGGCCCCCTATATATTAGGACAAGTACTAAGTGTGCACTGTGTAGTCATGTCTGGGTCCCCTATATATTAGGACAAGTACTAAGGGTGCACTGTGTAGTCATGTCTGGGTCCCTATATATTAGGACAAGTACTAAGGGTGCACTGTGTAGCCATGTCTGGGTCCCCTATATATTAGGACAAGTACTAAGGGTGCACTCTGTAGTCATGTCTGGGTCCCTATATATTAGGACAAGTACTAAGGGTGCACTGTGTAGTCATGTCTGGTCCCCTGCATATTAGGACAAGTACTAAGGGTGCACTGTGTACCCATATCTGGTCTCCTATATATTAGGACAAGTATTAAGGGTGCACTGTGTAGCCATATCTGGGTCCCCTGCATATTAGGACAAGTACTAAGGGTGCACTGTGTAGCCATATCTTTGTTCCCCTGCATATTAGGACAAGTACTAAGGGTGCACTGTGTAGTCATGTCTTGGTCCCTTGCATATTAAGACAATTACCAAGGGTGCACTGTGTAGTCATGTCTGGCCCCCTATATATTAGGACAAGTACTAAGTGTGCACTGTGTAGTCATGTCTGGGTCCCCTATATATTAGGACAAGTACTAAGGGTGCACTGTGTAGTCATGTCTGGGTCCCTATATATTAGGACAAGTACTAAGGGTGCACTGTGTAGCCATGTCTGGGTCCCCTATATATTAGGACAAGTACTAAGGGTGCACTCTGTAGTCATGTCTGGGTCCCTATATATTAGGACAAGTACTAAGGGTGCACTGTGTAGTCATGTCTGGGTCTCCTGTATATTAGGACAAGTACTAAGGGTGCACTGTGTAGCCATGTCTGGGTCCCCTGCATATTAGGACAAGTACTAAGGGTGCACTGTATAGCCATGTCTGGTCTCCTATATATTAGGACAAGTACTAAGCGTGCACTGTGTAGCCAGGTCTGGGTCCCCTGCATATTAGGACAAGTACTAAGGGTGCACTGTGTAGCCATGTCTGGTCTCCTATATATTAGGACAAGTACTAAGGGTGCACGGTGTAGCCATGTCTTGGTCCCCTGCATATTAGGACAAGCATTAGGGTGCACTGTGTAGTCATGTCTGGGTCCCCTATATATTAGGACAAGTACTAAGGGGGCACTGTGTAGCCATGTCTGGGCCCCCTGTATATTTGGACGAGTACTAAGGGTGCACTGTGTAGCCATGTCTGGTCCCCTATATATTAGGACAAGTACTAAGGGTGTACTGTGTAGTCATGTCTGGGTACCCTGTGTATTAGGACAAGCATTAGGGTGCACTGTGTTGTCATGTCTGGGTCGCCTATATATTAGGACAAGTACTAAGGGTGCACTGTGCAGCCAGGTCTGGGTCCCCTATATATTAGGACAAGTACTAAAGGTGCACTGTGTAGCCATGTCTGCGCCCCTTATGTATTAGAAAAAGTACTAAGGGTGCCCTGTGTAGCCATGTCTGGTCTCCTATATATTAGGACAAGTACTAAGGGTGCACTGTGTTTCCATGTCTGAGTCCCTATATATTAGGATAAGTACTAAGGGTGCACTGTGTAGTCATGTCTGGGTCCCCTGTATATTAGGACAAGTACTAAGGGGGCACTGTGTAGCCATGTCTGGTCCCCTAGATATTAGGACAAGTACTAAGGGTGTACTGTGTAGTCATGTCTGGGTCCCCTGTGTATTAGGACAAGCATTAGGGTGCACTGTGTAGTCATGTCTGGGTCCCCTATATATTAGGACAAGTACTAAGGGTGCACTGTGTAGCCATGTCTGGGTCCCCTATATATTAGGACAAGTACTAAGGGTGCACTGTGTAGCCATGTCTGCGCCCCTTATGTATTAGAACAAGTACTAAGGGTGCCCTGTGTAGCCATGTCTGGTCTCCTACATATTAGGACAAGTACTAAGGGTGCGCTGTGTACCCATATCTGGTCTCCTATATATTAGGACAATTACCAAGGTTGCACTGTGTACCCATATCTGGTCTCATATATATTAGGACAAGTACTAAGGGTGCACTGTGTAGTCATGTCTGGGTCCCTATATATTAGGACAAGTACTAAGGGTGCACTGTGTAGCCATGTCTGCGCCCCTTTTGTATTAGAACAAGTACTAAGGGTGCACTGTGTAGCCACGTCTGGGTCCCTATGTATTAGGACAAGTACTAAGGGTGCACTGTGTAGCCATATCTGAGTCCCATACATATATTAGGACAAGTACTAAGGGTGCACTGTGTAGCCATGTCTGGTCCCTTATATATTAGGACAAGTACTAAGGGTGCACTGTGTAGCCATGTCTGGGTCCCCTGCATATTAGGACAAGTACTAAGGGTGCACTGTGTAGCCATATCTGGTCCCTTATATATTAGGACAAGTACTAAGGGTGCACTGTGTAGCCATATCTGGTCTCCTATATATTAGGACAAGTACTAAGAGTGCACTGTGTAGCCATATTGGGTTTCCTATATATTAGGACAAGTACTAAGGGTGCACTGTGTAGCCATATCTGGTTTCCTATATATTAGGTCAAGTACTAAGGGTGCACTGTGTACTCACAACTGGGACCCCTGCATATTAGGACAAGTACTAAAGGTGCACTGTGTAGTCATGTCTGGGCCCCCTGTATATTAGGACAAGTACTAAGGGTGCACTGTGTAGTCATGTCTGGGTCTCCTGTATATTAGGACAAGTACTAAGGGTGCACTGTGTAGCCATATCTGGTCTCCTATATATTAGGACAAGTACTAAGCGTGCACTGTGTAGCCATGTCTGGGTCCCCTGCATATTAGGACAAGTACTAAGGGTGCACTGTGTAGCCATGTCTGGTCTCCTATATATTAGGACAAGTATTAAGCGTGCACGGCGTAGCCATGTCTGGGTCTCCTATATATTAGGACAAGTGCTAAGGGTGCACTGTGTACCCATATCTGGTCTCCTATATATTAGGACAAGTATTAAGGGTGCACTGTGTAGCCATATCTGGGTCCCCTGAATATTAGGACAAGTACTAAGGGTGCACTGTGTAGCCATATCTTTGTTCCCCTGCATATTAGGAAAAGTACTAAGGGTGCACTGTGTAGTCATGTCTGGCCCCCTATATATTAGGACAAGTACTAAGCGTGCACTGTGTAGCCATATCTGGGTCCCTATATATTAGGACAAGTATTAAGGGTGCACTGTGTAGTCATGTCAGGGTCTCCTGTATATTAGGACAAGTACTAAGGGTGCACTGTGTAGTCATGTCTGGGTCTCCTGTATATTAGGACAAGTACTAAGGGTGCACTGTGTACCCATATCTGGTCTACTATATATTAGGACAAGTACTAAGGGTGCACTGTGTACCCATATCTGGTCTCCTATATATTAGGACAGGTACTAAGGGTGCACTGTATAGCCATGTCTGGTCTCCTATATATTAGGACAAGTACTAAGCGTGCACTGTATAGCCATGTCTGGTCTCCTATATATTAGGACAAGTACTAAGGGTGCCCTGTGTAGTCATGTCTTAGTCCCCTGAATATTAAGACAAGTAGTAAGGCTGTGCTGGGTAGTCATGTCTGGGCCCCTTATGTATTAGAACAAGTAGTAAGGCTGTACTGTGTAGTCATGTCTGGGTCCCCTATATATTAGGACAAGTACTAAGGGTGCACTGTGTTGTCATGTCTGGGTCCCTATATATTAGGACAAGTACTAAGGGTGCACTGTGTAGCCATGTCTGGGTCCCCTATATATTAGGACAAGTACTAAGGGTGCACTCTGTAGTCATGTCTGGGTCCCTATATATTAGGACAAGTACTAAGGGTGCACTTTGTACACATATCTGGTCTCCTATATATTAGGACAAGTACTAAGGGTGCACTGTGTAGCCATATCTGGTCTCCTATATATTAGGGCAAGTACTAAGGGTGCACTCTGTAGTCATGTCTGGGTCCCTATATATTAGGACAAGTACTAAGGGTGCACTGTGTAGTCATGTCTGGTGTCCTTTATATTAGGACAAGTACTAAGGGTGCACTTTGTACACATATCTGGTCTCCTATATATTAGGACAAGTACTAAGGGTGCACTGTGTAGCCATATCTGGTCTCCTATATATTAGGACAAGTACTAAGGGTGCACTGTGTAGCCATATCTGGTCTCCTATATATTAGGGCAAGTACTAAGGGTGCACTGTGTAGTCACGTCTGGGTCCCCTGCATATTAGGACAAGTACTAAAGGTGCACCGTGTAGTCATGTCTGGGTCCCTATATATTAGGACAAGTACTAAGGGTGCACTGTGTAGTCATGTCCGGGTCTCCTGTATATTAGGACAAGTACTAAGGGTGCACTGTGTAGTCATGTCTGGGTCCCCTGCATATTAGGACAAGTACTAAGGGTGCACTGTGTAGCCATGTCTGGTCTCCTATATATTAGGACAAGTACTAAGGGTGCACGGTGTAGCCATGTCTTGGTCCCCTGCATATTAGGACAAGCATTAGGGTGCACTGTGTAGTCATGTCTAGGTCCCCTATATATTAGGACAAGTACTAAGGGGGCACTGTGTAGCCATGTCTGGGCCCCCTGTATATTAGGACAAGTACTAAGGGTGCACTGTGTAGCCATGTCTGGTCCCCTATATATCAGGACAAGTACTAAGGGTGTACTGTGTAGTCATGTCTGGGTCCCCTGTGTATTAGGACAAGCATTAGGGTGCACTGTGTAGTCATGTCTGGGTCCCCTATAAATTAGGACAAGTACTAAGGGTGCACTGTGCAGCCATGTCTGGGTCCCCTATATATTAGGACAAGTACTAAGGGTGCACTGTGTAGCCATGTCTGCGCCCCTTATGTATTAGAAAAAGTACTAAGGGTGCCCTGTGTAGCCATGTCTGGTCTCCTATATATTAGGACAAGAACTAAGGGTGCACTGTGTTTCCATGTCTGAGTCCCTATATATTAGGATAAGTACTAAGGGTGCACTGTGTAGTCATGTCTTAGTCCCCTACATATTAGGACAAGTACTAAGGGTGCACTGTGTAGCCATGTCTGGGTCCCCTATATATTAGGACAAGTACTAAGGGTGCACTGTGTAGCCATGTCTGCGCCCCTTATGTATTAGAACAAGTATTAAGGGTGCCCTGTGTAGCCATGTCTGGTCTCCTACATATTAGGACAAGTACTAAGGGTGCGCTGTGTACCCATATCTGGTCTCCTATATATCAGGACAATTACCAAGGTTGCACTGTGTACCCATATCTGGTCTCCTATATATTAGGACAAGTACTAAGGGTGCACTGTGTAGCCATGTCTGCGCCCCTTATGTATTAGGACAAGTACTAAGGGTGCATTGTGTAGCCACGTCTGGGTCCCTATGTATTAGGACAAGTACTAAGGGTGCACTGAGTAGACATATCTGAGTCCCATACATATATTAGGACAAGTACTAAGGGTGCACTGTGTAGCCATGTCTGGTCCCTTATATATTAGGACAAGTACTAAGGGTGCACTGTGTAGCCATGTCTGGGTCCCCTGCATATTAGGACAAGTACTAAGGGTGCACTGTGTAGCCATATCTGGTCCCTTATATATTAGGACAAGTACTAAGGGTGCACTGTGTAGCCATATCTGGTCTCCTATATATTAGGACAAGTACTAAGAGTGCACTGTGTAGCCATATTGGGTTTCCTATATATTAGGACAAGTACTAAGGGTGCACTGTGTAGCCATGTCTTGGTCCCCTGCATATTAGGACCAGTACTAAGGGTGCACTGTGTAGCCATATCTGGTCTCCTATATATTAGGACAAGTACTAAGGGTGCACTGTGTAGTCATGTCTTGGTCCCCTGAATATTAATACAAGTAGTAAGGCTGTGCTGGGTAGTCATGTCTGGGCCCCTTATGTATTAGAACAGGTAGTAAGGCTGTACTGTGTAGCCATGTCTGGGTCCCCTATATATTAGGACAAGTACTAAGGGTGCACTGTGTAGTCATGTCTGGGTCCCTATATATTAGGACAAGTACTAAGGGTGCACTGTGTAGCCATGTCTGGGTCCCCTATATATTAGGACAAGTACTAAGGGTGCACTCTGTAGTCATGTCTGGGTCACTATATATTAGGACAAGTACTAAGGGTGCACTGTGTAGTCATGTCTGGTCTCCTATATATTAGGACAAGTACTAAGGGTGCACTGTGTACCCATATCTGGTCTCCTATATATTAGGACAAGTACTAAGGGTGCACTGTGTAGCCATATCTGGTCTCCTATATATTAGGACAAGTACTAAGGGTGCACTGTGTACCCATATCTGGTCTCCTATATATTAGGACAAGTACTAAGGGTGCACTGTGTAGCCATATCTGGTCTCCTATATATTAGGGCAGGTACTAAGGGTGCACTGTGTAGTCACGTCTGGGTCCCCTGCATATTAGGACAAGTACTAAAGGTGCACTGTGTAGTCATGTCTGGGTCCCTATATATTAGGACAAGTACTAAGGGTGCACTGTGTAGTCATGTCTGGGTCTCCTGTATATTAGGACAAGTACTAAGGGTGCACTGTGTAGCCATGTCTGGGTCCCCTGCATATTAGGACAAGTACTAAGGGTGCCCTGTGTAGCCATGTCTGGTCTCCTATATATTAGGACAAGTACTAAGCGTGCACTGTGTAGCCATGTCTGGGTCCCCTGCATATTAGGACAAGTACTAAGGGTGCACTGTGTAGCCATGTCTGGTCTCCTATATATTAGGACAACTACTAAGGGTGCACGGTATAGCCATGTCTTGGTCCCCTGCATAGTAGGACAAGCATTAGGGTGCACTGTGTAGTCATGTCTGGGTCCCCTATATATTAGGAAAAGTACTAAGGGGGCACTGTGTAGCCATGTCTGGGCCCCCTGTATATTAGGACAAGTACTAAGGGTGCACTGTGTAGCCATGTCTGGTCCCCTATATATTAGGACAAGTACTAAGGGTGTACTGTGTAGTCATGTCTGAGTCCCCTGTGTATTAGGACAAGCATTAGGATGCACTGTGTAGTCATGTCTGGGTCCCCTATATATTAGGACAAGTACTAAGGGTGCACTGTGTAGCCATGTCTGGGTCCCCTATATATTAGGACAAGTACTAAGGGTGCACTGTGTAGCCATGTCTGCGCCCCTTATGTATTAGAACAAGTACTAAGGGTGCCCTGTGTGGCCATGTCTGGTCTCCTATATATTAGGACAAGTACTAAGGGTGTACTGTGTAGCCATATCTGGTCTCCTATATATTAGGGCAAGTACTAAGGGTGCACTGTGTAGTCACGTCTGGGTCCCCTGCATATTAGGACAAGTACTAAAGGTGCACTGTGTAGTCATGTCTGGGTCCCTATATATTAGGACAAGTACTAAGGGTGCACTGTGTAGTCATGTCTGGGTCTCCTGTATATTAGGACAAGTACTAAGGGTGCACTGTGTAGCCATGTCTGGGTCCCCTGCATATTAGGACAAGTACTAAGGGTGCACTGTGTAGCCATGTCTGGTCTCCTGTATATTAGGACAAGTACTAAGGGTGCACTGTGTAGCCATGTCTGGGGCCCCTATATATTAGGACAAGTACTAAGGGTGCACTCTGTAGTCATGTCTGGGTCCCTATATATTAGGACAAGTACTAAGGGTGCACTGTGTAGTCATGTCTGGGTCTCCTGTATATTAGGACAAGTACTAAGGGTGCACTGTGTAGTCATGTCTGGGTCCCCTGTATATTAGGACAAGTACTAAGGGTGCACTGTGTAGCCATATCTGGTCTCCTATATATTAGGGCAAGTACTAAGGGTGCACTGTGTAGTCACGTCTGGGTCCCCTGCATATTAGGACAAGTACTAAAGGTGCACTGTGTAGTCATGTCTGGGTCCCTATATATTAGGACAAGTACTAAGGGTGCACTGTGTAGCCATGTCTGGTCCCCTATATATTAGGACAAGTACTAAGGGTGTACTGTGTAGTCATGTCTGGCTCCCCTGTGTATGAGGACAAGCATTAGGGTGCACTGTGTAGTCATGTCTGGGTCCCCTATATATTAGGACAAGTACTAAGGGTGCACTGTGTAGCCATGTCTGGGGCCCCTATATATTAGGACAAGTACTAAGGGTGCACTCTGTAGTCATGTCTGGGTCCCTATATATTAGGACAAGTACTAAGGGTGCACTGTGTAGTCATGTCTGGTCTCCTATATATTAGGACAAGTACTAAGGGTGCACTTTGTACCCATATCTGGTCTCGTATATATTTGGACAAGTACTAAGGGTGCACTGTGTACCCATATCTGGTCTCCTATATATTAGGACAAGTACTAAGGGTGCACTGTGTAGCCATATCTGGTCTCCTATATATTAGGGCAAGTACTAAGGGTGCACTGTGTAGTCACGTCTGGGTCCCCTGCATATTAGGACAAGTACTAAAGGTGCACTGTGTAGTCATGGCTGGGTCCCTATATATTAGGACAAGTACTAAGGGTGCACTGTGTAGTCATGTCTGGGTCTCCTGTATATTAGGACAAGTACTAAGGGTGCACTGTGTAGCCATGTCTGGGTCCCCTGCATATTAGGACAAGTACTAAGGGTGCACTGTGTAGTGATGTCTGGTCTCCTATATATTAGGACAAGTACTAAGGGTGCACGGTGTAGCCATGTCTTGGTCCCCTGCATATTAGGACAAGCATTAGGGTGCACTGTGTAGTCATGTCTGGGTCCCCTATATATTAGGACAAGTACTAAGGGGGCACTGTGTAGCCATGTCTGGGCCCCCTGTATATTAGGACAAGTACTAAGGGGGCACTGTGTAGCCATGTCTGGTCCCCTATATATTAGGACAAGTACTAAGGGTGTACTGTGTAGTCATGTCTGGGTCCCCTGTGTATTAGGACAAGCATTAGGGTGCACTGTGTAGTCATGTCTGGGTCCCCTATATATTAGGACAAGTACTAAGGGTGCACTGTGTAGCCATGTCTGGGTCCCCTATATATTAGGACAAGTACTAAGGGTGCACTGTGTAGCCATGTCTGCGCCCCTTATGTATTAGAACAAGTACTAAGGGTGCCCTGTGTAGCCATGTCTAGTCTCCTACATATTAGGACAAGTACTAAGGGTGCGCTGTGTACCCATATCTGGTCTCCTATATATTAGGACAATTACCAAGGTTGCACTGTGTAGTCATGTCTGGGTCCCTATATATTAGGACAAGTACTAAGGGTGCACTGTGTAGCCATGTCTGGGTCCCTATATATTAGGACAAGTACTAAGGGTGCACTGTGTACCCATATCTGGTCTCCTATATATTATGACAAGTACTAAGGGTGCACTGTGTAGTCATGTCTGGGTCCCTATATATTAGGACAAGTACTAAGGGTGCACTGTGTAGCCATGTCTGCGCCCCTTATGTATTAGAACAAGTACTAAGGGTGCACTGTGTAGCCACGTCTGGGTCCCTATGTATTAGGACAAGTACTAAGGGTGCACTGTGTAGCCATATCTAAGTCCCATACATATATTAGGACAAGTACTAAGGGTGCACTGTGTAGCCATGTCTGGTCCTTTATATATTAGGACAAGTACTAAGCGTGCACTGTGTAGCCATGTCTGGGTCCCCTGCATATTAGGACAAGTACTAAGGGTGCACTGTGTAGCCATATCTGGTCCCTTATATATTAGGACAAGTACTAAGGGTGCCCTGTGTAGCCATGTCTGAGTCCCTATATATTAGGACAAGTACTAAGGGTGCACTGTGTTTCCATGTCTGAGTCCCTATATATTAGGATAAGTACTAAGGGTGCACTGTGTAGTCATGTCTGGGTCCCCTGTATATTATGACAAGTACTAAGGGTGCACTGTGTAGCCATGTCTGGTCCCCTATATATTAGGACAAGTACTAAGGGTGTACTGTGTAGTCATGTCTGGGTCACCTGTGTATTAGGACAAGCATTAGGGTGCACTGTGTAGTCATGTCTGGGTCTGCTATATATTAGGACAAGTACTAAGGGTGTACTGTGTAGTCATGTCTGGGTCCCCTGTGTATTAGGACAAGCATTACGGTGCACTGTGTAGTCATGTCTGGGTCCCCTATATATTAGGACAAGTACTAAGGGTGCACTGTGTAGTCATGTCTGGGTCCCTGTATATTAGGACAAGTACTAAGGGTGCACTGTGTAGCCATGTCTGCGCCCCTTATGTATTAGAACAAGTACTAAGGGTGCACTGTGCAGCCACGTCTGGGTCCCTATGTATTAGGACAAGTACTAAGGGTGCACTGTGTAGCCATATCTAAGTCCCATACATATATTAGGACAAGTACTAAGGGTGCACTGTGTAGCCATGTCTGGTCCCTTATATATTAGGACAAGTACTAAGGGTGCACTGTGTAGCCATGTCTGGGTCCCCTGCATATTAGGACAAGTACTAAGGGTGCACTGTGTAGCCATATCTGGTCCCTTATATATTAGGACAATACTAAGGGTGCACTGTGTAGCCATATCTGGTCTCCTATATATTAGGACAAGTACTAAGAGTGCACTGTGTAGCCATATTGGGTTTCCTATATATTAGGACAAGTACTAAGGGTGCACTGTGTAGCCATGTCTTGGTCCCCTGCTTATTAGGACCAGTACTAAGGGTGCACTGTGTAGCCATATCTGGTCTCCTATATATTAGGACAAGTACTAAGGGTGCACTGTGTAGTCATGTCTGGTCTCCTATATATTAGGACAAGTACTAAGGGTGCACTGTGTAGCCATATCTGGTCTCCTATATATTAGGACAAGTACTAAGGGTGCACTGTGTACCCATATCTGGTCTCCTATATATTAGGACAAGTACTAAGGGTGCACTGTGTAGCCATATCTGGTCTCCTATATATTAGGGCAAGTACTAAGGGTGCACTGTGTAGTCACCTCTGGGTCCCCTGCATATTAGGACAAGTACTAAAGGTGCACTGTGTAGTCATGTCTGGGTCCCTATATACTAGGACAAGTACTAAGGGTGCACTGTGTAGTCATGTCTGGGTCTCCTGTATATTAGGACAAGTACTAAGGGTGCACTGTGTAGCCATGTCTGGGTCCCCTGCATATTAGGACAAGTACTAAGGGTGCCCTGTGTAGCCATGTCTGGTCTCCTATATATTAGGACAAGTACTAAGCGTGCACTGTGTAGCCATGTCTGGGTCCCCTGCATATTAGGACAAGTACTAAGGGTGCACTGTGTAGCCATGTCTGGTCTCCTATATATTAGGACAACTACTAAGGGTGCACGGTGTAGCCATGTCTTGGTCCCCTGCATAGTAGGACAAGCATTAGGGTGCACTGTGTAGTCATGTCTGGGTCCCCTATATATTAGGACAACTACTAAGGGTGCACGGTGTAGCCATGTCTTGGTCCCCTGCATAGTAGGACAAGCATTAGGGTGCACTGTGTAGCCATGTCTGGGCCCCCTGTATATTAGGACAAGTACTAAGGGTGCACTGTGTAGCCATGTCTGGTCCCCTATATATTAGGACAAGTATTAAGGGTGTACTGTGTAGTCATGTCTGGGTCCCCTGTGTATTAGGACAAGCATTAGGGTGCACTGTGTAGTCATGTCTGGGTCCCCTATATATTAGGACAAGTACTAAGGGTGCACTGTGTAGCCATGTCTGGGTACCCTATATATTAGGACAAGTACTAAGGGTGCACTGTGTAGCCATGTCTGCGCCCCTTATGTATTAGAACAAGTACTAAGGGTGCCCTGTGTAGACATGTCTGGTCTCCTATATATTAGGACAAGTACTAAGGGTGCACTGTGTTTCCATGTCTGAGTCCCTATATATTAGGATAAGTACTAAGGGTGCACTGTGTAGTCATGTCTGGGTCCCCTGTATATTAGGACAAGTACTAAGGGGGCACTGTGTAGCCATGTCTGGTCCCCTATATATTCGGACAAGTACTAAGGGTGTACTGTGTAGTCATGTCTGGGTCCCCTGAGTATTAGGACAAGCTTTAGGGTGCACTGTGTAGTCATGTCTGGGTCTCCTATATATTAGGACAAGTACTAAGGGTGCACTGTGTAGCCATGTCTGGGTCCCCTATATATTAGGACAAGTACTAAGGGTGCACTGTGTAGCCATGTCTGCGCCCCTTATGTATTAGAACAAGTACTAAGGGTGCGCTGTGTACCCATATCTGGTCTCCTATATATTAGGACAATTACCAAGGTTGCACTGTGTACCCATATCTGGTCTCCTATATATTAGGACAAGTACTAAGGGTGCACTGTGTAGTCATGTCTGGGTCCCTATATATTAGGACAAGTACTAAGGGTGCACTGTGTAGCCATGTCTGCGCCCCTTATGTATTAGAACAAGTACTAAGGGTGCACTGTGTAGCCACGTCTGGGTCCCTATGTATTAGGACAAGTACTAAGGGTGCACTGTGTAGCCATATCTAAGTCCCATACATATATTAGGACAAGTACTAAGGGTGCACTGTGTAGCCATGTCTGGTCCTTTATATATTAGGACAAGTACTAAGGGTGCACTGTGTAGCCATGTCTGGGTCCCCTGCATATTAGGACAAGTACTAAGGGTGCACTGTGTAGCCATATCTGGTCCCTTATATATTAGGACAAGTACTAAGGGTGCACTGTGTAGCCATATCTGGTCTCCTATATATTAGGACAAGTACTAAGAGTCCACTGTGTAGCCATATTGGGTTTCCTATATATTAGGACAAGTACTAAGGGTGCACTGTGTAGCCATGTCTTGGTCCCCTGCATATTAGGACCAGTACTAAGGGTGCACTGTGTAGCCATATCTGGTCTCCTATATATTAGGACAAGTACTAAGGGTGCACTGTGTAGTCATGTCTTGGTCCCCTGAATATTAACACAAGTAGTAAGGCTGTGCTGGGTAGTCATGTCTGGGCCCCTTATGTATTAGAACAGGTAGTAAGGCTGTACTGTGTAGCCATGTCTGGGTCCCCTATATATTAGGACAAGTACTAAGGGTGCACTGTGTAGTCATGTCTGGGTCCCTATATATTAGGACAAGTACTAAGGGTGCACTGTGTAGCCATGTCTGGGTCCCCTATATATTAGGACAAGTACTAAGGGTGCACTCTGTAGTCATGTCTGGGTCACTATATATTAGGACAAGTACTAAGGGTGCACTGTGTAGTCATGTCTGGTCTCCTATATATTAGGACAAGTACTAAGGGTGCACTGTGTAGCCATATCTTGTCTCCTATATATTAGGACAAGTACTAAGGGTGCACTGTGTACCCATATCTGGTCTCCTATATATTAGGACAAGTACTAAGGGTGCACTGTGTAGCCATATCTGGTCTCCTATATATTAGGGCAAGCACTAAGGGTGCACTGTGTAGTCACGTCTGGGTCCCCTGCATATTAGGACAAGTACTAAAGGTGCACTTTGTAGTCATGTCTGGGTCCCTATATATTAGGACAAGTACTAAGGGTGCACTGTGTAGTCATGTCTGGGTCTCCTGTATATTAGGACAAGTACTAAGGGTGCACTGTGTAGCCATGTCTGGGTCCCCTGCATATTAGGACAGGTACTAAGGGTGCCCTGTGTAGCCATGTCTGGTCTCCTATATATTAGGACAAGTACTAAGCGTGCACTGTGTAGCCATGTCGGGGTCCCCTGCATATTAGGACAAGTACTAAGGGTGCACTGTGTAGCCATGTCTGGTCTCCTATATATTAGGACAACTACTAAGGGTGCACGGTGTAGCCATGTCTTGGTCCCCTGCATAGTAGGACAAGCATTAGGGTGCACTGTGTAGTCATGTCTGGGTCCCCTATATATTAGGACAAGTACTAAGGGGGCACTGTGTAGCCATGTCTGGGCCCCCTGTATATTAGGACAAGTACTAAGGGTGCACTGTGTAGCCATGTCTGGTCCCCTATATATTAGGACAAGTACTAAGGGTGTACTGTGTAGTCATGTCTGGGTCCCCTGTGTATTAGGACAAGCATTAGGGTGCACTGTGTAGTCATGTCTGGGTCCCCTATATATTAGGACAAGTACTAAGGGTGCACTGTGTAGCCATGTCTGGGTCCCCTATATATTAGGACAAATACTAAGGGTGCACTGTGTAGCCATGTCTGCGCCCCTTATGTATTAAAACAAGTACTAAGGGTGCCCTGTGTAGCCATGTCTGAGTCCCTATATATTAGGACAAGTACTAAGGGTGCACTGTGTTTCCATGTCTGAGTCCCTATATATTAGGATAAGTACTAAGGGTGCACTGTGTAGTCATGTCTGGGTCCCCTGTATATTATGACAAGTACTAAGGGGGCACTGTGTAGCCATGTCTGGTCCCCTATATATTAGGACAAGTACTAAGGGTGTACTGTGTAGTCATGTCTGGGTCACCTGTGTATTAGGACAAGCATTAGGGTGCACTGTGTAGTCATGTCTGGGTCTGCTATATATTAGGACAAGTACTAAGGGTGTACTGTGTAGTCATGTCTGGGTCCCCTGTGTATTAGGACAAGCATTAGGGTGTACTGTGTAGTCATGTCTGGGTCCCCTATATATTAGGACAAGTACTAAGGGTGCACTGTGTAGTCATGTCTGGGTCCCTGTATATTAGGACAAGTACTAAGGGTGCACTGTGTAGCCAAGTCTGCGCCCCTTATGTATTAGAACAAGTACTAAGGGTGCACTGTGCAGCCACGTCTGGGTCCCTATGTATTAGGACAAGTACTAAGGGTGCACTGTGTAGCCATATCTAAGTCCCATACATATATTAGGACAAGTACTAAGGGTGCACTGTGTAGCCATGTCTGGTCCCTTATATATTAGGACAAGTACTAAGGGTGCACTGTGTAGCCATGTCTGGGTCCCCTGCATATTAGGACAAGTACTAAGGGTGCACTGTGTAGCCATATCTGGTCCCTTATATATTAGGACAATACTAAGGGTGCACTGTGTAGCCATATCTGGTCTCCTATATATTAGGACAAGTACTAAGGGTGCACTGTGTAGGCATATCTGATCTCCTATATATTAGGACAGGTACTAAGGGTGCACTGTGTGGCCATGTCTGGGTCCCCTATATATTAGGACAAGTACTAAGGGTGCACTGTGTAGCCATGTCTGGTCCCCTATATATTAGGACAAGTACTAAGGGTGCACTGTGTAGTCATGTCTGGGTCCCCTGTGTATTAGGACAAGCATTAGGGTGCACTGTGTAGTCATGTCTGGGTCCCCTACATATTAGGACAAGTACTAAGTGTGCACTGTGTAGCCATGTCTGGTCTCCTATATATTAGGACAAGTACTAAGGGTGCACTGTGTAGCCATGTCTGGACTGGGAGGACTCCCCTTCCCCACTTTAGCTCCCCACTATCTATGAAATAAAACACAACAACTTGCTGGCGTTTTACGTGGGTAGGCCACAGCTTTATTTAATTTTCTCTTTTACTCCACTTTATACCCATCTTCCATGCCGCTTAAAACTGCTTTATGGAATTTTAAAACTTTTAAACATGAAAAACAACCAGGCATAAGAAAGCCCCATAATGGGCCTGTACAGCCCTTCCATCCATTGCTGGCATGGAAAAAATTACCGCCACCAAGGATGCAGCATATCCCTATGCTGCACTCCGCCCCCCACATACCAGCCACAACGCCTCCTCTACCCCGTCCTGCAAGCCTGACAAAACGTGTCGGTGCCAATATCGCTAAGGTGTACACCGTCACCCCTGAACATACCTATCTCTCTCTTTTCTAACTCCCAGTGTCTAACTGACACCCCCCCAATTGACTGAACAAATTTCGACATCTTAAAATTCACATTCTTCCTCGCTCTTTCTATCGCTTCCATATCCCGCGCTTCTCTCCAGAACCTTCTGGCCACAATGTCCGACCAGACTAAAATAACTTTATTGAAGAACTTTTTGAACCGGCATAAATCCTCCTTCATTAACGTCAGCAACTCTCCCACTTTAACTTTCCCCAGATCGTTTCCACCCGCGTGGATTACCAAAATCACTCTATCTGGGGACCGCCTGCTGCTTTGCAGCACCTCGTGGAGCAGCCCGGTCCATTTCAAACCTCGTATGCCGTGCCATTGCACGCATACGTCTTTTTGTCCCAGATGGGGACCCATCGGCCTGGCTCTAGCCCTCTTTTCGGCCCAAAATATGTAGGGGTGTCCTACCACCCACACTGTCCAATTTTGAACCTGTAGAATAAATCAAGAAAACAGGGGAAGAAATGTCCCCAACATCAAACTCATAACCATTCTTACAATACCCTCAGATCCGGCCTTACGTAGGACCGGTCCGTTTTCGATTTTCGTATACAAATTTTAATATCGACGTTCCCGAGCAAAACCTCCGAAAATTGAAGACCTCCCGGATTATTTTTACTCGTCTATACTAATTCGCCCAACCGCAATGCTGCAAAAAAGGCCAAGGAAAATGCCGCTCTAAAAAGCGCCGTTTCTTCTACGTCCGCACATACTGATCCCATTATCTTCATCATTGTGCAAAGCAGCTCGAAAGTGATCGGGCGTCTCCCATCCCGAGAAAACTTCTCTTTCTTCCAACCTTCCAGTATTTGCGTAAAAACAAAATCCTTTGTCACGTCGCGACTCCCGTGGAGGCGTAACAAAATGCTATTGCCGCAACGTGTTTCCTCGCCGCATCCACCGATGCTCCCCGCCCGCGCAGGTTCGCCAATATGTCTCTAGCCTGCTCCGCATCGGAAAAAAACCCCCGGCGACCTCAAACCATTGCTTCCAAATCGCATTATAACGCTGCCATGTGGCTTCGGTTACCGACTTACGGACCAGATTCAGGAGCTCCTTTCTATTATTTGTCACAAAAAAGCAGGGCAACATACCCCCTCGACGTCCGCCCTCGGGTGAAGCTCCCTGAATTTCGACATCTGGAATCGAGAAAGAGCGTCAGCTTTGTTATTTAAATGTCCTGGTACATGGCTCGCTTTGAACTTTGTTATGTTGTAAACAATCCAAAACCAAATGGAAAATCTTCCAGGCACACCATATTCTCCACTCTATGTGCAGTGCCAGCCTTAGTGTCAGGGCTCGAACCCAGGACCTCCTGTACTCCACTCAGCTGCTCTCTCCACTAAGCCATCCAGATCTTGTCGAAGACTGTTTATTTACCGCTCTCACCACCGTCTGGTTATCCGACCAAAAACATATACTTCTATTAGCCAACACCGGGCCCCATAGTTCAATGGCGACCATGATGGGAAAAATTTCCAACCGTGCTATGTTTCTCGTCCATCCTCTCTCGACCCAGGCCTCCGGCCACAAGGCGTTGCACCACCTGTTACCAAAAATCACGCCAAAACCGCAGGCTCCGGCTGCGTCTGATACCAGTCCCAGCTCCTCACTGTCGACTTCTTCCCTTTGGCATATTACCTGCCCATTGAAAGTTTCGAGAAAAACCTTCCATATGTGCCGGTCCGCCCTCATTTCCTTTGTCACCTTGACAAAATGATGAGGCTCCCTTGCCCCTCTCGTCGCCAAAGACAATCGCCTCGAAAAAGCGCGTCCCATGGGGATGACCCGACACGCGAAATTTAGCAGGTGCACAATCTTTTCTTCCGGTAGCCGAAAAACCATATCCTTAGTATCGATCTCGATACCTAAGAACTCCAAAGCTGTCACTGGCCCTACTGTCTTCTCCGCGGACAGGGGGACACCTGCTCTTTTCATCAGCCTCTGAAAAGATGCCAATAGAAAACCGCATACGCCTGACTCGGGGGGCCCTACGAACAAAAAATCGTCAAGATAGTGTAAAACCGAAGGGATGCCCGTTTCGAATCGAAGTATCCATTCCAAAAATGAACTGAAAACCTCAAAATAATAGCACGAAATAGAGCATCCCATCGGCAAACACCTGTCCACAAATAGCCACCTTCCAATCTACACCCCAACAGATGAAAACCATCAGGGTGTACCGGAAGCAACCTGAAAGCTGATTCAATGTCCGCCTTGGCTAACATTGCACCAGCTCCCGCCCGACGGACTAGATGCACCGCCCAAGGAAAGACGCGTACGACACCGCCGCTTGCTCTTTCGAAATCCCGTCATTGACCGAATCTCCCGCCGGAAAAGATAGATGATGGATAAGCCGGAACTTGCCCGGTTCCTTCCTCGGGACCAGCCCCAAAGGTGAAACCCGCAAGTTCCCGAATGGGGGTTCCCGAAATGGGCCCGCCATCCGACCCAATTCCACCTCCTTCAGTAACTTTTCCATCACTAACTCTTTGTTTTCTCGAGCCGATTTTAGATTGTCGCAGAGCCTAAGGGAAAAAGTCGGGTTGTGCGGTATCCGGAAACCTTCTATAAAGCCAAGATCTAATTAGTCTTGACTCCTGCGTCCTGTGGTACCGGACGAGCCACCGCTCCAGGTACCTGACGTTCACTGGGGTTCGTTCCTGCGCCAAGCACCCCTGGTGTAGCTGCTGTCCTCTGTCGCCTAAAACACCGTACCGCGGAGTGTGCTCCTTCGCACACTGAGCACTCGTGCCAAAACTTGCACGATGCGTAGAATCGGCAATGACCTTCGTTGAAGGCCCAACACGATCCGGAGGGTTTCGGTGCCGCAGGTGCCTGCTGTCCACTGGCGCCTGCAGCGGTCCCCTGAAAAAACGGCTTTATCGGCTTTTGTGAAAGAATAAGCTGGATCCACACATCCGTTGCTTTTGTGGCCCAGCTTATGTTCTTCATTCCGGAAATACGACGACGAAAATCCTCGTCGTACCGCCACCACGCCGACCCTCCGTGCAGTTTATATGCGCTATGAATGGTGTTCATATACACCAATAATTCGGGACCCTTCCGTGGACTGTGTTGACAGGCTACGTGTGCCAACATTAAAAACGCCTGTAGCCAATTATCAAATGTTTTGGCTACTTTCGCTTTTCTATCGGTCCCTCGTTCCGAAAACCGCTCCTTGTCGACAGCAATATGCTCCACCGACATTAGTGACCATATGTCCACATATGTACCATTCTTAATTTTCTCAGTTATCTCTTCCGTCAAGCCCACCCCGAGCGGGGCTACCCCGCAGAAAAGTGTGTCTGCGAACCTCAAGCCGTCACCACCCAACTCTTCGCCCCTACGACTCGCCCCTTGCGAGCTCTCGGGTGCGTGAGCCAAAGCTTTACCAACCTCGAAACGATTTACCAGCGCTTTAAGCGCCCCCATAAACTCTTCATCACACAACTCTTCGCCCCTATGACTCGCCCCTTGCGAGCTCTCGGGTGCGTGAGCAAAACCTTTTTCAACTCCAAAACGATTTACCAGCGCTTTAAGCGCACCCATAAACTCTTCGTTGTTCTTATCACTAGATGTTACCGATACATCCCAAACATTCCTGTAATGTGACTCACCCGCCTAGTTCCTCCCTGGTCCCGCCAAGAGGAAGCTCGGGCCGGGTGGCGTTGATGTACGATCCCGCCTCTGGCCTGCGTGTCGTTCCGTGCCCAAATCATGGGTGACACCATGGCTCCTCTGGCTCTGCGCACTGGATGCCCTAACGGCCGAAGCTGCCATATTGTGCCTGCTGCTGCGGGGGACGTACCTATTATCTGCGGAAGAAGCCGGCGAGAGAGATGAAGTATCGCGTGAAGCCCGAGCGTCCCGCTCCCGGCCGCTGCGCCTATCGTATGCAACCGCCGCTCCTGCCCTTCTCTGTGCGTCCAGCAAAGGGGTCTTCCTTTTCCGACCCTCATCCTCTGGAGACACCGAAGAGCTCGTAGCTACCCGCGCTCTTCTGCCTTCCCTAACCCGCTGCGCCCCCTTTTCGCGTCTGCGCCCCCCCACCCCACCATACTTACCTTGCCCTGCTGTTTGTTCCTCCCTGCCGCGCCAACTTGCTCGCTCCCTTGCCGAGCGCCCGCCTGTGCGCCGCTCGTATCTGGCGCCCTGCCATCCGCCGGATGCCCCTAATGCCACTGTTGCCTGCCGCTGCACAAAACACCCCCGCCCCTCCCCCCCCTCCCCTCTTCAGGCAGAGGGGCTGTTGCCAACGCCCCAAGCCCACTTCTCATGTATACTATGCTGCCTGCACTGTCCTCACTATCCCTACCCTCCCTTCTGTTTAGCCTCCTAACGCCTCTCTTTGTAATCCGACCCCCCCCCCTTCTCCTCCCGCTACCTCCGCTAAGATCCTCCGGGCTGAACAGGGACTCACTCCCGTAGCCCCTTGTGGCCTCCTTCCGAAGTGCAGGCCTCCCGCCGGTACTACTTCCGGCTCGCAGATCCCTCCGCCTGTTGAGGGAGACACGTGTCCCGCTCTCCCTCTCCTTCGCCATGCCCGCCTGCACCGCCACGGGATTCCCCTTGCCCGCGCAGGACTTACCCGACCTTGGCACCGCTCCTCCGCTCCTGGTGAGTGCACCTCCGGCTTCGGTTCCGCTCTCGTCCCCACTCCTGCGCTCCCCAGACCTGGCTGCATCCGCCTGGCGGTGCGACCGCGCCGCTCCACTCCCGCTCGCTCCCGCTGCTCTTGGGCTGCTTCTGCCCCCCTTCTTCGGCGTTGGGCTGGGGCTTAACCTTGCAGGTGGTTGTCTTCTTCTTTGCGGCCTCCCACGTGGTTCCGTGCCGCTGCACTCCGCCGGTGGCTCTTCTTCCATTCTCATCTCCGGTACCGCCGCCGCCGTTCGGAACTCTTCGGCCATCTTCATGAGCCACTGGGGACCCTGGCTGGCCACAGCTTCACGCATTTGTTGTGCGAGATGCTCCATCTTCAGTCTTGCTTGCAGACCTCTCCTGGTGCGACTTCTCTCTTCTTTCTCCTTCTGAGCACTGACTCCTCCTCTTCCTCCCTCTCTCTTTCCTATCCCTCTAACCCCCTCCCTGGTCGCTTCCTTCCTCTCCATCTTGTTAGCCCCGCCTCCCAGTCCCCCACAGCTTCGTTATACACTTTGCTGTTCCTCAGGTCTCCTATATATTAAGACAAATACTAGGGGTACACTGTGTAGTCATGTCTGGGTCCCTATGTATTAGGACAAGTACTAAGGGTGCACTGTGTAGCCATATTGGGTCTCCTATATATTAGGACAAGTACTAAGGGTGCACTGTGTAGCCATGTCTTGGTCCCTATATATTAGGACAAGTACTCAGGGTGCACTGTGTAGCCATGTCTCGCCTCCTATATATTAGGACAGGTACTAAGGGTGCACTGTGCAGCCATATCTGGTCCCTTATACATTAGGACAAGTACTAAGGGTGCACTGTGTAGCCATGTCTGGGCCCCCTGTATATTAGGACAAGTACTAAGGGGGCACTGTGTAGCCATGTCTGGTCCCCTATATATTAGGACAAGTACTAAGGGTGCACTGTGTAGCCACGTCTGGGTCCCAATGTATTAGGACAAGTACTAAGGGTGCACTGTGTAGCCATATCTGAGTCCCCTACATATATTAGGACAAGTACTAAGGGTGCACTGTGTAGTCATGTGTGGGTCCCTGTATATTAGGACAAGTACTAAGGGTGCACTGTGTAGTCATGTGTGGGTCCCTGTATATTAGGACAAGTACTCAGGGTGCACTGTGTAGTCATGTGTGGGTCCCTGTATATTAGGACAAGTACTAAGGGTGCACTGTGTAGTCATGTGTGGGTCCCTATATATTAGGACAAGTACTAAGGGTGCACTGTGTAGTCATGTGTGGGTCCCTGTATATTAGGACAAGTACTAAGGGTGCACTGTGTAGCCATGTCTGGGTCTCCTGTATGGTAGGACAAGTACTAAGGGTGCACTGTGTAGCCATGTCTGGGTCTCTTGTATATTAGGACAAGTACTAAGGGTGCACTGTGTAGCCATGTCTTGGTCCCCTATATATTAGGACCAGTACTAAGGGTGTACTGTGTAGTCATGTGTGGGTCCCTCTATATTAGGACAAGTACTAAGGGTGCACTGTGTAGCCATATCTGGTCTCCTATATATTAGGACAAGTACTAAGGGTGCACTGTGCACCCATATCTGGTCTCCTATATATTAGGACAAGTACTAAGGGTGCACTGTGTAGTCATGTCTTGGTCCCCTGCATATTAAGACAATTACTAAGGGTGCACTGTGTAGTCATGTCTGGCCCCCCATATATTAGGACAAGTACTAAGGGTGCCCTGTGTAGCCATGTCTGGGTCCCCTATATATTAGGACAAGTACTATGGGTGCACTGTGTAGTCATGTCTTGGTCCCCTGCATATTAGGACAAGTACTAAGGGTGCACTGTGTAGCCATATCTTTGTTCCCCTGCATATTAGGACAAGTACTAAGGGTGCACTGTGTAGCCATATCTTTGTTCCCCTGCATATTAGGACAAGTACTAAGGGTGCACTGTGTAGTCATGTCTTGGTCCCCTGCATATTAGGACAATTACTAAGGGTGCACTGTGTAGTCATGTCTGGCCCGCTATATATTAGGACAAGTACTAAGGTGCCCTGTGTAGCCATGTCTGGGTCCCCTATATATTAGGACAAGTACTATGGGTGCACTGTGTAGTCATGTCTTGGTCCCCTGCATATTAGGACAAGTACTAAGGGTGCACTGTGTAGCCATATCTTTGTTCCCCTGGATATTAGGACAAGTACAAAGGGTGCAATGTGTAGTCATGTCTGGGTCCCTATATATTAGGACAAGTACTAAGGGTGCACTGTGTAGTCATGTCTGGGTCCCTATATATTAGAACAAGTACTAAGTGTGCCCTGTGGAGCCATGTCTGGTCTCCTATATATAAGGACAAGTACTAAGGGTGCACTGTGTAGCCATGTCTGGGTCCCTATATATTAGGACAAGTACTAAGGGTGCACTGTGTAGCCATGTCTGGGTCCCTATATATTAGGAAAAGTACTAAGGGTGCACTGCGTAGCCATGTCTGGGTCCCCTGCATATTAGGACAAGTACTAAGGGTGCACTGTGTAGTCATGTCTGGGTCCCTATATATTAGGACAAGTACTATGGGTGCACTGTGTACCCATATCTGGTCTCCTATGTATTAGGACCAGTACTAAGGGTGCACTGTGTACCCATATCTGGTCTCCTATACATTAGGACAAGTACCAAGGGTGCACTGTGCACCCATATCTGGTCTTCTATATATTAGGACAAGTACTAAGGGTGCACTGTGTAGTCATGTCTGGGTCCCTATATATTAGGACAAGTACTATGGGTGCACTGTGTACCCATATCTGGTCTCCTATGTATTAGGACCAGTACTAAGAGGGCACTGTGTACCGATATCTGGTCTTGTATATATTAGGACAAGTACTAAGGGAGCACTGTGTACCCATGTCTGGTCTCCTATATATTAGGACAAGTACTAAGGGTGCACTGTGTAGCCATGTCTTGGTCCCCTGCATATTAGGACAAGTACTAAGGGTGCACTGTGTAGCCATGTTTCGCCTCCTATATATTAGGACAGGTACTAAGGGTGCACTGTGTAGCGAAATTGGGTCTCCTATATATTAGGACAAGTACTAAGGGTGCACTGTGTAGCCATGTCTTGGTCCCCTGCATATTAGGACCAGTACTAAGGGTGCACTGTGTAGCCATATCTGGTCTCCTATATATTAGGACAAGTACTAAGGGTGCACTGTGCACCCATATCTGGTCTCCTATAGTTTAGGACAAGTACTAAGGGTGCATGGTGTAGTCATGTCTGGGTCCCTATATATTAGGACAAGTACTGAGGTTGCACTGTGTAGTCATGTCTGGGTCCCTATATATTAGGACAAGTACTAAGGGTGCACTGTGTAGTCATGTCTGGGTCCCTATATATTAGAACAAGTACTAACTGTGCCCTCTGGAGCCATGTCTGGTCTCCTATATATTAGGACAAGTACTAAGGGTGCACTGTGTAGCCATGTCTGGTCTCCTATATATTAGGACCAGTACTAAGGGTGCACTGTGTAGCCATGTCTGGTCCCCTATAAATTAGGACAAGTACTAAAGGTGCACTGTGTAGTCATGTCTGGGCCCCCTGTATATTAGGACAAGTACTAAGGGTGCACTGTGTAGTCATGTCTGGGTCTCCTGTATATTAGGACAAGTACTAAGGGTGCACTGTGTAGCCATGTCTGGTCCCCTGCATATTAGGACAAGTACTAAGGGTGCACTGTGTAGCCATGTCTGGTCCCCTGCATATTAGGACAAGTATTAAGGGTGTACTGTGTAGTCATGTCTGGGTCCCCTGTGTATTAGGACAAGCATTAGGGTGCACTGTGTAGTCATGTCTGGGTCCCCTATATATTAGGACAAGTACTAAGGGTGCACTGTGTAGCCATGTCTGGGTCCCCTATATATTAGGACAAGTACTAATGGTGCACTGTGTAGCCATGTCTGCGCCCCTTATGTATTAGAACAAGTACTAAGGGTGCACTGTGTAGCCACGTCTGGATCCCTATGTATTAGGACAAATACTAAGGGAGCACTGTGTAGCCATGTCTGAGTCCCTATATATTAGGATAAATACTAAGGGTGCACTGTGTAGCCATGTCTGGGTCCCCTATATATTAGGACAAGTACTAAGGGTGCACTGTGTAGCTATGTCTGGGTCCCCTATATATTAGGACAAGTACTAAGGGTGCACTGTGTAGCCATGTCTGGGTCTCCTGTATGTTAGGACAAGTACTAAGGGTGCACTGTGTAGCCATGTCTTGGTCCCCTGCATATTAGGACAAGTACTAAGGGTGCACTGTGTAGCCATGTCTTTGTTCCCCTGCATATTAGGACAAGTACTAAGGCTGTATTGTGTAGCCATGTCTGCGCCCCTTATGTATTAGAACAAGTACTAAGGGTGCACTGTGTAGCCATGTCTGGGTCCCCTGCATATTAGGACAAGTACTAAGGGTGCACTGTGTAGCCATGTCTTTGTTCCCCTGCATATTAGGACAAGTACTAAGGGTGCACTGTGTGGCCATGTCTTGGTCCCCTATATATTAGGACAAGTACTAAGGGTGCACTGTGTAGCCATGTCTGGTCCCTTATATATTAGGACAAGTAATAAGGGTGTACTGTGTAGCCATGTCTGGTCCCCTATATATTAGGACAAGTACTAAGGGTGCACTGTGTAGCCATGTCTGGTCCCCTATATATTAGGACAAGTACTAAGGGTGTACTGTGTAGCCATGTCTGGTCCCTTATATATTAGGACAAGTACTAAGGGGGCACTGTGTAGCCATGTCTGGTCCCCAATATATTATTACAAGTACTAAGGGTGCACTGTGTAGTCATGTCTGGGTCCCCTATATATTAGGACAAGTACTAAGGGTGCACTGTGTAGCCATGTCTGGGTCCCCTATATATAAGGACAAGTACTAAGGGTGTACTGTGTAGCCATGTCTGGTCCCCTATATATTAGGACAAGTACTAAGGGTGCACTGTGTAGTCATGTCTGGGTCTGCTATATATTAGGACAAGTACTAAGGGTGCACTGTGTAGCCATGTCTGGGCCCCCTGTATATTAGGACAAGTACTAAGGGGGCACTGTGTAGCCATGTCTGGTCCCCTATATATTAGGACAAGTACTAAGGGTGTACTGTGTAGTCATGTCTGGGTCCCCTGTGTATTAGGACAAGCATTAGGGTGCACTGTGTAGTCATGTCTGGGTCCCCTATATATTAGGACAAGTACTAAGGGTGCACTGTGTAGCCACGTCTGGATCCCTATGTATTAGGACAAGTACTAAGCGTGCACTGTGTAACCATGTCTGAGTCCCTATATATTAGGACAAGTACTAAGGGTGCACTGTGTAGCCATGTCTGGGTCCCCTATATATTAGGACAAGTACTAAGGGTGCACTGTGTAGCTATGTCTGGTTCCCCTATATATTAGGACAAGTACTAAGGGTGCACTGTGTAGTCATGTCTGGTTCCCCTATATATTAGGACAAGTACTAAGGGTGCACTGTGTAGCTATGTCTGGGTCTCCTGTATGTTAGGACAAGTACTAAGGGTGTACTGTGTAGCCTTGTCTTTGTTCCCCTGCATATTAGGACAAGTACTAAGGCTGTATTGTGTAGCCATGTCTGCGCCCCTTATGTATTAGAACTAGTACTAAGGGTGCACTGTGTAGCCATGTCTGGGTCTCCTGTATGTTAGGACAAGTACTAAGGGTGCACTGTGTAGCCATGTCTTGGTCCCCTGCATATTAGGACAAGTACTAAGGGTGCACTGTGTAGCCATGTCTTTGTTCCCCTGCATATTAGGACAAGTACTAAGGCTGTATTGTGTAGCCATGTCTGCGCCCCTTATGTATTAGAACAAGTACTAAGGGTGCACTGTGTAGCCATGTCTGGGTCCCCTGCATTTTAGGACAAGTACTAAGGGTGCACTGTGTAGCCATGTCTTTGTTCCCCTGCATATTAGGACAAGTACTAAGGGTGCACTGTGTGGCCATGTCTTGGTCCCCTATATATTAGGACAAGTACTAAGGGTGCACTGTGTAGCCATGTCTGGTCCCTTATATATTAGGACAAGTAATAAGGGTGTACTGTGTAGCCATGTCTGGTCCCCTATATATTAGGACAAGTACTAAGGGTGCACTGTGTAGCCATGTCTGGTCCCCTATATATTAGGACAAGTACTAAGGGTGCACTGTGTAGCCATGTCTGGGTCCCCTATATATAAGGACAAGTACTAAGGGTGTACTGTGTAGCCATGTCTGGTCCCCTATATATTAGGACAAGTACTAAGGGTGCACTGTGTAGTCATGTCTGGGTCCGCTATATATTAGGACAAGTACTAAGGGTGCACTGTGTAGCCATGTCTGGTCTCCTATATATTAGGACAAGTACTAAGGGTGCACTGTGTAGCCATGTCTGGGTCTGCTATATATTAGGACAAGTACTAAGGGTGCACTGTGTAGCCATGTCTGGGCCCCCTGTATATTAGGACAAGTACTAAGGGGGCACTGTGTAGCCATGTCTGGTCCCCTATATATTAGGACAAGTACTAAGGGTGTACTGTGTAGTCATGTCTGGGTCCCCTGTGTATTAGGACAAGCATTAGGGTGCACTGTGTAGTCATGTCTGGGTCCCCTATATATTAGGACAAGTACTAAGGGTGCACTGTGTAGCCACGTCTGGATCCCTATGTATTAGGACAAGTACTAAGGGTGCACTGTGTAGCCATGTCTGGATCCCTATGTATTAGGACAAGTACTAAGCGTGCACTGTGTAGCCATGTCTGAGTCCCTATATATTAGGATAAGTACTAAGGGTGCACTGTGTAGCCATGTCTGGGTCCCCTATATATTAGGACAAGTACTAAGGGTGCACTGTGTAGCTATGTCTGGGTCCCCTATATATTAGGACAAGTACTAAGGGTGCACTGTGTAGTCATGTCTGGTTCCCCTATATATTAGGACAAGTACTAAGGGTGCACTGTGTAGCTATGTCTGGGTCTCCTGTATGTTAGGACAAGTACTAAGGGTGCACTGTGTAGCCACGTCTGGATCCCTATGTATTAGGACAAGTACTAAGCGTGCACTGTGTAACCATGTCTGAGTCCCTATATATTAGGATAAGTACTAAGGGTGCACTGTGTAGCCATGTCTGGGTCCCCTATATATTAGGACAAGTACTAAGGGTGCACTGTGTAGCTATGTCTGGGTCCCCTATATATTAGGACAAGTACTAAGGGTGCACTGTGTAGTCATGTCTGGTTCCCCTATATATTAGGACAATTACTAAGGGTGCACTGTGTAGCTATGTCTGGGTCTCCTGTATGTTAGGACAAGTACTAAGGGTGCACTGTGTAGCCATGTCTTTGTTACCCTGCATATAAGGACAAGTACTAAGGCTGTATTGTGTAGCCATGTCTGCGCCCCTTATGTATTAGAACTAGTACTAAGGGTGCACTGTGTAGCCATGTCTGGGTCCTCTGTATATTAGGACAAGTACTAAGGGTGCACTGTGTAGCCATGTCTGGGTCCCCTATATATAAGGACAAGTACTAAGGGTGTACTGTGTAGCCATGTCTGGTCCCCTATATATTAGGACAAGTACTAAGGGTGCACTGTGTAGTCATGTCTGGGTCTGCTATATATTAGGACAAGTACTAAGGGTGCACTGTGTAGCCATGTCTGGGCCCCCTGTATATTAGGACAAGTACTAAGGGGGCACTGTGTAGCCATATCTGGTCCCCTATATATTAGGACAAGTACTAAGGGTGTACTGTGTAGTCATGTCTGGGTCCCCTGTGTATTAGGACAAGCATTAGGGTGCACTGTGTAGTCATGTCTGGGTCCCCTATATATTAGGACAAGTACTAAGGGTGCACTGTGTAGCCACGTCTGGATCCCTATGTATTAGGACAAGTACTAAGGGTGCACTGTGTAGCCATGTCTGGATCCCTATGTATTAGGACAAGTACTAAGCGTGCACTGTGTAACCATGTCTGAGTCCCTATATATTAGGACAAGTACTAAGGGTGCACTGTGTAGCCATGTCTGGGTCCCCTATATATTAGGACAAGTACTAAGGGTGCACTGTGTAGTCATGTCTGGGTCTCCTGTATGTTAGGACAAGTACTAAGGGTGCACTGTGTAGCCACGTCTGGATCCCTATGTATTAGGACAAGTACTAAGCGTGCACTGTGTAACCATGTCTGAGTCCCTATATATTAGGACAAGTACTAAGGGTGCACTGTGTAGCCATGTCTGGGTCCCCTATATATTAGGACAAGTACTAAGGGTGCACTGTGTAGCTATGTCTGGGTCCCCTATATATTAGGACAAGTACTAAGGGTGCACTGTGTAGTCATGTCTGGTTCCCCTATATATTAGGACAAGTACTAAGGGTGCACTGTGTAGCTATGTCTGGGTCTCCTGTATGTTAGGACAAGTACTAAGGGTGCACTGTGTAGCCTTGTCTTTGTTCCCCTGCATATTAGGACAAGTACTAAGGCTGTATTGTGTAGCCATGTCTGCGCCCCTTATGTATTAGAACTAGTACTAAGGGTGCACTGTGTAGCCATGTCTGGGTCTCCTGTATGTTAGGACAAGTACTAAGGGTGCACTGTGTAGCCATGTCTTGGTCCCCTGCATATTAGGACAAGTACTAATGGTGCACTGTGTAGCCATGTCTTTGTTCCCCTGCATATTAGGACAAGTACTAAGGCTGTATTGTGTAGCCATGTCTGCGCCCCTTATGTATTAGAACAAGTACTAAGGGTGCACTGTGTAGCCATGTCTGGGTCCCCTGCATATTAGGACAAGTACTAAGGGTGCACTGTGTAGCCATGTCTTTGTTCCCCTGCATATTAGGACAAGTACTAAGGGTGCACTGTGTGGCCATGTCTTGGTCCCCTATATATTAGGACAAGTACTAAGGGTGCACTGTGTAGCCATGTCTGGTCCCTTATATATTAGGACAAGTAATAAGGGTGTACTGTGTAGCCATGTCTGGTCCCCTATATATTAGGACAAGTACTAAGGGTGCACTGTGTAGCCATGTCTGGTCCCCTATATATTAGGACAAGTACTAAGGGTGTACTGTGTAGCCATGTCTGGTCCCTTATATATTAGGACAAGTACTAAGGGGGCACTGTGTAGCCATGTCTGGTCCCCAATATATTATTACAAGTACTAAGGGTGCACTGTGTAGTCATGTCTGGGTCCCCTATATATTAGGACAAGTACTAAGGGTGCACTGTGTAGCCATGTCTGGTCCCCTATATATTAGGACAAGTACTAAGGGTGCACTGTGTAGCCATGTCTGGGTCCCCTATATATAAGGACAAGTACTAAGGGTGTACTGTGTAGCCATGTCTGGTCCCCTATATATTAGGACAAGTACTAAGGGTGCACTGTGTAGTCATGTCTGGGTCCGCTATATATTAGGACAAGTACTAAGGGTGCACTGTGTAGCCATGTCTGGTCTCCTATATATTAGGACAAGTACTAAGGGTGCACTGTGTAGCCATGTCTGGGTCTGCTATATATTAGGACAAGTACTAAGGGTGCACTGTGTAGCCATGTCTGGGCCCCCTGTATATTAGGACAAGTACTAAGGGGGCACTGTGTAGCCATGTCTGGTCCCCTATATATTAGGACAAGTACTAAGGGTGTACTGTGTAGTCATGTCTGGATCCCTATGTATTAGGACAAGTACTAAGGGTGCACTGTGTAGTCATGTCTGGTTCCCCTATATATTAGGACAAGTACTAAGGGTGCACTGTGTAGCTATGTCTGGGTCTCCTGTATGTTAGGACAAGTACTAAGGGTGCACTGTGTAGCCACGTCTGGATCCCTATGTATTAGGACAAGTACTAGGCGTGCACTGTGTAACCATGTCTGAGTCCCTATATTAGGATAAGTACTAAGGGTGCACTGTGTAGCCATGTCTTGGTCCCCTATATATTAGGACAAGTACTAAGGGTGCACTGTGTAGCTATGTCTGGGTCCCCTATATATTAGGACAAGTACTAAGGGTGCACTGTGTAGTCATGTCTGGTTCCCCTATATATTAGGACAATTACTAAGGGTGCACTGTGTAGCTCTGTCTGGGTCTCCTGTATGTTAGGACAAGTACTAAGGGTGCACTGTGCAGCCATGTCTTTGTTACCCTGCATATTAGGACAAGTACTAAACCTGTATTGTGTAGCCATGTCTGCACCACTTATGTATTAGAACTAGTACTAAGGGTGCACTGTGTAGCCATGTCTGGGTCCTCTGTATATTAGGACAAGTACTAAGGGTGCACTGTGTAGCCATGTCTGAATCCTCTATATATTAGGACAAGTACTAAGGGTGCACTGTGTGGCCATGTCTGGGTCCCCTATATATTAGGACAAGTACTAAGGGTGTATTGTGTAGCCATGTCTGGTCCCCTATATATTAGGACAAGTACTAAGAGTGCACTGTGTAGTCATGTCTGGGTCCCCTTTATATTAGGACAAGTACTAAGGGTGCACTGTGTAGCCATGTCTGGTCCCCTATATATTAGGACAAGTACTAAGGGTGCACTGTGTAGTCATGTCTGGGTCCCCTATATATTAGGACAAGTACTAAGGGTGTACTGTGTAGCCATGTCTGGTCCCCTATATATTAGGACAAGTACTAAGGGTGCACTGTGTAGTCATGTCTGGGTCCCCTATATATTAGAACAAGTACTAAGGGTGCACTGTGTAGCCATGTCTGGTCCCCTATATATTAGGACAAGTACTAAGGGTGTACTGTGTAGTCATGTCTGGGCCCCCTGTTTATTAGGACAAGTACTAAGGGGGCACTGTGTAGCCATGTCTGGTCCCCTAAATATTAGGACATGTACTAAGGGTGTACTGTGTAGTCATGTCTGGGTCCCCTGTTTATTAGGACAAGCATTAGGGTGCACTGTGTAGTCATGTCTGGGTCCCCTATATATTAGGACAAGTACTAAGGGTGCACTGTGTAGCTATGTCTGGGTCCCCTATATATTAGGACAAGTACTAAGGGTGCACTGTGTAGCCATATCTGGTGTCCTATATATTAGGACAAGTACTAAGGGTGCACTGTGTAGCCATGTCTGGGTCCCCTGCATATTAGGACAAGTACTAAGGGTGCACTGTGTAGCCATGTCTGGGCCCCCTGTTTATTAGGACAAGTACTAAGGGGGCACTGTGTAGCCATGTCTGGTCCCCTATATATTAGGACAAGTACTAAGGGTGCACGGTGTAGCCATGTCTTGGTCCCCTGCATATTAGGACAAGCATTAGGGTGCACTGTGTAGTCATGTCTGGGTCACCTATATATTAGGACAAGTACTAAGGGTGCACTGTGTAGCCATGTCTGGGTCTCCTATATATTAGTACAAGTACAAAGGGTGCACTGTGTACCCATGTCTGGTCTCCTATATATTAGGACAAGTACTAAGGGTGCACTGTGTAGTCATGTCTTGGTCCCTATATATTAGGACAAGTACTAAGGGTGCACTGTGTAGCCATATCTGGTCTCCTATATATTAGGACAAGTACTAAGGGTGCACTGTGTAGCCATGTCTGGTCTCCTATGTATTAGGACAAGTACTAAGGGTGCACTGTGTAGCCATATCTGGTCTCCTATATATTAGGACAAGTACTAAGGGTGCACTGTGTAGCCATGTCGTGGTCCCCTGCATATTAGGACAAGCATTAGGGTGCACTGTGTAGTCATGTCTGGGTCCCCTATATATTAGGACAAGTACTAAGGGTGCACTGTGTAGCCATGTCTGGGTCTCCTGTATATTAGGATAAGTACTAAGGGTGCACTGTGTAGCCATGTCTGGGCCCCCTGTATATTAGGACAAGTACTAAGGGTGCACTGTGTAGCCATGTCTGGGTCTCCTATATATTAGGACAAGTACTAAGGGTGCGCTGTGTAGTCATGTCTGGGTCTCCTGTATATTAGGATAAGTACTAAGGGTGCACTGTGTAGCCTTGTCTGGGCCCCCTGTATATTAGGACAAGTACTAAGGGTGCACTGTGTAGCCATGTCTGTTCCTCTATATATTAGGACAAGTACTAAGGGTGCACTGTGTAGTCATGTCTGGGTCTCCTGTATATTAGGACAAGTACTAAGGGTGCACTGTGTAGTCATGTCCGGTCCCCTATATATTAGGACAAGTACTAAGGGTACACTGTGTAGTCATGTCTGGTCCCCTATATATTAGGACAAGTACTAAGGGTGCACTGTGTAGCCATATCTGGTCCCCTATATATTAGGACAAGTACTAAGGGTGCACTGTGTAGCCATGTCTGGTCTCCTATATATTAGGACTAGTACTAAGGGTGCACTGTGTACCCATATCTGGTCTCCTACATATTAGGACAAGTACTAAGGGTGCACTGTGTAGCCATATCTGGTCTCCTACATATTAGGACAAGTACTAAGGGTGCACTGTGTAGTCACGTCTGGGTCCCCTGCATATTAGGACAAGTACTATGGGTGCACTGTGTAGCCATATCTGGTCCCCTATATATTAGGACAAGTACTAAGGGTGCACTGTGTACCCATATCTGGTCTCCTATATATTAGGACAAGTACTAAGGGTGCACTGTGTAGTCATGTCTGGGTCTCCTGTATATTAGGACAAGTACTAAGGGTGCACTGTATAGCCATGTCTGGTCTCCTATATATTAGGACAAGTACTAAGCGTGCACTGTGTAGTCATGTCTGGGTCTCTATATATTAGGACAAGTACTAAGGGTGCACTGTGTAGCCATGTCTTTGTTCCCCTGCATATTAGGACAAGTACTAAGGGTGCACTATGTGGCCATGTCTGAGTCCCCTATATATTAGGACAAGTACTAAGGGTGCACTGTGTAGCCATGTCTGGTCCCCTATATATTAGGACAAGTACTAAGGGTGCACTGTGTAGCCATGTCTGGGTCCCTATATATTAGGATAAGTACTAAGGGTGCACTGTGTAGCCATGTCTGGTCCCCTATATATTAGGACAAGTACTAAGGCTGTACTGTGTAGTCATGTCTGGGTCCCCTGTGTATTAGGACAAGCATTAGGGTGCACTGTGTAGTCATGACTGGGTCCCCTATATATTAGGACAAGTACTAAGGGTGCACTGTGTAGCCATGTCTGGGTCCCCTATATATTAGGACAAGTACTAAGGGTGCACTGTGTAGCCATGTCTGGTCCCCTATATATTAGTACAAGTACAAAGGGTGCACTGTGTACCCATGTCTGGTCTCCTATATATTAGGACAAGTACTAAGGGTGCACTGTGTACCCATATCTGGTCTCCTACATATTAGGACAAGTACTAAGGGTGCACTGTGTAGCCATATCTGGTCTCCTATATATTAGGACAAGTACTAAGGGTGCACTGTGTAGTCACGTCTGGGTCCCCTGCATATTAGGACAAGTACTAAGGGTGCACTGTGTAGCCATATCTGGTCCCCTATATATTAGGACAAGTACTAAGGGTGCACTGTGTACCCATATCTGGTCTCCTATATATTAGGACAAGTACTAAGGGTGCACTGTGTAGTCATGTCTGGGTCTCCTGTATATTAGGACAAGTACTAAGGGTGCACTGTATAGCCATGTCTGGTCTCCTATATATTAGGACAAGTACTAAGGGTGCACTGTGTAGCCATGTCTGGTCCCCTATATATTAGGACAAGTACTAAAGGTGTACTGTGTAGCCATGTCTTGGTCCCCTGCATATTAGGACAATCATTAGGGTGCACTGTGTAGTCATGTCTTGGTCCCCTATATATTAGGACAAGTACTAAGGGTGCACTGTATAGCCATGTCTGAGTCCCAATATATTAGGATAAGTACTAAGGGTGCACTGTGTAGCCATGTCTGGGTCCCCTATATATTAGGACAAGTACTAAGGGTGTACTGTGTAGCCATGTCTGAGTCCCTATATATTAGGATAAGTACTAAGGGTGCATTGTGTAGCCATGTCTGGGTCTCCTATATATTAGGACAAGTACTAAGGGTGCACTGTGTAGTCATGTCTGGGTCTCCTGTATATTAGGATAAGTACTAAGGGTGCACTGTGTAGCCATGTCTGGTCCCCTATATATTATGACAAGTACTAAGGGTGTACTATGTAGTCATGTCTGGGTCCCCTGTGTATTAGGACAAGCATTAGGGTGCACTGTGTAGTCATGTCTGGGTCCCCTATATATTGGGATAAGTACTAAGGGTGCACTGTGTAGCCATGTCTGCGCCCCTTATGTATTAGAACAAGTACTAAGGGTGCACTGTGTAGCCACGTCTGGATCCCTATGTATTAGGACAAGTACTAAGGGAGCACTGTGTAGCCATGTCTGAGTCCCTATTTATTAGGATAAGTACTAAGGGTGCACTGTGTAGCCATGTCTGGGTCCCCTATATATTAGGACAAGTACTAAGGGTGCACTGTGTAGCCATGTCTGGGTCCCCTATATATTAGGACAAGTACTAAGGGTGCACTGTGTAGCCATGTCTGGTCTCCTATATATTAGGACAAGTACTAAGGGTGCACTGTGTAGTCATGTCTTGGTCCCTATATATTAGGACAAGTACTAAGGGTGCACTGTGTAGCCATATCTGGTCTCCTATATATTAGGACAAGTACTAAGGGTGCACTGTGTAGCCATGTCTGGTCTCCTATGTATTAGGGCAAGTACTAAGGGTGCACTGTGTAGCCACGTCTGGATCCCTATGTATTAGGACAAGTACTAAGGGAGCACTGTGTAGCCATGTCTGAGTCCCTATATATTAGGATAAGTACTAAGGGTGCACTGTGTAGCCATGTCTGGGTCCCCTATATATTAGGACAAGTACTAAGGGTGCACTGTGTAGCCATGTCTGGGTCCCCTATATATTAGGACAAGTACTAAGGGTGCACTGTGTAGCCATGTCTGGTCTCCTATATATTAGGACAAGTACTAAGGGTGCACTGTGTAGTCATGTCTTGGTCCCTATATATTAGGACAAGTACTAAGGGTGCACTGTGTAGCCATATCTGGTCTCCTATATATTAGGACAAGTACTAAGGGTGCACTGTGTAGCCATGTCGTGGTCCCCTGCATATTAGGACAAGCATTAGGGTGCACTGTGTAGTCATGTCTGGGTCCCCTATATATTAGGACAAGTACTAAGGGTGCGCTGTGTAGTCATGTCTGGGTCTCCTGTATATTAGGACAAGTACTAAGGGTGCACTGTGTAGCCATGTCTGGTCTCCTATATATTAGGACAAGTACTAAGGGTGCACTGTGTAGTCATGTCTTGGTCCCTATATATTAGGACAAGTACTAAGGGTGCACTGTGTAGCCATGTCTGGGCCCCCTGTATATTAGGACAAGTACTAAGGGTGCACTGTGTAGCCATGTCTGGGTTTCCTATATATTAGGACAAGTACTAAGGGTGCGCTGTGTAGTCATGTCTGGGTCTCCTGTATATTAGGATAAGTACTAAGGGTGCACTGTGTAGCCTTGTCTGGGCCCCCTGTATATTAGGACAAGTACTAAGGGTGCACTGTGTAGCCATGTCTGTTCCTCTATATATTAGGACAAGTACTAAGGGTGCACTGTGTAGTCATGTCTGGGTCTCCTGTATATTAGGACAAGTACTAAGGGTGCACTGTGTAGTCATGTCCGGTCCCCTATATATTAGGACAAGTACTAAGGGTACACTGTGTAGTCATGTCTGGTCCCCTATATATTAGGACAAGTACTAAGGGTGCACTGTGTAGCCATATCTGGTCCCCTATATATTAGGACAAGTACTAAGGGTGCACTGTGTAGCCATGTCTGGTCTCCTATATATTAGGACTAGTACTAAGGGTGCACTGTGTACCCATATCTGGTCTCCTACATATTAGGACAAGTACTAAGGGTGCACTGTGTAGCCATATCTGGTCTCCTACATATTAGGACAAGTACTAAGGGTGCACTGTGTAGTCACGTCTGGGTCCCCTGAATATTAGGACAAGTACTATGGGTGCACTGTGTAGCCATATCTGGTCCCCTATATATTAGGACAAGTACTAAGGGTGCACTGTGTACCCATATCTGGTCTCCTATATATTAGGACAAGTACTAAGGGTGCACTGTGTAGTCATGTCTGGGTCTCCTGTATATTAGGACAAGTACTAAGTGTGCACTGTGTAGCCATGTCTGTATTCTCCTGTATATTAGGACAAGTACTAATGGTGCACTGTATAGCCATGTCTGGTCTCCTATATATTAGGACAAGTACTAAGCGTGCACTGTGTAGTCATGTCTGGGTCTCTATATATTAGGACAAGTACTAAGGGTGCACTGTGTAGCCATGTCTTTGTTCCCCTGCATATTAGGACAAGTACTAAGGGTGCACTATGTGGCCATGTCTGAGTCCCCTATATATTAGGACAAGTACTAAGGGTGCACTGTGTAGCCATGTCTGGTCCCCTATATATTAGGACAAGTACTAAGGGTGCACTGTGTAGCCATGTCTGGGTCCCTATATATTAGGATAAGTACTAAGGGTGCACTGTGTAGCCATGTCTGGTCCCCTATATATTAGGACAAGTACTAAGGCTGTACTGTGTAGTCATGTCTGGGTCCCCTGTGTATTAGGACAAGCATTAGGGTGCACTGTGTAGTCATGACTGGGTCCCCTATATATTAGGACAAGTACTAAGGGTGCACTGTGTAGCCATGTCTGGGTCCCCTATATATTAGGACAAGTACTAAGGGTGCACTGTGTAGCCATGTCTGGTCCCCTATATATTAGTACAAGTACAAAGGGTGCACTGTGTACCCATGTCTGGTCTCCTATATATTAGGACAAGTACTAAGGGTGCACTGTGTACCCATATCTGGTCTCCTACATATTAGGACAAGTACTAAGGGTGCACTGTGTAGCCATATCTGGTCTCCTATATATTAGGACAAGTACTAAGGGTGCACTGTGTAGTCACGTCTGGGTCCCCTGCATATTAGGACAAGTACTAAGGGTGCACTGTGTAGCCATATCTGGTCCCCTATATATTAGGACAAGTACTAAGGGTGCACTGTGTACCCATATCTGGTCTCCTATATATTAGGACAATTACTAAGGGTGCACTGTGTAGTCATGTCTGGCTCTCCTGTATATTAGGACAAGTACTAAGGGTGCACTGTATAGCCATGTCTGGTCTCCTATATATTAGGACAAGTACTAACGGTGCACTGTGTAGCCATGTCTGGTCCCCTATATATTAGGACAAGTACTAAAGGTGTACTGTGTAGCCATGTCTTGGTCCCCTGCATATTAGGACAATCATTAGGGTGCACTGTGTAGTCATGTCTGGGTCCCCTATATATTAGGACAAGTACTAAGGGTGCACTGTATAGCCATGTCTGAGTCCCTATATATTAGGATAAGTACTAAGGGTGCACTGTGTAGCCATGTCTGGGTCCCCTATATATTAGGACAAGTACTAAGGGTGTACTGTGTAGCCATGTCTGAGTCCCTATATATTAGGATAAGTACTAAGGGTGCATTGTGTAGCCATGTCTGGGTCTCCTATATATTAGGACAAGTACTAAGGGTGCACTGTGTAGTCATGTCTGGGTCTCCTGTATATTAGGATAAGTACTAAGGGTGCACTGTGTAGCCATGTCTGGTCCCCTATATATTATGACAAGTACTAAGGGTGTACTATGTAGTCATGTCTGGGTCCCCTGTGTATTAGGACAAGCATTAGGGTGCACTGTGTAGTCATGTCTGGGTCCCCTATATATTGGGATAAGTACTAAGGGTGCACTGTGTAGCCATGTCTGCGCCCCTTATGTATTAGAACAAGTACTAAGGGTGCACTGTGTAGCCACGTCTGGATCCCTATGTATTAGGACAAGTACTAAGGGAGCACTGTGTAGCCATGTCTGAGTCCCTATATATTAGGATAAGTACTAAGGGTGCACTGTGTAGCCATGTCTGGGTCCCCTATATATTAGGACAAGTACTAAGGGTGCACTGTGTAGCCATGTCTGGGTCCCCTATATATTAGGACAAGTACTAAGGGTGCACTGTGTAGCCATGTCTGGTCTCCTATATATTAGGACAAGTACTAAGGGTGCACTGTGTAGTCATGTCTTGGTCCCTATATATTAGGACAAGTACTAAGGGTGCACTGTGTAGCCATATCTGGTCTCCTATATATTAGGACAAGTACTAAGGGTGCACTGTGTAGCCATGTCTGGTCTCCTATGTATTAGGGCAAGTACTAAGGGTGCACTGTGTAGCCACGTCTGGATCCCTATGTATTAGGACAAGTACTAAGGGAGCACTGTGTAGCCATGTCTGAGTCCCTATATATTAGGATAAGTACTAAGGGTGCACTGTGTAGCCATGTCTGGGTCCCCTATATATTAGGACAAGTACTAAGGGTGCACTGTGTAGCCATGTCTGGGTCCCCTATATATTAGGACAAGTACTAAGGGTGCACTGTGTAGCCATGTCTGGTCTCCTATATATTAGGACAAGTACTAAGGGTGCACTGTGTAGTCATGTCTTGGTCCCTATATATTAGGACAAGTACTAAGGGTGCACTGTGTAGCCATATCTGGTCTCCTATATATTAGGACAAGTACTAAGGGTGCACTGTGTAGCCATGTCGTGGTCCCCTGCATATTAGGACAAGCATTAGGGTGCACTGTGTAGTCATGTCTGGGTCCCCTATATATTAGGACAAGTACTAAGGGTGCGCTGTGTAGTCATGTCTGGGTCTCCTGTATATTAGGACAAGTACTAAGGGTGCACTGTGTAGCCATGTCTGGTCTCCTATATATTAGGACAAGTACTAAGGGTGCACTGTGTAGTCATGTCTTGGTCCCTATATATTAGGAAAAGTACTAAGGGTGCACTGTGTAGCCATGTCTGGGCCCCCTGTATATTAGGACAAGTACTAAGGGTGCACTGTGTAGCCATGTCTGGGTCTCCTATATATTAGGACAAGTACTAAGGGTGCGCTGTGTAGTCATGTCTGGGTCTCCTGTATATTAGGATAAGTACTAAGGGTGCACTGTGTAGCCATATCTGGTCTCCTACATATTAGGACAAGTACTAAGGGTGCACTGTGTAGTCACGTCTGGGTCCCCTGCATATTAGGACAAGTACTAAGGGTGCACTGTGTAGCCATATCTGGTCCCCTATTTATTAGGACAAGTACTAAGGGTGCACTGTGTACCCATATCTGGTCTCCTATATATTAGGACAAGTACTAAGGGTGCACTGTGTAGTCATGTCTGGGTCTCCTGTATATTAGGACAAGTACTAAGGGTGCACTGTGTAGCCATGTCTGTATTCTCCTGTATATTAGGACAAGTACTAAGGGTGCACTGTATAGCCATGTCTGGTCTCCTATATATTAGGACAAGTACTAAGCGTGCACTGTGTAGTCATGTCTGGGTCTCTATATATTAGGACAAGTACTAAGGGTGCACTGTGTAGCCATGTCTTTGTTCCCCTGCATATTAGGACAAGTACTAAGGGTGCACTATGTGGCCATGTCTGAGTCCCCTATATATTAGGACAAGTACTAAGGGTGCACTGTGTAGCCATGTCTGGTCCCCTATATATTAGGACAAGTACTAAGGGTGCACTGTGTAGCCATGTCTGGGTCCCTATATATTAGGATAAGTACTAAGGGTGCACTGTGTAGCCATGTCTGGTCCCCTATATATTAGGACAAGTACTAAGGCTGTACTGTGTAGTCATGTCTGGGTCCCCTGTGTATTAGGACAAGCATTAGGGTGCACTGTGTAGTCATGACTGGGTCCCCTATATATTAGGACAAGTACTAAGGGTGCACTGTGTAGCCATGTCTTGGTCCCCTATATATTAGGACAAGTACTAAGGGTGCACTGTGTAGCCATGTCTGGTCCCCTATATATTAGTACAAGTACAAAGGGTGCACTGTGTACCCATGTCTGGTCTCCTATATATTAGGACAAGTACTAAGGGTGCACTGTGTACCCATATCTGGTCTCCTACATATTAGGACAAGTACTAAGGGTGCACTGTGTAGCCATATCTGGTCTCCTATATATTAGGACAACTACTAAGGGTGCACTGTGTAGTCACGTCTGGGTCCCCTGCATATTAGGACAAGTACTAAGGGTGCACTGTGTAGCCATATCTGGTCCCCTATATATTAGGACAAGTACTAAGGGTGCACTGTGTACCCATATCTGGTCTCCTATATATTAGGACAAGTACTAAGGGTGCACTGTGTAGTCATGTCTGGTCTCCTGTATATTAGGACAAGTACTAAGGGTGCACTGTATAGCCATGTCTGGTCTCCTATATATTAGGACAAGTACTAAGGGTGCACTGTGTAGCCATGTCTGGGTCCCTATATATTAGGATAAGTACTAAGGGTGCACTGTGTAGCCATGTCTGGTCCCCTATATATTAGGACAAGTACTAAAGGTGTACTGTGTAGCCATGTCTTGGTCCCCTGCATATTAGGACAAGTACTAAGGGTGCACTGTGTAGTCATGTCTGGGTCCCCTATATATTAGGACAAGTACTAAGGGTGCACTGTATAGCCATGTCTGAGTCCCTATATATTAGGATAAGTACTAAGGGTGCACTGTGTAGTCATGTCTGGGTCCCCTATATATTAGGACAAGTACTAAGGGTGCACTGTGTAGCCATGTCTGAGTCCCTATATATTAGGATAAGTACTAAGGGTGCATTGTGTAGCCATGTCTGGGTCTCCTATATATTAGGACAAGTACTAAGGGTGCACTGTGTAGTCATGTCTGGGTCTCCTGTATATTAGGATAAGTACTAAGGGTGCACTGTGTAGCCATGTCTGGTCCCCTATATATTATGACAAGTACTAAGGGTGTACTATGTAGTCATGTCTGGGTCCCCTGTGTATTAGGACAAGCATTAGGGTGCACTGTGTAGTCATGTCTGGGTCCCCTATATATTGGGATAAGTACTAAGGGTGCACTGTGTAGCCATGTCTGCGCCCCTTATGTATTAGAACAAGTACTAAGGGTGCACTGTGTAGCCACGTCTGGATCCCTATGTATTAGGACAAGTACTAAGGGAGCACTGTGTAGCCATGTCTGAGTCCCTATATATTAGGATAAGTACTAAGGGTGCACTGTGTAGCCATGTCTGGGTCCCCTATATATTAGGACAAGTACTAAGGGTGCACTGTGTAGCCATGTCTGGGTCCTCTGTATATTAGGACAAGTACTAAGGGTGCACTGTGTAGCCATGTCTGAGTCCTCTATATATTAGGACAAGTACTAAGGGTGCACTGTGTAGCCATGTCTTTGTTCCCCTGCATATTAGGACAAGTACTAAGGGTGCACTGTGTGGCCATGTCTTGGCCCATAAGTATTAGGACAAGTACTAAGGGTGCACTGTGTAGCCATGTCTGGTCCCCTATATATTAGGACAAGTACTAAGGGTGCACTGTGTAGCCATGTCTGGTCCCCTATATATTAGGACAAGTACTAAGGGGGCACTGTGTAGCCATGTCTGGTCCCCTATATATTAGGACAAGTACTAAGGGTGCACTGTGCAGCCATGTCTGGGCCCCCTGTTTATTAGGACAAGTACTAAGGGGGCACTGTGTAGCCATGTCTGGTCCCCTATATATTAGGACAAGTACTAAGGGTGTACTGTGTAGTCATGTCTGGGTCCCCTGTGTATTAGGACAAGCATTAGGGTGCACTGTGTAGTCATGTCTGGGTCCCCTATATATTAGGACAAGTACTAAGGGTGCACTGTGTAGCTATGTCTGGGTCCCCTGCATATTAGGACAAGTACTAAGGGTGCACTGTGTAGCCATGTCTGCGCCCCCTGTTTATTAGGACAAGTACTAAGGGGGCACTGTGTAGCCATGTCTGGTCCCCTATATATTAGGACAAGTACTAAGGGTGCACTGTGTAGCCATGTCTGGGTCCCCTGCATATTAGGACAAGTACTAAGGGTGCACTGTGTAGCCATGTCTGCGCCCCCTGTTTATTAGGACAAGTACTAAGGGGGCACTGTGTAGCCATGTCTGGTCCCCTATATATTAGGACAAGTACTAAGGGTGTACTGTGTAGTCATGTCTGGGTCCCCTGTGTATTAGGACAAGCATTAGGGTGCACTGTGTAGTCATGTCTGGGTCCCCTATATATTAGGACAAGTACTAAGGGTGCACTGTGTAGCTATGTCTGGGTCCCATATATATTAGGACAAGTACTAAGGGTGCACTGTGTAGCCATGTCTGGGTCTCCTATATATTAGGGCAAGTACTAAGGGTGCACTGTGTAGCCATATCTGGTCTCCTATATATTAGGACAAGTACTAAGGGTGCACTGTGTAGCCATATCTGGTGTCCTATATATTAGGACAAGTACTAAGGGTGCACTGTGTAGCCATGTCTGGGTCCCCTGCATATTAGGGCAAGTACTAAGGGTGCACTGTGTAGCCATGTCTTTGTTCCCCTGCATATTAGGACAAGTACTAAGGGTGCACTATGTGGCCATGTCTGGGTCCCCTATATATTAGGACAAGTACTAAGGGTGCACTGTGTAGCCATATCTGGTCCCCTATATATTAGGACAAGTACTAAGGGTGCACTGTGTAGTCATGTCTGGGCCCCCTATATATTAGGACAAGTACTAAGGGTGCACTGTGTAGCCATGTCTGGGTCCCCTTTATATTAGGACAAGTACTAAGGGTGCACTGTGTAGTCATGTCTGGGTCCCCTATATATTAGGACAAGTACTAAGGGTGCACTGTGTAGTCATGTCTGGGTCCCCTATATATTAGGACAAGTACTAAGGGTGCACTGTGTAGCCATGTCTGGTCCCCTATATATTAGGACAAGTACTAAGGTTGTACTGTGTAGTCATGTCTGGGTCCCCTGCATATTAGGACAAGTACTAAGGGTGCACTGTGTAGCCATATTGGGTCTCCTGTATATTGGGACAAGTACTAAGGGTGCACTGTGTAGCCATATTGGGTCTCCTATATATTAGGACAAGTACTAAGGGTGCACTGTGTAGCCGTATCTGGTCTCCTATATATTAGGACAAGTACTAAAGGTGCACTGTGTAGTCATGTCTGGGCCCCCTATATACTAGGACAAGTACTAAGGGTGCACTGTGTAGCCATATCTTTGTTCCCCTGCATATTAGGACAAGTACTAAGGGTGCACTGTGTAGTCATGTCTTGGTCCCCTGCATATTAAGACAATTACTAAGGGTGCACTGTGTAGTCATGTCTGGCCCCCTATATATTAGGACAAATACTAAGGGTGCCCTGTGTATCCATGTCTGGGTCCCCTATATATTAGGACAAGTACTATGGGTGCACTGTGTAGTCATGTCTTGGTCCCCTGCATATTAGGACAAGTACTAAGGGTGCACTGTGTAGTCATGTCTGGGTCCCTATATATTAGGACAAGTACTAAGGGTGCACTGTGTAGTCATGTCTGGGTCCCTATATATTAGAACAAGTACTAAGTGTGCCCTGTGGAGCCATGTCTGGTCTCCTATTTATTAGGACAAGTACTAAGGGTGCACTGTGTAGCCATGTCTGGGTCCCTATATATTAGGACAAGTACTAAGGGTGCACTGTGTAGCCATGTCTGGGTCCCTATATATTAGGAAAAGTACAAAGGGTGCACTGTGTAGCCATGTCTGGGTCCCCTGCATATTAGGACAAGTACTAAGGGTGCACTGTGTGGCCATGTCTTGGTCCCCTATATATTAGGACAAGTACTAAGGGTGCACTGTGTAGTCATGTCTGGGTCCCTATATATTAGGACAAGCACTAAGGGTGCACTGTGTACCCATATCTGGTCTCCTATATATTAGGACAAGTACCAAGGGTGCACTGTGTACCCATATCTGGTCTTCTATATATTAGGACAAGTACTAAGGGTGCACTGTGTAGTCATGTCTGGGTCCCTATATATTAGGACAAGTACTAAGGGTGCACTGTGTACCCATATCTGGTCTCCTACATATTAGGACAAGTACTAAGGGTGCACTGTGTAGCCATATCTGGTCTCCTATATATTAGGACAAGTACTAAGGGTGCACTGTGTAGCCATATCTGGGTCTCTATATATTAGAACAAGTGCTAACTGTGCCCTGTGGAGCCATGTCTGGTCTCCTACATATTAGGACAAGTACTAAGGGTGCACTGTGTACCCATGTCTGGTCTCCTATATATTAGGACAAGTACTAAGGGTGCACTGTGTAGCCATATCTGGGTCTCTATATATTAGAACAAGTGCTAACTGTGCCCTGTGGAGCCATGTCTGGGTCCCTATATATTAGGACAAGTACTAAGGGTGCACTGTGTAGTCATGTCTGGGTCCCTATATACTAGGACAAGTACTAAGGGTGCACTGTGTAGTCATGTCTGGGTCCCTATATATTAGAACAAGTACTAAGTGTGCCCTGTGGAGCCATGTCTGGTCTCCTATATATTAGGACAAGTACTAAGGGTGCACTGTGTAGCCATGTCTGGGTCCCTATATATTAGGACAAGTACTAAGGGTGCACTGTGTAGCCATGTCTGGGTCCCTATATATTAGGAAAAGTACAAAGGGTGCACTGTGTAGCCATGTCTGGGTCCCCTGCATATTAGGACAAGTACTAAGGGTGCACTGTGTGGCCATGTCTTGGTCCCCTATATATTAGGACAAGTACTAAGGGTGCACTGTGTAGTCATGTCTGGGTCCCTATATATTAGGACAAGTACTAAGGGTGCACTGTGTACCCATATCTGGTCTCCTATATATTAGGACAAGTACCAAGGGTGCACTGTGTACCCATATCTGGTCTTCTATATATTAGGACAAGTACTAAGGGTGCACTGTGTAGTCATGTCTGGGTCCCTATATATTAGGACAAGTACTAAGGGTGCACTGTGTACCCATATCTGGTCTCCTACATATTAGGACAAGTACTAAGGGTGCACTGTGTAGCCATATCTGGTCTCCTATATATTAGGACAAGTACTAAGGGTGCACTGTGTAGCCATATCTGGGTCTCTATATATTAGAACAAGTGCTAACTGTGCCCTGTGGAGCCATGTCTGGTCTCCTACATATTAGGACAAGTACTAAGGGTGCACTGTGTACCCATGTCTGGTCTCCTATATATTAGGACAAGTACTAAGGGTGCACTGTGTAGCCATATCTGGGTCTCTATATATTAGAACAAGTGCTAACTGTGCCCTGTGGAGCCATGTCTGGGTCCCTATATATTAGGACAAGTACTAAGGGTGCACTGTGTAGTCATGTCTGGGTCCCTATATACTAGGACAAGTACTAAGGGTGCACTGTGTAGTCATGTCTGGGTCCCTATATATTAGAACAAGTACTAAGTGTGCCCTGTGGAGCCATGTCCGGTCTCCTATATATTAGGACAAGTACTAAGGGTGCACTGTGTAGCCATGTCTGGGTCCCTATATATTAGGACAAGTACTAAGGGTGCACTGTGTAGCCATGTCTGGGTCCCTATATATTAGGAAAAGTACAAAGGGTGCACTGTGTAGCCATGTCTGGGTCCCCTGCATATTAGGACAAGTACTAAGGGTGCACTGTGTGGCCATGTCTTGGTCCCCTATATATTAGGACAAGTACTAAGGGTGCACTGTGTAGTCATGTCTGGGTCCCTATATATTAGGACAAGTACTAAGGGTGCACTGTGTACCCATATCTGGTCTCCTATATATTAGGACAAGTACCAAGGGTGCACTGTGTACCCATATCTGGTCTTCTGTATATTGGGACAAGTACTAAGGGTGCACTGTGTAGTCATGTCTGGGTCCCTATATATTAGGACAAGTACTAAGGGTGCACTGTGTACCCATATCTGGTCTCCTACATATTAGGACAAGTACTAAGGGTGCACTGTGTAGCCATATCTGGTCTCCTATATATTAGGACAAGTACTAAGGGTGCACTGTGTAGCCATATCTGGGTCTCTATATATTAGAACAAGTGCTAACTGTGCCCTGTGGAGCCATGTCTGGTCTCCTACATATTAGGACAAGTACTAAGGGTGCACTGTGTACCCATGTCTGGTCTCCTATATATTAGGACAAGTACTAAGGGTGCACTGTGTAGCCATATCTGGGTCTCTATATATTAGAACAAGTGCTAACTGTGCCCTGTGGAGCCATGTCTGGTCTCCTACATATTAGGACAAGTACTAAGGGTGCACTGTGTACCCATGTCTGGTCTCCTACATATTAGGACAAGTACTAAGGGTGCACTGTGAACCCATGTCTGGTCTCCTACATATTAGGACAAGTACTAAGGGTGCACTGTGTAGTCATGTCTGGGTTTCTATATATTAGAACAAGTGCTAACTGTGCCCTGTGGAGCCATGTCTGGTCTCCTACATATTAGGACAAGTACTAAGGGTGCACTGTGTAGCCATGTCTGGTCTCCTATATATTAGGACTAGTACTAAGGGTGCACTGTGTACCTATGTCTGGTCTCCTATATATTATGACAAGTACTATGGGTGCACTGTGTAGTCATGTCTGGGTCTCTATATATTAGAACAAGTGCTAACTGTGCCCTGTGGAGCCATGTCTGGTCTCCTACATATTAGGACAAGTACTAAGGGTGCACTGTGTACCCATGTCTGGTCTCCTATATATTAGGACAAGTGCTAAGGGTGCACTGTGTAGCCATGTCTGGTCTCCTATATATTAGGACTAGTACTAAGGGTGCACTGTGTACCCATATCTGGTCTCCTACATATTAGGACAAGTACTAAGGGTGCACTGTGTAGCCATATCTGGTCTCCTATATATTAGGACAAGTACTAAGGGTGCACTGTGTAGTCACGTCTGGGTCCCCTGCGTATTAGGACAAGTACTAAGGGTGCACTGTGTAGCCATATCTGTTCCCCTATATATTAGGACAAGTACTAAGGGTGCACTGTGTACCCATATCTGGTCTCCTATATATTAGGACAAGTACTAAGGGTGCACTGTGTAGTCATGTCTGGGTCTCCTGTATATTAGGACAAGTACTAAGGGTGCACTGTGTAGCCATGTCTGGGTCTCCTGTATATTAGGACAAGTACTAAGGGTGCACTGTATAGCCATATCTGGTCTCCTATATATTAGGACAAGTACTAAGCGTGCACTGTGTAGTCATGTCTGGGTCTCTATATATTAGGACAAGTACTAAGGGTGCACTGTGTAGCCATGTCTTTGTACCCCTGCATATTAGGACAAGTACTAAGGGTGCACTATGTGGCCATGTCTGGGTCTCCTATATATTAGGACAAGTACTAAGGGTGCACTGTGTAGCCATGTCTGGTCCCCTATATATTAGGACAAGTACTAAGGGTGCACTGTGTAGCCATGTCTGGGTCCCCATATATTAGGATAAGTACTAAGGGTGCACTGTGTAGCCATGTCTGGGTCCCCTGTGTATTAGGACAAGCATTAGGGTGCACTGTGTAGTCATGACTGGGTCCCCTATATATTAGGACAAGTACTAAGGGTGCACTGCGTAGCCATCTCTGGGTCCCCTATATATTAGGACAAGTACTAAGGGTGCACTGTGTAGCCATGTCTGGTCCCCTATATATTAGTACAAGTACAAAGGGTGCACTGTGTAGCCATGTCTGGTCCCCTATATATTAGTACAAGTACAAAAGGTGCACTGTGTACCCATGTCTGGTCTCCTATATATTAGGACAAGTACTAAGGGTGAACTGTGTAGTCATGTCTTGTTCCCTATATATTAGGACAAGCACTAAGGGTGCACTGTGTAGCCATATCTGGTCTCCTATATATTAGGACAAGTACTAAGGGTGCACTGTGTAGCCTTGTCTGGTCTCCTATGTATTAGGACAAGTACTAAGGGTGCACTGTGTAGCCATATCTGGTCTCCTATATATTAGGACAAGTACTAAGGGTGCACTGTGTAGTCATGTCTGGGTCTCCTGTATATTAGGACAAGTACTAAGGGTGCACTGTGTAGTCATGTCTGGGTCCCTATATATTAGAACAAGTACTAAGTGTGCCCTGTGGAGCCATGTCTGGTCTCCTATTTATTAGGACAAGTACTAAGGGTGCACTGTGTAGCCATGTCTGGGTCCCTATATATTAGGACAAGTACTAAGGGTGCACTGTGTAGCCATGTCTGGGTCCCTATATATTAGGAAAAGTACAAAGGGTGCACTGTGTAGCCATGTCTGGGTCCCCTGCATATTAGGACAAGTACTAAGGGTGCACTGTGTGGCCATGTCTTGGTCCCCTATATATTAGGACAAGTACTAAGGGTGCACTGTGTAGTCATGTCTGGGTCCCTATATATTAGGACAAGCACTAAGGGTGCACTGTGTACCCATATCTGGTCTCCTATATATTAGGACAAGTACCAAGGGTGCACTGTGTACCCATATCTGGTCTTCTATATATTAGGACAAGTACTAAGGGTGCACTGTGTAGTCATGTCTGGGTCCCTATATATTAGGACAAGTACTAAGGGTGCACTGTGTACCCATATCTGGTCTCCTACATATTAGGACAAGTACTAAGGGTGCACTGTGTAGCCATATCTGGTCTCCTATATATTAGGACAAGTACTAAGGGTGCACTGTGTAGCCATATCTGGGTCTCTATATATTAGAACAAGTGCTAACTGTGCCCTGTGGAGCCATGTCTGGTCTCCTACATATTAGGACAAGTACTAAGGGTGCACTGTGTACCCATGTCTGGTCTCCTATATATTAGGACAAGTACTAAGGGTGCACTGTGTAGCCATATCTGGGTCTCTATATATTAGAACAAGTGCTAACTGTGCCCTGTGGAGCCATGTCTGGGTCCCTATATATTAGGACAAGTACTAAGGGTGCACTGTGTAGTCATGTCTGGGTCCCTATATACTAGGACAAGTACTAAGGGTGCACTGTGTAGTCATGTCTGGGTCCCTATATATTAGAACAAGTACTAAGTGTGCCCTGTGGAGCCATGTCTGGTCTCCTATATATTAGGACAAGTACTAAGGGTGCACTGTGTAGCCATGTCTGGGTCCCTATATATTAGGACAAGTACTAAGGGTGCACTGTGTAGCCATGTCTGGGTCCCTATATATTAGGAAAAGTACAAAGGGTGCACTGTGTAGCCATGTCTGGGTCCCCTGCATATTAGGACAAGTACTAAGGGTGCACTGTGTGGCCATGTCTTGGTCCCCTATATATTAGGACAAGTACTAAGGGTGCACTGTGTAGTCATGTCTGGGTCCCTATATATTAGGACAAGTACTAAGGGTGCACTGTGTACCCATATCTGGTCTCCTATATATTAGGACAAGTACCAAGGGTGCACTGTGTACCCATATCTGGTCTTCTATATATTAGGACAAGTACTAAGGGTGCACTGTGTAGTCATGTCTGGGTCCCTATATATTAGGACAAGTACTAAGGGTGCACTGTGTACCCATATCTGGTCTCCTACATATTAGGACAAGTACTAAGGGTGCACTGTGTAGCCATATCTGGTCTCCTATATATTAGGACAAGTACTAAGGGTGCACTGTGTAGCCATATCTGGGTCTCTATATATTAGAACAAGTGCTAACTGTGCCCTGTGGAGCCATGTCTGGTCTCCTACATATTAGGACAAGTACTAAGGGTGCACTGTGTACCCATGTCTGGTCTCCTATATATTAGGACAAGTACTAAGGGTGCACTGTGTAGCCATATCTGGGTCTCTATATATTAGAACAAGTGCTAACTGTGCCCTGTGGAGCCATGTCTGGGTCCCTATATATTAGGACAAGTACTAAGGGTGCACTGTGTAGTCATGTCTGGGTCCCTATATACTAGGACAAGTACTAAGGGTGCACTGTGTAGTCATGTCTGGGTCCCTATATATTAGAACAAGTACTAAGTGTGCCCTGTGGAGCCATGTCCGGTCTCCTATATATTAGGACAAGTACTAAGGGTGCACTGTGTAGCCATGTCTGGGTCCCTATATATTAGGACAAGTACTAAGGGTGCACTGTGTAGCCATGTCTGGGTCCCTATATATTAGGAAAAGTACAAAGGGTGCACTGTGTAGCCATGTCTGGGTCCCCTGCATATTAGGACAAGTACTAAGGGTGCACTGTGTGGCCATGTCTTGGTCCCCTATATATTAGGACAAGTACTAAGGGTGCACTGTGTAGTCATGTCTGGGTCCCTATATATTAGGACAAGTACTAAGGGTGCACTGTGTACCCATATCTGGTCTCCTATATATTAGGACAAGTACCAAGGGTGCACTGTGTACCCATATCTGGTCTTCTGTATATTGGGACAAGTACTAAGGGTGCACTGTGTAGTCATGTCTGGGTCCCTATATATTAGGACAAGTACTAAGGGTGCACTGTGTACCCATATCTGGTCTCCTACATATTAGGACAAGTACTAAGGGTGCACTGTGTAGCCATATCTGGTCTCCTATATATTAGGACAAGTACTAAGGGTGCACTGTGTAGCCATATCTGGGTCTCTATATATTAGAACAAGTGCTAACTGTGCCCTGTGGAGCCATGTCTGGTCTCCTACATATTAGGACAAGTACTAAGGGTGCACTGTGTACCCATGTCTGGTCTCCTATATATTAGGACAAGTACTAAGGGTGCACTGTGTAGCCATATCTGGGTCTCTATATATTAGAACAAGTGCTAACTGTGCCCTGTGGAGCCATGTCTGGTCTCCTACATATTAGGACAAGTACTAAGGGTGCACTGTGTACCCATGTCTGGTCTCCTACATATTAGGACAAGTACTAAGGGTGCACTGTGAACCCATGTCTGGTCTCCTACATATTAGGACAAGTACTAAGGGTGCACTGTGTAGTCATGTCTGGGTTTCTATATATTAGAACAAGTGCTAACTGTGCCCTGTGGAGCCATGTCTGGTCTCCTACATATTAGGACAAGTACTAAGGGTGCACTGTGTAGCCATGTCTGGTCTCCTATATATTAGGACTAGTACTAAGGGTGCACTGTGTACCTATGTCTGGTCTCCTATATATTATGACAAGTACTATGGGTGCACTGTGTAGTCATGTCTGGGTCTCTATATATTAGAACAAGTGCTAACTGTGCCCTGTGGAGCCATGTCTGGTCTCCTACATATTAGGACAAGTACTAAGGGTGCACTGTGTACCCATGTCTGGTCTCCTATATATTAGGACAAGTGCTAAGGGTGCACTGTGTAGCCATGTCTGGTCTCCTATATATTAGGACTAGTACTAAGGGTGCACTGTGTACCCATATCTGGTCTCCTACATATTAGGACAAGTACTAAGGGTGCACTGTGTAGCCATATCTGGTCTCCTATATATTAGGACAAGTACTAAGGGTGCACTGTGTAGTCACGTCTGGGTCCCCTGCGTATTAGGACAAGTACTAAGGGTGCACTGTGTAGCCATATCTGTTCCCCTATATATTAGGACAAGTACTAAGGGTGCACTGTGTACCCATATCTGGTCTCCTATATATTAGGACAAGTACTAAGGGTGCACTGTGTAGTCATGTCTGGGTCTCCTGTATATTAGGACAAGTACTAAGGGTGCACTGTGTAGACATGTCTGGGTCTCCTGTATATTAGGACAAGTACTAAGGGTGCACTGTATAGCCATATCTGGTCTCCTATATATTAGGACAAGTACTAAGCGTGCACTGTGTAGTCATGTCTGGGTCTCTATATATTAGGACAAGTACTAAGGGTGCACTGTGTAGCCATGTCTTTGTACCCCTGCATATTAGGACAAGTACTAAGGGTGCACTATGTGGCCATGTCTGGGTCTCCTATATATTAGGACAAGTACTAAGGGTGCACTGTGTAGCCATGTCTGGTCCCCTATATATTAGGACAAGTACTAAGGGTGCACTGTGTAGCCATGTCTGGGTCCCCATATATTAGGATAAGTACTAAGGGTGCACTGTGTAGCCATGTCTGGGTCCCCTGTGTATTAGGACAAGCATTAGGGTGCACTGTGTAGTCATGACTGGGTCCCCTATATATTAGGACAAGTACTAAGGGTGCACTGTGTAGCCATCTCTGGGTCCCCTATATATTAGGACAAGTACTAAGGGTGCACTGTGTAGCCATGTCTGGTCCCCTATATATTAGTACAAGTACAAAGGGTGCACTGTGTAGCCATGTCTGGTCCCCTATATATTAGTACAAGTACAAAAGGTGCACTGTGTACCCATGTCTGGTCTCCTATATATTAGGACAAGTACTAAGGGTGAACTGTGTAGTCATGTCTTGTTCCCTATATATTAGGACAAGCACTAAGGGTGCACTGTGTAGCCATATCTGGTCTCCTATATATTAGGACAAGTACTAAGGGTGCACTGTGTAGCCTTGTCTGGTCTCCTATGTATTAGGACAAGTACTAAGGGTGCACTGTGTAGCCATATCTGGTCTCCTATATATTAGGACAAGTACTAAGGGTGCACTGTGTAGTCATGTCTGGGTCTCCTGTATATTAGGACAAGTACTAAGGGTGCACTGTGTAGCCATGTCTGGGTCTCCTGTATATTAGGACAATAACTAAGGGTGCACTGTATAGCCATGTCTGGTCTCCTATGTATTAGGACAAGTACTAAGGGTGCACTGTGTAGCCATGTCTGGGTCTCTATATATTAGGACAAGTAATAAGGGTGCACTGTGTAGCCATGTCTTTGTTCCCCTGCATATTAGGACAAGTACTAAGGGTGCACTGTGTAGCCATATCTGGTCTCCTATATATTAGGACAAGTACTAAGGGTGCACTCTGTAGCCATGTCTGGTCTCCTATGTATTAGGACAAGTACTAAGGGTGCACTGTGTAGCCATATCTGGTCTCCTATATATTAGGACAAGTACTAAGGGTGCACTCTGTAGCCATGTCTGGTCTCCTATGTATTAGGACAAGTACTAAGGGTGCACTGTGTAGCCATATCTGGTCTCCTATATATTAGGACAAGTACTAAGGGTGCACTCTGTAGCCATGTCTGGTCTCCTATATATTAGGACTAGTACTAAGGGTGCACTGTGTACCCATATCTGGTCTCCTACATATTAGGACAAGTACTAAGGGTGCACTGTGTAGCCATATCTGGTCTCCTATATATCAGGACAAGTACTAAGGGTGCACTGTGTAGTCACGTCTGGGTCCCCTGCGTATTAGGACAAGTACTAAGGGTGCACTGTGTAGCCATATCTGTTCCCCTATATATTAGGACAAGTACTAAGGGTGCACTGTGTACCCATATCTGGTCTCCTATATATTAGGACAAGTACTAAGGGTGCACTGTGTAGTCATGTCTGGGTCTCCTGTATATTAGGACAAGTACTAAGGGTGCACTGTGTAGCCATGTCTGGGTCTCCTGTATATTAGGACAAGTACTAAGGGTGCACTATATAGCCATATCTGGTCTCCTATATATTAGGACAAGTACTAAGCGTGCACTGTGTAGTCATGTCTGGGTCTCTATATATTAGGACAAGTACTAAGGGTGCACTGTGTAGCCATGTCTTTGTTCCCCTGCATATTAGGACAAGTACTAAGGGTGCACTATGTGGCCATGTCTGGGTCTCCTATATATTAGGACAAGTACTAAGGGTGCACTGTGTAGCCATGTCTGGTCCCCTATATATTAGGACAAGTACTAAGGGTGCACTGTGTAGCCATGTCTGGGTCCCCATATATTAGGATAAGTACTAAGGGTGCACTGTGTAGCCATGTCTGGGTCCCCTGTGTATTAGGACAAGCATTAGGGTGCACTGTGTAGTCATGACTGGGTCCCCTATATATTAGGACAAGTACTAAGGGTGCACTGTGTAGCCATGTCTGGGTCCCCTATATATTAGGACAAGTACTAAGGGTGCACTGTGTAGCCATGTCTGGTCCCCTATATATTAGTACAAGTACAAAGGGTGCACTGTGTAGCGATGTCTGGTCCCCTATATATTAGTACAAGTACAAAAGGTGCACTGTGTACCCATGTCTGGTCTCCTATATATTAGGACAAGTACTAAGGGTGAACTGTGTAGTCATGTCTTGTTCCCTATATATTAGGACAAGTACTAAGGGTGCACTGTGTAGCCATATCTGGTCTCCTATATATTAGGACAAGTACTAAGGGTGCACTGTGTAGCCTTGTCTGGTCTCCTATGTATTAGGACAAGTACTAAGGGTGCACTGTGTAGCCATATCTGGTCTCCTATATATTAGGACAAGTACTAAGGGTGCACTGTGTAGTCATGTCTGGGTCTCCTGTATATTAGGACAAGTACTAAGGGTGCACTGTGTAGCCATGTCTGGGTCTCCTGTATATTAGGACAATAACTAAGGGTGCACTGTATAGCCATGTCTGGTCTCCTATGTATTAGGACAAGTACTAAGGGTGCACTGTGTAGCCATGTCTGGGTCTCTATATATTAGGACAAGTAATAAGGGTGCACTGTGTAGCCATGTCTTTGTTCCCCTGCATATTAGGACAAGTACTAAGGGTGCACTGCGTAGCCATATCTGGTCTCCTATATATTAGGACAAGTACTAAGGGTGCACTCTGTAGCCATGTCTGGTCTCCTATGTATTAGGACAAGTACTAAGGGTGCACTGTGTAGCCATATCTGGTCTCCTATATATTAGGACAAGTACTAAGGGTGCACTGTGTAGCCATGTCGTGGTCCCCTGCATATTAGGACAAGCATTAGGGTGCACTGTGTAGTCATGTCTGGGTCCCCTATATCTTAGGACAAGTACTAAGGGTGCACTGTGTAGCCATGTCTGGGTCTCCTGTATATTAGGATAAGTACTAAGGGTGCACTGTGTAGCCATGTCTGGGCCCCCTGTATATTAGGACAAGTACTAAGGGTGCACTGTGTAGCCATGTCTGGGTCTCCTATATATTAGGACAAGTACTAAGGGTGCACTGTGTAGCCATGTCTGGGTCTCCTGTATATTAGGATAAGTACTAAGGGTGCACTGTGTAGCCTTGTCTGGGCCCCTGTATATTAGGACAAGTACTAAGGGTGCACTGTGTAGTCATGTCTGGGTCTCCTGTATATTAGGACAAGTACTAAGGGTGCACTGTTTAGTCATGTCCGGTCCCCTATATATTAGGACAAGTACTAAGGGTGCACTGTGTAGTCATGTCTGGTCCCCTATATATTAGGACAAGTACTAAGGGTGCACTGTGTAGCCATATCTGGTCCCCTATATATTAGGACAAGTACTAAGGGTGCACGGTGTAGCTATGTCTTGGTCCCCTGCATGTTAGGACAAGCATTAGGGTGCACTGTGTAGTCATGTCTGGGTCACCTATATATTAGGACAAGTACTAAGGGTGCACGGTGTAGCCATGTCTTGGTCCCCTGCATATTAGGACAAGCATTAGGGTGCACTGTGTAGTCATGTCTGGGTCACCTATATATTAGGACAGGTACTAAGGGTGCACTGTGTAGCCATGTCTGGGTCTCCTATATATTAGTACAAGTACAAAGGGTGCACTGTGTACCCATGTCTGGTCTCCTATATATTAGGACAAGTACTAAGGGTGCACTGTGTAGTCATGTCTTGGTCCCTATATATTAGGACAAGTACTAAGGGTGCACTGTGTAGCCATATCTGGTCTCCTATATATTAGGACAAGTACTAAGGGTGCACTGTGTAGCCATGTCTGGTCTCCTATGTATTAGGACAAGTACTAAGGGTGCACTGTGTAGCCATATCTGGTCTCCTATATATTAGGACAAGTACTAAGGGTGCACTGTGTAGCCATGTCGTGGTCCCCTGCATATTAGGACAAGCATTAGGGTGCACTGTGTAGTCATGTCTGGGTCCCCTATATATTAGGACAAGTACTAAGGGTGCACTGTGTAGCCATGTCTGGGTCTCCTGTATATTAGGATAAGTACTAAGGGTGCACTGTGTAGCCATGTCTGGGCCCCCTGTATATTAGGACAAGTACTAAGGGTGCACTGTGTAGCCATGTCTGGGTCTCCTATATATTAGGACAAGTACTAAGGGTGCGCTGTGTAGTCATGTCTGGGTCTCCTGTATATTAGGATAAGTACTAAGGGTGCACTGTGTAGCCTTGTCTGGGCCCCCTGTATATTAGGACAAGTACTAAGGGTGCACTGTGTAGCCATGTCTGTTCCTCTATATATTAGGACAAGTACTAAGGGTGCACTGTGTAGTCATGTCTGGGTCTCCTGTATATTAGGACAAGTACTAAGGGTGCACTGTTTAGTCATGTCCGGTCCCCTATATATTACGACAAGTACTAAGGGTGCACTGTGTAGTCATGTCTGGTCCCCTATATATTAGGACAAGTACTAAGGGTGCACTGTGTAGCCATATCTGGTCCCCTATATATTAGGACAAGTACTAAGGGTGCACTGTGTAGCCATGTCTGGTCTCCTATATATTAGGACTAGTACTAAGGGTGCACTGTGTACCCATATCTGGTCTCCTACATATTAGGACAAGTACTAAGGGTGCACTGTGTACCCATATCTCGTCTCCTACATATTAGGACAAGTACTAAGGGTGCACTGTGTAGTCACGTCTGGGTCCCCTGCATATTAGGACAAGTACTAAGGGTGCACTGTGTAGCCATATCTGGTCCCCTATATATTAGGACAAGTACTAAGGGTGCACTGTGTACCCATATCTGGTCTCCTATATATTAGGACAAGTACTAAGGGTGCACTGTGTAGTCCTGTCTGGGTCTCCTGTATATTAGGACATGTACTAAGGGTGCACTGTGTAGCCATGTCTGTATTCTCCTGTATATTAGGACAAGTACTAAGGGTGCACTGTATAGCCATGTCTGGTCTCCTATATATTAGGACAAGTACTAAGCGTGCACTGTGTAGTCATGTCTGTGTCTCTATATATTAGGACAAGTACTAAGGGTGCACTGTGTAGCCATGTCTTTGTGCCCCTGCATATTAGGACAAGTACTAAGGGTGCACTATTTGGCCATGTCTGAGTCCCCTATATATTAGGACAAGTACTAAGGGTGCACTGTGTAGCCATGTCTGGTCCCGTATATATTAGGACAAGTACTAAGGGTGCACTGTGTAGCCATGTCTGGGTCCCTATATATTAGGACAAGTACTAAGGGTGTACTGTGTAGTCATGTCTGGGTCCCCTGTGTTTTAGGACAAGCATTAGGGTGCACTGTGTAGTCATGACTGGGTCCCCTATATATTAGGACAAGTACTAAGGGTGCACTGTGTAGCCATGTCTGGGTCCCCTATATATTAGGACAAGTACTAAGGGTGCACTGTGTAGCCATGTCTGGTCCCCTATATATTAGTACAAGTACAAAGGGTGCACTGTGTAGCCATGTCTGGTCCCCCATATATTAGTACAAGTACAAAGGGTGCACTGTGTACCCATGTCTGGTCTCCTATATATTAGGACAAGTACTAAGGGTGCACTGTGTACCCATATCTGGTCTCCTACATATTAGGACAAGTACTAAGGGTGCACTGTGTAGCCATATCTGGTCTCCTATATATTAGGACAAGTACTAAGGGTGCACTGTGTAGTCACGTCTGGGTCCCCTGCATATTAGGACAAGTACTAAGGGTGCACTGTGTAGCCATATCTGGTCCCCTATATATTAGGACAAGTACTAAGGGTGCACTGTGTACCCATATCTGGTCTCCTATATATTAGGACAAGTACTAAGGGTGCACTGTGTAGTCATGTCTGGGTCTCCTGTATATTAGGACAAGTACTAAGGGTGCACTGTATAGCCATGTCTGGTCTCCTATATATTAGGACAAGTACTAAGGGTGCACTGTGTAGCCATGTCTGGGTCCCTATATATTAGGATAAGTACTAAGGGTGCACTGTGTAGCCATGTCTGGTCCCCTATATATTAGCACAAGTACTAAAGGTGTACTGTGTAGCCATGTCTTGGTCCCCTGCATATTAGGACAATCATTAGGGTGCACTGTGTAGTCATGACTGGGTCCCCTATATATTAGGACAAGTACTAAGGGTGCACTGTATAGCCATGTCTGAGTCCCTATATATTAGGATAAGTACTAAGGGTGCACTGTGTAGCCATGTCTGGGTCCCCTATATATTAGGACAAGTACTAAGGGTGCACTGTGTAGCCATGTCTGAGTCCCTATATATTAGGATAAGTACTAAGGGTGCATTGTGTAGCCCTGTCTGGGTCTCCTATATATTAGGACAAGTACTAAGGGTGCACTGTGTAGTCATGTCTGGGTCTCCTGTATATTAGGATAAGTACTAAGGGTGCACTGTGTAGTCATGTCTGGGTCCCCTGTGTATTAGGACAAGCATTAGGGTGCACTGTGTAGTCATGTCTGGGTCCCCTATATATTGGGACAAGTACTAAGGGTGCACTCTGTAGCCATGTCTGCGCCCCTTATGTATTAGAACAAGTACTAAGGGTGCACTGTGTAGCCACGTCTGGATCCCTATGTATTAGGACAAGTACTAAGGGAGCACTGTGTAGCCATGTCTGAGTCCCTATATATTAGGATAAGTACTAAGGGTGCACTGTGTAGCCATGTCTGGGTCCCCTATATATTAGGACAAGTACTAAGGGTGCACTGTGTAGCCATGTCTGGGTCCCCTATATATTAGGACAAGTACTAAGGGTGCACTGTGTAGCCATGTCTTGGTCCCCTGCATATTAGGACAAGTACTAAGGGTGCACTGTGTAGCCATGTCTTTGTTCCCCTGCATATTAGGACAAGTACTAAGGCTGTATTGTGTAGCCATGTCTGTGCCCCTTATGTATTAGAACAAGTACTAAGGGTGCACTGTGTAGCCATGTCTGGGTCCTCTGTATATTAGGACAAGTACTAAGGGTGCACTGTGTAGCCATGTCTGAGTCCTCTATATATTAGGACAAGTACTAAGGGTGCACTGTGTAGGCATATCTGGTCTCCTATATATTAGGACAAGTACTAAGGGTGCACTGTGTAGCCATGTCTGGGTCCCCTGCATATTAGGACAAGTACTAAGGGTGCACTGTGTAGCCATGTCTTTGTTCCCCTGCATATTAGGACAAGTACTAAGGGTGCACTGTGTGGCCATGTCTTGGCCCATATATATTAGGACAAGTACTAAGGGTGCACTGTGTAGCCATGTCTGGTCCCCTATATATTAGGACAAGTACTAAGGGTGCACTGTGTAGCCATGTCTGGTCCCCTATATATTAGGACAAGTACTAAGGGGGCACTGTGTAGCCATGTCTGGTCCCCTATATATTAGGACAAGTACTAAGGGTGTACTGTGTAGCCATGTCTTTTCCCTTATATATTAGGACAAGTACTAAGAGGGCACTGTGTAGCCATGTCTGGTCCCCTATATATTAGGACAAGTACTAAGGGTGCACTGTGTAGTCATGTCTGGGTCCCCTATATATTAGGACAAGTACTAAGGGTGCACTGTGTAGCCATGTCTGGGTCTCCTATATATTAGGACAAGTACTAAGGGTGCACTGTGTAGCCATGTCTGGGCCCCCTGTATATTAGGACAAGTACTAAGGGGGCACTGTGTAGCCATGTCTGGTCCCCTATATATTAGGACAAGTACAAAGGGTGTACTGTGTAGTCATGTCTGGGTCCCCTGTGTATTAGGACAAGCATTAGGGTGCACTGTGTAGTCATGTCTGGGTCCCCTACATATTAGGACAAGTACTAAGGGTGCACTGTGTAGCCACGTCTGGATCCCTATGTATTAGGACAAGTACTAAGGGTGCACTGTGTAGCCATGTCTGAGTCCCTATATATTAGGATAAGTACTAAGGGTGCACTGTGTAGCCATGTCTGGGTCCCCTATATATTAGGACAAGTACTAAGGGTGCACTGTGTAGCCATGTCTGGGTCTCCTGTATGTTAGGACAAGTACTAAGGGTACACTGTGTAGCCATGTCTTTGTTCCCCTGCATATTAGGACAAGTACTAAGGCTGTATTGTGTAGCCATGTCTGCACCCCTTATGTATTAGAACAACAACTAAGGGTGCACTGTGTAGCCATGTCTGGGTCCTCTGTATATTAGGACAAGTACTAAGGGTGCACTGTGTAGCCATGTCTGAATCCTCTATATATTAGGACAAGTACTAAGGGTGCACTGTGTAGCCATATCTGGTCTCCTATATATTAGGACAAGTACTAAGGGTGCACTGTGTAGCCATGTCTGGGTCCCCTGCATATTAGGACAAGTACTAAGGGTGCACTGTGTAGCCATGTCTTTGTTCCCCTGCATATTAGGACAAGCACTAAGGGTGCACTGTGTGGCCATGTCTGGGTCCCCTATATATTAGGACAAGTACTAAGGGTGTACTGTGTAGCCATGTCTGGTCCCCTATATATTAGGACAAGTACTAAGGGTGCACTGTGTAGTCATGTCTGGGTCCCCTATATATTAGGACAAGTACTAAGGGTGTACTGTGTAGCCATGTCTGGTCCCCTATATATTAGGACAAGTACTAAGGGTGTACTGTGTAGCCATGTCTGGTCCCCTATATATTAGGACAAGTACTAAGGGTGCACTGTGTAGTCATGTCTGGTCCCCTATATATTAGGACAAGTACTAAGGGTGCACTGTGTAGTCATGTCTGGGTCCCCTATATATTAGGACAAGTACTAAGGGTGTACTGTGTAGCCATGTCTGGTCCCCTATATATTAGGACAAGTACTAAGGGTGCACTGTGTAGTCATGTCTGGGTCCCCTATATATTAGGACAAGTACTAAGGGTGCACTGTGTAGCCATGTCTGGTCCCCTATATATTAGGACAAGTACTAAGGGTGTACTGTGTAGTCATGTCTGGGTCCCCTGTGTATTAGGACAAGCATTAGGGTGCACTGTGTAGCCATGTCTGGGTCTCCTGTATATTAGGACAAGTACTAAGGGTGCACTGCGTAGTCATGTCTGGGTCTCCTGTATAGTAGGACAAGTACTAAGGGTGCACTGTGTAGCCATGTCTGGGTCTCCTGTATATTAGGACAAGTACTAAGGGTGCACTGTGTAGCCATGTCTGGTCCCCTATATATTAGGACAAGTACTAAGGGTGCACTGTGTAGTCATGTCTGGGTCCCTATATATTAGGACAAGTACTAAGGGTGCACTGTGTAGCCATATCTGGTCTCCTATATATTAGGACAAGTACTAAGCGTGCACTGTGTAGTCATGTCTGGGTCCCCTATATATTAGGACAAGTACTAAGCGTGCACTGTGTAGCCATGTCTTGGTCCCCTGCATATTAGGACAAGCATTAGGGTGCACTGTGTAGCCATATCTGGTCTCCTATATATTAGGACAAGTACTAAGGGTGCACTGTGTAGCCATGTCTGGTCCCCTATATATTAGGACAAGTACTAAGGGTGCACTGTGTAGCCATATCTGGTCTCCTATATATTAGGACAAGTACTAAGCGTGCACTGTGTAGTCATGTCTGGGTCCCCTATATATTAGGACAAGTACTAAGGGTGCACTGTGTAGTCATGTCTGGTCCCCTATATATTAGGACAAGTACTAAGGGTGCACTGTGTAGTCATGTCTGGGTCCCCTATATATTAGGACAAGTACTAAGGGTGTACTGTGTAGCCATGTCTGGTCCCCTATATATTAGGACAAGTACTAAGGGTGCACTGTGTAGTCATGTCTGGGTCCCCTATATATTAGGACAAGTACTAAGGGTGCACTGTGTAGCCATGTCTGGTCCCCTATATATTAGGACAAGTACTAAGGGTGTACTGTGTAGTCATGTCTGGGTCCCCTGTGTATTAGGACAAGCATTAGGGTGCACTGTGTAGCCATGTCTGGGTCTCCTGTATATTAGGACAAGTACTAAGGGTGCACTGCGTAGTCATGTCTGGGTCTCCTGTATAGTAGGACAAGTACTAAGGGTGCACTGTGTAGCCATGTCTGGGTCTCCTGTATATTAGGACAAGTACTAAGGGTGCACTGTGTAGCCATGTCTGGTCCCCTATATATTAGGACAAGTACTAAGGGTGCACTGTGTAGTCATGTCTGGGTCCCTATATATTAGGACAAGTACTAAGGGTGCACTGTGTAGCCATATCTGGTCTCCTATATATTAGGACAAGTACTAAGCGTGCACTGTGTAGTCATGTCTGGGTCCCCTATATATTAGGACAAGTACTAAGCGTGCACTGTGTAGCCATGTCTTGGTCCCCTGCATATTAGGACAAGCATTAGGGTGCACTGTGTAGCCATATCTGGTCTCCTATATATTAGGACAAGTACTAAGGGTGCACTGTGTAGCCATGTCTGGTCCCCTATATATTAGGACAAGTACTAAGGGTGCACTGTGTAGCCATATCTGGTCTCCTATATATTAGGACAAGTACTAAGCGTGCACTGTGTAGTCATGTCTGGGTCCCCTATATATTAGGACAAGTACTAAGGGTGCACTGTGTAGTCATGTCTGGGTCTCCTGTATATTAGGACAAGTACTAAGGGTGCACTGTGTAGCCATGTCTGGGTCTCCTGTATATTAGGACAAGTACTAAGGGTGCACTGTGTAACCATGTCTGGTCCCCTATATATTAGGACAAGTACTAAGGGTGCACTGTGTAGCTATATCTGGTCTCCTATATATTAGGACAAGTACTAAGCGTGCACTGTGTAGCCATGTCTTGGTCCCCTGCATATTAGGACAAGCATTAGGGTGCACTGTGTAGTCATGTCTGGGTCCCCTATATATTAGGACAAGTACTAAGGGTGCACTGTGTAGCCATGTCTGAGTCCCTATATATTAGGATAAGTACTAAGGGTGCACTGTGTAGCCATGTCTGGGTCTCCTATATATTAGGACAAGTACTAAGGGTGCACTGTGTAGTCATGTCTGGGTCTCCTGTATATTAGGATAAGTACTAAGGGTGCACTGTGTAGCCATGTCTGGGCCCCCTGTTTATTCGGACAAGTACTAAGGGGGCACTGTGTAGCCATGTCTGGTCCCCTATATATTAGGACAAGTACTAAGGGTGCACTGTGTAGCCATGTCTGAGTCCCTATATATTAGGATAAGTACTAAGGGTGCACTGTGTAGCCATGTCTGGGTCTCCTATATATTAGGACAAGTACTAAGGGTGCACTGTGTAGTAGTCATGTCTGGGTCTCCTGTATATTAGGATAAGTACTAAGGGTGCACTGTGTAGCCATGTCTGGGCCCCCTGTTTATTAGGACAAGTACTAAGGGGGCACTATGTAGCCATGTCTGGGTCTCCTATATATTAGGACAAGTACTAAGGGTGCACTGTGTAGCCATGTCTGGGTCCCCTGCATATAAGGACAAGTACTAAGGGTGCACTGTGTGACCATGTCTGGGTCCCCTATATATTAGGACAAGAACTAAGGGTGTACTGTGTAGCCATGTCTGGTCCCCTATATATTAGGACAGGTACTCAGAGTGCACTGTGTAGTCATGTCTGGGTCCCCTATATATTAGGACAAGTACTAAGGGTGCACTTGTAGCCATGTCTGGTCCCCTATATATTAGGACAAGTACTAAGGGTGCACTGTGTAGTCATGTCTGGGTCCCCTATATATTAGGACAAGTACTAAGGGTGCACTTGTAGCCATGTCTGGTCCCCTATATATTAGGACAAATACTAAGGGTGCACTGTGTAGTTATGTCTGGGTCCCCTATATATTAGGACAAGTACTAAGGGTGCTCTGTGTAGCCATGTCTGGTCCCCTATATATTAGGACAAGTACTAAGGGTGTACTGTGTAGTCATGTCTGGGTCCCCTGTGTATTAGGACAAGCATTAGGGTGCACTGTGTAGTCATGTCTGGGTCCCCTATATATTAGGACAAGTACTAAGGGTGCACTGTGTAGTCATGTCTGGGTCTCCTGTATATTAGGACAAGTACTAAGGGTGCACTGTGTAGCCATGTCTGGGTCTCCTGTATATTAGGACAAGTACTAAGGGTGCACTGTGTAGCCATGTCTGGTCCCCTATATATTAGGACAAGTACTAAGGGTGCACTGTGTAGCCATATCTGGTCTCCTATATATTAGGACAAGTACTAAGCGTGCACTGTGTAGCCATGTCTTGGTCCCCTGCATATTAGGACAAGCATTAGGGTGCACTGTGTTGTCATGTCTGGGTCCCCTATATATTAGGACAAGTACTAAGGGTGCACTGTGTAGCCATGTCTGAGTCCCTATATATTAGGATAAGTACTAAGGGTGCACTGTGTAGCCATGTCTGAGTCTCCTATATATTAGGACAAGTACTAAGAGTGCACTGTGTAGTCATGTCTAGGTCTCCTGTATATTAGGATAAGTACTAAGGGTGCACTGTGTAGCCATGTCTGGGCCCCCTGTTTATTAGGACAAGTACTAAGGGGGCACTGTGTTGCCATGTCTGGTCCCCTATATATTAGGACAAGTACTAAGGGTGTACTGTGTAGTCATGTCTGGGTCCCCTGTGTGTTAGGACAAGCATTAGGGTGCACTGTGTAGTCATGTCTGGGTCCCCTATATATTAGGACAAGTACTAAGGGTGCACTGTGTAGCTATGTCTGGGTCCCCTATATATTAAGTACTAAGGGTGCACTGTGTAGCCATATCTGGTCTCCTATATATTAGGACAAGTACTAAGGGTGCACTGTGTAGCCATATCTGGTGTCCTATATATTAGGACAAGTACTAAGGGTGCACTGTGTAGCCATGTCTGGGTCCCCTGTGTATTGGGACAAGCATTAGGGTGCACTGTGTAGTCATGTCTTGGTCCCCTATATATTAGGACAAGTACTAAGGGTGCACTGTGTAGTCATGTCTGGGTCTCCTGTATATTAGGACAAGTACTAAGGGTGCACTGTGTAGCCATGTCTGGGTCTCCTGTATATTAGGACAAGTACTAAGGGTGCACTGTGTAGCCATGTCTGGTCCCCTATATATTAGGACAAGTACTAAGCGTGCACTGTGTAGCCATGTCTTGGTCCCCTGCATATTAGGACAAGCATTAGGGTGCACTGTGTAGTCATGTCTGGGTCCCCTATATATTAGGACAAGTACTAAGGGTGCACTGTGTAGCCATGTCTGAGTCACTATATATTAGGATAAGTACTAAGGGTGCACTGTGTAGCCGTGTCTGGGTCTCCTATATATTAGGACAAGTACTAAGGGTGCACTGTGTAGTCATGTCTGGGTCTCCTGTATATTAGGATAAGTACTAAGGGTGCACTGTGTAGCCATGTCTGGGCCCCCTGTTTATTAGGACAAGTACTAAGGGGGCACTGTGTAGCCATGTCTGGTCCCCTATATATTAGGACAAGTACTAAGGGTGTACTGTGTAGTCATGTCTGGGTCCCCTGTGTATTAGGACAAGCATTAGGGTGCACTGTGTAGTCATGTCTGGGTCCCCTATATATTAGGACAAGTACTAAGGGTGCACTGTGTAGCTATGTCTGGGTCCCCTATATATTAGGACAAGTACTAAGGGTGCACTGTGTAGTCATGTCTTGGTCCCCTATATATTAGGACAAGTACTAAGGGTGCACTGTGTAGCCATGTCTGGTCCCCTATATATTAGGACAAGTACTAAGGGTGTACTGTGTAGTCATGTCTGGGCCCCCTATATATTAGGACAAGTACTAAGGGTGCACTGTGTAGCCATGTCTGGGTCCCCTATATATTAGGACAAGTGCTAAGGGTGCACTGTGTAGTCATGTCTGGGTCCCCTATATATTAGGACAAGTACTAAGGGTGCACTGTGTAGTCATGTCTGGGTCCCCTATATATTAGGACAAGTACTAAGGGTGCACTGTGTAGCCATGTCTGGTCCCCTATATATTAGGACAAGTACTAAGGGTGTACTGTGTAGTCATGTCTGGGTCCCCTGTGTATTAGGACAAGCATTAGGGTGCACTGTGTAGTCATGTCTGGGTCCCCTACATATTAGGACAAGTACTAAGGGTGCACTGTGTAGCCATGTCTGGGCCCCCTGTATATTAGGACAAGTACTAAGGGTGCACTGTGTAGCCATGTCTGGGTCCCCTATATATTAGGACAAGTACTAAGGGTGCACTGTGTAGCCATGTCTGGTCCCCTATATATTAGGACAAGTACTAAGGGTGTACTGTGTAGTCATGTCTGGGTCCCCTGTGTATTAGGACAAGCATTAGGGTGCACTGTGTAGTCATGTCTGGGTCCCCTATATATTAGGACAAGTACTAAGGGTGCACTGTGTAGTCATGTCTGGGTCTCCTGTATATTAGGACAAGTACTAAGGGTGCACTGTGTAGCCATGTCTGGGTCTCCTGTATATTAGGACAAGTACTAAGGGTGCACTGTGTAGCCATGTCTGGTCCCCTATATATTAGGACAAGTACTAAGGGTGCACTGTGTAGCCATATCTGGTTTCCTATATATTAGGACAAGTACTAAGCGTGCACTGTGTAGCCATGTCTTGGTCCCCTGCATATTAGGACAAGCATTAGGGTGCACTGTGTTGTCATGTCTGGGTCCCCTATATATTAGGACAAGTACTAAGGGTGCACTGTGTAGCCATGTCTGAGTCCCTATATATTAGGATAAGTACTAAGGGTGCACTGTGTAGCCATGCCTGGGTCTCCTATATATTAGGACAAGTACTAAGGGTGCACTGTGTAGTCATGTCTGGGTCTCCTGTATATTAGGATAAGTACTAAGGGTGCACTGTGTAGCCATGTCTGGGCCCCCTGTTTATTAGGACAAGTACTAAGGGGGCACTGTGTAGCCATGTCTGGTCCCCTATATATTAGGACAAGTACTAAGGGTGTACTGTGTAGTCATGTCTGGGTCCCCTGTGTATTAGGACAAGCATTAGGGTGCACTGTGTAGTCATGTCTGGGTCCCCTATATATTAGGACAAGTACTAAGGGGGCACTGTGTAGCCTTATCTGGTCTCCTATATATTAGGACAAGTACTAAGGGTGCACTTTGTAGCCATATCTGGTCCCCTATATATTAGGACAAGTACTAAGGGTGCACTGTGTACCCATATCTGGTCTCCTATATATTAGGACAAGTACTAAGGGTGCACTGTGTAGTCATGTCTGGGTCTCCTGTATATTAGGACAAGTACTAAGGGTGCACTGTATAGCCATGTCTGGTCTCCTATATATTAGGACAAGTACTAAGGGTGCACTGTGTAGCCATGTCTGGGTCCCTATATATTAGGATAAGTACTAAGGGTGCACTGTGTAGCCATGTCTGGTCCCCTATATATTAGGACAAGTACTAAAGGTGTACTGTGTAGCCATGTCTTGGTCCCCTGCATATTAGGACAATCATTAGGGTGCACTGTGTAGTCATGTCTGGGTCCCCTATATATTAGGACAAGTACTAAGGGTGCACTGTATAGCCATGTCTGAGTCCCTATATATTAGGATAAGTACTAAGGGTGCACTGTGTAGCCATGTCTGGGTCCCCTATATATTAGGACAAGTACTAAGGGTGCACTGTGTAGCCATGTCTGAGTCCCTATATATTAGGATAAGTACTAAGGGTGCATTGTGTAGCCATGTCTGGGTCTCCTATATATTAGGACAAGTACTAAGGGTGCACTGTGTAGTCATGTCTGGGTCTCCTGTATATTAGGATAAGTACTAAGGGTGCACTGTGTAGTCATGTCTGGGTCCCCTGTGTATTAGGACAAGCATTAGGGTGCACTGTGTAGTCATGTCTGCGCCCCTTATGTATTAGAACAAGTACTAAGGGTGCACTGTGTAGCCACGTCTGGATCCCTATGTATTAGGACAAGTACTAAGGGAGCACTGTGTAGCCATGTCTGAGTCCCTATATATTAGGATAAGTACTAAGGGTGCACTGTGTAGCCATGTCTGGGTCCCCTATATATTAGGACAAGTACTAAGGGTGCACTGTGTAGCCATGTCTGGGTCCCCTATATATTAGGACAAGTACTAAGGGTGCACTGTGTAGCCATGTCTTGGTCCCCTGCATATTAGGACAAGTACTAAGGGTGCACTGTGTAGCCATGTCTTTGTTCCCCTGCATATTAGGACAAGTACTAAGGCTGTATTGTGTAGCCATGTCTGTGCCCCTTATGTATTAGAACAAGTACTAAGGGTGCACTGTGTAGCCATGTCTGGGTCCTCTGTATATTAGGACAAGTACTAAGGGTGCACTGTGTAGCCATGTCTGAGTCCTCTATATATTAGGACAAGTACTAAGGGTGCACTGTGTAGGCATATCTGGTCTCCTATATATTAGGACAAGTACTAAGGGTGCACTGTGTAGCCTTGTCTGGGTCCCCTGCATATTAGGACAAGAACTAAGGGTGCACTGTGTAGCCATGTCTTTGTTCCCCTGCATATTAGGACAAGTACTAAGGGTGCACTGTGTGGCCATGTCTTGGCCCATATATATTAGGACAAGTACTAAGGGTGCACTGTGTAGCCATGTCTGGTCCCCTATATATTAGGACAAGTACTAAGGGTGCACTGTGTAGCCATGTCTGGTCCCCTATATATTAGGACAAGTACTAAGGGGGCACTGTGTAGCCATGTCTGGTCCCCTATATATTAGGACAAGTACTAAGGGTGTACTGTGTAGCCATGTCTGGTCCCTTATATATTAGGACAAGTACTAAGGGGGCACTGTGTAGCCATGTCTGGTCCCCTATATATTAGGACAAGTACTAAGGGTGCACTGTGTAGTCATGTCTGGGTCCCCTATATATTAGGACAAGTACTAAGGGTGCACTGTGTAGCCATGTCTGGGTCTCCTATATATTAGGACAAGTACTAAGGGTGCACTGTGTAGCCATGTCTGGGCCCCCTGTATATTAGGACAAGTACTAAGGGGGCACTGTGTAGCCATGTCTGGTCCCCTATATATTAGGACAAGTACAAAGGGTGTACTGTGTAGTCATGTCTGGGTCCCCTGTGTATTAGGACAAGCATTAGGGTGCACTGTGTAGTCATCTCTGGGTCCCCTACATATTAGGACAAGTACTAAGGGTGCACTGTGTAGCCACGTCTGGATCCCTATGTATTAGGACAAGTACTAAGGGTGCACTGTGTAGCCATGTCTGAGTCCCTATATATTAGGATAAGTACTAAGGGTGCACTGTGTAGCCATGTCTGGGTCCCCTATATATTAGGACAAGTACTAAGGGTGCACTGTGTAGCCATGTCTGGGTCTCCTGTATGTTAGGACAAGTACTAAGGGTGCACTGTGTAGCCATGTCTTTGTTCCCCTGCATATTAGGACAAGTACTAAGGCTGTATTGTGTAGCCATGTCTGCGCCCCTTATGTATTAGAACAACAACTAAGGGTGCACTGTGTAGCCATGTCTGGGTCCTCTGTATATTAGGACAAGTACTAAGGGTGCACTGTGTAGCCATGTCTGAATCCTCTATATATTAGGACAAGTACTAAGGGTGCACTGTGTAGCCATATCTGGTCTCCTATATATTAGGACAAGTACTAAGGGTGCACTGTGTAGCCATGTCTGGGTCCCCTGCATATTAGGACAAGTACTAAGGGTGCACTGTGTAGCCATGTCTTTGTTCCCCTGCATATTAGGACAAGCACTAAGGGTGCACTGTGTGGCCATGTCTGGGTCCCCTATATATTAGGACAAGTACTAAGGGTGTACTGTGTAGCCATGTCTGGTCCCCTATATATTAGGACAAGTACTAAGAGTGCACTGTGTAGTCATGTCTGGGTCCCCTATATATTAGGACAAGTACTAAGGGTGCACTGTGTAGCCATGTCTGGTCCCCTATATATTAGGACAAGTACTAAGGGTGTACTGTGTAGCCATGTCTGGTCCCCTATATATTAGGACAAGTACTAAGGGTGCACTGTGTAGTCATGTCTGGGTCCCCTATATATTAGGACAAGTACTAAGGGTGCACTGTGTAGCCATGTCTGGTCCCCTATATATTAGGACAAGTACTAAGGGTGTACTGTGTAGTCATGTCTGGGTCCCCTGTGTATTAGGACAAGCATTAGGGTGCACTGTGTAGTCATGTCTGGGTCCCCTATATATTAGGACAAGTACTAAGGGGGCACTGTGTAGCCATGTCTGGTCCCCTATATATTAGGACAAGTACTAAGGGTGTACTGTGTAGTCATGTCTGGGTCCCCTGTGTATTAGGACAAGCATTAGGGTGCACTGTGTAGTCATGTCTGGGTCCCCTATATATTAGGACAAGTACTAAGGGTGCACTGTGTAGTCATGTCTGGGTCTCCTGTATATTAGGACAAGTACTAAGGGTGCACTGTGTAGCCATGTCTGGGTCTCCTGTATATTAGGACAAGTACTAAGGGTGCACTGTGTAGCCATGTCTGGTCCCCTATATATTAGGACAAGTACTAAGGGTGCACTGTGTAGCCATATCTGGTTTCCTATATATTAGGACAAGTACTAAGCGTGCACTGTGTAGCCATGTCTTGGTCCCCTGCATATTAGGACAAGCATTAGGGTGCACTGTGTTGTCATGTCTGGGTCCCCTATATATTAGGACAAGTACTAAGGGTGCACTGTATAGCCATGTCTGGTCTCCTATATATTAGGACAAGTACTAAGGGTGCACTGTGTAGCCATGTCTGGGTCCCTATATATTAGGATAAGTACTAAGGGTGCACTGTGTAGCCATGTCTGGTCCCCTATATATTAGGACAAGTACTAAAGGTGTACTGTGTAGCCATGTCTTGGTCCCCTGCATATTAGGACAATCATTAGGGTGCACTGTGTAGTCATGTCTGGGTCCCCTATATATTAGGACAAGTACTAAGGGTGCACTGTATAGCCATGTCTGAGTCCCTATATATTAGGATAAGTACTAAGGGTGCACTGTGTAGCCATGTCTGGGTCCCCTATATATTAGGACAAGTACTAAGGGTGCACTGTGTAGCCATGTCTGAGTCCCTATATATTAGGATAAGTACTAAGGGTGCATTGTGTAGCCATGTCTGGGTCTCCTATATATTAGGACAAGTACTAAGGGTGCACTGTGTAGTCATGTCTGGGTCTCCTGTATATTAGGATAAGTACTAAGGGTGCACTGTGTAGTCATGTCTGGGTCCCCTGTGTATTAGGACAAGCATTAGGGTGCACTGTGTAGTCATGTCTGCGCCCCTTATGTATTAGAACAAGTACTAAGGGTGCACTGTGTAGCCACGTCTGGATCCCTATGTATTAGGACAAGTACTAAGGGAGCACTGTGTAGCCATGTCTGAGTCCCTATATATTAGGATAAGTACTAAGGGTGCACTGTGTAGCCATGTCTGGGTCCCCTATATATTAGGACAAGTACTAAGGGTGCACTGTGTAGCCATGTCTTGGTCCCCTATATATTAGGACAAGTACTAAGGGTGCACTGTGTAGCCATGTCTTGGTCCCCTGCATATTAGGACAAGTACTAAGGGTGCACTGTGTAGCCATGTCTATGTTCCCCTGCATATTAGGACAAGTACTAAGGCTGTATTGTGTAGCCATGTCTGTGCCCCTTATGTATTAGAACAAGTACTAAGGGTGCACTGTGTAGCCATGTCTGGGTCCTCTGTATATTAGGACAAGTACTAAGGGTGCACTGTGTAGCCATGTCTGAGTCCTCTATATATTAGGACAAGTACTAAGGGTGCACTGTGTAGGCATATCTGGTCTCCTATATATTAGGACAAGTACTAAGGGTGCACTGTGTAGCCTTGTCTGGGTCCCCTGCATATTAGGACAAGAACTAAGGGTGCACTGTGTAGCCATGTCTTTGTTCCCCTGCATATTAGGACAAGTACTAAGGGTGCACTGTGTGGCCATGTCTTGGCCCATATATATTAGGACAAGTACTAAGGGTGCACTGTGTAGCCATGTCTGGTCCCCTATATATTAGGACAAGTACTAAGGGTGCACTGTGTAGCCATGTCTGGTCCCCTATATATTAGGACAAGTACTAAGGGGGCACTGTGTAGCCATGTCTGGTCCCCTATATATTAGGACAAGTACTAAGGGTGTACTGTGTAGCCATGTCTGGTCCCTTATATATTAGGACAAGTACTAAGGGGGCACTGTGTAGCCATGTCTGGTCCCCTATATATTAGGACAAGTACTAAGGGTGCACTGTGTAGTCATGTCTGGGTCCCCTATATATTAGGACAAGTACTAAGGGTGCACTGTGTAGCCATGTCTGGGCCCCCTGTATATTAGGACAAGTACTAAGGGGGCACTGTGTAGCCATGTCTGGTCCCCTATATATTAGGACAAGTACAAAGGGTGTACTGTGTAGTCATGTCTGGGTCCCCTGTGTATTAGGACAAGCATTAGGGTGCACTGTGTAGTGATGTCTGGGTCCCCTACATATTAGGACAAGTACTAAGGGGGCACTGTGTAGCCATGTCTGGTCCCCTATATATTAGGACAAGTACTAAGGGTGTACTGTGTAGCCATGTCTGGTCCCTTATATATTAGGACAAGTACTAAGGGGGCACTGTGTAGCCATGTCTGGTCCCCTATATATTAGGACAAGTACTAAGGGTGCACTGTGTAGTCATGTCTGGGTCCCCTATATATTAGGACAAGTACTAAGGGTGCACTGTGTAGCCATGTCTGGGTCTCCTATATATTAGGACAAGTACTAAGGGTGCACTGTGTAGCCATGTCTGGGCCCCCTGTATATTAGGACAAGTACTAAGGGGGCACTGTGTAGCCATGTCTGGTCCCCTATATATTAGGACAAGTACAAAGGGTGTACTGTGTAGTCATGTCTGGGTCCCCTGTGTATTAGGACAAGCATTAGGGTGCACTGTGTAGTCATCTCTGGGTCCCCTACATATTAGGACAAGTACTAAGGGTGCACTGTGTAGCCACGTCTGGATCCCTATGTATTAGGACAAGTACTAAGGGTGCACTGTGTAGCCATGTCTGAGTCCCTATATATTAGGATAAGTACTAAGGGTGCACTGTGTAGCCATGTCTGGGTCCCCTATATATTAGGACAAGTACTAAGGGTGCACTGTGTAGCCATGTCTGGGTCTCCTGTATGTTAGGACAAGTACTAAGGGTGCACTGTGTAGCCATGTCTTTGTTCCCCTGCATATTAGGACAAGTACTAAGGCTGTATTGTGTAGCCATGTCTGCGCCCCTTATGTATTAGAACAACAACTAAGGGTGCACTGTGTAGCCATGTCTGGGTCCTCTGTATATTAGGACAAGTACTAAGGGTGCACTGTGTAGCCATGTCTGAATCCTCTATATATTAGGACAAGTACTAAGGGTGCACTGTGTAGCCATATCTGGTCTCCTATATATTAGGACAAGTACTAAGGGTGCACTGTGTAGCCATGTCTGGGTCCCCTGCATATTAGGACAAGTACTAAGGGTGCACTGTGTAGCCATGTCTTTGTTCCCCTGCATATTAGGACAAGCACTAAGGGTGCACTGTGTGGCCATGTCTGGGTCCCCTATATATTAGGACAAGTACTAAGGGTGTACTGTGTAGCCATGTCTGGTCCCCTATATATTAGGACAAGTACTAAGAGTGCACTGTGTAGTCATGTCTGGGTCCCCTATATATTAGGACAAGTACTAAGGGTGCACTGTGTAGCCATGTCTGGTCCCCTATATATTAGGACAAGTACTAAGGGTGTACTGTGTAGCCATGTCTGGTCCCCTATATATTAGGACAAGTACTAAGGGTGCACTGTGTAGTCATGTCTGGGTCCCCTATATATTAGGACAAGTACTAAGGGTGCACTGTGTAGCCATGTCTGGTCCCCTATATATTAGGACAAGTACTAAGGGTGTACTGTGTAGTCATGTCTGGGTCCCCTGTGTATTAGGACAAGCATTAGGGTGCACTGTGTAGTCATGTCTGGGTCCCCTATATATTAGGACAAGTACTAAGGGGGCACTGTGTAGCCATGTCTGGTCCCCTATATATTAGGACAAGTACTAAGGGTGTACTGTGTAGTCATGTCTGGGTCCCCTGTGTATTAGGACAAGCATTAGGGTGCACTGTGTAGTCATGTCTGGGTCCCCTATATATTAGGACAAGTACTAAGGGTGCACTGTGTAGTCATGTCTGGGTCTCCTGTATATTAGGACAAGTACTAAGGGTGCACTGTGTAGCCATGTCTGGGTCTCCTGTATATTAGGACAAGTACTAAGGGTGCACTGTGTAGCCATGTCTGGTCCCCTATATATTAGGACAAGTACTAAGGGTGCACTGTGTAGCCATATCTGGTTTCCTATATATTAGGACAAGTACTAAGCGTGCACTGTGTAGCCATGTCTTGGTCCCCTGCATATTAGGACAAGCATTAGGGTGCACTGTGTTGTCATGTCTGGGTCCCCTATATATTAGGACAAGTACTAAGGGTGCACTGTATAGCCATGTCTGGTCTCCTATATATTAGGACAAGTACTAAGGGTGCACTGTGTAGCCATGTCTGGGTCCCTATATATTAGGATAAGTACTAAGGGTGCACTGTGTAGCCATGTCTGGTCCCCTATATATTAGGACAAGTACTAAAGGTGTACTGTGTAGCCATGTCTTGGTCCCCTGCATATTAGGACAATCATTAGGGTGCACTGTGTAGTCATGTCTGGGTCCCCTATATATTAGGACAAGTACTAAGGGTGCACTGTATAGCCATGTCTGAGTCCCTATATATTAGGATAAGTACTAAGGGTGCACTGTGTAGCCATGTCTGGGTCCCCTATATATTAGGACAAGTACTAAGGGTGCACTGTGTAGCCATGTCTGAGTCCCTATATATTAGGATAAGTACTAAGGGTGCATTGTGTAGCCATGTCTGGGTCTCCTATATATTAGGACAAGTACTAAGGGTGCACTGTGTAGTCATGTCTGGGTCTCCTGTATATTAGGATAAGTACTAAGGGTGCACTGTGTAGTCATGTCTGGGTCCCCTGTGTATTAGGACAAGCATTAGGGTGCACTGTGTAGTCATGTCTGCGCCCCTTATGTATTAGAACAAGTACTAAGGGTGCACTGTGTAGCCACGTCTGGATCCCTATGTATTAGGACAAGTACTAAGGGAGCACTGTGTAGCCATGTCTGAGTCCCTATATATTAGGATAAGTACTAAGGGTGCACTGTGTAGCCATGTCTGGGTCCCCTATATATTAGGACAAGTACTAAGGGTGCACTGTGTAGCCATGTCTTGGTCCCCTATATATTAGGACAAGTACTAAGGGTGCACTGTGTAGCCATGTCTTGGTCCCCTGCATATTAGGACAAGTACTAAGGGTGCACTGTGTAGCCATGTCTATGTTCCCCTGCATATTAGGACAAGTACTAAGGCTGTATTGTGTAGCCATGTCTGTGCCCCTTATGTATTAGAACAAGTACTAAGGGTGCACTGTGTAGCCATGTCTGGGTCCTCTGTATATTAGGACAAGTACTAAGGGTGCACTGTGTAGCCATGTCTGAGTCCTCTATATATTAGGACAAGTACTAAGGGTGCACTGTGTAGGCATATCTGGTCTCCTATATATTAGGACAAGTACTAAGGGTGCACTGTGTAGCCTTGTCTGGGTCCCCTGCATATTAGGACAAGAACTAAGGGTGCACTGTGTAGCCATGTCTTTGTTCCCCTGCATATTAGGACAAGTACTAAGGGTGCACTGTGTGGCCATGTCTTGGCCCATATATATTAGGACAAGTACTAAGGGTGCACTGTGTAGCCATGTCTGGTCCCCTATATATTAGGACAAGTACTAAGGGTGCACTGTGTAGCCATGTCTGGTCCCCTATATATTAGGACAAGTACTAAGGGGGCACTGTGTAGCCATGTCTGGTCCCCTATATATTAGGACAAGTACTAAGGGTGTACTGTGTAGCCATGTCTGGTCCCTTATATATTAGGACAAGTACTAAGGGGGCACTGTGTAGCCATGTCTGGTCCCCTATATATTAGGACAAGTACTAAGGGTGCACTGTGTAGTCATGTCTGGGTCCCCTATATATTAGGACAAGTACTAAGGGTGCACTGTGTAGCCATGTCTGGGCCCCCTGTATATTAGGACAAGTACTAAGGGGGCACTGTGTAGCCATGTCTGGTCCCCTATATATTAGGACAAGTACAAAGGGTGTACTGTGTAGTCATGTCTGGGTCCCCTGTGTATTAGGACAAGCATTAGGGTGCACTGTGTAGTGATGTCTGGGTCCCCTACATATTAGGACAAGTACTAAGGGTGCACTGTGTAGCCACGTCTGGATCCCTATGTATTAGGACAAGTACTAAGGGTGCACTGTGTAGCCATGTCTGAGTCCCTATATATTAGGATAAGTACTAAGGGTGCACTGTGTAGCCATGTCTGGGTCCCCTATATATTAGGACAAGTACTAAGGGTGCACTGTGTAGCCATGTCTGGGTCTCCTGTATGTTAGGACAAGTACTAAGGGTGCACTGTGTAGCCATGTCTTTGTTCCCCTGCATATTAGGACAAGTACTAAGGCTGTATTGTGTAGCCATGTCTGCGCCCCTTATGTATTAGAACAACAACTAAGGGTGCACTGTGTAGCCATGTCTGGGTCCTCTGTATATTAGGACAAGTACTTAGGGTGCACTGTGTAGCCATGTCTGAATCCTCTATATATTAGGACAAGTACTAAGGGTGCACTGTGTAGCCATATCTGGTCTCCTATATATTAGGACAAGTACTAAGGGTGCACTGTGTAGCCATGTCTGGGTCCCCTGCATATTAGGACAAGTACTAAGGGTGCACTGTGTAGCCATGTCTTTGTTCCCCTGCATATTAGGACAAGCACTAAGGGTGCACTGTGTGGCCATGTCTGGGTCCCCTATATATTAGGACAAGTACTAAGGGTGTACTGTGTAGCCATGTCTGGTCCCCTATATATTAGGACAAGTACTAAGAGTGCACTGTGTAGTCATGTCTGGGTCCCCTATATATTAGGACAAGTACTAAGGGTGCACTGTGTAGCCATGTCTGGTCCCCTATATATTAGGACAAGTACTGAGGGTGCACTGTGTAGTCATGTCTGGGTCCCCTATATATTAGGACAAGTACTAAGGGTGTACTGTGTAGCCATGTCTGGTCCCCTATATATTAGGACAAGTACTAAGGGTGCACTGTGTAGTCATGTCTGGGTCCCCTATATATTAGGACAAGTACTAAGGGTGCACTGTGTAGCCATGTCTGGTCCCCTATATATTAGGACAAGTACTAAGGGTGTACTGTGTAGTCATGTCTGGGTCCCCTGTGTATTAGGACAAGCATTAGGGTGCACTGTGTAGTCATGTCTGGGTCCCCTATATATTAGGACAAGTACTAAGGGGGCACTGTGTAGCCATGTCTGGTCCCCTATATATTAGGACAAGTACTAAGGGTGTACTGTGTAGTCATGTCTGGGTCCCCTGTGTATTAGGACAAGCATTAGGGTGCACTGTGTAGTCATGTCTGGGTCCCCTATATATTAGGACAAGTACTAAGGGTGCACTGTGTAGTCATGTCTGGGTCTCCTGTATATTAGGACAAGTACTAAGGGTGCACTGTGTAGCCATGTCTGGGTCTCCTGTATATTAGGACAAGTACTAAGGGTGCACTGTGTAGCCATGTCTGGTCCCCTATATATTAGGACAAGTACTAAGGGTGCACTGTGTAGCCATATCTGGTTTCCTATATATTAGGACAAGTACTAAGCGTGCACTGTGTAGCCATGTCTTGGTCCCCTGCATATTAGGACAAGCATTAGGGTGCACTGTGTTGTCATGTCTGGGTCCCCTATATATTAGGACAAGTACTAAGGGTGCACTGTATAGCCATGTCTGGTCTCCTATATATTAGGACAAGTACTAAGGGTGCACTGTGTAGCCATGTCTGGGTCCCTATATATTAGGATAAGTACTAAGGGTGCACTGTGTAGCCATGTCTGGTCCCCTATATATTAGGACAAGTACTAAAGGTGTACTGTGTAGCCATGTCTTGGTCCCCTGCATATTAGGACAATCATTAGGGTGCACTGTGTAGTCATGTCTGGGTCCCCTATATATTAGGACAAGTACTAAGGGTGCACTGTATAGCCATGTCTGAGTCCCTATATATTAGGATAAGTACTAAGGGTGCACTGTGTAGCTATGTCTGGGTCCCCTATATATTAGGACAAGTACTAAGGGTGCACTGTGTAGCCATGTCTGAGTCCCTATATATTAGGATAAGTACTAAGGGTGCATTGTGTAGCCATGTCTGGGTCTCCTATATATTAGGACAAGTACTAAGGGTGCACTGTGTAGTCATGTCTGGGTCTCCTGTATATTAGGATAAGTACTAAGGGTGCACTGTGTAGTCATGTCTGGGTCCCCTGTGTATTAGGACAAGCATTAGGGTGCACTGTGTAGTCATGTCTGCGCCCCTTATGTATTAGAACAAGTACTAAGGGTGCACTGTGTAGCCACGTCTGGATCCCTATGTATTAGGACAAGTACTAAGGGAGCACTGTGTAGCCATGTCTGAGTCCCTATATATTAGGATAAGTACTAAGGGTGCACTGTGTAGCCATGTCTGGGTCCCCTATATATTAGGACAAGTACTAAGGGTGCACTGTGTAGCCATGTCTTGGTCCCCTATATATTAGGACAAGTACTAAGGGTGCACTGTGTAGCCATGTCTTGGTCCCCTGCATATTAGGACAAGTACTAAGGGTGCACTGTGTAGCCATGTCTATGTTCCCCTGCATATTAGGACAAGTACTAAGGCTGTATTGTGTAGCCATGTCTGTGCCCCTTATGTATTAGAACAAGTACTAAGGGTGCACTGTGTAGCCATGTCTGGGTCCTCTGTATATTAGGACAAGTACTAAGGGTGCACTGTGTAGCCATGTCTGAGTCCTCTATATATTAGGACAAGTACTAAGGGTGCACTGTGTAGGCATATCTGGTCTCCTATATATTAGGACAAGTACTAAGGGTGCACTGTGTAGCCTTGTCTGGGTCCCCTGCATATTAGGACAAGAACTAAGGGTGCACTGTGTAGCCATGTCTTTGTTCCCCTGCATATTAGGACAAGTACTAAGGGTGCACTGTGTGGCCATGTCTTGGCCCATATATATTAGGACAAGTACTAAGGGTGCACAGTGTAGCCATGTCTGGTCCCCTATATATTAGGACAAGTACTAAGGGTGCACTGTGTAGCCATGTCTGGTCCCCTATATATTAGGACAAGTACTAAGGGGGCACTGTGTAGCCATGTCTGGTCCCCTATATATTAGGACAAGTACTAAGGGTGTACTGTGTAGCCATGTCTGGTCCCTTATATATTAGGACAAGTACTAAGGGGGCACTGTGTAGCCATGTCTGGTCCCCTATATATTAGGACAAGTACTAAGGGTGCACTGTGTAGTCATGTCTGGGTCCCCTATATATTAGGACAAGTACTAAGGGTGCACTGTGTAGCCATGTCTGGGTCTCCTATATATTAGGACAAGTACTAAGGGTGCACTGTGTAGCCATGTCTGGGCCCCCTGTATATTAGGACAAGTACTAAGGGGGCACTGTGTAGCCATGTCTGGTCCCCTATATATTAGGACAAGTACAAAGGGTGTACTGTGTAGTCATGTCTGGGTCCCCTGTGTATTAGGACAAGCATTAGGGTGCACTGTGTAGTCATCTCTGGGTCCCCTACATATTAGGACAAGTACTAAGGGTGCACTGTGTAGCCACGTCTGGATCCCTATGTATTAGGACAAGTACTAAGGGTGCACTGTGTAGCCATGTCTGAGTCCCTATATATTAGGATAAGTACTAAGGGTGCACTGTGTAGCCATGTCTGGGTCCCCTATATATTAGGACAAGTACTAAGGGTGCACTGTGTAGCCATGTCTGGGTCTCCTGTATGTTAGGACAAGTACTAAGGGTGCACTGTGTAGCCATGTCTTTGTTCCCCTGCATATTAGGACAAGTACTAAGGCTGTATTGTGTAGCCATGTCTGCGCCCCTTATGTATTAGAACAACAACTAAGGGTGCACTGTGTAGCCATGTCTGGGTCCTCTGTATATTAGGACAAGTACTAAGGGTGCACTGTGTAGCCATGTCTGAATCCTCTATATATTAGGACAAGTACTAAGGGTGCACTGTGTAGCCATATCTGGTCTCCTATATATTAGGACAAGTACTAAGGGTGCACTGTGTAGCCATGTCTGGGTCCCCTGCATATTAGGACAAGTACTAAGGGTGCACTGTGTAGCCATGTCTTTGTTCCCCTGCATATTAGGACAAGCACTAAGGGTGCACTGTGTGGCCATGTCTGGGTCCCCTATATATTAGGACAAGTACTAAGGGTGTACTGTGTAGCCATGTCTGGTCCCCTATATATTAGGACAAGTACTAAGAGTGCACTGTGTAGTCATGTCTGGGTCCCCTATATATTAGGACAAGTACTAAGGGTGCACTGTGTAGCCATGTCTGGTCCCCTATATATTAGGACAAGTACTAAGGGTGCACTGTGTAGTCATGTCTGGGTCCCCTATATATTAGGACAAGTACTAAGGGTGTACTGTGTAGCCATGTCTGGTCCCCTATATATTAGGACAAGTACTAAGGGTGCACTGTGTAGTCATGTCTGGGTCCCCTATATATTAGGACAAGTACTAAGGGTGCACTGTGTAGCCATGTCTGGTCCCCTATATATTAGGACAAGTACTAAGGGTGTACTGTGTAGTCATGTCTGGGTCCCCTGTGTATTAGGACAAGCATTAGGGTGCACTGTGTAGTCATGTCTGGGTCCCCTATATATTAGGACAAGTACTAAGGGGGCACTGTGTAGCCATATCTGGTCTCCTATATATTAGGACAAGTACTAAGGGTGCACTTTGTAGCCATATCTGGTCCCCTATATATTAGGACAAGTACTAAGGGTGCACTGTGTACCCATATCTGGTCTCCTATATATTAGGACAAGTACTAAGGGTGCACTGTGTAGTCATGTCTGGGTCTCCTGTATATTAGGACAAGTACTAAGGGTGCACTTTATAGCCATGTCTGGTCTCCTATATATTAGGACAAGTACTAAGGGTGCACTGTGTAGCCATGTCTGGGTCCCTATATATTAGGATAAGTACTAAGGGTGCACTGTGTAATCATGTCTGGTCCCCTATATATTAGGACAAGTACTAAAGGTGTACTGTGTAGCCATGTCTTGGTCCCCTGCATATTAGGACAATCATTAGGGTGCACTGTGTAGTCATGTCTGGGTCCCCTATATATTAGGACAAGTACTAAGGGTGCACTGTATAGCCATGTCTGAGTCCCTATATATTAGGATAAGTACTAAGGGTGCACTGTGTAGCCATGTCTGGGTCCCCTTTATATTAGGACAAGTACTAAGGGTGCACTGTGTAGCCATGTCTGAGTCCCTATATATTAGGATAAGTACTAAGGGTGCATTGTGTAGCCATGTCTGGGTCTCTTATATATTAGGACAAGTACTAAGGGTGCACTGTGTAGTCATGTCTGGGTCTCCTGTATATTAGGATAAGTACTAAGGGTGCACTGTGTAGTCATGTCTGGGTCCCCTGTGTATTAGGACAAGCATTAGGGTGCACTGTGTAGTCATGTCTGCGCCCCTTATGTATTAGAACAAGTACTAAGGGTGCCCTGTGTAGCCACGTCTGGATCCCTATGTATTAGGACAAGTACTAAGGGAGCACTGTGTAGCCATGTCTGAGTCCCTATATATTAGGATAAGTACTAAGGGTGCACTGTGTAGCCATGTCTGGGTCCCCTATATATTAGGACAAGTACTAAGGGTGCACTGTGTAGCCATGTCTGGGTCCCCTATATATTAGGACAAGTACTAAGGGTGCACTGTGTAGCCATGTCTTGGTCTCCTGCATATTAGGACAAGTACTAAGGCTGTATTGTGTAGCCATGTCTGTGCCCCTTATGTATTAGAACAAGTACTAAGGGTGCACTGTGTAGCCATGTCTGGGTCCTCTGTATATTAGGACAAGTACTAAGGGTGCACTGTGTAGCCATGTCTGAGTCCTCTATATATTAGGACAAGTACTAAGGGTGCACTGTGTAGGCATATCTGGTCTCCTATATATTAGGACAAGTACTAAGGGTGCACTGTGTAGCCATGTCTGGGTCCCCTGCATATTAGGACAAGTACTAAGGGTGCACTGTGTAGCCATGTCTTTGTTCCCCTGCATATTAGGACAAGTACTAAGGGTGCACTGTGTGGCCATGTCTTGGCCCATATATATTAGGACAAGTACTAAGGGTGCACTGTGTAGCCATGTCTGGTCCCCTATATATTAGGACAAGTACTAAGGGTGCACTGTGTAGCCATGTCTGGTCCCCTATATATTAGGACAAGTACTAAGGGGGCACTGTGTAGCCATGTCTGGTCCCCTATATATTAGGACAAGTACTAAGGGTGCACTGTGTAGCCATGTCTGGGTCTCCTATATATTAGGACAAGTACTAAGGGTGCACTGTGTAGCCATGTCTGGGCCCCCTGTATATTAGGACAAGTACTAAGGGGGCACTGTGTAGCCATGTCTGGTCCCCTATATATTAGGACAAGTACAAAGGGTGTACTGTGTAGTCATGTCTGGGTCCCCTGTGTATTAGGACAAGCATTAGGGTGCACTGTGTAGTCATGTCTGGGTCCCCTACATATTAGGACAAGTACTAAGGGTGCACTGTGTAGCCACGTCTGGATCCCTATGTATTAGGACAAGTACTAAGGGTGCACTGTGTAGCCATGTCTGAGTCCCTATATATTAGGATAAGTACTAAGGGTGCACTGTGTAGCCATGTCTGGGTCCCCTATATATTAGGACAAGTACTAAGGGTGCACTGTGTAGCCATGTCTGGGTCTCCTGTATGTTAGGACAAGTACTAAGGGTGCACTGTGTAGCCATGTCTTTGTTCCCCTGCATATTAGGACAAGTACTAAGGCTGTATTGTGTAGCCATGTCTGCGCCCCTTATGTATTAGAACAACAACTAAGGGTGCACTGTGTAGCCATGTCTGGGTCCTCTGTATATTAGGACAAGTACTAAGGGTGCACTGTGTAGCCATGTCTGAATCCTCTATATATTAGGACAAGTACTAAGGGTGCACTGTGTAGCCATATCTGGTCTCCTATATATTAGGACAAGTACTAAGGGTGCACTGTGTAGCCATGTCTGGGTCCCCTGCATATTAGGACAAGTACTAAGGGTGCACTGTGTAGCCATGTCTTTGTTCCCCTGCATATTAGGACAAGCACTAAGGGTGCACTGTGTGGCCATGTCTGGGTCCCCTATATATTAGGACAAGTACTAAGGGTGTACTGTGTAGCCATGTCTGGTCCCCTATATATTAGGACAAGTACTAAGAGTGCACTGTGTAGTCATGTCTGGGTCCCCTATATATTAGGACAAGTACTAAGGGTGCACTGTGTAGCCATGTCTGGTCCCCTATATATTAGGACAAGTACTAAGGGTGCACTGTGTAGTCATGTCTGGGTCCCCTATATATTAGGACAAGTACTAAGGGTGTACTGTGTAGCCATGTCTGGTCCCCTATATATTAGGACAAGTACTAAGGGTGCACTGTGTAGTCATGTCTGGGTCCCCTATATATTAGGACAAGTACTAAGGGTGCACTGTGTAGCCATGTCTGGTCCCCTATATATTAGGACAAGTACTAAGGGTGTACTGTGTAGTCATGTCTGGGTCCCCTGTGTATTAGGACAAGCATTAGGGTGCACTGTGTAGCCATGTCTGGGTCTCCTGTATATTAGGACAAGTACTAAGGGTGCACTGTGTAGTCATGTCTGGGTCCCCTATATATTAGGACAAGTACTAAGGGTGCACTGTGTAGCCATGTCTGGTCCCCTATATATTAGGACAAGTACTAAGGGTGTACTGTGTAGCCATGTCTTGGTCCCCTGCATATTAGGACAAGCATTAGGGTGCACTGTGTAGCCATATCTGGTCTCCTATATATTAGGACAAGTACAAAGGGTGCACTGTGTAGCCATGTCTGGTCCCCTATATATTAGGACAAGTACTAAGGGTGCACTGTGTAGCCATATCTGGTCTCCTATATATTAGGACAAGTACTAAGCGTGCACTGTGTAGTCATGTCTGGGTCCCCTATGTATTAGGACAAGTACTAAGGGTGCACTGTGTAGTCATGTCTGGGTCTCCTGTATATTAGGACAAGTACTAAGGGTGCACTGTGTAGCCATGTCTGGGTCTCCTGTATATTAGGACAAGTACTAAGGGTGCACTGTGTAACCATGTCTGGTCCCCTATATATTAGGACAAGTACTAAGGGTGCACTGTGTAGCTATATCTGGTCTCCTATATATTAGGACAAGTACTAAGCGTGCACTGTGTAGCCATGTCTTGGTCCCCTGCATATTAGGACAAGCATTAGGGTGCACTGTGTAGTCATGTCTGGGTCCCCTATATATTAGGACAAGTACTAAGGGTGCACTGTGTAGCCATGTCTGGGCCCCCTGTTTATTAGGACAAGTACTAAGGGGGCACTGTGTAGCCATGTCTGGTCCCCTATATATGAGGACAAGTACTAAGGGTGCACTGTGTAGCCATGTCTGAGTCCCTATATATTAGGATAAGTACTAAGGGTGCACTGTGTAGCCATGTCTGGGTCTCCTATATATTAGGACAAGTACTAAGGGTGCACTGTGTAGTAGTCATGTCTGGGTCTCCTGTATATTAGGATAAGTACTAAGGGTGCACTGTGTAGCCATGTCTGGGCCCCCTGTTTATTAGGACAAGTACTAAGGGGGCACTGTGTAGCCATGTCTGGGTCTCCTATATATTAGGACAAGTACTAAGGGTGCACTGTGTAGCCATGTGTGGGTCCCCTGCATATAAGGACAAGTACTAAGGGTGCACTGTGTGACCATGTCTGGGTCCCCTATATATTAGGACAAGTACTAAGGGTGTACTGTGTAGCCATGTCTGGTCCCCTATATATTAGGACAGGTACTCAGAGTGCACTGTGTAGTCATGTCTGGGTCCCCTATATATTAGGACAAGTACTAAGGGTGCACTTGTAGCCATGTCTGGTCCCCTATATATTAGGACAAGTACTTAGGGTGCACTGTGTAGTCATGTCTGGGTCCCCTATATATTAGGACAAGTACTAAGGGTGCACTTGTAGCCATGTCTGGTCCCCTATATATTAGGACAAGTACTAAGGGTGCACTGTGTAGTCATGTCTGGGTCCCCTATATATTAGGACAAGTACTAAGGGTGCTCTGTGTAGCCATGTCTGGTCCCCTATATATTAGGACAAGTACTAAGGGTGTACTGTGTAGTCATGTCTGGGTCCCCTGTGTATTAGGACAAGCATTAGGGTGCACTGTGTAGTCATGTCTGGGTCCCCTATATATTAGGACAAGTACTAAGGGTGCACTGTGTAGTCATGTCTGGGTCTCCTGTATATTAGGACAAGTACTAAGGGTGCACTGTGTAGCCATATCTGGGTCTCCTGTATATTAGGACAAGTACTAAGGGTGCACTGTGTAGCCATGTCTGGTCCCCTATATATTAGGACAAGTACTAAGGGTGCACTGTGTAGCCATATCTGGTCTCCTATATATTAGGACAAGTACTAAGCGTGCACTGTGTAGCCATGTCTTGGTCCCCTGCATATTAGGACAAGCATTAGGGTGCACTGTGTTGTCATGTCTGGGTCCCCTATATATTAGGACAAGTACTAAGGGTGCACTGTGTAGCCATGTCTGAGTCCCTATATATTAGGATAAGTACTAAGGGTGCACTGTGTAGCCATGTCTGAGTCTCCTATATATTAGGACAAGTACTAAGAGTGCACTGTGTAGTCATGTCTAGGTCTCCTGTATATTAGGATAAGTACTAAGGGTGCACTGTGTAGCCATGTCTGGGCCCCCTGTTTATTAGGACAAGTACTAAGGGGGCACTGTGTTGCCATGTCTGGTCCCCTATATATTAGGACAAGTACTAAGGGTGTACTGTGTAGTCATGTCTGGGTCCCCTGTGTATTAGGACAAGCATTAGGGTGCACTGTGTAGTCATGTCTGGGTCCCCTATATATTAGGACAAGTACTAAGGGTGCACTGTGTAGCTATGTCTGGGTCCCCTATATATTAAGTACTAAGGGTGCACTGTGTAGCCATATCTGGTCTCCTATATATTAGGACAAGTACTAAGGGTGCACTGTGTAGCCATATCTGGTGTCCTATATATTAGGACAAGTACTAAGGGTGCACTGTGTAGCCATGTCTGGGTCCCCTGTGTATTAGGACAAGCATTAGGGTGCACTGTGTAGTCATGTCTTGGTCCCCTATATATTAGGACAAGTACTAAGGGTGCACTGTGTAGTCATGTCTGGGTCTCCTGTATATTAGGACAAGTACTAAGGGTGCACTGTGTAGCCATGTCTGGGTCTCCTGTATATTAGGACAAGTACTAAGGGTGCACTGTGTAGCCATGTCTGGTCCCCTATATATTAGGACAAGTACTAAGGGTGCACTGTGTAGCCATATCTGGTCTCCTATATATTAGGACAAGTACTAAGCGTGCACTGTGTAGCCATGTCTTGGTCCCCTGCATATTAGGACAAGCATTAGGGTGCACTGTGTAGTCATGTCTGGGTCCCCTATATATTAGGACAAGTACTAAGGGGGCACTGTGTAGCCATATCTGGTCTCCTATATATTAGGACAAGTACTAAGGGTGCACTTTGTAGCCATATCTGGTGTCCTATATATTAGGACAAGTACTAAGGGTGCACTGTGTAGCCATGTCTGGGTCCACTGCATATTAGGACAAGTACTAAGGGTGCACTGTGTAGCCATGTCTAGGCCCCCTGTTTATTAGGACAAGTACTAAGGGGGCACTGTGTAGCCATGTCTGGTCCCCTATATATTAGGACAAGTACCAAAGGTGTACTGTGTAGTCATGTCTGGGTCCCCTGTGTATTAGGACAAGCATTAGGGTGCACTGTGTAGTCATGTCTGGGTCCCCTATATATTAGGACAAGTACTAAGGGTGCACTGTGTAGCTATGTCTGGGTCCCCTATATATTAGGACAAGTACTAAGGGTGCACTGTGTAGTCATGTCTTGGTCCCCTATATATTAGGACAAGTACTAAGGGTGCACTGTGTAGCCATGTCTGGTCCCCTATATATTAGGACAAGTACTAAGGGTGTACTGTGTAGTCATGTCTGGGCCCCCTATATATTAGGACAAGTACTAAGGGTGCACTGTGTAGCCATGTCTGGGTCCCCTATATATTAGGACAAGTGCTAAGGGTGCACTGTGTAGTCATGTCTGGGTCCCCTATATATTAGGACAAGTACTAAGGGTGCACTGTGTAGTCATGTCTGGGTCCCCTATATATTAGGACAAGTACTAAGGGTGCACTGTGTAGCCATGTCTGGTCCCCTATATATTAGGACAAGTACTAAGGGTGTACTGTGTAGTCATGTCTGGGTCCCCTGTGTATTAGGACAAGCATTAGGGTGCACTGTGTAGTCATGTCTGGGTCCCCTATATATTAGGACAAGTACTAAGGGGGCACTGTGTAGCCATATCTGGTCTCCTATATATTAGGACAAGTACTAAGGGTGCACATTGTAGCCATATCTGGTGTCCTATATATTAGGACAAGTACTAAGGGTGCACTGTGTAGCCATGTCTGGGTCCACTGCATATTAGGACAAGTACTAAGGGTGCGCTGTGTAGCCATGTCTAGGCCCCCTGTTTATTAGGACAAGTACTAAGGGGGCACTGTGTAGCCATGTCTGGTCCCCTATATATTAGGACAAGTACCAAAGGTGTACTGTGTAGTCATGTCTGGGTCCCCTGTGTATTAGGACAAGCATTAGGGTGCACTGTGTAGTCATGTCTGGGTCCCCTATATATTAGGACAAGTACTAAGGGTGCACTGTGTAGCTATGTCTGGGTCCCCTATATATTAGGACAAGTACTAAGGGTGCACTGTGTAGTCATGTCTTGGTCCCCTATATATTAGGACAAGTACTAAGGGTGCACTGTGTAGCCATGTCTGGTCCCCTATATATTAGGACAAGTACTAAGGGTGTACTGTGTAGTCATGTCTGGGCCCCCTATATATTAGGACAAGTACTAAGGGTGCACTGTGTAGCCATGTCTGGGTCCCCTATATATTAGGACAAGTGCTAATGGTGCACTGTGTAGTCATGTCTGGGTCCCCTATATATTAGGACAAGTACTAAGGGTGCACTGTGTAGTCATGTCTGGGTCCCCTATATATTAGGACAAGTACTAAGGGTGCACTGTGTAGCCATGTCTGGTCCCCTATATATTAGGACAAGTACTAAGGGTGTACTGTGTAGTCATGTCTGGGTCCCCTGTGTATTAGGACAAGCATTAGGGTGCACTGTGTAGTCATGTCTGGGTCCCCTACATATTAGGACAAGTACTAAGGGTGCACTGTGTAGCCATGTCTGGGCCCCCTGTATATTAGGACAAGTACTAAGGGTGCACTGTGTAGCCATGTCTGGGTCTCCTGTATATTAGGACAAGTACTAAGGGTGCACTGTGTAGCCATGTCTGGTCCCCTATATATTAGGACAAGTACTAAGGGTGTACTGTGTAGTCATGTCTGGGTCCCCTGTGTATTAGGACAAGCATTAGGGTGCACTGTGTAGTCATGTCTGGGTCCCCTATATATTAGGACAAGTACTAAGGGTGCACTGTGTAGTCATGTCTGGGTCTCCTGTATATTAGGACAAGTACTAAGGGTGCACTGTGTAGCCATGTCTGGGTCTCCTGTATATTAGGACAAGTACTAAGGGTGCACTGTGTAGCCATGTCTGGTCCCCTATATATTAGGACAAGTACTAAGGGTGCACTGTGTAGCCATATCTGGTCTCCTATATATTAGGACAAGTACTAAGCGTGCACTGTGTAGCCATGTCTTGGTCCCCTGCATATTAGGACAAGCATTAGGGTGCACTGTGTTGTCATGTCTGGGTTCCCTATATATTAGGACAAGTACTAAGGGTGCACTGTGTAGCCATGTCTGAGTCCCTATATATTAGGATAAGTACTAAGGGTGCACTGTGTAGCCATGTCTGGGTCAGCTATATATTAGGACAAGTACTAAGGGTGCACTGTGTAGTCATGTCTGGGTCTCCTGTATATTAGGATAAGTACTAAGGGTGCACTGTGTAGCCATGTCTGGGCCCCCTGTTTATTAGGACAAGTACTAAGGGGGCACTGTGTAGCCATGTCTGGTCCCCTATATATTAGGACAAGTACTAAGGGTGTACTGTGTAGTCATGTCTGGGTCCCCTGTGTATTAGGACAAGCATTAGGGTGCACTGTGTAGTCATGTCTGGGTCCCCTATATATTAGGACAAGTACTAAGGGGGCACTGTGTAGCCATATCTGGTCTCCTATATATTAGGACAAGTACTAAGGGTGCACTTTGTAGCCATATCTGGTGTCCTATATATTAGGACAAGTACTAAGGGTGCACTGTGTAGCCATGTCTGGGTCCACTGCATATTAGGACAAGTACTAAGGGTGCACTGTGTAGCCATGTCTAGGCCCCCTGTTTATTAGGACAAGTACTAAGGGGGCACTGTGTAGCCATGTCTGGTCCCCTATATATTAGGACAAGTACCAAGGGTGTACTGTGTAGTCATGTCTGGGTCCCCTGTGTATTAGGACAAGCATTAGGGTGCACTGTGTAGTCATGTCTGGGTCCCCTATATATTAGGACAAGTACTAAGGGTGCACTGTGTAGCTATGTCTGGGTCCCCTATATATTAGGACAAGTACTAAGGGTGCACTCTGTAGCCATGTCTGGGTCTCCTATATATTAGGACAAGTACTAAGGGTGCACTGTGTAGCCATGTCTGGTGTCCTATATATTAGGACAAGTACTAAGGGTGCACTGTGTAGCCATGTCTGGGTCCCCTGCATATTAGGACAAGTACTAAGGGTGCACTGTGTAGCCATGTCTTTGTTCCCCTGCATATTAGGACAAGTACTAAGGGTGCACTATGTGGCCATGTCTGGGTCCCCTATATATTAGGACAAGTACTAAGGGTGCACTGTGTAGCCATGTCTGGTCCCCTATATACTATGACAAGTACTAAGGGTGCACTGTGTAGCCATGTCTGGTCCCCTATATATTAGGACAAGTACTAAGGGTGCACTGTGTAGCCATGTCTGGTCCCCTATATATTAGGACAAGTACTAAGGGTGTACTGTGTAGTCATATCTGGGCCCCCTATATATTAGGACAAGTACTAAGGGTGCACTGTGTAGCCATGTCTGGTCCCCTATATATTATGACATGTACTAAGGGTGCACTGTGTAGCCATGTCTGGTCCCCTATATATTAGGACAAGTACTAAGGGTGCACTGTGTAGTCATGTCTTGGTCCCCTATATATTAGGACAAGTACTAAGGGTGCACTGTGTAGCCATGTCTGGTCCCCTATATATTAGGACAAGTACTAAGGGTGTACTGTGTAGTCATGTCTGGGCCCCCTATATATTAGGACAAGTACTAAGGGTGCACTGTGTAGTCATGTCTGGGTCCCCTATATATTAGGACAAGTACTAAGGGTGCACTGTGTAGTCATGTCTGGGTCCCCTATATATTAGGACAAGTACTAAGGGTGCACTGTGTAGCCATGTCTGGTCCCCTATATATTAGGACAAGTACTAAGGGTGTACTGTGTAGTCATGTCTGGGTCCCCTGTGTATTAGGACAAGCATTAGGGTGCACTGTGTAGTCATGTCTGGGTCCCCTACATATTAGGACAAGTACTAAGGGTGCACTGTGTAGCCATGTCTGGCCCCTATATATTAGGACAAGTACTAAGGGTGCACTTTGTAGTCATGTCTGGGTCCCCTATATATTAGGACAAGTACTAAGGGTGCACTGTGTAGCCATGTCTGGTCCCCTATATATTAGGACAAGTACTAAGGGTGTACTGTGTAGTCATGTCTGGTTTCCCTGTGTATTAGGACAAGCATTAGGGTGCACTGTGTAGTCATGTCTGGGTCCCCTATATATTAGGACAAGTACTAAGGGTGCACTGTGTAGTCATGTCTGGGTCTCCTGTATATTAGGACAAGTACTAAGGGTGCACTTTGTAGCCATGTCTGGGTCTCCTGTATATTAGGACAAGTACTAAGGGTGCACTGTGTAGCCATGTCTGGTCCCCTATATATTAGGACAAGTACTAAGGGTGCACTGTGTAGCCATATCTGGTCTCCTATATATTAGGACAAGTACTAAGCGTGCACTGTGTAGCCATGTCTTGGTCCCCTGCATATTAGGACAAGCATTAGGGTGCACTGTGTAGTCATGTCTGGGTCCCCTATATATTAGGACAAGTACTAAGGGTGCACTGTGTAGCCATGTCTGAGTCCCTATATATTAGGATAAGTACTAAGGGTGCACTGTGTAGCCATGTCTGGGTCTCCTATATATTAGGACAAGTACTAAGGGTGCACTGTGTAGTCATGTCTGGGTCTCCTGTATATTAGGATAAGTACTAAGGGTGCACTGTGTAGCCATGTCTGGGCCCCCTGTTTATTAGGACAAGTACTAAGGGGGCACTGTGTAGCCATGTCTGGTCCCCTATATATTAGGACAAGTACTAAGGGTGTACTGTGTAGTCATGTCTGGGTCCCCTGTGTATTAGGACAAGCATTAGGGTGCACTGTGTAGTCATGTCTGGGTCCCCTATATATTAGGACAAGTACTAAGGGTGCACTGTGTAGCTATGTCTGGGTCCCCTATATATTAAGTACTAAGGTGCACTGTGTAGCCATATCTGGTCTCCTATATATTAGGACAAGTACTAAGGGTGCACTGTGTAGCCATATCTGGTGTCCTATATATTAGGACAAGTACTAAGGGTGCACTGTGTAGCCATGTCTGGGTCCCCTGTGTATTAGGACAAGCATTAGGGTGCACTGTGTAGTCATGTCTTGGTCCCCTATATATTAGGACAAGTACTAAGGGTGCACTGTGTAGTCATGTCTGGGTCTCCTGTATATTAGGACAAGTACTAAGGGTGCACTGTGTAGCCATGTCTGGGTCTCCTGTATATTAGGACAAGTACTAAGGGTGCACTGTGTAGCCATGTCTGGTCCCCTATATATTAGGACAAGTACTAAGGGTGCACTGTGTAGCCATATCTGGTCTCCTATATATTAGGACAAGTACTAAGCGTGCACTGTGTAGCCATGTCTGGGTCTCCTATATATTAGGACAAGTACTAAGGGTGCACTGTGTAGTCATGTCTGGGTCTCCTGTATATTAGGACAAGTACTAAGGGGGCACTGTGTAGCCATGTCTGGTCCCCTATATATTAGGACAAGTACTAAGGGTGTACTGTGTAGTCATGTCTGGGTCCCCTGTGTATTAGGACAAGCATTAGGGTGCACTGTGTAGTCATGTCTGGGTCCCCTATATATTAGGACAAGTACTAAGGGTGCACTGTGTAGCTATGTCTGGGTCCCCTATATATTAGGACAAGTACTAAGGGTTCACTGTGTAGCCATATCTGGTCTCCTATATATTAGGACAAGTACTAAGGGTGCACTTTGTAGCCATATCTGGTGTCCTATATATTAGGACAAGTACTAAGGGTGCACTGTGTAGCCATGTCTGGGTCCCCTGCATATTAGGACAAGTACTAAGGGTGCACTGTGTAGCCATGTCTAGGCCCCCTGTTTATTAGGACAAGTACTAAGGGAGCACTGTGTAGCCATGTCTGGTCCCCTATATATTAGGACAAGTACTAAGGGTGTACTGTGTAGTCATGTCTGGGTCCCCTGTGTATTAGGACAAGCATTAGGGTGCACTGTGTAGTCATGTCTGGGTCCCCTATATATTAGGACAAGTACTAAGGGTGCACTGTGTAGCCATGTCTGGGTCCCCTATATATTAGGACAAGTACTAAGGGTGCACTGTGTAGCCATGTCTGGGTCTCCTATATATTAGGACAAGTACTAAGGGTGCACTGTGTAGCCATATCTGGTCTCCTATATATTAGGACAAGTACTAAGGGTGCACTGTGTAGCCATATCTGGTGTCCTATATATTAGGACAAGTACTAAGGGTGCACTGTGTAGCCATGTCTGGGTCCCCTGCATATTAGGACAAGTACTAAGGGTGCACTGTGTAGCCATGTCTTTGTTCCCCTGCATATTAGGACAAGTACTAAGGGTGCACTATGTGGCCATGTCTGGGTCCCCTATATATTAGGACAAGTACTAAGGGTGCACTGTGTAGCCATGTCTGGTCCCCTATATATTATGACAAGTACTAAGGGTGTACTGTGTAGCCATGTCTGGTCCCCTATATATTAGGACAAGTACTAAGGGTGCACTGTGTAGTCATGTCTGGGTCCCCTGCATATTAAGACAAGTACTAAGGCTGTATTGTGTAGCCATGTCTGCGCCCCTTATGTATTAGAACAAGTACTAAGGGTGCACTGTGTAGCCATGTCTGAGTCCTCTATATATTAGGACAAGTACTTAGGGTGCACTGTGTAGCCATGTCTAGGTCCCCTATATATTAGGACAAGCACTAAGGGTGCACTGTGTAGCCATATCAGGTCTCCTATATATTAGGACAAGTACTAAGGGTGCACTGTGTGGCCATGTCTTGGTCCCCTGCATATTAAGACAAGTACTAAGGCTGTATTGTGTAGCCATGTCTGCGCCCCTTATGTATTAGGACAAGTACTAAGGGTGCACTGTGTAGTCACATCTGGGTCCCTATATATTAGGACAAGTACTAAGGGTGCACTGTGTAGCCATATCTGGTCTCCTATATATTAGGACAAGTACTAAGGGTGCACTGTGTAGCCATGTCTTGGTCCCCTGCATATTAGGACAAGTACTAAGGGTGCACTGTGTAGCCATGTCTGGGTCTCCTGTATATTAGGACAAGTACTAAGGGTGCACTGTGTAGCCATGTCTGGTCCCCTATATATTAGGACAAGTACTAAGGGTGCACTGTGTAGCCATATCTGGTCTCCTATATATTAGGACAAGTACTAAGCGTGCACTGTGTAGCCATGTCTTGGTCCCCTGTATATTAGGACAAGTACTAAGGGTGCACTTTGTAGCCATGTCTGGGTCTCCTGTATATTAGGACAAGTACTAAGGGTGCACTGTGTAGCCATGTCTGGTCCCCTATATATTAGGACAAGTACTAAGGGTGCACTGTGTAGCCATATCTGGTCTCCTATATATTAGGACAAGTACTAAGCGTGCACTGTGTAGCCATGTCTTGGTCCCCTGCATATTAGGACAAGCATTAGGGTGCACTGTGTAGTCATGTCTGGGTCCCCTATATATTAGGACAAGTACTAAGGGTGCACTGTGTAGCCATGTCTGAGTCCCTATATATTAGGATAAGTACTAAGGGTGCACTGTGTAGCCATGTCTGGGTCTCCTATATATTAGGACAAGTACTAAGGGTGCACTGTGTAGTCATGTCTGGGTCTCCTGTATATTAGGATAAGTACTAAGGGTGCACTGTGTAGCCATGTCTGGGCCCCCTGTTTATTAGGACAAGTACTAAGGGGGCACTGTGTAGCCATGTCTGGTCCCCTATATATTAGGACAAGTACTAAGGGTGTACTGTGTAGTCATGTCTGGGTCCCCTGTGTATTAGGACAAGCATTAGGGTGCACTGTGTAGTCATGTCTGGGTCCCCTATATATTAGGACAAGTACTAAGGGTGCACTGTGTAGCTATGTCTGGGTCCCCTATATATTAAGTACTAAGGTGCACTGTGTAGCCATATCTGGTCTCCTATATATTAGGACAAGTACTAAGGGTGCACTGTGTAGCCATATCTGGTGTCCTATATATTAGGACAAGTACTAAGGGTGCACTGTGTAGCCATGTCTGGGTCCCCTGTGTATTAGGACAAGCATTAGGGTGCACTGTGTAGTCATGTCTTGGTCCCCTATATATTAGGACAAGTACTAAGGGTGCACTGTGTAGTCATGTCTGGGTCTCCTGTATATTAGGACAAGTACTAAGGGTGCACTGTGTAGCCATGTCTGGGTCTCCTGTATATTAGGACAAGTACTAAGGGTGCACTGTGTAGCCATGTCTGGTCCCCTATATATTAGGACAAGTACTAAGGGTGCACTGTGTAGCCATATCTGGTCTCCTATATATTAGGACAAGTACTAAGCGTGCACTGTGTAGCCATGTCTGGGTCTCCTATATATTAGGACAAGTACTAAGGGTGCACTGTGTAGTCATGTCTGGGTCTCCTGTATATTAGGACAAGTACTAAGGGGGCACTGTGTAGCCATGTCTGGTCCCCTATATATTAGGACAAGTACTAAGGGTGTACTGTGTAGTCATGTCTGGGTCCCCTGTGTATTAGGACAAGCATTAGGGTGCACTGTGTAGTCATGTCTGGGTCCCCTATATATTAGGACAAGTACTAAGGGTGCACTGTGTAGCTATGTCTGGGTCCCCTATATATTAGGACAAGTACTAAGGGTTCACTGTGTAGCCATATCTGGTCTCCTATATATTAGGACAAGTACTAAGGGTGCACTTTGTAGCCATATCTGGTGTCCTATATATTAGGACAAGTACTAAGGGTGCACTGTGTAGCCATGTCTGGGTCCCCTGCATATTAGGACAAGTACTAAGGGTGCACTGTGTAGCCATGTCTAGGCCCCCTGTTTATTAGGACAAGTACTAAGGGAGCACTGTGTAGCCATGTCTGGTCCCCTATATATTAGGACAAGTACTAAGGGTGTACTGTGTAGTCATGTCTGGGTCCCCTGTGTATTAGGACAAGCATTAGGGTGCACTGTGTAGTCATGTCTGGGTCCCCTATATATTAGGACAAGTACTAAGGGTGCACTGTGTAGCCATGTCTGGGTCCCCTATATATTAGGACAAGTACTAAGGGTGCACTGTGTAGCCATGTCTGGGTCTCCTATATATTAGGACAAGTACTAAGGGTGCACTGTGTAGCCATATCTGGTCTCCTATATATTAGGACAAGTACTAAGGGTGCACTGTGTAGCCATATCTGGTGTCCTATATATTAGGACAAGTACTAAGGGTGCACTGTGTAGCCATGTCTGGGTCCCCTGCATATTAGGACAAGTACTAAGGGTGCACTGTGTAGCCATGTCTTTGTTCCCCTGCATATTAGGACAAGTACTAAGGGTGCACTATGTGGCCATGTCTGGGTCCCCTATATATTAGGACAAGTACTAAGGGTGCACTGTGTAGCCATGTCTGGTCCCCTATATATTATGACAAGTACTAAGGGTGTACTGTGTAGCCATGTCTGGTCCCCTATATATTAGGACAAGTACTAAGGGTGCACTGTGTAGTCATGTCTGGGTCCCCTGCATATTAAGACAAGTACTAAGGCTGTATTGTGTAGCCATGTCTGCGCCCCTTATGTATTAGAACAAGTACTAAGGGTGCACTGTGTAGCCATGTCTGAGTCCTCTATATATTAGGACAAGTACTTAGGGTGCACTGTGTAGCCATGTCTAGGTCCCCTATATATTAGGACAAGCACTAAGGGTGCACTGTGTAGCCATATCAGGTCTCCTATATATTAGGACAAGTACTAAGGGTGCACTGTGTGGCCATGTCTTGGTCCCCTGCATATTAAGACAAGTACTAAGGCTGTATTGTGTAGCCATGTCTGCGCCCCTTATGTATTAGGACAAGTACTAAGGGTGCACTGTGTAGTCACATCTGGGTCCCTATATATTAGGACAAGTACTAAGGGTGCACTGTGTAGCCATATCTGGTCTCCTATATATTAGGACAAGTACTAAGGGTGCACTGTGTAGCCATGTCTTGGTCCCCTGCATATTAGGACAAGTACTAAGGGTGCACTGTGTAGCCATATCTGGTCTCCTATATATTAGGACAAGTACTAAGGGTGCACTGTGTAGTCATGTCTGGGTCCCTATATATTAGGACAAGTACTAAGGGTGCACTGTGTAGTCATGTCTGGGTCCCTATATATTAGAACAAGTACTAACTGTGCCCTGTGGAGCCATATCTGGTCTCCTATATATTAGGTCAAGTACTAAGGGTGCACTGTGTACTCACGTCTGGGTCCCCTGCATATTAGGACAAGTACTAAGGGTGCACTGTGTAGTCATGTCTGGGTCTCCTATATATTAGGACAAGTACTAAGGGTGCACTGTGTAGTCATATCTGGTCTCTTATATATTAGGACAAGTACTAAGGGTGCACTGTGTACCCATATCTGGTCCCCTATATATTAGGACAAGTACTAAGGGTGCACTGTGTAGTCATGTCTGGGTCTCCTGTATATTAGGATAAGTACTAAGGGTGCACTGTGTAGCCATGTCTGGTCCCCTATATATTATGACAAGTACTAAGGGTGTACTGTGTAGTCATGTCTGGGTCCCTTGTGTATTAGTACAAGCATTAGGGTGCACTGTGTAGTCATGTCTGGGTCCCCTATATATTAGGACAAGTACTAAGGGTGCACTGTGTAGCCATGTCTGGGTCCCCTATATATTAGGACAAGTACTAAGGGTGCACTGTGTAGCCATGTCTGCGCCCCTTATGTATTAGAACAAGTACTAAGGGTGCACTGTGTAGCCACGTCTGGATCCCTATGTATTAGGACAAGTACTAAGGGAGCACTGTGTAGCCATGTCTGAGTCCCTATATATTAGGATAAGTACTAAGGGTGCACTGTGTAGCCATGTCTGGGTCCCCTATATATTAGGACAAGTACTAAGGGTGCACTGTGTAGCCATGTCTGGGTCCCCTATATATTAGGACAAGTACTAAGGGTGCACTGTGTAGCCATGTCTGGGTCTCCTGTATGTTAGGACAAGTACTAAGGCTGTATTGTGTAGCCATGTCTGCGCCCCTTATGTATTAGAACAAGTACTAAGGGTGCACTGTGTAGCCATGTCTGGGTCCTCTGTATATTAGGACAAGTACTAAGGGTGCACTGTGTAGCCATGTCTGAGTCCTCTATATATTAGGACTAGTACTAAGGGTGCACTGTGTAGGCATATCTGGTCTCCTATATATTAGGACAAGTACTAAGGGTGCACTGTGTAGCCATGTCTGGGTCCCCTGCATATTAGGACAAGTACTAAGGGTGCACTGTGTAGCCATGTCTTTGTTCCCCTGCATATTAGGACAAGTACTAAGGGTGCACTGTGTGGCCATGTCTTGGTCCCCTATATATTAGGACAAGTACTAAGGGTGCACTGTGTAGCCATGTCTGGTCCCTTATATATTAGGACAAGTACTAAGGGTGTACTGTGTAGCCATGTCTGGTCCCCTATATATTAGGACAAGTACTAAGGGTGCACTGTGTAGTCATGTCTGGGTCTCCTATATATTAGGACAAGTACTAAGGGTGCACTGTGTAGTCATGTCTGGGTCTCCTGTATATTAGGATAAGTACTAAGGGTGCACTGTGTAGCCATGTCTGGGCCCCCTGTTTATGAGGACAAGTACTAAGGGGGCACTGTGTAGCCATGTCTGGTCCCCTATATATTAGGACAAGTACTAAGGGTGTACTGTGTAGTCATGTCTGGGTCCCCTGTGTATTAGGACAAGCATTAGGGTGCACTGTGTAGTCATGTCTGGGTCCCCTATATATTAGGACAAGTACTAAGGGGGCACTGTGTAGCCATATCTGGTCTCCTATATATTAGGACAAGTACTAAGGGTGCACTTTGTAGCCATATCTGGTGTCCTATATATTAGGACAAGTACTAAGGGTGCACTGTGTAGCCATGTCTGGGTCCACTGCATATTAGGACAAGTACTAAGGGTGCACTGTGTAGTCATGTCTGGGTCCCCTATATATTAGGACAAGTACTAAGGGTGCACTGTGTAGCTATGTCTGGGTCCCCTATATATTAGGACAAGTACTAAGGGTGCACTCTGTAGCCATGTCTGGGTCTCCTATATATTAGGACAAGTACTAAGGGTGCACTGTGTAGCCATGTCTGGTGTCCTATATATTAGGACAAGTACTAAGGGTGCACTGTGTAGCCATGTCTGGGTCCCCTGCATATTAGGACAAGTACTAAGGGTGCACTGTGTAGCCATGTCTTTGTTCCCCTGCATATTAGGACAAGTACTAAGGGTGCACTATGTGGCCATGTCTGGGTCCCCTATATATTAGGACAAGTACTAAGGGTGCACTGTGTAGCCATGTCTGGTCCCCTATATATTATGACAAGTACTAAGGGTGCACTGTGTAGCCATGTCTGGTCCCCTATATATTAGGACAAGTACTAAGGGTGCACTGTGTAGCCATGTCTGGTCCCCTATATATTAGGACAAGTACTAAGGGTGTACTGTGTAGTCATATCTGGGCCCCCTATATATTAGGACAAGTACTAAGGGTGCACTGTGTAGCCATGTCTGGGTCCCCTATATATTAGGACAAGTACTAAGGGTGCACTGTGTAGCCATGTCTTTGTTCCCCTGCATATTAGGACAAGTACTAAGGGTGCACTATGTGGCCATGTCTGGGTCCCCTATATATTAGGACAAGTACTAAGGGTGCACTGTGTAGCCATGTCTGGTCCCCTATATATTATGACATGTACTAAGGGTGCACTGTGTAGCCATGTCTGGTCCCCTATATATTAGGACAAGTACTAAGGGTGCACTGTGTAGTCATGTCTTGGTCCCCTATATATTAGGACAAGTACTAAGGGTGCACTGTGTAGCCATGTCTGGTCCCCTATATATTAGGACAAGTACTAAGGGTGTACTGTGTAGTCATGTCTGGGCCCCCTATATATTAGGACAAGTACTAAGGGTGCACTGTGTAGTCATGTCTGGGTCCCCTATATATTAGGACAAGTACTAAGGGTGCACTGTGTAGTCATGTCTGGGTCCCCTATATATTAGGACAAGTACTAAGGGTGCACTGTGTAGCCATGTCTGGTCCCCTATATATTAGGACAAGTACTAAGGGTGTACTGTGTAGTCATGTCTGGGTCCCCTGTGTATTAGGACAAGCATTAGGGTGCACTGTGTAGTCATGTCTGGGTCCCCTACATATTAGGACAATTACTAAGGGTGCACTGTGTAGCCATGTCTGGGCCCCCTATATATTAGGACAAGTACTAAGGGTGCACTTTGTAGCCATGTCTGGGTCTCCTGTATATTAGGACAAGTACTAAGGGTGCACTGTGCAGCCATGTCTGGTCCCCTATATATTAGGACAAGTACTAAGGGTGCACTGTGTAGCCATATCTGGTCTGCTATATATTAGGACAAGTACTAAGCGTGCACTGTGTAGCCATGTCTTGGTCCCCTGCATATTAGGACAAGCATTAGGGTGCACTGTGTAGTCATGTCTGGGTCCCCTATATATTAGGACAAGTACTAAGGGTGCACTGTGTAGCCATGTCTGAGTCCCTATATATTAGGATAAGTACTAAGGGTGCACTGTGTAGCCATGTCTGGGTCTCCTATATATTAGGACAAGTACTAAGGGTGCACTGTGTAGTCATGTCTGGGTCTCCTGTATATTAGGATAAGTACTAAGGGTGCACTGTGTAGCCATGTCTGGGCCCCCTGTTTATTAGGACAAGTACTAAGGGGGCACTGTGTAGCCATGTCTGGTCCCCTATATATTAGGACAAGTACTAAGGGTGTACTGTGTAGTCATGTCTGGGTCCCCTGTGTATTAGGACAAGCATTAGGGTGCACTGTGTAGTCATGTCTGGGTCCCCTATATATTAGGACAAGTACTAAGGGTGCACTGTGTAGCTATGTCTGGGTCCCCTATATATTAAGTACTAAGGGTGCACTGTGTAGCCATATCTGGTCTCCTGTATATTAGGACAAGTACTAAGGGTGCACTGTGTAGCCATATCTGGTGTCCTATATATTAGGACAAGTACTAAGGGTGCACTGTGTAGCCATGTCTGGGTCCCCTGTGTATTAGGACAAGCATTAGGGTGCACTGTGTAGTCATGTCTTGGTCCCCTATATATTAGGACAAGTACTAAGGGTGCACTGTGTAGTCATGTCTGGGTCTCCTGTATATTAGGACAAGTACTAAGGGTGCACTGTGTAGCCATGTCTGGGTCTCCTGTATATTAGGACAAGTACTAAGGGTGCACTGTGTAGCCATGTCTGGTCCCCTATATATTAGGACAAGTACTAAGGGTGCACTGTGTAGCCATATCTGGTCTCCTATATATTAGGACAAGTACTAAGCGTGCACTGTGTAGCCATGTCTTGGTCCCCTGCATATTAGGACAAGCATTAGGGTGCACTGTGTAGTCATGTCTGGGTCGCCTATATATTAGGACAAGTACTAAGGGTGCACTGTGTAGTCATGTCTGGGTCTCCTGTATATTAGGACAAGTACTAAGGGGGCACTGTGTAGTCATGTCTGGGTCCCCTGTGTATTAGGACAAGCATTAGGGTGCACTGTGTAGTCATGTCTGGGTCCCCTATATATTAGGACAAGTACTAAGGGTGCACTGTGTAGCCATGTCTGGGTCCCCTATATATTAGGACAATTACTAAGGGTGCACTGTGTAGCCATGTCGGGGTCCCCTATATATTAGGACAAGTACTAAGGGTGCACTGTGTAGCCATGTCTGGGTCCCCTATATATTAGGACAAGTACTAAGGGTGCACTGTGTAGCCATGTCTGGGTCTCCTGTATGTTAGGACAAGTACTAAGGGTGCACTGTGTAGCCATGTCTTGGTCCCCTGCATATTAGGACAAGTACTAAGGGTGCACTGTGTAGCCATGTCTTTGTTCCCCTGCATATTAGGACAAGTACGAAGGCTGTATTGTGTAGCCATGTCTGCGCCCCTTATGTATTAGAACAAGTACTAAGGGTGCACTGTGTAGCCATGTCTGGGTCCTCTGTATATTAGGACAAGTACTAAGGGTGCACTGTGTAGCCATGTCTGAGTCCTCTATATATTAGGACAAGTACTAAGGGTGCACTGTGTAGGCATATCTGGTCTCCTATATATTAGGACAAGTACTAAGGGTGCACTGTGTAGCCATGTCTGGGTCCCCTGCATATTAGGACAAGTACTAAGGGTGCACTGTGTAGCCATGTCTTTGTTCCCCTGCATATTAGGACAAGTACTAAGGGTGCACTGTGTGGCCATGTCTTGGTCCCCTATATATTAGGACAAGTACTAAGGGTGCACTGTGTAGCCATGTCTGGTCCCTTATATATTAGGACAAGTACTAAGGGTGTACTGTGTAGCCATGTCTGGTCCCCTATATATTAGGACAAGTACTAAGGGTGCACTGTGTAGCCATGTCTGGTCCCCTATATATTAGGACAAGTACTAAGGGGGCACTGTGTAGCCATGTCTGGTCCCCTATATATTAGGACAAGTACTAAGGGTGTACTGTGTAGCCATGTCTGGTCCCTTATATATTAGGACAAGTACTAAGGGGGCACTGTGTAGCCATGTCTGGTCCCCTATATATTAGGACAAGTACTAAGGGTGCACTGTGTAGTCATGTCTGGGTCCCCTATATATTAGGACAAGTACTAAGGGTGCACTGTGTAGCCATGTCTGGGTCTCCTATATGTTAGGACAAGTACTAAGGGTGCACTGTGTAGCCCTGTCTGGGCCCCCTGTATATTAGGACAAGTACTAAGGGGGCACTGTGTAGCCATGTCTGGTCCCCTATATATTAGGACAAGTACTAAGGGTGTACTGTGTAGTCATGTCTGGGTCCCCTGTGTATTAGGACAAGCATTAGGGTGCACTGTGTAGTCATGTCTGGGTCCCCTATATATTAGGACAAGTACTAAGGGTGCACTGTGTAGCCACGTCTGGATCCCTATGTATTAGGACAAGTACTAAGGGTGCACTGTGTAGCCATGTCTGAGTCCCTATATATTAGGATAAGTACTAAGGGTGCACTGTGTAGCCATGTCTGGGTCCCCTATATATTAGGACAAGTACTAAGGGTGCACTGTGTAGCTATGTCTGGGTCCCCTATATATTAGGACAAGTACTAAGGGTGCACTGTGTAGCCATGTCTGGGTCCTCTGTATATTAGGACAAGTACTAAGGGTGCACTGTGTAGCCATGTCTGAATCCTCTATATATTAGGACAATTACTAAGGGTGCACTGTGTAGCCATGTCTGAATCCTCTATATATTAGGACAAGTACTAAGGGTGCACTGTGTAGCCATATCTGGTCTCCTATATATTAGGACAAGTACTAAGGGTGCACTGTGTAGCCATATCTGGTGTCCTATATATTAGGACAAGTACTAAGGGTGCACTGTGTAGCCATGTCTGGTCCCCTATATATTAGGACAAGTACTAAGGGTGCACTGTGTAGCCATATCTGGTCTCCTATATATTAGGACAAGTACTAAGCGTGCACTGTGTAGCCATGTCTTGGTCCCCTGCATATTAGGACAAGCATTAGGGTGCACTGTGTAGTCATGTCTGGGTCGCCTATATATTAGGACAAGTACTAAGGGTGCACTGTGTAGCCATGTCTGAGTCCCTATATATTAGGATAAGTACTAAGGGTGCACTGTGTAGCCATGTCTGGTCCCCTATATATTAGGACAAGTACTAAGGGTGTACTGTGTAGTCATGTCTGGGTCCCCTGTGTATTAGGACAAGCATTAGGGTGCACTGTGTAGTCATGTCTGGGTCCCCTATATATTAGGACAAGTACTAAGGGTGCACTGTGTAGCTATGTCTGGGTCCCCTATATATTAGGACAAGTACTAAGGGTGCACTGTGTAGCCATATCTGGTCTCCTATATATTAGGACAAGTACTAAGGGTGCACTTTGTAGCCATATCTGGTGTCCTATATATTAGGACAAGTACTAAGGGTGCACTGTGTAGCCATGTCTGGGTCCCCTGCATATTAGGACAAGTACTAAGGGTGCACTGTGTAGCCATGTCTAGGCCCCCTGTTTATTAGGACAAGTACTAAGGGAGCACTGTGTAGCCATGTCTGGTCCCCTATATATTAGGACAAGTACTAAGGGTGTACTGTGTAGTCATGTCTGGGTCCCCTGTGTATTAGGACAAGCATTAGGGTGCACTGTGTAGTCATGTCTGGGTCCCCTATATATTAGGACAAGTACTAAGGGTGCACTGCGTAGCCATATCTGGTGTCCTATATATTAGGACAAGTACTAAGGGTGCACTGTGTAGCCATGTCTGGGTCCCCTGCATATTAGGACAAGTACTAAGGGTGCACTGTGTAGCCATGTCTTTGTTCCCCTGCATATTAGGACAAGTACTAAGGGTGCACTATGTGGCCATGTCTGGGTCCCCTATATATTAGGACAAGTACTAAGGGTGCACTGTGTAGCCATGTCTGGTCCCCTATATATTACGACAAGTACTAAGGGTGTACTGTGTAGCCATGTCTGGTCCCCTATATATTAGGACAAGTACTAAGGGTGCACTGTGTAGTCATGTCTTGGTCCCCTGCATATTAAGACAAGTACTAAGGCTGTATTGTGTAGCCATGTCTGCGCCCCTTATGTATTAGAACAAGTACTAAGGGTGCACTGTGTAGCCATGTCTGAGTCCTCTATATATTAGGACAAGTACTTAGGGTGCACTGTGTAGCCATGTCTAGGTCCCCTATATATTAGGACAAGCACTAAGGGTGCACTGTGTAGCCATATCAGGTCTCCTATATATTAGGACAAGTACTAAGGGTGCACTGTGTGGCCATGTCTTGGTCCCCTGCATATTAAGACAAGTACTAAGGCTGTATTGTGTAGCCATGTCTGCGCCCCTTATGTATTAGGACAAGTACTAAGGGTGCACTGTGTAGCCATGTCTGGGTCCCCTGCATATTAGGACAAGTACTAAGGGTGCACTGTGTAGCCATGTCTTTGTTCCCCTGCATATTAGGACAAGTACTAAGGGTGCACTATGTGGCCATGTCTGGGTCCCCTATATATTAGGACAAGTACTAAGGGTGCACTGTGTAGCCATGTCTGGTCCCCTATATATTATGACAAGTACTAAGGGTGTACTGTGTAGCCATGTCTGGTCCCCTATATATTAGGACAAGTACTAAGGGTGCACTGTGTAGTCATGTCTTGGTCCCCTGCATATTAAGACAAGTACTAAGGCTGTATTGTGTAGCCATGTCTGCGCCCCTTATGTATTAGAACAAGTACTAAGGGTGCACTGTGTAGCCATGTCTGAGTCCTCTATATATTAGGACAAGTACTTAGGGTGCACTGTGTAGCCATGTCTAGGTCCCCTATATATTAGGACAAGCACTAAGGGTGCACTGTGTAGCCATATCAGGTCTCCTATATATTAGGACAAGTACTAAGGGTGCACTGTGTGGCCATGTCTTGGTCCCCTGCATATTAAGACAAGTACTAAGGCTGTATTGTGTTGCCATGTCTGCGCCCCTTATGTATTAGGACAAGTACTAAGGGTGCACTGTGTAGTCACGTCTGAGTCCCTATATATTAGGACAAGTACTAAGGGTGCACTGTGTAGCCATATCTGGTCTCCTATATATTAGGACAAGTACTAAGGGTGCACTGTGTAGCCATGTCTTGGTCCCCTGCATATTAGGACAAGTACTAAGGGTGCACTGTGTAGCCATATCTGGTCTCCTATATATTAGGACAAGTACTAAGGGTGCACTGTGTACCCATATCTGGTCTCCTATATATTAGGACAAGTACTAAGGGTGCACTGTGTAGTCATGTCTGGGTCCCTATATATTAGGACAAGTACTAAGGGTGCACTGTGTAGTCATGTCTGGGTCCCTATATATTAGAACAAGTACTAACTGTGCCCTGTGGAGCCATATCTGGTCTCTTATATATGAGGACAAGTACTAAGGGTGCACTGTGTACCCATATCTAGTCCCCTATATATTAGGACAAGTACTAAGGGTGCACTGTGTAGTCATGTCTGGGTCTCCTGTATATTAGGACAAGTACTAAGGGTGCACTGTGTAGTCATATCTGGTCTCTTATATATGAGGACAAGTACTAAGGGTGCACTGTGTACCCATATCTAGTCCCCTATATATTAGGACAAGTACTAAGGGTGCACTGTGTAGTCATGTCTGGGTCTCCTGTATATTAGGATAAGTACTAAGGGTGCACTGTGTAGCCATGTCTGGTCCCCTATATATTATGACAAGTACTAAGGGTGTACTGTGTAGTCATGTCTGGGTCCCTTGTGTATTAGTACAAGCATTAGGGTGCACTGTGTAGTCATGTCTGGGTCCCCTATATATTAGGACAAGTACTAAGGGTGCACTGTGTAGCCATGTCTGGGTCCCCTATATATTAGGACAAGTACTAAGGGTGCACTGTGTAGCCATGTCTGCGCCCCTTATGTATTAGAACAAGTACTAAGGGTGCACTGTGTAGCCACGTCTGGATCCCTATGTATTAGGACAAGTACTAAGGGAGCACTGTGTAGCCATGTCTGAGTCCCTATATATTAGGATAAGTACTAAGGGTGCACTGTGTAGCCATGTCTGGGTCCCCTATATATTAGGACAAGTACTAAGGGTGCACTGTGTAGCCATGTCTGGGTCCCCTATATATTAGGACAAGTACTAAGGGTGCACTGTGTAGCCATGTCTGGGTCTCCTGTATGTTAGGACAAGTACTAAGGCTGTATTGTGTAGCCATGTCTGCGCCCCTTATGTATTAGAACAAGTACTAAGGGTGCACTGTGTAGCCATGTCTGGGTCCTCTGTATATTAGGACAAGTACTAAGGGTGCACTGTGTAGCCATGTCTGAGTCCTCTATATATTAGGACAAGTACTAAGGGTGCACTGTGTAGGCATATCTGGTCTCCTATATATTAGGACAAGTACTAAGGGTGCACTGTGTAGCCATGTCTGGGTCCCTTGCATATTAGGACAAGTACTAAGGGTGCACTGTGTAGCCATGTCTTTGTTCCCCTGCATATTAGGACAAGTACTAAGGGTGCACTGTGTGGCCATGTCTTGGTCCCCTATATATTAGGACAAGTACTACGGGTGCACTGTGTAGCCATGTCTGGTCCCTTATATATTAGGACAAGTACTAAGGGTGCACTGTGTAGCCATGTCTGGTCCCCTATATATTAGGACAAGTACTAAGGGTGCACTGTGTAACCATGTCTGGTCCCCTATATATTAGGACAAGTACTAAGGGGGCACTGTGTAGCCATGTCTGGTCCCCTATATATTAGGACAAGTACTAAGGGTGTACTGTGTAGCCATGTCTGGTCCCTTATATATTAGGACAAGTACTAAGGGGGCACTGTGTAGCCATGTCTGGTCCCCTATATATTAGGACAAGTACTAAGGGTGCACTGTGTAGTCATGTCTGGGTCCCCTATATATTAGGACAAGTACTAAGGGTGCACTGTGTAGCCATGTCTGGGTCTCCTATATATTAGGACAAGTACTAAGGGTGCACTGTGTAGCCCTGTCTGGGCCCCCTGTATATTAGGACAAGTACTAAGGGGGCACTGTGTAGCCATGTCTGGTCCCCTATATATTAGGACAAGTACTAAGGGAGTACTGTGTAGTCATGTCTGGGTCCCCTGTGTATTAGGACAAGCATTAGGGTGCACTGTGTAGTCATGTCTGGGTCCCCTATATATTAGGAAAAGTACTAAGGGTGCACTGTGTAGCCATGTCTGGGTCCCCTATATATTAGGACAAGTACTAAGGGTGCACTGTGTAGCCATGTCTGCGCCCCTTATGTATTAGAACAAGTACTAAGGGTGCACTGTGTAGCCACGTCTGGATCCCTATGTATAAGGACAAGTACTAAGGGAGCACTGTGTAGCCATGTCTGAGTCCCTATATATTAGGATAAGTACTAAGGGTGCACTGTGTAGCCATGTCTGGGTCCCCTATATATTAGGACAAGTACTAAGGGTGCACTGTGTAGCCATGTCTGGGTCCCCTATATATTAGGACAAGTACTAAGGGTGCACTGTGTAGCCATGTCTGGGTCTCCTGTATGTTAGGACAAGTACTAAGGCTGTATTGTGTAGCCATGTCTGCGCCCCTTATGTATTAGAACAAGTACTAAGGGTGCACTGTGTAGCCATGTCTGGGTCCTCTGTATATTAGGACAAGTACTAAGGGTGCACTGTGTAGCCATGTCTGAGTCCTCTATATATTAGGACAAGTACTAAGGGTGCACTGTGTAGGCATATATATTAGGACAAGTACTAAGGGTGCACTGTGTAGCCATGTCTGGGTCCCCTGCATATTAGGACAAGTACTAAGGGTGCACTGTGTAGCCATGTCTTTGTTCCCCTGCATATTAGGACAAGTACTAAGGGTGCACTGTGTGGCCATGTCTTGGTCCCCTATATATTAGGACAAGTACTAAGGGTGCACTGTGTAGCCATGTCTGGTCCCTTATCTATTAGGACAAGTACTAAGGGTGTACTGTGTAGCCATGTCTGGTCCCCTATATATTGGGACAAGTACTAAGGGTGCACTGTGTAGCCATGTCTGGTCCCCTATATATTAGGACAAGTACTAAGGGGGCACTGTGTAGCCATGTCTGGTCCCCTATATATTAGGACAAGTACTAAGGGTGTACTGTGTAGCCATGTCTGGTCCCTTATATATTAGGACAAGTACTAAGGGGGCACTGTGTAGCCATGTCTGGTCCCCTATATATTAGGACAAGTACTAAGGGTGCACTGTGTAGTCATGTCTGGGTCCCCTATATATTAGGACAAGTACTAAGGGTGCACTGTGTAGCCATGTCTGGGTCTCCTATATATTAGGACAAGTACTAAGGGTGTACTGTGTAGCCATGTACTGTGTAGCCATGTCTGGTCCCTTATATATATGTCTTTGTTCCCCTGCATATTAGGACAAGTACTAAGGGTGCACTATGTAGCCATGTCTGAATCCTCTATATATTAGGACAAGTACTAAGTGTGCACTGTGTAGCCATATCTGGTCTCCTATATATTAGGACAAGTACTAAGGGTGCACTGTGTAGCCATATCTGGTGTCCTATATATTAGGACAAGTACTAAGGGTGCACTGTGTAGCCATGTCTGGGTCCCCTGCATATTAGGACAAGTACTAAGGGTGCACTGTGTAGCCATGTCTTTGTTCCCCTGCATATTAGGACAAGTACTAAGGGTGCACTATGTGGCCATGTCTGGGTCCCCTATATATTAGGACAAGTACTAAGTGTGCACTGTGTAGCCATGTCTGGTCCCCTATATATTAGGACAAGTACTAAGGGTGCACTGTGTAGCCATGTCTAGTCCCCTATATATTAGGACAAGTACTAAGGGTGCACTGTGTAGTCATGTCTTGGTCCCCTATATATTAGGACAAGTACTAAGGGTGCACTGTGTAGCCATGTCTGGTCCCCTATATATTAGGACAAGTACTAAGGGTGTCCTGTGTAGTCATGTCTGGGCCCCCTATATATTAGGACAAGTACTAAGGGTGCACTGTGCAGCCATGTCTAGGTCCCCTATATATTAGGACAAGCACTAAGGGTGCACTGTGTAGCCATATCAGGTCTCCTATATATTAGGACAAGTACTAAGGGTGCACTGTGTAGCCATGTCTTTGTTCCCCTGCATATTAGGACAAGTACTAAGGGTGCACTATGTGGCCATGTCTGGGTCCCCTATATATTAGGACAAGTACTAAGGGTGCACTGTGTAGCCATGTCTGGTCCCCTATATATTAGGACAAGTACTAAGGGTGCACTGTGTAGCCATGTCTAGTCCCCTATATATTAGGACAAGTACTAAGGGTGCACTGTGTAGTCATGTCTTGGTCCCCTGCATATTAAGACAAGTACTAAGGCTGTATTGTGTAGCCATGTCTGCGCCCCTTATGTATTAGAACAAGTACTAAGGGTGCACTGTGTAGCCATGTCTGAGTCCTCTATATATTAGGACAAGTACTTAGGGTGCACTGTGTAGCCATGTCTAGGTCCCCTATATATTAGGACAAGCACTAAGGGTGCACTGTGTAGCCATATCAGGTCTCCTATATATTAGGACAAGTACTAAGGGTGCACTGTGTGGCCATGTCTTGGTCCCCTGCATATTAAGACAAGTACTAAGGCTGTATTGTGTAGCCATGTCTGCGCCCCTTATGTATTAGGACAAGTACTAAGGGTGCACTGTGTAGCCATGTCTGGGTCCCCTGCATATTAGGACAAGTACTAAGGGTGCACTGTGTAGCCATGTCTTTGTTCCCCTGCATATTAGGACAAGTACTAAGGGTGCACTATGTGGCCATGTCTGGGTCCCCTATATATTAGGACAAGTACTAAGGGTGCACTGTGTAGCCATGTCTGGTCCCCTATATATTATGACAAGTACTAAGGGTGTACTGTGTAGCCATGTCTGGTCCCCTATATATTAGGACAAGTACTAAGGGTGCACTGTGTAGTCATGTCTTGGTCCCCTGCATATTAAGACAAGTACTAAGGCTGTATTGTGTAGCCATGTCTGCGCCCCTTATGTATTAGAACAAGTACTAAGGGTGCACTGTGTAGCCATGTCTGAGTCCTCTATATATTAGGACAAGTACTTAGGGTGCACTGTGTAGCCATGTCTAGGTCCCCTATATATTAGGACAAGCACTAAGGGTGCACTGTGTAGCCATATCAGGTCTCCTATATATTAGGACAAGTACTAAGGGTGCACTGTGTGGCCATGTCTTGGTCCCCTGCATATTAAGACAAGTACTAAGGCTGTATTGTGTAGCCATGTCTGCGCCCCTTATGTATTAGGACAAGTACTAAGGGTGCACTGTGTAGTCACGTCTGAGTCCCTATATATTAGGACAAGTACTAAGGGTGCACTGTGTAGCCATATCTGGTCTCCTATATATTAGGACAAGTACTAAGGGTGCACTGTGTAGCCATGTCTTGGTCCCCTGCATATTAGGACAAGTACTAAGGGTGCACTGTGTAGCCATATCTGGTCTCCTATATATTAGGACAAGTACTAAGGGTGCACTGTGTACCCATATCTGGTCTCCTATATATTAGGACAAGTACTAAGGGTGCACTGTGTAGTCATGTCTGGGTCCCTATATATTAGGACAAGTACTAAGGGTGCACTGTGTAGTCATGTCTGGGTCCCTATATATTAGAACAAGTACTAACTGTGCCCTGTGGAGCCATATCTGGTCTCCTATATATTAGGTCAAGTACTAAGGGTGCACTGTGTACTCACGTCTGGGTCCCCTGCATATTAGGACAAGTACTAAGGGTGCACTGTGTAGTCATGTCTGGGTCTCCTATATATTAGGACAAGTACTAAGGGTGCACTGTGTAGTCATATCTGGTCTCTTATATATGAGGACAAGTACTAAGGGTGCACTGTGTACCCATATCTAGTCCCCTATATATTAGGACAAGTACTAAGGGTGCACTGTGTAGTCATGTCTGGGTCTCCTGTATATTAGGATAAGTACTAAGGGTGCACTGTGTAGCCATGTCTGGTCCCCTATATATTATGACAAGTACTAAGGGTGTACTGTGTAGTCATGTCTGGGTCCCTTGTGTATTAGTACAAGCATTAGGGTGCACTGTGTAGTCATGTCTGGGTCCCCTATATATTAGGACAAGTACTAAGGGTGCACTGTGTAGCCATGTCTGGGTCCCCTATATATTAGGACAAGTACTAAGGGTGCACTGTGTAGCCATGTCTGCGCCCCTTATGTATTAGAACAAGTACTAAGGGTGCACTGTGTAGCCACGTCTGGATCCCTATGTATTAGGACAAGTACTAAGGGAGCACTGTGTAGCCATGTCTGAGTCCCTATATATTAGGATAAGTACTAAGGGTGCACTGTGTAGCCATGTCTGGGTCCCCTATATATTAGGACAAGTACTAAGGGTGCACTGTGTAGCCATGTCTGGGTCCCCTATATATTAGGACAAGTACTAAGGGTGCACTGTGTAGCCATGTCTGGGTCTCCTGTATGTTAGGACAAGTACTAAGGCTGTATTGTGTAGCCATGTCTGCGCCCCTTATGTATTAGAACAAGTACTAAGGGTGCACTGTGTAGCCATGTCTGGGTCCTCTGTATATTAGGACAAGTACTAAGGGTGCACTGTGTAGCCATGTCTGAGTCCTCTATATATTAGGACAAGTACTAAGGGTGCACTGTGTAGGCATATCTGGTCTCCTATATATTAGGACAAGTACTAAGGGTGCACTGTGTAGCCATGTCTGGGTCCCCTGCATATTAGGACAAGTACTAAGGGTGCACTGTGTAGCCATGTCTTTGTTCCCCTGCATATTAGGACAAGTACTAAGGGTGCACTGTGTGGCCATGTCTTGGTCCCCTATATATTAGGACAAGTACTACGGGTGCACTGTGTAGCCATGTCTGGTCCCTTATATATTAGGACAAGTACTAAGGGTGCACTGTGTAGCCATGTCTGGTCCCCTATATATTAGGACAAGTACTAAGGGTGCACTGTGTAGCCATGTCTGGTCCCCTATATATTAGGACAAGTACTAAGGGGGCACTGTGTAGCCATGTCTGGTCCCCTATATATTAGGACAAGTACTAAGGGTGTACTGTGTAGCCATGTCTAGTCCCTTATATATTAGGACAAGTACTAAGGGGGCACTGTGTAGCCATGTCTGGTCCCCTATATATTAGGACAAGTACTAAGGGTGCACTGTGTAGTCATGTCTGGGTCCCCTATATATTAGGACAAGTACTAAGGGTGCACTGTGTAGCCATGTCTGGGTCTCCTATATATTAGGACAAGTACTAAGGGTGCACTGTGTAGCCCTGTCTGGGCCCCCTGTATATTAGGACAAGTACTAAGGGGGCACTGTGTAGCCATGTCTGGTCCCCTATATATTAGGACAAGTACTAAGGGAGTACTGTGTAGTCATGTCTGGGTCCCCTGTGTATTAGGACAAGCATTAGGGTGCACTGTGTAGTCATGTCTGGGTCCCCTATATATTAGGACAAGTACTAAGGGTGCACTGTGTAGCCATGTCTGGTTCCCCTATATATTAGGACAAGTACTAAGGGTGCACTGTGTAGCCATGTCTGCGCCCCTTATGTATTAGAACAAGTACTAAGGGTGCACTGTGTAGCCACGTCTGGATCCCTATGTATAAGGACAAGTACTAAGGGAGCACTGTGTAGCCATGTCTGAGTCCCTATATATTAGGATAAGTACTAAGGGTGCACTGTGTAGCCATGTCTGGGTCCCCTATATATTAGGACAAGTACTAAGGGTGCACTGTGTAGCCATGTCTGGGTCCCCTATATATTAGGACAAGTACTAAGGGTGCACTGTGTAGCCATGTCTGGGTCTCCTGTATGTTAGGACAAGTACTAAGGCTGTATTGTGTAGCCATGTCTGCGCCCCTTATGTATTAGAACAAGTACTAAGGGTGCACTGTGTAGCCATGTCTGGGTCCTCTGTATATTAGGACAAGTACTAAGGGTGCACTGTGTAGCCATGTCTGAGTCCTCTATATATTAGGACAAGTACTAAGGGTGCACTGTGTAGGCATATATATTAGGACAAGTACTAAGGGTGCACTGTGTAGCCATGTCTGGGTCCCCTGCATATTAGGACAAGTACTAAGGGTGCACTGTGTAGCCATGTCTTTGTTCCCCTGCATATTAGGACAAGTACTAAGGGTGCACTGTGTGGCCATGTCTTGGTCCCCTATATATTAGGACAAGTACTAAGGGTGCACTGTGTAGCCATGTCTGGTCCCTTATCTATTAGGACAAGTACTAAGGGTGTACTGTGTAGCCATGTCTGGTCCCCTATATATTGGGACAAGTACTAAGGGTGCACTGTGTAGCCATGTCTGGTCCCCTATATATTAGGACAAGTACTAAGGGGGCACTGTGTAGCCATGTCTGGTCCCCTATATATTAGGACAAGTACTAAGGGTGTACTGTGTAGCCATGTCTGGTCCCTTATATATTAGGACAAGTACTAAGGGGGCACTGTGTAGCCATGTCTGGTCCCCTATATATTAGGACAAGTACTAAGGGTGCACTGTGTAGTCATGTCTGGGTCCCCTATATATTAGGACAAGTACTAAGGGTGCACTGTGTAGCCATGTCTGGGTCTCCTATATATTAGGACAAGTACTAAGGGTGCACTGTGTAGCCCTGTCTGGGCCCCCTGTATATTAGGACACGTACTAAGGGGGCACTGTGTAGCCATGTCTGGTCCCCTATATATTAGGACAAGTACTAAGGGAGTACTGTGTAGTCATGTCTGGGTCCCCTGTGTATTAGGACAAGCATTAGGGTGCACTGTGTAGTCATGTCTGGGTCCCCTATATATTAGGACAAGTACTAAGGGTGCACTGTGTAGCCACGTCTGGATCCCTATGTATTAGGACAAGTACTAAGGGTGAACTGTGTAGCCATGTCTGAGTCCCTATATATTAGGATAAGTACTAAGGGTGCACTGTGTAGCCATGTCTGGGTCCCCTATATATTAGGACAAGTACTAAGGGTGCACTGTGTAGCTATGTCTGGGTCCCCTATATATTAGGACAAGTACTAAGGGTGCACTGTGTAGCCATGTCTGGGTCTCCTGTATGTTAGGACAAGTACTAAGGGTGCACTGTGTAGCCATGTCTTTGTTCCCCTGCATATTAGGACAAGTACTAAGGCTGTATTGTGTAGCCATGTCTGCACCCCTTATGTATTAGAACAAGTACTAAGGGTGCACTGTGTAGCCATGTCTGGGTCCTCTGTATATTAGGACAAGTACTAAGGGTGCACTGTGTAGCCATGTCTGAATCCTCTATATATTAGGACAAGTACTAAGGGTGCACTGTGTAGCCATATCTGGTCTCCTATATATTAGGACAAGTACTAAGGGTGCACTGTGTAGCCATATCTGGTGTCCTATATATTAGGACAAGTACTAAGGGTGCACTGTGTAGCCATGTCTGGGTCCCCTGCATATTAGGACAAGTACTAAGGGTGCACTGTGTAGCCATGTCTTTGTTCCCCTGCATATTAGGACAAGTACTAAGGGTGCACTATGTGGCCATGTCTGGGTCCCCTATATATTAGGACAAGTACTAAGGGTGCACTGTGTAGCCATGTCTGGTCCCCTATATATTAGGACAAGTACTAAGGGTGCACTGTGTAGCCATGTCTAGTCCCCTATATATTAGGACAAGTACTAAGGGTGCACTGTGTAGTCATGTCTTGGTCCCCTATATATTAGGACAAGTACTAAGGGTGCACTGTGTAGCCATGTCTGGTCCCCTATATATTAGGACAAGTACTAAGGGTGTCCTGTGTAGTCATGTCTGGGCCCCCTATATATTAGGACAAGTACTAAGGGTGCACTGTGCAGCCATGTCTAGGTCCCCTATATATTAGGACAAGCACTAAGGGTGCACTGTGTAGCCATATCAGGTCTCCTATATATTAGGACAAGTACTAAGGGTGCACTGTGTAGCCATGTCTTTGTTCCCCTGCATATTAGGACAAGTACTAAGGGTGCACTATGTGGCAATGTCTGGGTCCCCTATATATTAGGACAAGTACTAAGGGTGCACTGTGTAGCCATGTCTGGTCCCCTATATATTAGGACAAGTACTAAGGGTGCACTGTGTAGCCATGTCTAGTCCCCTATATATTAGGACAAGTACTAAGGGTGCACTGTGTAGTCATGTCTTGGTCCCCTGCATATTAAGACAAGTACTAAGGCTGTATTGTGTAGCCATGTCTGCGCCCCTTATGTATTAGAACAAGTACTAAGGGTGCACTGTGTAGCCATGTCTGAGTCCTCTATATATTAGGACAAGTACTTAGGGTGCACTGTGTAGCCATGTCTAGGTCCCCTATATATTAGGACAAGCACTAAGGGTGCACTGTGTAGCCATATCAGGTCTCCTATATATTAGGACAAGTACTAAGGGTGCACTGTGTGGCCATGTCTTGGTCCCCTGCATATTAAGACAAGTACTAAGGCTGTATTGTGTAGCCATGTCTGCGCCCCTTATGTATTAGGACAAGTACTAAGGGTGCACTGTGTAGCCATGTCTGGGTCCCCTGCATATTAGGACAAGTACTAAGGGTGCACTGTGTAGCCATGTCTTTGTTCCCCTGCATATTAGGACAAGTACTAAGGGTGCACTATGTGGCCATGTCTGGGTCCCCTATATATTAGGACAAGTACTAAGGGTGCACTGTGTAGCCATGTCTGGTCCCCTATATATTATGACAAGTACTAAGGGTGTACTGTGTAGCCATGTCTGGTCCCCTATATATTAGGACAAGTACTAAGGGTGCACTGTGTAGTCATGTCTTGGTCCCCTGCATATTAAGACAAGTACTAAGGCTGTATTGTGTAGCCATGTCTGCGCCCCTTATGTATTAGAACAAGTACTAAGGGTGCACTGTGTAGCCATGTCTGAGTCCTCTATATATTAGGACAAGTACTTAGGGTGCACTGTGTAGCCATGTCTAGGTCCCCTATATATTAGGACAAGCACTAAGGGTGCACTGTGTAGCCATATCAGGTCTCCTATATATTAGGACAAGTACTAAGGGTGCACTGTGTGGCCATGTCTTGGTCCCCTGCATATTAAGACAAGTACTAAGGCTCTATTGTGTAGCCATGTCTGCGCCCCTTATGTATTAGGACAAGTACTAAGGGTGCACTGTGTAGTCACGTCTGAGTCCCTATATATTAGGACAAGTACTAAGGGTGCACTGTGTAGCCATATCTGGTCTCCTATATATTAGGACAAGTACTAAGGGTGCACTGTGTAGCCATGTCTTGGTCCCCTGCATATTAGGACAAGTACTAAGGGTGCACTGTGTAGCCATATCTGGTCTCCTATATATTAGGACAAGTACTAAGGGTGCACTGTGTACCCATATCTGGTCTCCTATATATTAGGACAAGTACTAAGGGTGCACTGTGTAGTCATGTCTGGGTCCCTATATATTAGGACAAGTACTAAGGGTGCACTGTGTAGTCATGTCTGGGTCCCTATATATTAGAACAAGTACTAACTGTGCCCTGTGGAGCCATATCTGGTCTCCTATATATTAGGTCAAGTACTAAGGGTGCACTGTGTACTCACGTCTGGGTCCCCTGCATATTAGGACAAGTACTAAGGGTGCACTGTGTAGTCATGTCTGGGTCTCCTATATATTAGGACAAGTACTAAGGGTGCACTGTGTAGTCATATCTGGTCTCTTATATATGAGGACAAGTACTAAGGGTGCACTGTGTACCCATATCTAGTCCCCTATATATTAGGACAAGTACTAAGGGTGCACTGTGTAGTCATGTCTGGGTCTCCTGTATATTAGGATAAGTACTAAGGGTGCACTGTGTAGCCATGTCTGGTCCCCTATATATTATGACAAGTACTAAGGGTGTACTGTGTAGTCATGTCTGGGTCCCTTGTGTATTAGTACAAGCATTAGGGTGCACTGTGTAGTCATGTCTGGGTCCCCTATATATTAGGACAAGTACTAAGGGTGCACTGTGTAGCCATGTCTGGGTCCCCTATATATTAGGACAAGTACTAAGGGTGCACTGTGTAGCCATGTCTGCGCCCCTTATGTATTAGAACAAGTACTAAGGGTGCACTGTGTAGCCACGTCTGGATCCCTATGTATTAGGACAAGTACTAAGGGAGCACTGTGTAGCCATGTCTGAGTCCCTATATATTAGGATAAGTACTAAGGGTGCACTGTGTAGCCATGTCTGGGTCCCCTATATATTAGGACAAGTACTAAGGGTGCACTGTGTAGCCATGTCTGGGTCCCCTATATATTAGGACAAGTACTAAGGGTGCACTGTGTAGCCATGTCTGGGTCTCCTGTATGTTAGGACAAGTACTAAGGCTGTATTGTGTAGCCATGTCTGCGCCCCTTATGTATTAGAACAAGTACTAAGGGTGCACTGTGTAGCCATGTCTGGGTCCTCTGTATATTAGGACAAGTACTAAGGGTGCACTGTGTAGCCATGTCTGAGTCCTCTATATATTAGGACAAGTACTAAGGGTGCACTGTGTAGGCATATCTGGTCTCCTATATATTAGGACAAGTACTAAGGGTGCACTGTGTAGCCATGTCTGGGTCCCCTGCATATTAGGACAAGTACTAAGGGTGCACTGTGTAGCCATGTCTTTGTTCCCCTGCATATTAGGACAAGTACTAAGGGTGCACTGTGTGGCCATGTCTTGGTCCCCTATATATTAGGACAAGTACTACGGGTGCACTGTGTAGCCATGTCTGGTCCCTTATATATTAGGACAAGTACTAAGGGTGCACTGTGTAGCCATGTCTGGTCCCCTATATATTAGGACAAGTACTAAGGGTGCACTGTGTAGCCATGTCTGGTCCCCTATATATTAGGACAAGTACTAAGGGGGCACTGTGTAGCCATGTCTGGTCCCCTATATATTAGGACAAGTACTAAGGGTGTACTGTGTAGCCATGTCTAGTCCCTTATATATTAGGACAAGTACTAAGGGGGCACTGTGTAGCCATGTCTGGTCCCCTATATATTAGGACAAGTACTAAGGGTGCACTGTGTAGTCATGTCTGGGTCCCCTATATATTAGGACAAGTACTAAGGGTGCACTGTGTAGCCATGTCTGGGTCTCCTATATATTAGGACAAGTACTAAGGGTGCACTGTGTAGCCCTGTCTGGGCCCCCTGTATATTAGGACAAGTACTAAGGGGGCACTGTGTAGCCATGTCTGGTCCCCTATATATTAGGACAAGTACTAAGGGAGTACTGTGTAGTCATGTCTGGGTCCCCTGTGTATTAGGACAAGCATTAGGGTGCACTGTGTAGTCATGTCTGGGTCCCCTATATATTAGGACAAGTACTAAGGGTGCACTGTGTAGCCATGTCTGGGTCCCCTATATATTAGGACAAGTACTAAGGGTGCACTGTGTAGCCATGTCTGCGCCCCTTATGTATTAGAACAAGTACTAGGGGTGCACTGTGTAGCCACGTCTGGATCCCTATGTATAAGGACAAGTACTAAGGGAGCACTGTGTAGCCATGTCTGAGTCCCTATATATTAGGATAAGTACTAAGGGTGCACTGTGTAGCCATGTCTGGGTCCCCTATATATTAGGACAAGTACTAAGGGTGCACTGTGTAGCCATGTCTGGGTCCCCTATATATTAGGACAAGTACTAAGGGTGCACTGTGTAGCCATGTCTGGGTCTCCTGTATGTTAGGACAAGTACTAAGGCTGTATTGTGTAGCCATGTCTGCGCCCCTTATGTATTAGAACAAGTACTAAGGGTGCACTGTGTAGCCATGTCTGGGTCCTCTGTATATTAGGACAAGTACTAAGGGTGCACTGTGTAGCCATGTCTGAGTCCTCTATATATTAGGACAAGTACTAAGGGTGCACTGTGTAGGCATATATATTAGGACAAGTACTAAGGGTGCACTGTGTAGCCATGTCTGGGTCCCCTGCATATTAGGACAAGTACTAAGGGTGCACTGTGTAGCCATGTCTTTGTTCCCCTGCATATTAGGACAAGTACTAAGGGTGCACTGTGTGGCCATGTCTTGGTCCCCTATATATTAGGACAAGTACTAAGGGTGCACTGTGTAGCCATGTCTGGTCCCTTATCTATTAGGACAAGTACTAAGGGTGTACTGTGTAGCCATGTCTGGTCCCCTATATATTGGGACAAGTACTAAGGGTGCACTGTGTAGCCATGTCTGGTCCCCTATATATTAGGACAAGTACTAAGGGGGCACTGTGTAGCCATGTCTGGTCCCCTATATATTAGGACAAGTACTAAGGGTGTACTGTGTAGCCATGTCTGGTCCCTTATATATTAGGACAAGTACTAAGGGGGCACTGTGTAGCCATGTCTGGTCCCCTATATATTAGGACAAGTACTAAGGGTGCACTGTGTAGTCATGTCTGGGTCCCCTATATATTAGGACAAGTACTAAGGGTGCACTGTGTAGCCATGTCTGGGTCTCCTATATATTAGGACAAGTACTAAGGGTGCACTGTGTAGCCCTGTCTGGGCCCCCTGTATATTAGGACACGTACTAAGGGGGCACTGTGTAGCCATGTCTGGTCCCCTATATATTAGGACAAGTACTAAGGGAGTACTGTGTAGTCATGTCTGGGTCCCCTGTGTATTAGGACAAGCATTAGGGTGCACTGTGTAGTCATGTCTGGGTCCCCTATATATTAGGACAAGTACTAAGGGTGCACTGTGTAGCCACGTCTGGATCCCTATGTATTAGGACAAGTACTAAGGGTGAACTGTGTAGCCATGTCTGAGTCCCTATATATTAGGATAAGTACTAAGGGTGCACTGTGTAGCCATGTCTGGGTCCCCTATATATTAGGACAAGTACTAAGGGTGCACTGTGTAGCTATGTCTGGGTCCCCTATATATTAGGACAAGTACTAAGGGTGCACTGTGTAGCCATGTCTGGGTCTCCTGTATGTTAGGACAAGTACTAAGGGTGCACTGTGTAGCCATGTCTTTGTTCCCCTGCATATTAGGACAAGTACTAAGGCTGTATTGTGTAGCCATGTCTGCACCCCTTATGTATTAGAACAAGTACTAAGGGTGCACTGTGTAGCCATGTCTGGGTCCTCTGTATATTAGGACAAGTACTAAGGGTGCACTGTGTAGCCATGTCTGAATCCTCTATATATTAGGACAAGTACTAAGGGTGCACTGTGTAGCCATATCTGGTCTCCTATATATTAGGACAAGTACTAAGGGTGCACTGTGTAGCCATATCTGGTGTCCTATATATTAGGACAAGTACTAAGGGTGCACTGTGTAGCCATGTCTGGGTCCCCTGCATATTAGGACAAGTACTAAGGGTGCACTGTGTAGCCATGTCTTTGTTCCCCTGCATATTAGGACAAGTACTAAGGGTGCACTATGTGGCCATGTCTGGGTCCCCTATATATTAGGACAAGTACTAAGGGTGCACTGTGTAGCCATGTCTGGTCCCCTATATATTAGGACAAGTACTAAGGGTGCACTGTGTAGCCATGTCTAGTCCCCTATATATTAGGACAAGTACTAAGGGTGCACTGTGTAGTCATGTCTTGGTCCCCTATATATTAGGACAAGTACTAAGGGTGCACTGTGTAGCCATGTCTGGTCCCCTATATATTAGGACAAGTACTAAGGGTGTCCTGTGTAGTCATGTCTGGGCCCCCTATATATTAGGACAAGTACTAAGGGTGCACTGTGCAGCCATGTCTGGGTCCCCTATATATTAGGACAAGTACTAAGGGTGCACTGTGTAGTCATGTCTGGGTCCCCTATATATTAGGACAAGTACTAAGGGTGCACTGTGTAGCCATGTCTGGTCCCCTATATATTAAGACAAGTACTAAGGGTGCACTGTGTAGCCACGTCTGGGTCCCTATGTATTAGGACAAGAACTAAGGGTGCACTGTGTAGCCATATTGGGTCTCCTATATATTAGGACAAGTACTAAGGGTGCACTATGTGGCCATGTCTGGGTCCCCTATATATTAGGACAAGTACTAAGGGTGCACTGTGTAGCCATGTCTGGTCCCCTATATATTAGGACAAGTACTAAGGGTGCACTGTGTAGCCATGTCTGGTCCCCTATATATTAGGACAAGTACTAAGGGTGCACTGTGTAGCCATGTCTTGGTCCCCTGCATATTAGGACAAGTACTAAGGGTGCACTGTGTAGCCACGTCTGTGTCCCTATGTATTAGGACAAGAACTAAGGGTGCACTGTGTAGCCATGTCTTTGTTCCCCTGCATATTAGGACAAGTACTAAGGGTGCACTATGTGGCCATGTCTGGGTCCCCTATATATTAGGACAAGTACTAAGGGTGCACTGTGTAGCCATGTCTGGTCCCCTATATATTAGGACAAGTACTAAGGGTGCACTGTGTAGCCATGTCTGGTCCCCTATATATTAGGACAAGTACTAAGGGTGCACTGTGTAGCCATATTGGGTCTTCGATATATTAGGACAAGTACTAAGGGTGCACTGTGTAGCCATGTCTTGGTCCCCTGCATATTAGGACAAGTACTAAGGGTGCAGTGTGTAGCCATATCTGGTCTCCTATATATTAGGACAAGTACTAAGGGTGCACTGTGTACCCATATCTGGTCTCCTATATATTAGGACAAGTACTAAGGGTGCACTGTGTAGTCATGTCTGGGTCCCTATATATTAGGACAAGTACTAAGGGTGCACTGTGTAGTCATGTCTGGGTCCCTATATATTAGAACAAGTACTAACTGTGCCCTGTGGAGCCATATCTGGTCTCCTATATATTAGGTCAAGTAGTAAGGGTGCACTGTGTACTCACGTCTGGGTCCCCTGCATATTAGGACAAGTACTAAGGGTGCACTGTGTAGTCATGTCTGGGTCTCCTATATATTAGGACAAGTACTAAGGGTGCACTGTGTAGTCATATCTGGTCTCCTATATATTAGGACAAGTACTAAGGGTGCACTGTGTAACCATATCTGGTCCCCTATATATTAGGACAAGTACTAAGGGTGCACTGTGTAGTCATGTCTGGGTCTCCTGTAAATTAGGATAAGTACTAAGGGTGCACTGTGTAGCCATGTCTGGTCCCCTGCATATTATGACAAGTACTAAGGGTGTACTGTGTAGTCATGTCTGGGTCCCTTGTGTATTAGTACAAGCATTAGGGTGCACTGTGTAGTCATGTCTGGGTCCCCTATATATTAGGACAAGTACTAAGGGTGCACTGTGTAGCCATGTCTGGGTCCCCTATATATTAGGACAAGTACTAAGGGTGCACTGTGTAGCCATGTCTGCTCCCCTTATGTATTAGAACAAGTACTAAGGGTGCACTGTGTAGCCACGTCTGGAACCCTATGTATTAGGACAAGTACTAAGGGAGCACTGTGAAGCCATGTCTGAGTCCCTATATATTAGGATAAGTACTAAGGGTGCACTGTGTAGCCATGTCGGGGTCCCCTATATATTAGGACAAGTACTAAGGGTGCACTGTGTAGCCATGTCTGGGTCCCCTATATATTAGGACAAGTACTAAGGGTGCACTGTGTAGCCATGTCTGGGTCTCCTGTATGTTAGGACAAGTACTAAGGGTGCACTGTGTAGCCATGTCTTGGTCCCCTGCATATTAGGACAAGTACTAAGGGTGCACTGTGTAGCCATGTCTTTGTTCCCCTGCATATTAGGACAAGTACGAAGGCTGTATTGTGTAGCCATGTCTGCGCCCCTTATGTATTAGAACAAGTACTAAGGGTGCACTGTGTAGCCATGTCTGGGTCCTCTGTATATTAGGACAAGTACTAAGGGTGCACTGTGTAGCCATGTCTGAGTCCTCTATATATTAGGACAAGTACTAAGGGTGCACTGTGTAGGCATATCTGGTCTCCTATATATTAGGACAAGTACTAAGGGTGCACTGTGTAGCCATGTCTGGGTCCCCTGCATATTAGGACAAGTACTAAGGGTGCACTGTGTAGCCATGTCTTTGTTCCCCTGCATATTAGGACAAGTACTAAGGGTGCACTGTGTGGCCATGTCTTGGTCCCCTATATATTAGGACAAGTACTAAGGGTGCACTGTGTAGCCATGTCTGGTCCCTTATATATTAGGACAAGTACTAAGGGTGTACTGTGTAGCCATGTCTGGTCCCCTATTGTTAGGACAAGTACTAAGGGGGCACTGTGTAGCCATGTCTGGTCCCCTATATATTAGGACAAGTACTAAGGGTGTACTGTGTAGCCATGTCTGGTCCCTTATATATTAGGACAAGTACTAAGGGAGCACTGTGTAGCCATGTCTGAGTCCCTATATATTAGGATAAGTACTAAGGGTGCACTGTGTAGCCATGTCTGGGTCCCCTATATATTAGGACAAGTACTAAGGGTGCACTGTGTAGCCATGTCTGGGTCCCCTATATATTAGGACAAGTACTAAGGGTGCACTGTGTAGCCATGTCTGGGTCTCCTGTATGTTAGGACAAGTACTAAGGCTGTATTGTGTAGCCATGTCTGCGCCCCTTATGTATTAGAACAAGTACTAAGGGTGCACTGTGTAGCCATGTCTGGGTCCTCTGTATATTAGGACAAGTACTAAGGGTGCACTGTGTAGCCATGTCTGAGTCCTCTATATATTAGGACAAGTACTAAGGGTGCACTGTGTAGGCATATCTGGTCTCCTATATATTAGGACAAGTACTAAGGGTGCACTGTGTAGCCATGTCTGGGTCCCCTGCATATTAGGACAAGTACTAAGGGTGCACTGTGTAGCCATGTCTTTGTTCCCCTGCATATTAGGACAAGTACTAAGGGTGCACTGTGTGGCCATGTCTTGGTCCCCTATATATTAGGACAAGTACTACGGGTGCACTGTGTAGCCATGTCTGGTCCCTTATATATTAGGACAAGTACTAAGGGTGCACTGTGTAGCCATGTCTGGTCCCCTATATATTAGGACAAGTACTAAGGGTGCACTGTGTAGCCATGTCTGGTCCCCTATATATTAGGACAAGTACTAAGGGGGCACTGTGTAGCCATGTCTGGTCCCCTATATATTAGGACAAGTACTAAGGGTGTACTGTGTAGCCATGTCTGGTCCCTTATATATTAGGACAAGTACTAAGGGGGCACTGTGTAGCCATGTCTGGTCCCCTATATATTAGGACAAGTACTAAGGGTGCACTGTGTAGTCATGTCTGGGTCCCCTATATATTAGGACAAGTACTAAGGGTGCACTGTGTAGCCATGTCTGGGTCTCCTATATATTAGGACAAGTACTAAGGGTGCACTGTGTAGCCCTGTCTGGGCCCCCTGTATATTAGGACAAGTACTAAGGGGGCACTGTGTAGCCATGTCTGGTCCCCTATATATTAGGACAAGTACTAAGGGAGTACTGTGTAGTCATGTCTGGGTCCCCTGTGTATTAGGACAAGCATTAGGGTGCACTGTGTAGTCATGTCTGGGTCCCCTATATATTAGGACAAGTACTAAGGGTGCACTGTGTAGCCATGTCTGGGTCCCCTATATATTAGGACAAGTACTAAGGGTGCACTGTGTAGCCATGTCTGCGCCCCTTATGTATTAGAACAAGTACTAAGGGTGCACTGTGTAGCCACGTCTGGATCCCTATGTATAAGGACAAGTACTAAGGGAGCACTGTGTAGCCATGTCTGAGTCCCTATATATTAGGATAAGTACTAAGGGTGCACTGTGTAGCCATGTCTGGGTCCCCTATATATTAGGACAAGTACTAAGGGTGCACTGTGTAGCCATGTCTGGGTCCCCTATATATTAGGACAAGTACTAAGGGTGCACTGTGTAGCCATGTCTGGGTCTCCTGTATGTTAGGACAAGTACTAAGGCTGTATTGTGTAGCCATGTCTGCGCCCCTTATGTATTAGAACAAGTACTAAGGGTGCACTGTGTAGCCATGTCTGGGTCCTCTGTATATTAGGACAAGTACTAAGGGTGCACTGTGTAGCCATGTCTGAGTCCTCTATATATTAGGACAAGTACTAAGGGTGCACTGTGTAGGCATATATATTAGGACAAGTACTAAGGGTGCACTGTGTAGCCATGTCTGGGTCCCCTGCATATTAGGACAAGTACTAAGGGTGCACTGTGTAGCCATGTCTTTGTTCCCCTGCATATTAGGACAAGTACTAAGGGTGCACTGTGTGGCCATGTCTTGGTCCCCTATATATTAGGACAAGTACTAAGGGTGCACTGTGTAGCCATGTCTGGTCCCTTATCTATTAGGACAAGTACTAAGGGTGTACTGTGTAGCCATGTCTGGTCCCCTATATATTGGGACAAGTACTAAGGGTGCACTGTGTAGCCATGTCTGGTCCCCTATATATTAGGACAAGTACGAAGGGGGCACTGTGTAGCCATGTCTGGTCCCCTATATATTAGGACAAGTACTAAGGGTGTACTGTGTAGCCATGTCTGGTCCCTTATATATTAGGACAAGTACTAAGGGGGCACTGTGTAGCCATGTCTGGTCCCCTATATATTAGGACAAGTACTAAGGGTGCACTGTGTAGTCATGTCTGGGTCCCCTATATATTAGGACAAGTACTAAGGGTGCACTGTGTAGCCCTGTCTGGGCCCCCTGTATATTAGGACACGTACTAAGGGGGCACTGTGTAGCCATGTCTGGTCCCCTATATATTAGGACAAGTACTAAGGGAGTACTGTGTAGTCATGTCTGGGTCCCCTGTGTATTAGGACAAGCATTAGGGTGCACTGTGTAGTCATGTCTGGGTCCCCTATATATTAGGACAAGTACTAAGGGTGCACTGTGTAGCCACGTCTGGATCCCTATGTATTAGGACAAGTACTAAGGGTGAACTGTGTAGCCATGTCTGAGTCCCTATATATTAGGATAAGTACTAAGGGTGCACTGTGTAGCCATGTCTGGGTCCCCTATATATTAGGACAAGTACTAAGGGTGCACTGTGTAGCTATGTCTGGGTCCCCTATATATTAGGACAAGTACTAAGGGTGCACTGTGTAGCCATGTCTGGGTCTCCTGTATGTTAGGACAAGTACTAAGGGTGCACTGTGTAGCCATGTCTTTGTTCCCCTGCATATTAGGACAAGTACTAAGGCTGTATTGTGTAGCCATGTCTGCACCCCTTATGTATTAGAACAAGTACTAAGGGTGCACTGTGTAGCCATGTCTGGGTCCTCTGTATATTAGGACAAGTACTAAGGGTGCACTGTGTAGCCATGTCTGAATCCTCTATATATTAGGACAAGTACTAAGGGTGCACTGTGTAGCCATATCTGGTCTCCTATATATTAGGACAAGTACTAAGGGTGCACTGTGTAGCCATATCTGGTGTCCTATATATTAGGACAAGTACTAAGGGTGCACTGTGTAGCCATGTCTGGGTCCCCTGCATATTAGGACAAGTACTAAGGGTGCACTGTGTAGCCATGTCTTTGTTCCCCTGCATATTAGGACAAGTACTAAGGGTGCACTATGTGGCCATGTCTGGGTCCCCTATATATTAGGACAAGTACTAAGGGTGCACTGTGTAGCCATGTCTGGTCCCCTATATATTAGGACAAGTACTAAGGGTGCACTGTGTAGCCATGTCTAGTCCCCTATATATTAGGACAAGTACTAAGGGTGCACTGTGTAGTCATGTCTTGGTCCCCTATATATTAGGACAAGTACTAAGGGTGCACTGTGTAGCCATGTCTGGTCCCCTATATATTAGGACAAGTACTAAGGGTGTCCTGTGTAGTCATGTCTGGGCCCCCTATATATTAGGACAAGTACTAAGGGTGCACTGTGCAGCCATGTCTGGGTCCCCTATATATTAGGACAAGTACTAAGGGTGCACTGTGTAGTCATGTCTGGGTCCCCTATATATTAGGACAAGTACTAAGGGTGCACTGTGTAGCCATGTCTGGTCCCCTATATATTAAGACAAGTACTAAGGGTGCACTGTGTAGCCACGTCTGGGTCCCTATGTATTAGGACAAGAACTAAGGGTGCACTGTTTAGCCATATTGGGTCTCCTATATATTAGGACAAGTACTAAGGGTGCACTATGTGGCCATGTCTGGGTCCCCTATATATTAGGACAAGTACTAAGGGTGCACTGTGTAGCCATGTCTGGTCCCCTATATATTAGGACAAGTACTAAGGGTGCACTGTGTAGCCATGTCTGGTCCCCTATATATTAGGACAAGTACTAAGGGTGCACTGTGTAGCCATGTCTTGGTCCCCTGCATATTAGGACAAGTACTAAGGGTGCACTGTGTAGCCACGTCTGGGTCCCTATGTATTAGGACAAGAACTAAGGGTGCACTGTGTAGCCATGTCTTTGTTCCCCTGCATATTAGGACAAGTACTAAGGGTGCACTATGTGGCCATGTCTGGGTCCCTTATATATTAGGACAAGTACTAAGGGTGCACTGTGTAGCCATGTCTGGTCCCCTATATATTAGGACAAGTACTAAGGGTGCACTGTGTAGCCATGTCTGGTCCCCTATATATTAGGACAAGTACTAAGGGTGCACTGTGTAGCCATGTCTTGGTCCCCTGCATATTAGGACAAGTACTAAGGGTGCACTGTGTAGCCATGTCTCGTCTCCTATATATTAGGACAAGTACTAAGGGTGCACTGTGTAGCCATATCTGGTCCCTTATATATTAGGCCAAGTACTAAGGGTGCACTGTGTAGCCATATTGGGTCTTCGATATATTAGGACAAGTACTAAGGGTGCACTGTGTAGCCATGTCTTGGTCCCCTGCATATTAGGACAAGTACTAAGGGTGCAGTGTGTAGCCATATCTGGTCTCCTATATATTAGGACAAGTACTAAGGGTGCACTGTGTACCCATATCTGGTCTCCTATATATATTAGGACAAGTACTAAGGGTGCACTGTGTAGTCATGTCTGGGTCCCTATATATTAGGACAAGTACTAAGGGTGCACTGTGTAGTCATGTCTGGGTCCCTATATATTAGAACAAGTACTAACTGTGCCCTGTGGAGCCATATCTGGTCTCCTATATATTAGGTCAAGTAGTAAGGGTGCACTGTGTACTCACGTCTGGGTCCCCTGCATATTAGGACAAGTACTAAGGGTGCACTGTGTAGTCATGTCTGGGTCTCCTATATATTAGGACAAGTACTAAGGGTGCACTGTGTAGTCATATCTGGTCTCCTATATATTAGGACAAGTACTAAGGGTGCACTGTGTAACCATATCTGGTCCCCTATATATTAGGACAAGTACTAAGGGTGCACTGTGTAGTCATGTCTGGGTCTCCTGTAAATTAGAATAAGTACTAAGGGTGCACTGTGTAGCCATGTCTGGTCCCCTGCATATTATGACAAGTACTAAGGGTGTACTGTGTAGTCATGTCTGGGTCCCTTGTGTATTAGTACAAGCATTAGGGTGCACTGTGTAGTCATGTCTGGGTCCCCTATATATTAGGACAAGTACTAAGGGTGCACTGTGTAGCCATGTCTGGGTCCCCTATATATTAGGACAAGTACTAAGGGTGCACTGTGTAGCCATGTCTGCTCCCCTTATGTATTAGAACAAGTACTAAGGGTGCACTGTGTAGCCACGTCTGGAACCCTATGTATTAGGACAAGTACTAAGGGAGCACTGTGAAGCCATGTCTGAGTCCCTATATATTAGGATAAGTACTAAGGGTGCACTGTGTAGCCATGTCGGGGTCCCCTATATATTAGGACAAGTACTAAGGGTGCACTGTGTAGCCATGTCTGGGTCCCCTATATATTAGGACAAGTACTAAGGGTGCACTGTGTAGCCATGTCTGGGTCTCCTGTATGTTAGGACAAGTACTAAGGGTGCACTGTGTAGCCATGTCTTGGTCCCCTGCATATTAGGACAAGTACTAAGGGTGCACTGTGTAGCCATGTCTTTGTTCCCCTGCATATTAGGACAAGTACGAAGGCTGTATTGTGTAGCCATGTCTGCGCCCCTTATGTATTAGAACAAGTACTAAGGGTGCACTGTGTAGCCATGTCTGGGTCCTCTGTATATTAGGACAAGTACTAAGGGTGCACTGTGTAGCCATGTCTGAGTCCTCTATATATTAGGACAAGTACTAAGGGTGCACTGTGTAGGCATATCTGGTCTCCTATATATTAGGACAAGTACTAAGGGTGCACTGTGTAGCCATGTCTGGGTCCCCTGCATATTAGGACAAGTACTAAGGGTGCACTGTGTAGCCATGTCTTTGTTCCCCTGCATATTAGGACAAGTACTAAGGGTGCACTGTGTGGCCATGTCTTGGTCCCCTATATATTAGGACAAGTACTAAGGGTGCACTGTGTAGCCATGTCTGGTCCCTTATATATTAGGACAAGTACTAAGGGTGTACTGTGTAGCCATGTCTGGTCCCCTATTGTTAGGACAAGTACTAAGGGGGCACTGTGTAGCCATGTCTGGTCCCCTATATATTAGGACAAGTACTAAGGGTGTACTGTGTAGCCATGTCTGGTCCCTTATATATTAGGACAAGTACTAAGGGGGCACTGTGTAGCCATGTCTGGTCCCCTATATATTAGGACAAGTACTAAGGGTGCACTGTGTAGTCATGTCTGGGTCCCCTATATATTAGGACAAGTACTAAGGGTGCACTGTGTAGCCATGTCTGGGTCTCCTATATGTTAGGACAAGTACTAAGGGTGCACTGTGTAGCCCTGTCTGGGCCCCCTGTATATTAGGACAAGTACTAAGGGGGCACTGTGTAGCCATGTCTGGTCCCCTATATATTAGGACAAGTACTAAGGGTGTACTGTGTAGTCATGTCTGGGTCCCCTGTGTATTAGGACAAGCATTAGGGTGCACTGTGTAGTCATGTCTGGGTCCCCTATATATTAGGACAAGTACTAAGGGTGCACTGTGTAGCCACGTCTGGATCCCTATGTATTAGGACAAGTACTAAGGGTGCACTGTGTAGCCATGTCTGAGTCCCTATATATTAGGATAAATACAAAGGGTGCACTGTGTAGCCATGTCTGGGTCCCCTATATATTAGGACAAGTACTAAGGGTGCACTGTGTAGCTATGTCTGGGTCCCCTATATATTAGGACAAGTACTAAGGGTGCACTGTGTAGCCATGTCTGGGTCCTCTGTATATTAGGACAAGTACTAAGGGTGCACTGTGTAGCCATGTCTGAATCCTCTATATATTAGGACAAGTACTAAGGGTGCACTGTGTAGCCATGTCTGAATCCTCTATATATTAGGACAAGTACTAAGGGTGCACTGTGTAGCCATATCTGGTCTCCTATATATTAGGACAAGTACTAAGGGTGCACTGTGTAGCCATATCTGGTGTCCTATATATTAGGACAAGTACTAAGGGTGCACTGTGTAGCCATGTCTGGGTCCCCTGCATATTAGGACAAGTACTAAGGGTGCACTTTGTAGCCATATCTGGTGTCCTATATATTAGGACAAGTACTAAGGGTGCACTGTGTAGCCATGTCTGGTTCCCCTGCATATTAGGACAAGTACTAAGGGTGCACTGTGTAGCCATGTCTAGGCCCCCTGTTTATTAGGACAAGTACTAAGGGGGCACTGTGTAGCCATGTCTGGTCCCCTATATATTAGGACAAGTACTAAGGGTGTACTGTGTAGTCATGTCTGGGTCCCCTGTGTATTAGGACAAGCATTAGGGTGCACTGTGTAGTCATGTCTGGGTCCCCTATATATTAGGACAAGTACTAAGGGTGCACTGTGTAGCTATATCTGGGTCCCCTATATATTAGGACAAGTACTAAGGGTGCACTGTGTAGCCATGTCTGGGTCTCCTGTATATTAGGACAAGTACTAAGGGTGCACTTTGTAGCCATATCTGGTGTCCTATATATTAGGACAAGTACTAAGGGTGCACTGTGTAGCCATGTCTGGGTCCCCTGCATATTAGGACAAGTACTAAGGGTGCACTGTGTAGCCATGTCTAGGCCCCCTGTTTATTAGGACAAGTACTAAGGGGGCACTGTGTAGCCATGTCTGGTCCCCTGTATATTAGGACAAGTACTAAGGGTGTACTGTGTAGTCATGTCTGGGTCCCCTGTGTATTAGGACAAGCATTAGGGTGCACTGTGTAGTCATGTCTGGGTCCCCTATATATTAGGACAAGTACTAAGGGTGCACTGTGTAGCTATATCTGGGTCCCCTATATATTAGGACAAGTACTAAGGGTGCACTGTGTAGCCATGTCTGGGTCTCCTATATATTAGGACAAGTACTAAGGGTGCACTGTGTAGCCATGTCTGGTGTCCTATATATTAGGACAAGTACTAAGGGTGCACTGTGTAGCTATGTCTGGGTCCCCTGCATATTAGGACAAGTACTAAGGGTGCACTGTGTAGCCATGTCTTTGTTCCCCTGCATATTAGGACAAGTACTAAGGGTGCACTATGTGGCCATGTCTGGGTCCCCTATATATTAGGACAAGTACTAAGGGTGCACTGTGTAGCCATGTCTGGTCCCCTATATATTATGACAAGTACTAAGGGTGCACTGTGTAGCCATGTCTGGTCCCCTATATATTAGGACAAGTACTAAGGGTGCACTGTGTAGCCATGTCTGGTCCCCTATATATTAGGACAAGTACTAAGGGTGTACTGTGTAGTCATGTCTGGGTCCCCTGTGTATTAGGACAAGCATTAGGGTGCACTGTGTAGTCATGTCTGGGTCCCCTATATATTAGGACAAGTACTAAGGGTGCACTGTGTAGTCATGTCTGGGTCTCCTGTATATTAGGACAAGTACTAAGGGTGCACTGTGTAGCCATGTCTGGGTCTCCTGTATATTAGGACAAGTACTAAAAGTGCACTGTGTAGCCATGTCTGGTCCCCTATATATTAGGACAAGTACTAAGGGTGCACTGTGTAGCCATGTCTGGTCTCCTATATATTAGGACAAGTACTAAGCGTGCACTGTGTAGCCATGTCTTGGTCCCCTGCATATTAGGACAAGCATTAGGGTGCACTGTGTAGTCATGTCTGGGTCCCCTATATATTAGGACAAGTACTAAGGGTGCACTGTGTAGCCATGTCTGAGTCCCTATATATTAGGATAAGTACTAAGGGTGCACTGTTTAGCCATGTCTGGGTCTCCTATATATTAGGACAAGTACTAAGGGTGCACTGTGTAGTCATGTCTGGGTCTCCTGTATATTAGGATAAGTACTAAGGGTGCACTGTGTAGCCATGTCTGGGCCCCCTGTTTATTAGGACAAGTACTAAGGGGGCACTGTGTAGCCATGTCTGGTCCCCTATATATTAGGACAAGTACTAAGGGTGTACTTTGTAGTCATGTCTGGGTCCCCTGTGTATTAGGACAAGCATTAGGGTGCACTGTGTAGTCATGTCTGGGTCCCCTATATATTAGGACAAGTACTAAGGGTGCACTGTGTAGCTATGTCTGGGTCCCCTATATATTAGGACAAGTACTAAGGGTGCACTGTGTAGCCATATCTGGTCTCCTATATATTAGGACAAGTACTAAGGGTGCACTGTGTAGCCATATCTGGTGTCCTATATATTAGGACAAGTACTAAGGGTGCACTGTGTAGCCATGTCTGGGTCCCCTGCATATTAGGACAAGTACTAAGGGTGCACTGTGTAGCCATGTCTGCTCCCCTTATGTATTAGAACAAGTACTAAGGGTGCACTGTGTAGCCACGTCTGGAACCCTATGTATTAGGACAAGTACTAAGGGAGCACTGTGAAGCCATGTCTGAGTCCCTATATATTAGGATAAGTACTAAGGGTGCACTGTGTAGCCATGTCGGGGTCCCCTATATATTAGGACAAGTACTAAGGGTGCACTGTGTAGCCATGTCTGGGTCCCCTATATATTAGGACAAGTACTAAGGGTGCACTGTGTAGCCATGTCTGGGTCTCCTGTATGTTAGGACAAGTACTAAGGGTGCACTGTGTAGCCATGTCTTGGTCCCCTGCATATTAGGACAAGTACTAAGGGTGCACTGTGTAGCCATGTCTTTGTTCCCCTGCATATTAGGACAAGTACGAAGGCTGTATTGTGTAGCCATGTCTGCGCCCCTTATGTATTAGAACAAGTACTAAGGGTGCACTGTGTAGCCATGTCTGGGTCCTCTGTATATTAGGACAAGTACTAAGGGTGCACTGTGTAGCCATGTCTGAGTCCTCTATATATTAGGACAAGTACTAAGGGTGCACTGTGTAGGCATATCTGGTCTCCTATATATTAGGACAAGTACTAAGGGTGCACTGTGTAGCCATGTCTGGGTCCCCTGCATATTAGGACAAGTACTAAGGGTGCACTGTGTAGCCATGTCTTTGTTCCCCTGCATATTAGGACAAGTACTAAGGGTGCACTGTGTGGCCATGTCTTGGTCCCCTATATATTAGGACAAGTACTAAGGGTGCACTGTGTAGCCATGTCTGGTCCCTTATATATTAGGACAAGTACTAAGGGTGTACTGTGTAGCCATGTCTGGTCCCCTATTGTTAGGACAAGTACTAAGGGGGCACTGTGTAGCCATGTCTGGTCCCCTATATATTAGGACAAGTACTAAGGGTGTACTGTGTAGCCATGTCTGGTCCCTTATATATTAGGACAAGTACTAAGGGGGCACTGTGTAGCCATGTCTGGTCCCCTATATATTAGGACAAGTACTAAGGGTGCACTGTGTAGTCATGTCTGGGTCCCCTATATATTAGGACAAGTACTAAGGGTGCACTGTGTAGCCATGTCTGGGTCTCCTATATGTTAGGACAAGTACTAAGGGTGCACTGTGTAGCCCTGTCTGGGCCCCCTGTATATTAGGACAAGTACTAAGGGGGCACTGTGTAGCCATGTCTGGTCCCCTATATATTAGGACAAGTACTAAGGGTGTACTGTGTAGTCATGTCTGGGTCCCCTGTGTATTAGGACAAGCATTAGGGTGCACTGTGTAGTCATGTCTGGGTCCCCTATATATTAGGACAAGTACTAAGGGTGCACTGTGTAGCCACGTCTGGATCCCTATGTATTAGGACAAGTACTAAGGGTGCACTGTGTAGCCATGTCTGAGTCCCTATATATTAGGATAAATACAAAGGGTGCACTGTGTAGCCATGTCTGGGTCCCCTATATATTAGGACAAGTACTAAGGGTGCACTGTGTAGCTATGTCTGGGTCCCCTATATATTAGGACAAGTACTAAGGGTGCACTGTGTAGCCATGTCTGGGTCCTCTGTATATTAGGACAAGTACTAAGGGTGCACTGTGTAGCCATGTCTGAATCCTCTATATATTAGGACAAGTACTAAGGGTGCACTGTGTAGCCATGTCTGAATCCTCTATATATTAGGACAAGTACTAAGGGTGCACTGTGTAGCCATATCTGGTCTCCTATATATTAGGACAAGTACTAAGGGTGCACTGTGTAGCCATATCTGGTGTCCTATATATTAGGACAAGTACTAAGGGTGCACTGTGTAGCCATGTCTGGGTCCCCTGCATATTAGGACAAGTACTAAGGGTGCACTTTGTAGCCATATCTGGTGTCCTATATATTAGGACAAGTACTAAGGGTGCACTGTGTAGCCATGTCTGGTTCCCCTGCATATTAGGACAAGTACTAAGGGTGCACTGTGTAGCCATGTCTAGGCCCCCTGTTTATTAGGACAAGTACTAAGGGGGCACTGTGTAGCCATGTCTGGTCCCCTATATATTAGGACAAGTACTAAGGGTGTACTGTGTAGTCATGTCTGGGTCCCCTGTGTATTAGGACAAGCATTAGGGTGCACTGTGTAGTCATGTCTGGGTCCCCTATATATTAGGACAAGTACTAAGGGTGCACTGTGTAGCTATATCTGGGTCCCCTATATATTAGGACAAGTACTAAGGGTGCACTGTGTAGCCATGTCTGGGTCTCCTGTATATTAGGACAAGTACTAAGGGTGCACTTTGTAGCCATATCTGGTGTCCTATATATTAGGACAAGTACTAAGGGTGCACTGTGTAGCCATGTCTGGGTCCCCTGCATATTAGGACAAGTACTAAGGGTGCACTGTGTAGCCATGTCTAGGCCCCCTGTTTATTAGGACAAGTACTAAGGGGGCACTGTGTAGCCATGTCTGGTCCCCTATATATTAGGACAAGTACTAAGGGTGTACTGTGTAGTCATGTCTGGGTCCCCTGTGTATTAGGACAAGCATTAGGGTGCACTGTGTAGTCATGTCTGGGTCCCCTATATATTAGGACAAGTACTAAGGGTGCACTGTGTAGCTATATCTGGGTCCCCTATATATTAGGACAAGTACTAAGGGTGCACTGTGTAGCCATGTCTGGGTCTCCTATATATTAGGACAAGTACTAAGGGTGCACTGTGTAGCCATGTCTGGTGTCCTATATATTAGGACAAGTACTAAGGGTGCACTGTGTAGCTATGTCTGGGTCCCCTGCATATTAGGACAAGTACTAAGGGTGCACTGTGTAGCCATGTCTTTGTTCCCCTGCATATTAGGACAAGTACTAAGGGTGCACTATGTGGCCATGTCTGGGTCCCCTATATATTAGGACAAGTACTAAGGGTGCACTGTGTAGCCATGTCTGGTCCCCTATATATTATGACAAGTACTAAGGGTGCACTGTGTAGCCATGTCTGGTCCCCTATATATTAGGACAAGTACTAAGGGTGCACTGTGTAGCCATGTCTGGTCCCCTATATATTAGGACAAGTACTAAGGGTGTACTGTGTAGTCATGTCTGGGTCCCCTGTGTATTAGGACAAGCATTAGGGTGCACTGTGTAGTCATGTCTGGGTCCCCTATATATTAGGACAAGTACTAAGGGTGCACTGTGTAGTCATGTCTGGGTCTCCTGTATATTAGGACAAGTACTAAGGGTGCACTGTGTAGCCATGTCTGGGTCTCCTGTATATTAGGACAAGTACTAAAAGTGCACTGTGTAGCCATGTCTGGTCCCCTATATATTAGGACAAGTACTAAGGGTGCACTGTGTAGCCATGTCTGGTCTCCTATATATTAGCACAAGTACTAAGCGTGCACTGTGTAGCCATGTCTTGGTCCCCTGCATATTAGGACAAGCATTAGGGTGCACTGTGTAGTCATGTCTGGGTCCCCTATATATTAGGACAAGTACTAAGGGTGCACTGTGTAGCCATGTCTGAGTCCCTATATATTAGGATAAGTACTAAGGGTGCACTGTTTAGCCATGTCTGGGTCTCCTATATATTAGGACAAGTACTAAGGGTGCACTGTGTAGTCATGTCTGGGTCTCCTGTATATTAGGATAAGTACTAAGGGTGCACTGTGTAGCCATGTCTGGGCCCCCTGTTTATTAGGACAAGTACTAAGGGGGCACTGTGTAGCCATGTCTGGTCCCCTATATATTAGGACAAGTACTAAGGGTGTACTTTGTAGTCATGTCTGGGTCCCCTGTGTATTAGGACAAGCATTAGGGTGCACTGTGTAGTCATGTCTGGGTCCCCTATATATTAGGACAAGTACTAAGGGTGCACTGTGTAGCTATGTCTGGGTCCCCTATATATTAGGACAAGTACTAAGGGTGCACTGTGTAGCCATATCTGGTCTCCTATATATTAGGACAAGTACTAAGGGTGCACTGTGTAGCCATATCTGGTGTCCTATATATTAGGACAAGTACTAAGGGTGCACTGTGTAGCCATGTCTGGGTCCCCTGCATATTAGGACAAGTACTAAGGGTGCACTGTGTAGCCATGTCTAGGCCCCCTGTTTATTAGGACAAGTACTAAGGGGGCACTGTGTAGCCATGTCTGGTCCCCTATATATTAGGACAAGTACTAAGGGTGTACTGTGTAGTCATGTCTGGGTCCCCTGTGTATTAGGACAAGCATTAGGGTGCACTGTGTAGTCATGTCTGGGTCCCCTATATATTAGGACAAGTACTAAGGGTGCACTGTGTAGCCACGTCTGGATCCCTATGTATTAGGACAAGTACTAAGGGTGCACTGTGTAGCCATGTCTGAGTCCCTATATATTAGGACAAGTACTAAGGGTGCACTGTGTAGCCATGTCTGGTCCCCTATATATTAGGACAAGTACTAAGGGTGTCCTGTGTAGTCATGTCTGGGCCCCCTATATATTAGGACAAGTACTAAGGGTGCACTGTGCAGCCATGTCTGGGTCCCCTATATATTAGGACAAGTACTAAGGGTGCACTGTGTAGTCATGTCTGGGTCCCCTATATATTAGGACAAGTACTAAGGGTGCACTGTGTAGCCATGTCTGGTCCCCTATATATTAAGACAAGTACTAAGGGTGCACTGTGTAGCCACGTCTGGGTCCCTATGTATTAGGACAAGAACTAAGGGTGCACTGTGTAGCCATATTGGGTCTCCTATATATTAGGACAAGTACTAAGGGTGCACTATGTGGCCATGTCTGGGTCCCCTATATATTAGGACAAGTACTAAGGGTGCACTGTGTAGCCATGTCTGGTCCCCTATATATTAGGACAAGTACTAAGGGTGCACTGTGTAGCCATGTCTGGTCCCCTATATATTAGGACAAGTACTAAGGGTGCACTGTGTAGCCATGTCTTGGTCCCCTGCATATTAGGACAAGTACTAAGGGTGCACTGTGTAGCCACGTCTGGGTCCCTATGTATTAGGACAAGAACTAAGGGTGCACTGTGTAGCCATGTCTTTGTTCCCCTGCATATTAGGACAAGTACTAAGGGTGCACTATGTGGCCATGTCTGGGTCCCCTATATATTAGGACAAGTACTAAGGGTGCACTGTGTAGCCATGTCTGGTCCCCTATATATTAGGACAAGTACTAAGGGTGCACTGTGTAGCCATGTCTGGTCCCCTATATATTAGGACAAGTACTAAGGGTGCACTGTGTAGCCATGTCTTGGTCCCCTGCATATTAGGACAAGTACTAAGGGTGCACTGTGTAGCCATGTCTCGTCTCCTATATATTAGGACAAGTACTAAGGGTGCACTGTGTAGCCATATCTGGTCCCTTATATATTAGGCCAAGTACTAAGGGTGCACTGTGTAGCCATATTGGGTCTTCGATATATTAGGACAAGTACTAAGGGTGCACTGTGTAGCCATGTCTTGGTCCCCTGCATATTAGGACAAGTACTAAGGGTGCAGTGTGTAGCCATATCTGGTCTCCTATGTATTAGGACAAGTACTAAGGGTGCACTGTGTACCCATATCTGGTTTCCTATATATTAGGACAAGTACTAAGGGTGCACTGTGTAGTCATGTCTGGGTCCCTATATATTAGGACAAGTACTAAGGGTGCACTGTGTACCCATATCTGGTCTCCTATATATTAGGACAAGTACTAAGGGTGCACTGTGTAGCCATGTCTGGTCCCCTGCATATTATGACAAGTACTAAGGGTGTACTGTGTAGTCATGTCTGGGTCCCTTGTGTATTAGTACAAGCATTAGGGTGCACTGTGTAGTCATGTCTGGGTCCCCTATATATTAGGACAAGTACTAAGGGTGCACTGTGTAGCCATGTCTGGGTCCCCTGTATATTAGGACAAGTACTAAGGGTGCACTGTGTAGCCATGTCTGCGCCCCTTATGTATTAGAACAAGTACTAAGGGTGCACTGTGTAGCCACGTCTGGAACCCTATGTATTAGGACAAGTACTAAGGGAGCACTGTGAAGCCATGTCTGAGTCCCTATATATTAGGATAAGTACTAAGGGTGCACTGTGTAGCCATGTCGGGGTCCCCTATATATTAGGACAAGTACTAAGGGTGCACTGTGTAGCCATGTCTGGGTCCCCTATATATTAGGACAAGTACTAAGGGTGCACTGTGTAGCCATGTCTGGGTCCCCTATATATTAGGACAAGTACTAAGGGTGCACTGTGTAGCCATGTCTGGGTCTCCTGTATGTTAGGACAAGTACTAAGGCTGTATTGTGTAGCCATGTCTGCGCCCCTTATGTATTAGAACAAGTACTAAGGGTGCACTGTGTAGCCATGTCTGGGTCCTCTGTATATTAGGACAAGTACTAAGGGTGCACTGTGTAGCCATGTCTGAGTCCTCTATATATTAGGACAAGTACTAAGGGTGCACTGTGTAGGCATATATATTAGGACAAGTACTAAGGGTGCACTGTGTAGCCATGTCTGGGTCCCCTGCATATTAGGACAAGTACTAAGGGTGCACTGTGTAGCCATGTCTTTGTTCCCCTGCATATTAGGACAAGTACTAAGGGTGCACTGTGTGGCCATGTCTTGGTCCCCTATATATTAGGACAAGTACTAAGGGTGCACTGTGTAGCCATGTCTGGTCCCTTATCTATTAGGACAAGTACTAAGGGTGTACTGTGTAGCCATGTCTGGTCCCCTATATATTGGGACAAGTACTAAGGGTGCACTGTGTAGCCATGTCTGGTCCCCTATATATTAGGACAAGTACGAAGGGGGCACTGTGTAGCCATGTCTGGTCCCCTATATATTAGGACAAGTACTAAGGGTGTACTGTGTAGCCATGTCTGGTCCCTTATATATTAGGACAAGTACTAAGGGGGCACTGTGTAGCCATGTCTGGTCCCCTATATATTAGGACAAGTACTAAGGGTGCACTGTGTAGTCATGTCTGGGTCCCCTATATATTAGGACAAGTACTAAGGGTGCACTGTGTAGCCCTGTCTGGGCCCCCTGTATATTAGGACACGTACTAAGGGGGCACTGTGTAGCCATGTCTGGTCCCCTATATATTAGGACAAGTACTAAGGGAGTACTGTGTAGTCATGTCTGGGTCCCCTGTGTATTAGGACAAGCATTAGGGTGCACTGTGTAGTCATGTCTGGGTCCCCTATATATTAGGACAAGTACTAAGGGTGCACTGTGTAGCCACGTCTGGATCCCTATGTATTAGGACAAGTACTAAGGGTGAACTGTGTAGCCATGTCTGAGTCCCTATATATTAGGATAAGTACTAAGGGTGCACTGTGTAGCCATGTCTGGGTCCCCTATATATTAGGACAAGTACTAAGGGTGCACTGTGTAGCTATGTCTGGGTCCCCTATATATTAGGACAAGTACTAAGGGTGCACTGTGTAGCCATGTCTGGGTCTCCTGTATGTTAGGACAAGTACTAAGGGTGCACTGTGTAGCCATGTCTTTGTTCCCCTGCATATTAGGACAAGTACTAAGGCTGTATTGTGTAGCCATGTCTGCACCCCTTATGTATTAGAACAAGTACTAAGGGTGCACTGTGTAGCCATGTCTGGGTCCTCTGTATATTAGGACAAGTACTAAGGGTGCACTGTGTAGCCATGTCTGAATCCTCTATATATTAGGACAAGTACTAAGGGTGCACTGTGTAGCCATATCTGGTCTCCTATATATTAGGACAAGTACTAAGGGTGCACTGTGTAGCCATATCTGGTGTCCTATATATTAGGACAAGTACTAAGGGTGCACTGTGTAGCCATGTCTGGGTCCCCTGCATATTAGGACAAGTACTAAGGGTGCACTGTGTAGCCATGTCTTTGTTCCCCTGCATATTAGGACAAGTACTAAGGGTGCACTATGTGGCCATGTCTGGGTCCCCTATATATTAGGACAAGTACTAAGGGTGCACTGTGTAGCCATGTCTGGTCCCCTATATATTAGGACAAGTACTAAGGGTGCACTGTGTAGCCATGTCTAGTCCCCTATATATTAGGACAAGTACTAAGGGTGCACTGTGTAGTCATGTCTTGGTCCCCTATATATTAGGACAAGTACTAAGGGTGCACTGTGTAGCCATGTCTGGTCCCCTATATATTAGGACAAGTACTAAGGGTGTCCTGTGTAGTCATGTCTGGGCCCCCTATATATTAGGACAAGTACTAAGGGTGCACTGTGCAGCCATGTCTGGGTCCCCTATATATTAGGACAAGTACTAAGGGTGCACTGTGTAGTCATGTCTGGGTCCCCTATATATTAGGACAAGTACTAAGGGTGCACTGTGTAGCCATGTCTGGTCCCCTATATATTAAGACAAGTACTAAGGGTGCACTGTGTAGCCACGTCTGGGTCCCTATGTATTAGGACAAGAACTAAGGGTGCACTGTGTAGCCATATTGGGTCTCCTATATATTAGGACAAGTACTAAGGGTGCACTATGTGGCCATGTCTGGGTCCCCTATATATTAGGACAAGTACTAAGGGTGCACTGTGTAGCCATGTCTGGTCCCCTATATATTAGGACAAGTACTAAGGGTGCACTGTGTAGCCATGTCTGGTCCCCTATATATTAGGACAAGTACTAAGGGTGCACTGTGTAGCCATGTCTTGGTCCCCTGCATATTAGGACAAGTACTAAGGGTGCACTGTGTAGCCACGTCTGGGTCCCTATGTATTAGGACAAGAACTAAGGGTGCACTGTGTAGCCATGTCTTTGTTCCCCTGCATATTAGGACAAGTACTAAGGGTGCACTATGTGGCCATGTCTGGGTCCCCTATATATTAGGACAAGTACTAAGGGTGCACTGTGTAGCCATGTCTGGTCCCCTATATATTAGGACAAGTACTAAGGGTGCACTGTGTAGCCATGTCTGGTCCCCTATATATTAGGACAAGTACTAAGGGTGCACTGTGTAGCCATGTCTTGGTCCCCTGCATATTAGGACAAGTACTAAGGGTGCACTGTGTAGCCATGTCTCGTCTCCTATATATTAGGACAAGTACTAAGGGTGCACTGTGTAGCCATATCTGGTCCCTTATATATTAGGCCAAGTACTAAGGGTGCACTGTGTAGCCATATTGGGTCTTCGATATATTAGGACAAGTACTAAGGGTGCACTGTGTAGCCATGTCTTGGTCCCCTGCATATTAGGACAAGTACTAAGGGTGCAGTGTGTAGCCATATCTGGTCTCCTATATATTAGGACAAGTACTAAGGGTGCACTGTGTACCCATATCTGGTCTCCTATATATTAGGACAAGTACTAAGGGTGCACTGTGTAGTCATGTCTGGGTCCCTATATATTAGGACAAGTACTAAGGGTGCACTGTGTAGTCATGTCTGGGTCCCTATATATTAGAACAAGTACTAACTGTGCCCTGTGGAGCCATATCTGGTCTCCTATATATTAGGTCAAGTAGTAAGGGTGCACTGTGTACTCACGTCTGGGTCCCCTGCATATTAGGACAAGTACTAAGGGTGCACTGTGTAGTCATGTCTGGGTCTCCTATATATTAGGACAAGTACTAAGGGTGCACTGTGTAGTCATATCTGGTCTCCTATATATTAGGACAAGTACTAAGGGTGCACTGTGTAACCATATCTGGTCCCCTATATATTAGGACAAGTACTAAGGGTGCACTGTGTAGTCATGTCTGGGTCTCCTGTAAATTAGAATAAGTACTAAGGGTGCACTGTGTAGCCATGTCTGGTCCCCTGCATATTATGACAAGTACTAAGGGTGTACTGTGTAGTCATGTCTGGGTCCCTTGTGTATTAGTACAAGCATTAGGGTGCACTGTGTAGTCATGTCTGGGTCCCCTATATATTAGGACAAGTACTAAGGGTGCACTGTGTAGCCATGTCTGGGTCCCCTATATATTAGGACAAGTACTAAGGGTGCACTGTGTAGCCATGTCTGCTCCCCTTATGTATTAGAACAAGTACTAAGGGTGCACTGTGTAGCCACGTCTGGAACCCTATGTATTAGGACAAGTACTAAGGGAGCACTGTGAAGCCATGTCTGAGTCCCTATATATTAGGATAAGTACTAAGGGTGCACTGTGTAGCCATGTCGGGGTCCCCTATATATTAGGACAAGTACTAAGGGTGCACTGTGTAGCCATGTCTGGGTCCCCTATATATTAGGACAAGTACTAAGGGTGCACTGTGTAGCCATGTCTGGGTCTCCTGTATGTTAGGACAAGTACTAAGGGTGCACTGTGTAGCCATGTCTTGGTCCCCTGCATATTAGGACAAGTACTAAGGGTGCACTGTGTAGCCATGTCTTTGTTCCCCTGCATATTAGGACAAGTACGAAGGCTGTATTGTGTAGCCATGTCTGCGCCCCTTATGTATTAGAACAAGTACTAAGGGTGCACTGTGTAGCCATGTCTGGGTCCTCTGTATATTAGGACAAGTACTAAGGGTGCACTGTGTAGCCATGTCTGAGTCCTCTATATATTAGGACAAGTACTAAGGGTGCACTGTGTAGGCATATCTGGTCTCCTATATATTAGGACAAGTACTAAGGGTGCACTGTGTAGCCATGTCTGGGTCCCCTGCATATTAGGACAAGTACTAAGGGTGCACTGTGTAGCCATGTCTTTGTTCCCCTGCATATTAGGACAAGTACTAAGGGTGCACTGTGTGGCCATGTCTTGGTCCCCTATATATTAGGACAAGTACTAAGGGTGCACTGTGTAGCCATGTCTGGTCCCTTATATATTAGGACAAGTACTAAGGGTGTACTGTGTAGCCATGTCTGGTCCCCTATTGTTAGGACAAGTACTAAGGGGGCACTGTGTAGCCATGTCTGGTCCCCTATATATTAGGACAAGTACTAAGGGTGTACTGTGTAGCCATGTCTGGTCCCTTATATATTAGGACAAGTACTAAGGGGGCACTGTGTAGCCATGTCTGGTCCCCTATATATTAGGACAAGTACTAAGGGTGCACTGTGTAGTCATGTCTGGGTCCCCTATATATTAGGACAAGTACTAAGGGTGCACTGTGTAGCCATGTCTGGGTCTCCTATATGTTAGGACAAGTACTAAGGGTGCACTGTGTAGCCCTGTCTGGGCCCCCTGTATATTAGGACAAGTACTAAGGGGGCACTGTGTAGCCATGTCTGGTCCCCTATATATTAGGACAAGTACTAAGGGTGTACTGTGTAGTCATGTCTGGGTCCCCTGTGTATTAGGACAAGCATTAGGGTGCACTGTGTAGTCATGTCTGGGTCCCCTATATATTAGGACAAGTACTAAGGGTGCACTGTGTAGCCACGTCTGGATCCCTATGTATTAGGACAAGTACTAAGGGTGCACTGTGTAGCCATGTCTGAGTCCCTATATATTAGGATAAATACAAAGGGTGCACTGTGTAGCCATGTCTGGGTCCCCTATATATTAGGACAAGTACTAAGGGTGCACTGTGTAGCTATGTCTGGGTCCCCTATATATTAGGACAAGTACTAAGGGTGCACTGTGTAGCCATGTCTGGGTCCTCTGTATATTAGGACAAGTACTAAGGGTGCACTGTGTAGCCATGTCTGAATCCTCTATATATTAGGACAAGTACTAAGGGTGCACTGTGTAGCCATGTCTGAATCCTCTATATATTAGGACAAGTACTAAGGGTGCACTGTGTAGCCATATCTGGTCTCCTATATATTAGGACAAGTACTAAGGGTGCACTGTGTAGCCATATCTGGTGTCCTATATATTAGGACAAGTACTAAGGGTGCACTGTGTAGCCATGTCTGGGTCCCCTGCATATTAGGACAAGTACTAAGGGTGCACTTTGTAGCCATATCTGGTGTCCTATATATTAGGACAAGTACTAAGGGTGCACTGTGTAGCCATGTCTGGTTCCCCTGCATATTAGGACAAGTACTAAGGGTGCACTGTGTAGCCATGTCTAGGCCCCCTGTTTATTAGGACAAGTACTAAGGGGGCACTGTGTAGCCATGTCTGGTCCCCTATATATTAGGACAAGTACTAAGGGTGTACTGTGTAGTCATGTCTGGGTCCCCTGTGTATTAGGACAAGCATTAGGGTGCACTGTGTAGTCATGTCTGGGTCCCCTATATATTAGGACAAGTACTAAGGGTGCACTGTGTAGCTATATCTGGGTCCCCTATATATTAGGACAAGTACTAAGGGTGCACTGTGTAGCCATGTCTGGGTCTCCTGTATATTAGGACAAGTACTAAGGGTGCACTTTGTAGCCATATCTGGTGTCCTATATATTAGGACAAGTACTAAGGGTGCACTGTGTAGCCATGTCTGGGTCCCCTGCATATTAGGACAAGTACTAAGGGTGCACTGTGTAGCCATGTCTAGGCCCCCTGTTTATTAGGACAAGTACTAAGGGGGCACTGTGTAGCCATGTCTGGTCCCCTATATATTAGGACAAGTACTAAGGGTGTACTGTGTAGTCATGTCTGGGTCCCCTGTGTATTAGGACAAGCATTAGGGTGCACTGTGTAGTCATGTCTGGGTCCCCTATATATTAGGACAAGTACTAAGGGTGCACTGTGTAGCTATATCTGGGTCCCCTATATATTAGGACAAGTACTAAGGGTGCACTGTGTAGCCATGTCTGGGTCTCCTATATATTAGGACAAGTACTAAGGGTGCACTGTGTAGCCATGTCTGGTGTCCTATATATTAGGACAAGTACTAAGGGTGCACTGTGTAGCTATGTCTGGGTCCCCTGCATATTAGGACAAGTACTAAGGGTGCACTGTGTAGCCATGTCTTTGTTCCCCTGCATATTAGGACAAGTACTAAGGGTGCACTATGTGGCCATGTCTGGGTCCCCTATATATTAGGACAAGTACTAAGGGTGCACTGTGTAGCCATGTCTGGTCCCCTATATATTATGACAAGTACTAAGGGTGCACTGTGTAGCCATGTCTGGTCCCCTATATATTAGGACAAGTACTAAGGGTGCACTGTGTAGCCATGTCTGGTCCCCTATATATTAGGACAAGTACTAAGGGTGTACTGTGTAGTCATGTCTGGGTCCCCTGTGTATTAGGACAAGCATTAGGGTGCACTGTGTAGTCATGTCTGGGTCCCCTATATATTAGGACAAGTACTAAGGGTGCACTGTGTAGTCATGTCTGGGTCTCCTGTATATTAGGACAAGTACTAAGGGTGCACTGTGTAGCCATGTCTGGGTCTCCTGTATATTAGGACAAGTACTAAAAGTGCACTGTGTAGCCATGTCTGGTCCCCTATATATTAGGACAAGTACTAAGGGTGCACTGTGTAGCCATATCTGGTCTCCTATATATTAGGACAAGTACTAAGCGTGCACTGTGTAGCCATGTCTTGGTCCCCTGCATATTAGGACAAGCATTAGGGTGCACTGTGTAGTCATGTCTGGGTCCCCTATATATTAGGACAAGTACTAAGGGTGCACTGTGTAGCCATGTCTGAGTCCCTATATATTAGGATAAGTACTAAGGGTGCACTGTTTAGCCATGTCTGGGTCTCCTATATATTAGGACAAGTACTAAGGGTGCACTGTGTAGTTATGTCTGGGTCTCCTGTATATTAGGATAAGTACTAAGGGTGCACTGTGTAGCCATGTCTGGGCCCCCTGTTTATTAGGACAAGTACTAAGGGGGCACTGTGTAGCCATGTCTGGTCCCCTATATATTAGGACAAGTACTAAGGGTGTACTGTGTAGTCATGTCTGGGTCCCCTCTGTATTAGGACAAGCATTAGGGTGCACTGTGTAGTCATGTCTGGGTCCCCTATATATTAGGACAAGTACTAAGGGTGCACTGTGTAGCTATGTCTGGGTCCCCTATATATTAGGACAAGTACTAAGGGTGCACTGTGTAGCCATATCTGGTCTCCTATATATTAGGACAAGTACTAAGGGTGCACTGTGTAGCCATATCTGGTGTCCTATATATTAGGACAAGTACTAAGGGTGCACTGTGTAGCCATGTCTGGGTCCCCTGCATATTAGGACAAGTACTAAGGGTGCACTGTGTAGCCATGTCTAGGCCCCCTGTTTATTAGGACAAGTACTAAGGGGGCACTGTGTAGCCATGTCTGGTCCCCTATATATTAGGACAAGTACTAAGGGTGTACTGTGTAGTCATGTCTGGGTCTCCTGTGTATTAGGACAAGCATTAGGGTGCACTGTGTAGTCATGTCTGGGTCCCCTATATATTAGGACAAGTACTAAGGGTGCACTGTGTAGCCACGTCTGGATCCCTATGTATTAGGACAAGTACTAAGGGTGCACTGTGTAGCCATGTCTGAGTCCCTATATATTAGGATAAGTACTAAGGGTGCACTGTGTAGCCATGTCTGGGTCCCCTATATATTAGGACAAGTACTAAGGGTGCACTGTGTAGCTATGTCTGGGTCCCCTATATATTAGGACAAGTACTAAGGGTGCACTGTGTAGCCATGTCTTTGTTCCCCTGCATATTAGGACAAGTACTAAGGCTGTATTGTGTAGCCATGTCTGCGCCCCTTATGTATTAGAACAAGTACTAAGGGTGCACTGTGTAGCCATGTCTAGGTCCTCTGTATATTAGGACAAGTACTAAGGGTGCACTGTGTAGCCATGTCTGGGTCCCCTATATATTAGGCCAAGTACTAAGGGTGCACTGTGTAGCCATATTGGGTCTCCGATATATTAGGACAAGTACTAAGGGTGCACTGTGTAGCCATGTCTTGGTCCCCTGCATATTAGGACAAGTGCTAAGGATGCACTGTGTAGCCATATCTGGTCTCCTATATATTAGGACAAGTACTAAGGGTGCACTGTGTACCCATATCTGGTCTCCTATATATTAGGACAAGTACTAAGGGTGCACTGTGTAGTCATGTCTGGGTCCCTATATATTAGGACAAGTACTAAGGGTGCACTGTGTAGTCATGTCTGGGTCCCTATATATTAGAACAAGTACTAACTGTGCCCTGTGGAGCCATATCTGGTCTCCTATATATTAGGTCAAGTACTAAGGGTGCACTGTGTACTCACGTCTGGGTCCCCTGCATATTAGGACAAGTACTAAAGGTGCACTGTGTAGTCATGTCTGGGCCCCCTGTATATTAGGACAAGTACTAAGGGTGCACTGTGTAGTCATGTCTGGGTCTCCTATATATTAGGACAAGTACTAAGGGTGCACTGTGTACCCATATCTGGTCCCCTATATATTAGGACAAGTACTAAGGGTGCACTGTGTAGCCATGTCTTTGTTCCCCTGCATATTAGGACAAGTACTAAGGCTGTATTGTGTAGCCATGTCTGCGCCCCTTATGTATTAGAACAAGTACTAAGGGAGCACTGTGTAGCCATGTCTGGGTCCTCTGTATATTAGGACAAGTACTAAGGGTGCACTGTGTAGCCATGTCTGGGTCCTCTGTATATTAGGACAAGTACTAAGGGTGCACTGTGTAGCCATGTCTGAATCCTCTATATATTAGGACAAGTACTAAGGGTGCACTGTGTAGCCATGTCTGAATCCTCTATATATTAGGACAAGTACTAAGGGTGCACTGTGTAGCCATATCTGGTCTCCTATATATTAGGACAAGTACTAAGGGTGCACTGTGTAGCCATATCTGGTGTCCTATATATTAGGACAAGTACTAAGGGTGCACTGTGTAGCCATGTCTGGGTCCCCTGCATATTAGGACCAGTACTAAGGGTGCACTTTGTAGCCATATCTGGTGTCCTATATATTAGGACAAGTACTAAGGGTGCACTGTGTAGCCATGTCTGGTTCCCCTGCATATTAGGACAAGTACTAAGGGTGCACTGTGTAGCCATGTCTAGGCCCCCTGTTTATTAGGACAAGTACTAAGGGGGCACTGTGTAGCCATGTCTGGTCCCCTATATATTAGGACAAGTACTAAGGGTGTACTGTGTAGTCATGTCTGGGTCCCCTGTGTATTAGGACAAGCATTAGGGTGCACTGTGTAGTCATGTCTGGGTCCCCTATATATTAGGACAAGTACTAAGGGTGCACTGTGTAGCTATATCTGGGTCCCCTATATATTAGGACAAGTACTAAGGGTGCACTGTGTAGCCATGTCTGGGTCTCCTGTATATTAGGACAAGTACTAAGGGTGCACTTTGTAGCCATATCTGGTGTCCTATATATTAGGACAAGTACTAAGGGTGCACTGTGTAGCCATGTCTGGGTCCCCTGCATATTAGGACAAGTACTAAGGGTGCACTGTGTAGCCATGTCTAGGCCCCCTGTTTATTAGGACAAGTACTAAGGGGGCACTGTGTAGCCATGTCTGGTCCCCTATATATTAGGACAAGTACTAAGGGTGTACTGTGTAGTCATGTCTGGGTCCCCTGTGTATTAGGACAAGCATTAGGGTGCACTGTGTAGTCATGTCTGGGTCCCCTATATATTAGGACAAGTACTAAGGGTGCACTGTGTAGCTATATCTGGGTCCCCTATATATTAGGACAAGTACTAAGGGTGCACTGTGTAGCCATGTCTGGGTCTCCTATATATTAGGACAAGTACTAAGGGTGCACTGTGTAGCCATGTCTGGTGTCCTATATATTAGGACAAGTACTAAGGGTGCACTGTGTAGCTATGTCTGGGTCCCCTGCATATTAGGACAAGTACTAAGGGTGCACTGTGTAGCCATGTCTTTGTTCCCCTGCATATTAGGACAAGTACTAAGGGTGCACTATGTGGCCATGTCTGGGTCCCCTATATATTAGGACAAGTACTAAGGGTGCACTGTGTAGCCATGTCTGGTCCCCTATATATTATGACAAGTACTAAGGGTGCACTGTGTAGCCATGTCTGGTCCCCTATATATTAGGACAAGTACTAAGGGTGCACTGTGTAGCCATGTCTGGTCCCCTATATATTAGGACAAGTACTAAGGGTGTACTGTGTAGTCATGTCTGGGTCCCCTGTGTATTAGGACAAGCATTAGGGTGCACTGTGTAGTCATGTCTGGGTCCCCTATATATTAGGACAAGTACTAAGGGTGCACTGTGTAGTCATGTCTGGGTCTCCTGTATATTAGGACAAGTACTAAGGGTGCACTGTGTAGCCATGTCTGGGTCTCCTGTATATTAGGACAAGTACTAAAAGTGCACTGTGTAGCCATGTCTGGTCCCCTATATATTAGGACAAGTACTAAGGGTGCACTGTGTAGCCATGTCTGGTCTCCTATATATTAGGACAAGTACTAAGCGTGCACTGTGTAGCCATGTCTTGGTCCCCTGCATATTAGGACAAGCATTAGGGTGCACTGTGTAGTCATGTCTGGGTCCCCTATATATTAGGACAAGTACTAAGGGTGCACTGTGTAGCCATGTCTGAGTCCCTATATATTAGGATAAGTACTAAGGGTGCACTGTTTAGCCATGTCTGGGTCTCCTATATATTAGGACAAGTACTAAGGGTGCACTGTGTAGTCATGTCTGGGTCTCCTGTATATTAGGATAAGTACTAAGGGTGCACTGTGTAGCCATGTCTGGGCCCCCTGTTTATTAGGACAAGTACTAAGGGGGCACTGTGTAGCCATGTCTGGTCCCCTATATATTAGGACAAGTACTAAGGGTGTACTTTGTAGTCATGTCTGGGTCCCCTGTGTATTAGGACAAGCATTAGGGTGCACTGTGTAGTCATGTCTGGGTCCCCTATATATTAGGACAAGTACTAAGGGTGCACTGTGTAGCTATGTCTGGGTCCCCTATATATTAGGACAAGTACTAAGGGTGCACTGTGTAGCCATATCTGGTCTCCTATATATTAGGACAAGTACTAAGGGTGCACTGTGTAGCCATATCTGGTGTCCTATATATTAGGACAAGTACTAAGGGTGCACTGTGTAGCCATGTCTGGGTCCCCTGCATATTAGGACAAGTACTAAGGGTGCACTGTGTAGCCATGTCTGCTCCCCTTATGTATTAGAACAAGTACTAAGGGTGCACTGTGTAGCCACGTCTGGAACCCTATGTATTAGGACAAGTACTAAGGGAGCACTGTGAAGCCATGTCTGAGTCCCTATATATTAGGATAAGTACTAAGGGTGCACTGTGTAGCCATGTCGGGGTCCCCTATATATTAGGACAAGTACTAAGGGTGCACTGTGTAGCCATGTCTGGGTCCCCTATATATTAGGACAAGTACTAAGGGTGCACTGTGTAGCCATGTCTGGGTCTCCTGTATGTTAGGACAAGTACTAAGGGTGCACTGTGTAGCCATGTCTTGGTCCCCTGCATATTAGGACAAGTACTAAGGGTGCACTGTGTAGCCATGTCTTTGTTCCCCTGCATATTAGGACAAGTACGAAGGCTGTATTGTGTAGCCATGTCTGCGCCCCTTATGTATTAGAACAAGTACTAAGGGTGCACTGTGTAGCCATGTCTGGGTCCTCTGTATATTAGGACAAGTACTAAGGGTGCACTGTGTAGCCATGTCTGAGTCCTCTATATATTAGGACAAGTACTAAGGGTGCACTGTGTAGGCATATCTGGTCTCCTATATATTAGGACAAGTACTAAGGGTGCACTGTGTAGCCATGTCTGGGTCCCCTGCATATTAGGACAAGTACTAAGGGTGCACTGTGTAGCCATGTCTTTGTTCCCCTGCATATTAGGACAAGTACTAAGGGTGCACTGTGTGGCCATGTCTTGGTCCCCTATATATTAGGACAAGTACTAAGGGTGCACTGTGTAGCCATGTCTGGTCCCTTATATATTAGGACAAGTACTAAGGGTGTACTGTGTAGCCATGTCTGGTCCCCTATTGTTAGGACAAGTACTAAGGGGGCACTGTGTAGCCATGTCTGGTCCCCTATATATTAGGACAAGTACTAAGGGTGTACTGTGTAGCCATGTCTGGTCCCTTATATATTAGGACAAGTACTAAGGGGGCACTGTGTAGCCATGTCTGGTCCCCTATATATTAGGACAAGTACTAAGGGTGCACTGTGTAGTCATGTCTGGGTCCCCTATATATTAGGACAAGTACTAAGGGTGCACTGTGTAGCCATGTCTGGGTCTCCTATATGTTAGGACAAGTACTAAGGGTGCACTGTGTAGCCCTGTCTGGGCCCCCTGTATATTAGGACAAGTACTAAGGGGGCACTGTGTAGCCATGTCTGGTCCCCTATATATTAGGACAAGTACTAAGGGTGTACTGTGTAGTCATGTCTGGGTCCCCTGTGTATTAGGACAAGCATTAGGGTGCACTGTGTAGTCATGTCTGGGTCCCCTATATATTAGGACAAGTACTAAGGGTGCACTGTGTAGCCACGTCTGGATCCCTATGTATTAGGACAAGTACTAAGGGTGCACTGTGTAGCCATGTCTGAGTCCCTATATATTAGGATAAATACAAAGGGTGCACTGTGTAGCCATGTCTGGGTCCCCTATATATTAGGACAAGTACTAAGGGTGCACTGTGTAGCTATGTCTGGGTCCCCTATATATTAGGACAAGTACTAAGGGTGCACTGTGTAGCCATGTCTGGGTCCTCTGTATATTAGGACAAGTACTAAGGGTGCACTGTGTAGCCATGTCTGAATCCTCTATATATTAGGACAAGTACTAAGGGTGCACTGTGTAGCCATGTCTGAATCCTCTATATATTAGGACAAGTACTAAGGGTGCACTGTGTAGCCATATCTGGTCTCCTATATATTAGGACAAGTACTAAGGGTGCACTGTGTAGCCATATCTGGTGTCCTATATATTAGGACAAGTACTAAGGGTGCACTGTGTAGCCATGTCTGGGTCCCCTGCATATTAGGACAAGTACTAAGGGTGCACTTTGTAGCCATATCTGGTGTCCTATATATTAGGACAAGTACTAAGGGTGCACTGTGTAGCCATGTCTGGTTCCCCTGCATATTAGGACAAGTACTAAGGGTGCACTGTGTAGCCATGTCTAGGCCCCCTGTTTATTAGGACAAGTACTAAGGGGGCACTGTGTAGCCATGTCTGGTCCCCTATATATTAGGACAAGTACTAAGGGTGTACTGTGTAGTCATGTCTGGGTCCCCTGTGTATTAGGACAAGCATTAGGGTGCACTGTGTAGTCATGTCTGGGTCCCCTATATATTAGGACAAGTACTAAGGGTGCACTGTGTAGCTATATCTGGGTCCCCTATATATTAGGACAAGTACTAAGGGTGCACTGTGTAGCCATGTCTGGGTCTCCTGTATATTAGGACAAGTACTAAGGGTGCACTTTGTAGCCATATCTGGTGTCCTATATATTAGGACAAGTACTAAGGGTGCACTGTGTAGCCATGTCTGGGTCCCCTGCATATTAGGACAAGTACTAAGGGTGCACTGTGTAGCCATGTCTAGGCCCCCTGTTTATTAGGACAAGTACTAAGGGGGCACTGTGTAGCCATGTCTGGTCCCCTATATATTAGGACAAGTACTAAGGGTGTACTGTGTAGTCATGTCTGGGTCCCCTGTGTATTAGGACAAGCATTAGGGTGCACTGTGTAGTCATGTCTGGGTCCCCTATATATTAGGACAAGTACTAAGGGTGCACTGTGTAGCTATATCTGGGTCCCCTATATATTAGGACAAGTACTAAGGGTGCACTGTGTAGCCATGTCTGGGTCTCCTATATATTAGGACAAGTACTAAGGGTGCACTGTGTAGCCATGTCTGGTGTCCTATATATTAGGACAAGTACTAAGGGTGCACTGTGTAGCTATGTCTGGGTCCCCTGCATATTAGGACAAGTACTAAGGGTGCACTGTGTAGCCATGTCTTTGTTCCCCTGCATATTAGGACAAGTACTAAGGGTGCACTATGTGGCCATGTCTGGGTCCCCTATATATTAGGACAAGTACTAAGGGTGCACTGTGTAGCCATGTCTGGTCCCCTATATATTATGACAAGTACTAAGGGTGCACTGTGTAGCCATGTCTGGTCCCCTATATATTAGGACAAGTACTAAGGGTGCACTGTGTAGCCATGTCTGGTCCCCTATATATTAGGACAAGTACTAAGGGTGTACTGTGTAGTCATGTCTGGGTCCCCTGTGTATTAGGACAAGCATTAGGGTGCACTGTGTAGTCATGTCTGGGTCCCCTATATATTAGGACAAGTACTAAGGGTGCACTGTGTAGTCATGTCTGGGTCTCCTGTATATTAGGACAAGTACTAAGGGTGCACTGTGTAGCCATGTCTGGGTCTCCTGTATATTAGGACAAGTACTAAAAGTGCACTGTGTAGCCATGTCTGGTCCCCTATATATTAGGACAAGTACTAAGGGTGCACTGTGTAGCCATGTCTGGTCTCCTATATATTAGGACAAGTACTAAGCGTGCACTGTGTAGCCATGTCTTGGTCCCCTGCATATTAGGACAAGCATTAGGGTGCACTGTGTAGTCATGTCTGGGTCCCCTATATATTAGGACAAGTACTAAGGGTGCACTGTGTAGCCATGTCTGAGTCCCTATATATTAGGATAAGTACTAAGGGTGCACTGTTTAGCCATGTCTGGGTCTCCTATATATTAGGACAAGTACTAAGGGTGCACTGTGTAGTCATGTCTGGGTCTCCTGTATATTAGGATAAGTACTAAGGGTGCACTGTGTAGCCATGTCTGGGCCCCCTGTTTATTAGGACAAGTACTAAGGGGGCACTGTGTAGCCATGTCTGGTCCCCTATATATTAGGACAAGTACTAAGGGTGTACTTTGTAGTCATGTCTGGGTCCCCTGTGTATTAGGACAAGCATTAGGGTGCACTGTGTAGTCATGTCTGGGTCCCCTATATATTAGGACAAGTACTAAGGGTGCACTGTGTAGCTATGTCTGGGTCCCCTATATATTAGGACAAGTACTAAGGGTGCACTGTGTAGCCATATCTGGTCTCCTATATATTAGGACAAGTACTAAGGGTGCACTGTGTAGCCATATCTGGTGTCCTATATATTAGGACAAGTACTAAGGGTGCACTGTGTAGCCATGTCTGGGTCCCCTGCATATTAGGACAAGTACTAAGGGTGCACTGTGTAGCCATGTCTAGGCCCCCTGTTTATTAGGACAAGTACTAAGGGGGCACTGTGTAGCCATGTCTGGTCCCCTATATATTAGGACAAGTACTAAGGGTGTACTGTGTAGTCATGTCTGGGTCCCCTGTGTATTAGGACAAGCATTAGGGTGCACTGTGTAGTCATGTCTGGGTCCCCTATATATTAGGACAAGTACTAAGGGTGCACTGTGTAGCCACGTCTGGATCCCTATGTATTAGGACAAGTACTAAGGGTGCACTGTGTAGCCATGTCTGAGTCCCTATATATTAGGACAAGTACTAAGGGTGCACTGTGTAGCCATGTCTGGTCCCCTATATATTAGGACAAGTACTAAGGGTGTCCTGTGTAGTCATGTCTGGGCCCCCTATATATTAGGACAAGTACTAAGGGTGCACTGTGCAGCCATGTCTGGGTCCCCTATATATTAGGACAAGTACTAAGGGTGCACTGTGTAGCTATGTCTGGGTCCCCTATATATTAGGACAAGTACTAAGGGTGCACTGTGTAGCCATATCTGGTCTCCTATATATTAGGACAAGTACTAAGGGTGCACTGTGTAGCCATATCTGGTGTCCTATATATTAGGACAAGTACTAAGGGTGCACTGTGTAGCCATGTCTGGGTCCCCTGCATATTAGGACAAGTACTAAGGGTGCACTGTGTAGCCATGTCTGCTCCCCTTATGTATTAGAACAAGTACTAAGGGTGCACTGTGTAGCCACGTCTGGAACCCTATGTATTAGGACAAGTACTAAGGGAGCACTGTGAAGCCATGTCTGAGTCCCTATATATTAGGATAAGTACTAAGGGTGCACTGTGTAGCCATGTCGGGGTCCCCTATATATTAGGACAAGTACTAAGGGTGCACTGTGTAGCCATGTCTGGGTCCCCTATATATTAGGACAAGTACTAAGGGTGCACTGTGTAGCCATGTCTGGGTCTCCTGTATGTTAGGACAAGTACTAAGGGTGCACTGTGTAGCCATGTCTTGGTCCCCTGCATATTAGGACAAGTACTAAGGGTGCACTGTGTAGCCATGTCTTTGTTCCCCTGCATATTAGGACAAGTACGAAGGCTGTATTGTGTAGCCATGTCTGCGCCCCTTATGTATTAGAACAAGTACTAAGGGTGCACTGTGTAGCCATGTCTGGGTCCTCTGTATATTAGGACAAGTACTAAGGGTGCACTGTGTAGCCATGTCTGAGTCCTCTATATATTAGGACAAGTACTAAGGGTGCACTGTGTAGGCATATCTGGTCTCCTATATATTAGGACAAGTACTAAGGGTGCACTGTGTAGCCATGTCTGGGTCCCCTGCATATTAGGACAAGTACTAAGGGTGCACTGTGTAGCCATGTCTTTGTTCCCCTGCATATTAGGACAAGTACTAAGGGTGCACTGTGTGGCCATGTCTTGGTCCCCTATATATTAGGACAAGTACTAAGGGTGCACTGTGTAGCCATGTCTGGTCCCTTATATATTAGGACAAGTACTAAGGGTGTACTGTGTAGCCATGTCTGGTCCCCTATTGTTAGGACAAGTACTAAGGGGGCACTGTGTAGCCATGTCTGGTCCCCTATATATTAGGACAAGTACTAAGGGTGTACTGTGTAGCCATGTCTGGTCCCTTATATATTAGGACAAGTACTAAGGGGGCACTGTGTAGCCATGTCTGGTCCCCTATATATTAGGACAAGTACTAAGGGTGCACTGTGTAGTCATGTCTGGGTCCCCTATATATTAGGACAAGTACTAAGGGTGCACTGTGTAGCCATGTCTGGGTCTCCTATATGTTAGGACAAGTACTAAGGGTGCACTGTGTAGCCCTGTCTGGGCCCCCTGTATATTAGGACAAGTACTAAGGGGGCACTGTGTAGCCATGTCTGGTCCCCTATATATTAGGACAAGTACTAAGGGTGTACTGTGTAGTCATGTCTGGGTCCCCTGTGTATTAGGACAAGCATTAGGGTGCACTGTGTAGTCATGTCTGGGTCCCCTATATATTAGGACAAGTACTAAGGGTGCACTGTGTAGCCACGTCTGGATCCCTATGTATTAGGACAAGTACTAAGGGTGCACTGTGTAGCCATGTCTGAGTCCCTATATATTAGGATAAATACAAAGGGTGCACTGTGTAGCCATGTCTGGGTCCCCTATATATTAGGACAAGTACTAAGGGTGCACTGTGTAGCTATGTCTGGGTCCCCTATATATTAGGACAAGTACTAAGGGTGCACTGTGTAGCCATGTCTGGGTCCTCTGTATATTAGGACAAGTACTAAGGGTGCACTGTGTAGCCATGTCTGAATCCTCTATATATTAGGACAAGTACTAAGGGTGCACTGTGTAGCCATGTCTGAATCCTCTATATATTAGGACAAGTACTAAGGGTGCACTGTGTAGCCATATCTGGTCTCCTATATATTAGGACAAGTACTAAGGGTGCACTGTGTAGCCATATCTGGTGTCCTATATATTAGGACAAGTACTAAGGGTGCACTGTGTAGCCATGTCTGGGTCCCCTGCATATTAGGACAAGTACTAAGGGTGCACTTTGTAGCCATATCTGGTGTCCTATATATTAGGACAAGTACTAAGGGTGCACTGTGTAGCCATGTCTGGTTCCCCTGCATATTAGGACAAGTACTAAGGGTGCACTGTGTAGCCATGTCTAGGCCCCCTGTTTATTAGGACAAGTACTAAGGGGGCACTGTGTAGCCATGTCTGGTCCCCTATATATTAGGACAAGTACTAAGGGTGTACTGTGTAGTCATGTCTGGGTCCCCTGTGTATTAGGACAAGCATTAGGGTGCACTGTGTAGTCATGTCTGGGTCCCCTATATATTAGGACAAGTACTAAGGGTGCACTGTGTAGCTATATCTGGGTCCCCTATATATTAGGACAAGTACTAAGGGTGCACTGTGTAGCCATGTCTGGGTCTCCTGTATATTAGGACAAGTACTAAGGGTGCACTTTGTAGCCATATCTGGTGTCCTATATATTAGGACAAGTACTAAGGGTGCACTGTGTAGCCATGTCTGGGTCCCCTGCATATTAGGACAAGTACTAAGGGTGCACTGTGTAGCCATGTCTAGGCCCCCTGTTTATTAGGACAAGTACTAAGGGGGCACTGTGTAGCCATGTCTGGTCCCCTATATATTAGGACAAGTACTAAGGGTGTACTGTGTAGTCATGTCTGGGTCCCCTGTGTATTAGGACAAGCATTAGGGTGCACTGTGTAGTCATGTCTGGGTCCCCTATATATTAGGACAAGTACTAAGGGTGCACTGTGTAGCTATATCTGGGTCCCCTATATATTAGGACAAGTACTAAGGGTGCACTGTGTAGCCATGTCTGGGTCTCCTATATATTAGGACAAGTACTAAGGGTGCACTGTGTAGCCATGTCTGGTGTCCTATATATTAGGACAAGTACTAAGGGTGCACTGTGTAGCTATGTCTGGGTCCCCTGCATATTAGGACAAGTACTAAGGGTGCACTGTGTAGCCATGTCTTTGTTCCCCTGCATATTAGGACAAGTACTAAGGGTGCACTATGTGGCCATGTCTGGGTCCCCTATATATTAGGACAAGTACTAAGGGTGCACTGTGTAGCCATGTCTGGTCCCCTATATATTATGACAAGTACTAAGGGTGCACTGTGTAGCCATGTCTGGTCCCCTATATATTAGGACAAGTACTAAGGGTGCACTGTGTAGCCATGTCTGGTCCCCTATATATTAGGACAAGTACTAAGGGTGTACTGTGTAGTCATGTCTGGGTCCCCTGTGTATTAGGACAAGCATTAGGGTGCACTGTGTAGTCATGTCTGGGTCCCCTATATATTAGGACAAGTACTAAGGGTGCACTGTGTAGTCATGTCTGGGTCTCCTGTATATTAGGACAAGTACTAAGGGTGCACTGTGTAGCCATGTCTGGGTCTCCTGTATATTAGGACAAGTACTAAAAGTGCACTGTGTAGCCATGTCTGGTCCCCTATATATTAGGACAAGTACTAAGGGTGCACTGTGTAGCCATGTCTGGTCTCCTATATATTAGGACAAGTACTAAGCGTGCACTGTGTAGCCATGTCTTGGTCCCCTGCATATTAGGACAAGCATTAGGGTGCACTGTGTAGTCATGTCTGGGTCCCCTATATATTAGGACAAGTACTAAGGGTGCACTGTGTAGCCATGTCTGAGTCCCTATATATTAGGATAAGTACTAAGGGTGCACTGTTTAGCCATGTCTGGGTCTCCTATATATTAGGACAAGTACTAAGGGTGCACTGTGTAGTCATGTCTGGGTCTCCTGTATATTAGGATAAGTACTAAGGGTGCACTGTGTAGCCATGTCTGGGCCCCCTGTTTATTAGGACAAGTACTAAGGGGGCACTGTGTAGCCATGTCTGGTCCCCTATATATTAGGACAAGTACTAAGGGTGTACTTTGTAGTCATGTCTGGGTCCCCTGTGTATTAGGACAAGCATTAGGGTGCACTGTGTAGTCATGTCTGGGTCCCCTATATATTAGGACAAGTACTAAGGGTGCACTGTGTAGCTATGTCTGGGTCCCCTATATATTAGGACAAGTACTAAGGGTGCACTGTGTAGCCATATCTGGTCTCCTATATATTAGGACAAGTACTAAGGGTGCACTGTGTAGCCATATCTGGTGTCCTATATATTAGGACAAGTACTAAGGGTGCACTGTGTAGCCATGTCTGGGTCCCCTGCATATTAGGACAAGTACTAAGGGTGCACTGTGTAGCCATGTCTAGGCCCCCTGTTTATTAGGACAAGTACTAAGGGGGCACTGTGTAGCCATGTCTGGTCCCCTATATATTAGGACAAGTACTAAGGGTGTACTGTGTAGTCATGTCTGGGTCCCCTGTGTATTAGGACAAGCATTAGGGTGCACTGTGTAGTCATGTCTGGGTCCCCTATATATTAGGACAAGTACTAAGGGTGCACTGTGTAGCCACGTCTGGATCCCTATGTATTAGGACAAGTACTAAGGGTGCACTGTGTAGCCATGTCTGAGTCCCTATATATTAGGACAAGTACTAAGGGTGCACTGTGTAGCCATGTCTGGTCCCCTATATATTAGGACAAGTACTAAGGGTGTCCTGTGTAGTCATGTCTGGGCCCCCTATATATTAGGACAAGTACTAAGGGTGCACTGTGCAGCCATGTCTGGGTCCCCTATATATTAGGACAAGTACTAAGGGTGCACTGTGTAGTCATGTCTGGGTCCCCTATATATTAGGACAAGTACTAAGGGTGCACTGTGTAGCCATGTCTGGTCCCCTATATATTAAGACAAGTACTAAGGGTGCACTGTGTAGCCACGTCTGGGTCCCTATGTATTAGGACAAGAACTAAGGGTGCACTGTGTAGCCATATTGGGTCTCCTATATATTAGGACAAGTACTAAGGGTGCACTATGTGGCCATGTCTGGGTCCCCTATATATTAGGACAAGTACTAAGGGTGCACTGTGTAGCCATGTCTGGTCCCCTATATATTAGGACAAGTAGTAAGGGTGCACTGTGTAGCCATGTCTGGTCCCCTATATATTAGGACAAGTACTAAGGGTGCACTGTGTAGCCATGTCTTGGTCCCCTGCATATTAGGACAAGTACTAAGGGTGCACTGTGTAGCCACGTCTGGGTCCCTATGTATTAGGACAAGAACTAAGGGTGCACTGTGTAGCCATGTCTTTGTTCCCCTGCATATTAGGACAAGTACTAAGGGTGCACTATGTGGCCATGTCTGGGTCCCCTATATATTAGGACAAGTACTAAGGGTGCACTGTGTAGCCATGTCTGGTCCCCTATATATTAGGACAAGTACTAAGGGTGCACTGTGTAGCCATGTCTGGTCCCCTATATATTAGGACAAGTACTAAGGGTGCACTGTGTAGCCATGTCTTGGTCCCCTGCATATTAGGACAAGTACTAAGGGTGCACTGTGTAGCCATGTCTCGTCTCCTATATATTAGGACAAGTACTAAGGGTGCACTGTGTAGCCATATCTGGTCCCTTATATATTAGGCCAAGTACTAAGGGTGCACTGTGTAGCCATATTGGGTCTTCGATATATTAGGACAAGTACTAAGGGTGCACTGTGTAGCCATGTCTTGGTCCCCTGCATATTAGGACAAGTACTAAGGGTGCAGTGTGTAGCCATATCTGGTCTCCTATGTATTAGGACAAGTACTAAGGGTGCACTGTGTACCCATATCTGGTTTCCTATATATTAGGACAAGTACTAAGGGTGCACTGTGTAGTCATGTCTGGGTCCCTATATATTAGGACAAGTACTAAGGGTGCACTGTGTACCCATATCTGGTCTCCTATATATTAGGACAAGTACTAAGGGTGCACTGTGTAGCCATGTCTGGTCCCCTGCATATTATGACAAGTACTAAGGGTGTACTGTGTAGTCATGTCTGGGTCCCTTGTGTATTAGTACAAGCATTAGGGTGCACTGTGTAGTCATGTCTGGGTCCCCTATATATTAGGACAAGTACTAAGGGTGCACTGTGTAGCCATGTCTGGGTCCCCTGTATATTAGGACAAGTACTAAGGGTGCACTGTGTAGCCATGTCTGCGCCCCTTATGTATTAGAACAAGTACTAAGGGTGCACTGTGTAGCCACGTCTGGAACCCTATGTATTAGGACAAGTACTAAGGGAGCACTGTGAAGCCATGTCTGAGTCCCTATATATTAGGATAAGTACTAAGGGTGCACTGTGTAGCCATGTCGGGGTCCCCTATATATTAGGACAAGTACTAAGGGTGCACTGTGTAGCCATGTCTGGGTCCCCTATATATTAGGACAAGTACTAAGGGTGCACTGTGTAGCCATGTCTGGGTCCCCTATATATTAGGACAAGTACTAAGGGTGCACTGTGTAGCCATGTCTGGGTCTCCTGTATGTTAGGACAAGTACTAAGGCTGTATTGTGTAGCCATGTCTGCGCCCCTTATGTATTAGAACAAGTACTAAGGGTGCACTGTGTAGCCATGTCTGGGTCCTCTGTATATTAGGACAAGTACTAAGGGTGCACTGTGTAGCCATGTCTGAGTCCTCTATATATTAGGACAAGTACTAAGGGTGCACTGTGTAGGCATATATATTAGGACAAGTACTAAGGGTGCACTGTGTAGCCATGTCTGGGTCCCCTGCATATTAGGACAAGTACTAAGGGTGCACTGTGTAGCCATGTCTTTGTTCCCCTGCATATTAGGACAAGTACTAAGGGTGCACTGTGTGGCCATGTCTTGGTCCCCTATATATTAGGACAAGTACTAAGGGTGCACTGTGTAGCCATGTCTGGTCCCTTATCTATTAGGACAAGTACTAAGGGTGTACTGTGTAGCCATGTCTGGTCCCCTATATATTGGGACAAGTACTAAGGGTGCACTGTGTAGCCATGTCTGGTCCCCTATATATTAGGACAAGTACGAAGGGGGCACTGTGTAGCCATGTCTGGTCCCCTATATATTAGGACAAGTACTAAGGGTGTACTGTGTAGCCATGTCTGGTCCCTTATATATTAGGACAAGTACTAAGGGGGCACTGTGTAGCCATGTCTGGTCCCCTATATATTAGGACAAGTACTAAGGGTGCACTGTGTAGTCATGTCTGGGTCCCCTATATATTAGGACAAGTACTAAGGGTGCACTGTGTAGCCCTGTCTGGGCCCCCTGTATATTAGGACACGTACTAAGGGGGCACTGTGTAGCCATGTCTGGTCCCCTATATATTAGGACAAGTACTAAGGGAGTACTGTGTAGTCATGTCTGGGTCCCCTGTGTATTAGGACAAGCATTAGGGTGCACTGTGTAGTCATGTCTGGGTCCCCTATATATTAGGACAAGTACTAAGGGTGCACTGTGTAGCCACGTCTGGATCCCTATGTATTAGGACAAGTACTAAGGGTGAACTGTGTAGCCATGTCTGAGTCCCTATATATTAGGATAAGTACTAAGGGTGCACTGTGTAGCCATGTCTGGGTCCCCTATATATTAGGACAAGTACTAAGGGTGCACTGTGTAGCTATGTCTGGGTCCCCTATATATTAGGACAAGTACTAAGGGTGCACTGTGTAGCCATGTCTGGGTCTCCTGTATGTTAGGACAAGTACTAAGGGTGCACTGTGTAGCCATGTCTTTGTTCCCCTGCATATTAGGACAAGTACTAAGGCTGTATTGTGTAGCCATGTCTGCACCCCTTATGTATTAGAACAAGTACTAAGGGTGCACTGTGTAGCCATGTCTGGGTCCTCTGTATATTAGGACAAGTACTAAGGGTGCACTGTGTAGCCATGTCTGAATCCTCTATATATTAGGACAAGTACTAAGGGTGCACTGTGTAGCCATATCTGGTCTCCTATATATTAGGACAAGTACTAAGGGTGCACTGTGTAGCCATATCTGGTGTCCTATATATTAGGACAAGTACTAAGGGTGCACTGTGTAGCCATGTCTGGGTCCCCTGCATATTAGGACAAGTACTAAGGGTGCACTGTGTAGCCATGTCTTTGTTCCCCTGCATATTAGGACAAGTACTAAGGGTGCACTATGTGGCCATGTCTGGGTCCCCTATATATTAGGACAAGTACTAAGGGTGCACTGTGTAGCCATGTCTGGTCCCCTATATATTAGGACAAGTACTAAGGGTGCACTGTGTAGCCATGTCTAGTCCCCTATATATTAGGACAAGTACTAAGGGTGCACTGTGTAGTCATGTCTTGGTCCCCTATATATTAGGACAAGTACTAAGGGTGCACTGTGTAGCCATGTCTGGTCCCCTATATATTAGGACAAGTACTAAGGGTGTCCTGTGTAGTCATGTCTGGGCCCCCTATATATTAGGACAAGTACTAAGGGTGCACTGTGCAGCCATGTCTGGGTCCCCTATATATTAGGACAAGTACTAAGGGTGCACTGTGTAGTCATGTCTGGGTCCCCTATATATTAGGACAAGTACTAAGGGTGCACTGTGTAGCCATGTCTGGTCCCCTATATATTAAGACAAGTACTAAGGGTGCACTGTGTAGCCACGTCTGGGTCCCTATGTATTAGGACAAGAACTAAGGGTGCACTGTGTAGCCATATTGGGTCTCCTATATATTAGGACAAGTACTAAGGGTGCACTATGTGGCCATGTCTGGGTCCCCTATATATTAGGACAAGTACTAAGGGTGCACTGTGTAGCCATGTCTGGTCCCCTATATATTAGGACAAGTACTAAGGGTGCACTGTGTAGCCATGTCTGGTCCCCTATATATTAGGACAAGTACTAAGGGTGCACTGTGTAGCCATGTCTTGGTCCCCTGCATATTAGGACAAGTACTAAGGGTGCACTGTGTAGCCACGTCTGGGTCCCTATGTATTAGGACAAGAACTAAGGGTGCACTGTGTAGCCATGTCTTTGTTCCCCTGCATATTAGGACAAGTACTAAGGGTGCACTATGTGGCCATGTCTGGGTCCCCTATATATTAGGACAAGTACTAAGGGTGCACTGTGTAGCCATGTCTGGTCCCCTATATATTAGGACAAGTACTAAGGGTGCACTGTGTAGCCATGTCTGGTCCCCTATATATTAGGACAAGTACTAAGGGTGCACTGTGTAGCCATGTCTTGGTCCCCTGCATATTAGGACAAGTACTAAGGGTGCACTGTGTAGCCATGTCTCGTCTCCTATATATTAGGACAAGTACTAAGGGTGCACTGTGTAGCCATATCTGGTCCCTTATATATTAGGCCAAGTACTAAGGGTGCACTGTGTAGCCATATTGGGTCTTCGATATATTAGGACAAGTACTAAGGGTGCACTGTGTAGCCATGTCTTGGTCCCCTGCATATTAGGACAAGTACTAAGGGTGCAGTGTGTAGCCATATCTGGTCTCCTATATATTAGGACAAGTACTAAGGGTGCACTGTGTACCCATATCTGGTCTCCTATATATTAGGACAAGTACTAAGGGTGCACTGTGTAGTCATGTCTGGGTCCCTATATATTAGGACAAGTACTAAGGGTGCACTGTGTAGTCATGTCTGGGTCCCTATATATTAGAACAAGTACTAACTGTGCCCTGTGGAGCCATATCTGGTCTCCTATATATTAGGTCAAGTAGTAAGGGTGCACTGTGTACTCACGTCTGGGTCCCCTGCATATTAGGACAAGTACTAAGGGTGCACTGTGTAGTCATGTCTGGGTCTCCTATATATTAGGACAAGTACTAAGGGTGCACTGTGTAGTCATATCTGGTCTCCTATATATTAGGACAAGTACTAAGGGTGCACTGTGTAACCATATCTGGTCCCCTATATATTAGGACAAGTACTAAGGGTGCACTGTGTAGTCATGTCTGGGTCTCCTGTAAATTAGAATAAGTACTAAGGGTGCACTGTGTAGCCATGTCTGGTCCCCTGCATATTATGACAAGTACTAAGGGTGTACTGTGTAGTCATGTCTGGGTCCCTTGTGTATTAGTACAAGCATTAGGGTGCACTGTGTAGTCATGTCTGGGTCCCCTATATATTAGGACAAGTACTAAGGGTGCACTGTGTAGCCATGTCTGGGTCCCCTATATATTAGGACAAGTACTAAGGGTGCACTGTGTAGCCATGTCTGCTCCCCTTATGTATTAGAACAAGTACTAAGGGTGCACTGTGTAGCCACGTCTGGAACCCTATGTATTAGGACAAGTACTAAGGGAGCACTGTGAAGCCATGTCTGAGTCCCTATATATTAGGATAAGTACTAAGGGTGCACTGTGTAGCCATGTCGGGGTCCCCTATATATTAGGACAAGTACTAAGGGTGCACTGTGTAGCCATGTCTGGGTCCCCTATATATTAGGACAAGTACTAAGGGTGCACTGTGTAGCCATGTCTGGGTCTCCTGTATGTTAGGACAAGTACTAAGGGTGCACTGTGTAGCCATGTCTTGGTCCCCTGCATATTAGGACAAGTACTAAGGGTGCACTGTGTAGCCATGTCTTTGTTCCCCTGCATATTAGGACAAGTACGAAGGCTGTATTGTGTAGCCATGTCTGCGCCCCTTATGTATTAGAACAAGTACTAAGGGTGCACTGTGTAGCCATGTCTGGGTCCTCTGTATATTAGGACAAGTACTAAGGGTGCACTGTGTAGCCATGTCTGAGTCCTCTATATATTAGGACAAGTACTAAGGGTGCACTGTGTAGGCATATCTGGTCTCCTATATATTAGGACAAGTACTAAGGGTGCACTGTGTAGCCATGTCTGGGTCCCCTGCATATTAGGACAAGTACTAAGGGTGCACTGTGTAGCCATGTCTTTGTTCCCCTGCATATTAGGACAAGTACTAAGGGTGCACTGTGTGGCCATGTCTTGGTCCCCTATATATTAGGACAAGTACTAAGGGTGCACTGTGTAGCCATGTCTGGTCCCTTATATATTAGGACAAGTACTAAGGGTGTACTGTGTAGCCATGTCTGGTCCCCTATTGTTAGGACAAGTACTAAGGGGGCACTGTGTAGCCATGTCTGGTCCCCTATATATTAGGACAAGTACTAAGGGTGTACTGTGTAGCCATGTCTGGTCCCTTATATATTAGGACAAGTACTAAGGGGGCACTGTGTAGCCATGTCTGGTCCCCTATATATTAGGACAAGTACTAAGGGTGCACTGTGTAGTCATGTCTGGGTCCCCTATATATTAGGACAAGTACTAAGGGTGCACTGTGTAGCCATGTCTGGGTCTCCTATATGTTAGGACAAGTACTAAGGGTGCACTGTGTAGCCCTGTCTGGGCCCCCTGTATATTAGGACAAGTACTAAGGGGGCACTGTGTAGCCATGTCTGGTCCCCTATATATTAGGACAAGTACTAAGGGTGTACTGTGTAGTCATGTCTGGGTCCCCTGTGTATTAGGACAAGCATTAGGGTGCACTGTGTAGTCATGTCTGGGTCCCCTATATATTAGGACAAGTACTAAGGGTGCACTGTGTAGCCACGTCTGGATCCCTATGTATTAGGACAAGTACTAAGGGTGCACTGTGTAGCCATGTCTGAGTCCCTATATATTAGGATAAATACAAAGGGTGCACTGTGTAGCCATGTCTGGGTCCCCTATATATTAGGACAAGTACTAAGGGTGCACTGTGTAGCTATGTCTGGGTCCCCTATATATTAGGACAAGTACTAAGGGTGCACTGTGTAGCCATGTCTGGGTCCTCTGTATATTAGGACAAGTACTAAGGGTGCACTGTGTAGCCATGTCTGAATCCTCTATATATTAGGACAAGTACTAAGGGTGCACTGTGTAGCCATGTCTGAATCCTCTATATATTAGGACAAGTACTAAGGGTGCACTGTGTAGCCATATCTGGTCTCCTATATATTAGGACAAGTACTAAGGGTGCACTGTGTAGCCATATCTGGTGTCCTATATATTAGGACAAGTACTAAGGGTGCACTGTGTAGCCATGTCTGGGTCCCCTGCATATTAGGACAAGTACTAAGGGTGCACTTTGTAGCCATATCTGGTGTCCTATATATTAGGACAAGTACTAAGGGTGCACTGTGTAGCCATGTCTGGTTCCCCTGCATATTAGGACAAGTACTAAGGGTGCACTGTGTAGCCATGTCTAGGCCCCCTGTTTATTAGGACAAGTACTAAGGGGGCACTGTGTAGCCATGTCTGGTCCCCTATATATTAGGACAAGTACTAAGGGTGTACTGTGTAGTCATGTCTGGGTCCCCTGTGTATTAGGACAAGCATTAGGGTGCACTGTGTAGTCATGTCTGGGTCCCCTATATATTAGGACAAGTACTAAGGGTGCACTGTGTAGCTATATCTGGGTCCCCTATATATTAGGACAAGTACTAAGGGTGCACTGTGTAGCCATGTCTGGGTCTCCTGTATATTAGGACAAGTACTAAGGGTGCACTTTGTAGCCATATCTGGTGTCCTATATATTAGGACAAGTACTAAGGGTGCACTGTGTAGCCATGTCTGGGTCCCCTGCATATTAGGACAAGTACTAAGGGTGCACTGTGTAGCCATGTCTAGGCCCCCTGTTTATTAGGACAAGTACTAAGGGGGCACTGTGTAGCCATGTCTGGTCCCCTATATATTAGGACAAGTACTAAGGGTGTACTGTGTAGTCATGTCTGGGTCCCCTGTGTATTAGGACAAGCATTAGGGTGCACTGTGTAGTCATGTCTGGGTCCCCTATATATTAGGACAAGTACTAAGGGTGCACTGTGTAGCTATATCTGGGTCCCCTATATATTAGGACAAGTACTAAGGGTGCACTGTGTAGCCATGTCTGGGTCTCCTATATATTAGGACAAGTACTAAGGGTGCACTGTGTAGCCATGTCTGGTGTCCTATATATTAGGACAAGTACTAAGGGTGCACTGTGTAGCTATGTCTGGGTCCCCTGCATATTAGGACAAGTACTAAGGGTGCACTGTGTAGCCATGTCTTTGTTCCCCTGCATATTAGGACAAGTACTAAGGGTGCACTATGTGGCCATGTCTGGGTCCCCTATATATTAGGACAAGTACTAAGGGTGCACTGTGTAGCCATGTCTGGTCCCCTATATATTATGACAAGTACTAAGGGTGCACTGTGTAGCCATGTCTGGTCCCCTATATATTAGGACAAGTACTAAGGGTGCACTGTGTAGCCATGTCTGGTCCCCTATATATTAGGACAAGTACTAAGGGTGTACTGTGTAGTCATGTCTGGGTCCCCTGTGTATTAGGACAAGCATTAGGGTGCACTGTGTAGTCATGTCTGGGTCCCCTATATATTAGGACAAGTACTAAGGGTGCACTGTGTAGTCATGTCTGGGTCTCCTGTATATTAGGACAAGTACTAAGGGTGCACTGTGTAGCCATGTCTGGGTCTCCTGTATATTAGGACAAGTACTAAAAGTGCACTGTGTAGCCATGTCTGGTCCCCTATATATTAGGACAAGTACTAAGGGTGCACTGTGTAGCCATATCTGGTCTCCTATATATTAGGACAAGTACTAAGCGTGCACTGTGTAGCCATGTCTTGGTCCCCTGCATATTAGGACAAGCATTAGGGTGCACTGTGTAGTCATGTCTGGGTCCCCTATATATTAGGACAAGTACTAAGGGTGCACTGTGTAGCCATGTCTGAGTCCCTATATATTAGGATAAGTACTAAGGGTGCACTGTTTAGCCATGTCTGGGTCTCCTATATATTAGGACAAGTACTAAGGGTGCACTGTGTAGTCATGTCTGGGTCTCCTGTATATTAGGATAAGTACTAAGGGTGCACTGTGTAGCCATGTCTGGGCCCCCTGTTTATTAGGACAAGTACTAAGGGGGCACTGTGTAGCCATGTCTGGTCCCCTATATATTAGGACAAGTACTAAGGGTGTACTGTGTAGTCATGTCTGGGTCCCCTGTGTATTAGGACAAGCATTAGGGTGCACTGTGTAGTCATGTCTGGGTCCCCTATATATTAGGACAAGTACTAAGGGTGCACTGTGTAGCTATGTCTGGGTCCCCTATATATTAGGACAAGTACTAAGGGTGCACTGTGTAGCCATATCTGGTCTCCTATATATTAGGACAAGTACTAAGGGTGCACTGTGTAGCCATATCTGGTGTCCTATATATTAGGACAAGTACTAAGGGTGCACTGTGTAGCCATGTCTGGGTCCCCTGCATATTAGGACAAGTACTAAGGGTGCACTGTGTAGCCATGTCTAGGCCCCCTGTTTATTAGGACAAGTACTAAGGGGGCACTGTGTAGCCATGTCTGGTCCCCTATATATTAGGACAAGTACTAAGGGTGTACTGTGTAGTCATGTCTGGGTCTCCTGTGTATTAGGACAAGCATTAGGGTGCACTGTGTAGTCATGTCTGGGTCCCCTATATATTAGGACAAGTACTAAGGGTGCACTGTGTAGCCACGTCTGGATCCCTATGTATTAGGACAAGTACTAAGGGTGCACTGTGTAGCCATGTCTGAGTCCCTATATATTAGGATAAGTACTAAGGGTGCACTGTGTAGCCATGTCTGGGTCCCCTATATATTAGGACAAGTACTAAGGGTGCACTGTGTAGCTATGTCTGGGTCCCCTATATATTAGGACAAGTACTAAGGGTGCACTGTGTAGCCATGTCTTTGTTCCCCTGCATATTAGGACAAGTACTAAGGCTGTATTGTGTAGCCATGTCTGCGCCCCTTATGTATTAGAACAAGTACTAAGGGTGCACTGTGTAGCCATGTCTAGGTCCTCTGTATATTAGGACAAGTACTAAGGGTGCACTGTGTAGCCATGTCTGGGTCCCCTATATATTAGGCCAAGTACTAAGGGTGCACTGTGTAGCCATATTGGGTCTCCGATATATTAGGACAAGTACTAAGGGTGCACTGTGTAGCCATGTCTTGGTCCCCTGCATATTAGGACAAGTGCTAAGGATGCACTGTGTAGCCATATCTGGTCTCCTATATATTAGGACAAGTACTAAGGGTGCACTGTGTACCCATATCTGGTCTCCTATATATTAGGACAAGTACTAAGGGTGCACTGTGTAGTCATGTCTGGGTCCCTATATATTAGGACAAGTACTAAGGGTGCACTGTGTAGTCATGTCTGGGTCCCTATATATTAGAACAAGTACTAACTGTGCCCTGTGGAGCCATATCTGGTCTCCTATATATTAGGTCAAGTACTAAGGGTGCACTGTGTACTCACGTCTGGGTCCCCTGCATATTAGGACAAGTACTAAAGGTGCACTGTGTAGTCATGTCTGGGCCCCCTGTATATTAGGACAAGTACTAAGGGTGCACTGTGTAGTCATGTCTGGGTCTCCTATATATTAGGACAAGTACTAAGGGTGCACTGTGTACCCATATCTGGTCCCCTATATATTAGGACAAGTACTAAGGGTGCACTGTGTAGCCATGTCTTTGTTCCCCTGCATATTAGGACAAGTACTAAGGCTGTATTGTGTAGCCATGTCTGCGCCCCTTATGTATTAGAACAAGTACTAAGGGAGCACTGTGTAGCCATGTCTGGGTCCTCTGTATATTAGGACAAGTACTAAGGGTGCACTGTGTAGCCATGTCTGGTCTCCTATATATTATGACAAGTACTAAGGGTGCACTGTGTAGCCATGTCTGGGTCCCCTGCATATTAGGACAAGTACTAAGGGTGCACTGTGTAGCCATGTCTTTGTTCCCCTGCATATTAGGACAAGTACTAAGGGTGCACTGTGTGGCCATGTCTGGGTCCCCTATATATTAGGACAAGTACTTAGGGTGCACTGTGTAGCCATGTCTGGTCCCCTATATATTAGGACAAGTACTAAGGGTGCACTGTGTAGTCATGTCTGGGTCCCCTATATATTAGGACAAGTACTAAGGGTGTACTGTGTAGTCATGTCTGGTCCCCTATATATTAGGACAAGTACTAAGGGTGTACTGTTTAGTCATGTCTGGGTCCCCTGTGTATTAGAACAAGCATTAGGGTGCACTGTGTAGTCATGTCTGGGTCTCCTGTATATTAGGACAAGTACTAAGGGTGCACTGTGTAGCCATGTCTGGGTCTCCTGTATATTAGGACAAGTACTAAGGGTGCACTGTGTAGCCATGTCTGGTCCCCTATATATTAGGACAAGTACTAAGGGTGCACTGTGTAGCCATATCTGGTCTCCAATATATTAGGACAAGTACTAAGCGTGCACTGTGTAGCCATGTCTTGGTCCCCTGCATATTAGGACAAGCATTAGGGTGCACTGTGTAGTCATGTCTGGGTCCCCTATATATTAGGACAAGTACTAAGGGTGCACTGTGTAGCCATGTCTGAGTCCCTATATATTAGGATAAGTACTAAGGGTGCACTGTGTAGCCATGTCTGGGTCTCCTATATATTAGGACAAGTACTAAGGGTGCACTGTGTAGTCATGTCTGGGTCTCCTGTATATTAGGATAAGTACTAAGGGTGCACTGTGTAGCCATGTCTGGGCCCCCTGTTTATTAGGACAAGTACTAAGGGGGCACTGTGTAGCCATGTCTGGTCCCCTATAAATTAGGACAAGTACTAACGGTGTACTGTGTAGTCATGTCTGGGTCCCCTGTGTATTAGGACAAGCATTAGGGTGCACTGTGTAGTCATGTCTGGGTCCCCTATATATTAGGACAAGTACTAAGGGTGCACTGTGTAGCTATGTCTGGGTCCCCTATATATTAGGACAAGTACTAAGGGTGCACTGTGTAGCCATATCTGGTCTCCTATATATTAGGACAAGTACTAAGATTGCACTGTGTAGCCATATCTGGTGTCCTATATATTAGGACAAGTACTAAGGGTGCACTGTGTAGCCATGTCTGGGTCCCCTGCATATTAGGACAAGTACTAAGGGTGCACTGTGTAGCCATGTCTAGGCCCCCTGTTTATTAGGACAAGTACTAAGTGGGCACTGTGTAGCCATGTCTGGTCCCCTATATATTAGGACAAGTACTAAGGGTGTACTGTGTAGTCATGTCTGGGTCCCCTGTGTATAAGGACAAGCATTAGGGTGCACTGTGTAGTCATGTCTGGGTCCCCTATATATTAGGACAAGTACTAAGGGTGCACTGTGTAGCTATGTCTGGGTCCCCTATATGTTAGGACAAGTACTAAGGGTGCACTGTGTAGCCATGTCTGGGTCTCCTATATATTAGGACAAGTACTAAGGGTGCACTGTGTAACCATATCTGGTCTCCTATATATTAGGACAAGTACTAAGGGTGCACTGTGTAGCCATATCTGGTGTCCTATATATTAGGACAAGTACTAAGGGTGCACTGTGTAGCCATGTCTGTGTCCCCTGCATATTAGGACAAGTACTAAGGGTGCACTGTGTAGCCATGTCTTTGTTCCCCTGCATATTAGGACAAGTACTAAGGGTGCACTGTGTAGCCATGTCTGATCCCCTATATATTAGGACAAGTACTAAGGGTGTACTGTGTAGTCATGTCTGGGTCCCCTATATATTAGGACAAGTACTAAGGGTGCACTGTGTAGCCATGTCTGGGTCCCCTATATATTAGGACAAGTACTAAGGGTGCACTGTGTAGTCATGTCTGGGTCCCCTATATATTAGGACAAGTAATAAGGGTGCACTGTGTAGTCATGTCTGGGTCCCCTATATATTAGGACACGTACTAAGGGTGCACTGTGTAGCCATGTCTGGTCCCCTATATATTAGAACAAGTACTAAGGGTGCACTGTGTAGCCATGTCTTTGTTCCCCTGCATATTAGGACAAGTACTAAGGGTGCACTGTGTAGCCATGTCTGATCCCCTATATATTAGGACAAGTACTAAGGGTGTACTGTGTAGTCATGTCTGGGTCCCCTGTGTATTAGGACAAGCATTAGGGTGCACTGTGTAGTCATGTCTGGGTCCCCTACATATTAGGACAAGTACTAAGGGTGCACTGTGTAGCCATGTCTGGGTCCCCTATATATTAGGACAAGTACTAAGGGTGCACTGTGTAGCCATATCTGGTCTCCTATATATTAGGACAAGTACTAAGGGTGCACTGTGTAGCCATATCTGGTGTCCTATATATTAGGACAAGTACTAAGGGTGCACTGTGTAGCCATGTCAGTGTCCCCTGCATATTAGGACAAGTACTAAGGGTGCACTGTGTAGCCATGTCTTTGTTCCCCTGCATATTAGGACAAGTACTAAGGGTGCACTGTGTAGCCATGTCTGATCCCCTATATATTAGGACAAGTACTAAGGGTGTACTGTGTAGTCATGTCTGGGTCCCCTGTGTATTAGGACAAGCATTAGGGTGCACTGTGTAGTCATGTCTGGGTCCCCTACATATTAGGACAAGTACTAAGGGTGCACTGTGTAGTCATATCTGGTCTCCTATATATTCGGACAAGTACTAAGGGTGCACTGTGTACCCATATCTGGTCCCCTATATATTAGGACAAGTACTAAGGGTGCACTGTGTAGCCATGTCTTTGTTCCCCTGCATATTAGGACAAGTACTAAGGCTGTATTGTGTAGCCATGTCTGCGCCCCTTATGTATTAGAACAAGTACTAAGGGAGCACTGTGTAGCCATGTCTGGGTCCTCTGTATATTAGGACAAGTACTAAGGGTGCACTGTGTAGCCATGTCTGAATCCTCTATATATTAGGACAAGTACAAAGGGTGCACTGTGTAGCCATATCTGGTCTCCTATATATTATGACAAGTACTAAGGGTGCACTGTGTAGCCATGTCTGGGTCCCCTGCATATTAGGACAAGTACTAAGGGTGCACTGTGTAGCCATGTCTTTGTTCCCCTGCATATTAGGACAAGTACTAAGGGTGCACTGTGTGGCCATGTCTGGGTCCCCTATATATTAGGACAAGTACTTAGGGTGCACTGTGTAGCCATGTCTGGTCCCCTATATATTAGGACAAGTACTAAGGGTGCACTGTGTAGTCATGTCTGGGTCCCCTATATATTAGGACAAGTACTAAGGGTGTACTGTGTAGTCATGTCTGGTCCCCTATATATTAGGACAAGTACTAAGGGTGTACTGTTTAGTCATGTCTGGGTCCCCTGTGTATTAGAACAAGCATTAGGGTGCACTGTGTAGTCATGTCTGGGTCTCCTGTATATTAGGACAAGTACTAAGGGTGCACTGTGTAGCCATGTCTGGGTCTCCTGTATATTAGGACAAGTACTAAGGGTGCACTGTGTAGCCATGTCTGGTCCCCTATATATTAGGACAAGTACTAAGGGTGCACTGTGTAGCCATATCTGGTCTCCAATATATTAGGACAAGTACTAAGCGTGCACTGTGTAGCCATGTCTTGGTCCCCTGCATATTAGGACAAGCATTAGGGTGCACTGTGTAGTCATGTCTGGGTCCCCTATATATTAGGACAAGTACTAAGGGTGCACTGTGTAGCCATGTCTGAGTCCCTATATATTAGGATAAGTACTAAGGGTGCACTGTGTAGCCATGTCTGGGTCTCCTATATATTAGGACAAGTACTAAGGGTGCACTGTGTAGTCATGTCTGGGTCTCCTGTATATTAGGATAAGTACTAAGGGTGCACTGTGTAGCCATGTCTGGGCCCCCTGTTTATTAGGACAAGTACTAAGGGGGCACTGTGTAGCCATGTCTGGTCCCCTATATATTAGGACAAGTACTAACGGTGTACTGTGTAGTCATGTCTGGGTCCCCTGTGTATTAGGACAAGCATTAGGGTGCACTGTGTAGTCATGTCTGGGTCCCCTATATATTAGGACAAGTACTAAGGGTGCACTGTGTAGCTATGTCTGGGTCCCCTATATATTAGGACAAGTACTAAGGGTGCACTGTGTAGCCATATCTGGTCTCCTATATATTAGGACAAGTACTAAGATTGCACTGTGTAGCCATATCTGGTGTCCTATATATTAGGACAAGTACTAAGGGTGCACTGTGTAGCCATGTCTGGGTCCCCTGCATATTAGGACAAGTACTAAGGGTGCACTGTGTAGCCATGTCTAGGCCCCCTGTTTATTAGGACAAGTACTAAGGGGGCACTGTGTAGCCATGTCTGGTCCCCTATATATTAGGACAAGTACTAAGGGTGTACTGTGTAGTCATGTCTGGGTCCCCTGTGTATAAGGACAAGCATTAGGGTGCACTGTGTAGTCATGTCTGGGTCCCCTATATATTAGGACAAGTACTAAGGGTGCACTGTGTAGCTATGTCTGGGTCCCCTATATGTTAGGACAAGTACTAAGGGTGCACTGTGTAGCCATGTCTGGGTCTCCTATATATTAGGACAAGTACTAAGGGTGCACTGTGTAACCATATCTGGTCTCCTATATATTAGGACAAGTACTAAGGGTGCACTGTGTAGCCATATCTGGTGTCCTATATATTAGGACAAGTACTAAGGGTGCACTGTGTAGCCATGTCTGTGTCCCCTGCATATTAGGACAAGTACTAAGGGTGCACTGTGTAGCCATGTCTTTGTTCCCCTGCATATTAGGACAAGTACTAAGGGTGCACTGTGTAGCCATGTCTGATCCCCTATATATTAGGACAAGTACTAAGGGTGTACTGTGTAGTCATGTCTGGGTCCCCTATATATTAGGACAAGTACTAAGGGTGCACTGTGTAGCCATGTCTGGGTCCCCTATATATTAGGACAAGTACTAAGGGTGCACTGTGTAGTCATGTCTGGGTCCCCTATATATTAGGACAAGTAATAAGGGTGCACTGTGTAGTCATGTCTGGGTCCCCTATATATTAGGACACGTACTAAGGGTGCACTGTGTAGCCATGTCTGGTCCCCTATATATTAGAACAAGTACTAAGGGTGCACTGTGTAGCCATGTCTTTGTTCCCCTGCATATTAGGACAAGTACTAAGGGTGCACTGTGTAGCCATGTCTGATCCCCTATATATTAGGACAAGTACTAAGGGTGTACTGTGTAGTCATGTCTGGGTCCCCTGTGTATTAGGACAAGCATTAGGGTGCACTGTGTAGTCATGTCTGGGTCCCCTACATATTAGGACAAGTACTAAGGGTGCACTGTGTAGCCATGTCTGGGTCCCCTATATATTAGGACAAGTACTAAGGGTGCACTGTGTAGCCATATCTGGTCTCCTATATATTAGGACAAGTACTAAGGGTGCACTGTGTAGCCATATCTGGTGTCCTATATATTAGGACAAGTACTAAGGGTGCACTGTGTAGCCATGTCTGTGTCCCCTGCATATTAGGACAAGTACTAAGGGTGCACTGTGTAGCCATGTCTTTGTTCCCCTGCATATTAGGACAAGTACTAAGGGTGCACTGTGTAGCCATGTCTGATCCCCTATATATTAGGACAAGTACTAAGGGTGTACTGTGTAGTCATGTCTGGGTCCCCTGTGTATTAGGACAAGCATTAGGGTGCACTGTGTAGTCATGTCTGGGTCCCCTACATATTAGGACAAGTACTAAGGGTGCACTGTGTAGCCATGTCTGGGTCCCCTATATATTAGGACAAGTACTAAGGGTGCACTGTGTAGCCATGTCTGGGTCTCCTATATATTAGGACAAGTACTATGTGTGCACTGTGTAGCCATATCTGGTCTCCTATATATTAGGACAAGTACTAAGGGTGCACTGTGTAGTCATGTCTGGGTCCCCTGTGTATTAGGACAAGCATTAGGGTGCACTGTGTAGTCATGTCTGGGTCCCCTACATATTAGGACAAGTACTAAGGGTGCACTGTGTACCCATATCTGGTCTCCTATATATTAGGACAAGTACTAAGGGTGCACTGTGTAGTCATGTCTGGGTCCCTATATATTAGGACAAGTACTAAGGGTGCACTGTGTAGTCATGTCTGGGTCCCTATATATTAGAACAAGTACTAACTGTGCCCTGTGGAGCCATATCTGGTCTCCTATATATTAGGTCAAGTACTAAGGGTGCACTGTGTACTCACGTCTGGGTCCCCTGCATATTAGGACAAGTACTAAAGGTGCACTGTGTAGTCATGTCTGGGCCCCCTGTATATTAGGACAAGTACTAAGGGTGCACTGTGTAGTCATGTCTGGGTCTCCTATATATTAGGACAAGTACTAAGGGTGCACTGTGTAGTCATATCTGGTCTCCTATATATTCGGACAAGTACTAAGGGTGCACTGTGTACCCATATCTGGTCCCCTATATATTAGGACAAGTACTAAGGGTGCACTGTGTAGCCATGTCTTTGTTCCCCTGCATATTAGGACAAGTACTAAGGCTGTATTGTGTAGCCATGTCTGCGCCCCTTATGTATTAGAACAAGTACTAAGGGAGCACTGTGTAGCCATGTCTGGGTCCTCTGTATATTAGGACAAGTACTAAGGGTGCACTGTGTAGCCATGTCTGAATCCTCTATATATTAGGACAAGTACAAAGGGTGCACTGTGTAGCCATATCTGGTCTCCTATATATTATGACAAGTACTAAGGGTGCACTGTGTAGCCATGTCTGGGTCCCCTGCATATTAGGACAAGTACTAAGGGTGCACTGTGTAGCCATGTCTTTGTTCCCCTGCATATTAGGACAAGTACTAAGGGTGCACTGTGTGGCCATGTCTGGGTCCCCTATATATTAGGACAAGTACTTAGGGTGCACTGTGTAGCCATGTCTGGTCCCCTATATATTAGGACAAGTACTAAGGGTGCACTGTGTAGTCATGTCTGGGTCCCCTATATATTAGGACAAGTACTAAGGGTGTACTGTGTAGTCATGTCTGGTCCCCTATATATTAGGACAAGTACTAAGGGTGTACTGTTTAGTCATGTCTGGGTCCCCTGTGTATTAGAACAAGCATTAGGGTGCACTGTGTAGTCATGTCTGGGTCTCCTGTATATTAGGACAAGTACTAAGGGTGCACTGTGTAGCCATGTCTGGGTCTCCTGTATATTAGGACAAGTACTAAGGGTGCACTGTGTAGCCATGTCTGGTCCCCTATATATTAGGACAAGTACTAAGGGTGCACTGTGTAGCCATATCTGGTCTCCAATATATTAGGACAAGTACTAAGCGTGCACTGTGTAGCCATGTCTTGGTCCCCTGCATATTAGGACAAGCATTAGGGTGCACTGTGTAGTCATGTCTGGGTCCCCTATATATTAGGACAAGTACTAAGGGTGCACTGTGTAGCCATGTCTGAGTCCCTATATATTAGGATAAGTACTAAGGGTGCACTGTGTAGCCATGTCTGGGTCTCCTATATATTAGGACAAGTACTAAGGGTGCACTGTGTAGTCATGTCTGGGTCTCCTGTATATTAGGATAAGTACTAAGGGTGCACTGTGTAGCCATGTCTGGGCCCCCTGTTTATTAGGACAAGTACTAAGGGGGCACTGTGTAGCCATGTCTGGTCCCCTATATATTAGGACAAGTACTAACGGTGTACTGTGTAGTCATGTCTGGGTCCCCTGTGTATTAGGACAAGCATTAGGGTGCACTGTGTAGTCATGTCTGGGTCCCCTATATATTAGGACAAGTACTAAGGGTGCACTGTGTAGCTATGTCTGGGTCCCCTATATATTAGGACAAGCACTAAGGGTGCACTGTGTAGCCATATCTGGTCTCCTATATATTAGGACAAGTACTAAGATTGCACTGTGTAGCCATATCTGGTGTCCTATATATTAGGACAAGTACTAAGGGTGCACTGTGTAGCCATGTCTGGGTCCCCTGCATATTAGGACAAGTACTAAGGGTGCACTGTGTAGCCATGTCTAGGCCCCCTGTTTATTAGGACAAGTACTAAGGGGGCACTGTGTAGCCATGTCTGGTCCCCTATATATTAGGACAAGTACTAAGGGTGTACTGTGTAGTCATGTCTGGGTCCCCTGTGTATAAGGACAAGCATTAGGGTGCACTGTGTAGTCATGTCTGGGTCCCCTATATATTAGGACAAGTACTAAGGGTGCACTGTGTAGCTATGTCTGGGTCCCCTATATGTTAGGACAAGTACTAAGGGTGCACTGTGTAGCCATGTCTGGGTCTCCTATATATTAGGACAAGTACTAAGGGTGCACTGTGTAACCATATCTGGTCTCCTATATATTAGGACAAGTACTAAGGGTGCACTGTGTAGCCATATCTGGTGTCCTATATATTAGGACAAGTACTAAGGGTGCACTGTGTAGCCATGTCTGTGTCCCCTGCATATTAGGACAAGTACTAAGGGTGCACTGTGTAGCCATGTCTTTGTTCCCCTGCATATTAGGACAAGTACTAAGGGTGCACTGTGTAGCCATGTCTGATCCCCTATATATTAGGACAAGTACTAAGGGTGTACTGTGTAGTCATGTCTGGGTCCCCTATATATTAGGACAAGTACTAAGGGTGCACTGTGTAGCCATGTCTGGGTCCCCTATATATTAGGACAAGTACTAAGGGTGCACTGTGTAGTCATGTCTGGGTCCCCTATATATTAGGACAAGTAATAAGGGTGCACTGTGTAGTCATGTCTGGGTCCCCTATATATTAGGACACGTACTAAGGGTGCACTGTGTAGCCATGTCTGGTCCCCTATATATTAGAACAAGTACTAAGGGTGCACTGTGTAGCCATGTCTTTGTTCCCCTGCATATTAGGACAAGTACTAAGGGTGCACTGTGTAGCCATGTCTGATCCCCTATATATTAGGACAAGTACTAAGGGTGTACTGTGTAGTCATGTCTGGGTCCCCTGTGTATTAGGACAAGCATTAGGGTGCACTGTGTAGTCATGTCTGGGTCCCCTACATATTAGGACAAGTACTAAGGGTGCACTGTGTAGCCATGTCTGGGTCCCCTATATATTAGGACAAGTACTAAGGGTGCACTGTGTAGCCATATCTGGTCTCCTATATATTAGGACAAGTACTAAGGGTGCACTGTGTAGCCATATCTGGTGTCCTATATATTAGGACAAGTACTAAGGGTGCACTGTGTAGCCATGTCTGTGTCCCCTGCATATTAGGACAAGTACTAAGGGTGCACTGTGTAGCCATGTCTTTGTTCCCCTGCATATTAGGACAAGTACTAAGGGTGCACTGTGTAGCCATGTCTGATCCCCTATATATTAGGACAAGTACTAAGGGTGTACTGTGTAGTCATGTCTGGGTCCCCTGTGTATTAGGACAAGCATTAGGGTGCACTGTGTAGTCATGTCTGGGTCCCCTACATATTAGGACAAGTACTAAGGGTGCACTGTGTAGCCATGTCTGGGTCCCCTATATATTAGGACAAGTACTAAGGGTGCACTGTGTAGCCATGTCTGGGTCTCCTATATATTAGGACAAGTACTAAGGGTGCACTGTGTAGCCATATCTGGTCTCCTATATATTAGGACAAGTACTAAGCGTGCACTGTGTAGCCATGTCTGGGTCCCCTGCATATTAGGACAAGTACTAAGGGTGCACTGTGTAGCCATGTCTGGTCTCCTTTATATTAGGACAAGTACTAAGGGTGCACGGTGTAGCCATGTCTTGGTCCCCTGCATATTAGGACAAGTACTAAGGGTGCACTGTGTAGTCATATCTGGTCTCCTATATATTAGGACAAGTACTATGGGTGCACTGTGTAGTCATGTCTTGGTCCCCTGCATATTAGGACAAGTACTAAGGGTGCACTGTGTAGCCATATCTTTGTTCCCCTGCATATTAGGACAAGTACTAAGGGTGCACTGTGTAGCCATATCTTTGATCCCCTGCATATTAGGACAAGTACTAAGGGTGCACTGTGTAGTCATGTCTGGCCCCCTATATATTAGGACAAGTACTAAGTGTGCACTGTGTAGCCATGTCTGGGTACCCTATATATTAGGACAAGTACTAAGGGTGCACTGTGTAGCCATGTCTGAGTCCCTATATATTAGAACAAGTACTAACTGTGCCCTGTGTAGCCATGTCTGGTCTCCTATATATTAGGACAAGTACTAAGGGTGCACTGTGTAGTAATGTCTGGGTCCCTATATATTAGGACAAGTACTAAGGGTGCACTGTGTAGCCATGTCTTGGTCCCCTGCATGTTAGGACAAGTACTAAGTTTGCACTGTGTAGCCATATCTGGTCTCCTATATATTAGGACAAGTACTAAGGGTGCACTGTGTAGCCATGTCTGGTCTCCTATATATTAGGACAAGTACTAAGGGTGCACGGCGTAGCCATGTCTTGGTCCACTGCATATTAGGACAAGTACTAAGGGTGCACTGTGTACCCATATCTGGTCTCCTATATATTAGGACAAGTATTAAGGGTGCACTGTGTAGCCATATCTGGGCCCCCTACATATTAGGACAAGTACTAATGGTGCACTGTGTAGCTATATCTTTGTTCCCCTGCATATTAGGAAAAGTACTAAGGGTGCACTGTGTAGTCATGTCTGGGTCTCCTATATATTAAGACAAGTACTAAGGCTGTATTGTGTAGCCATGTCTGCGCCCCTTATGTATTAGAACAAGTACTAAGGGTGCACTGTGTAGCCACGTCTGGATCCCTATGTATTAGGACAAGTACGAAGGGAGCACTGTGTAGCCATGTCTGAGTCCCTATATATTAGGATAAGTACTAAGGGTGCACTGTGTAGCCATGTCTGGGTCCCCTATATATTAGGACAAGTACTAAGGGTGCACTGTGTAGCCATGTCTGGGTCTCCTGTATGTTAGGGCAAGTACTAAGGGTGCACTGTGTAGCCATGTCTTTGTTCCACTGCATATAAGGACAAGTACTAAGGCTGTATTGTGTAGCCATGTCTGTGCCCTTTATGTATTAGAACAAGTACTAAGAGTGCACTGTGTAGCCATGTCTGGGTCCTCTGTATATTAGGACAAGTACTAAGGGTGCACTGTGTAGCCATATCTGGTCTCCTATATATTAGGACAAGTACTAAGGGTGCACTGTGTAGCCATGTCTGGGTCCCCTATATATTAGGACAAGTACTAAGGGTGCACTGTGTTGTCATGTCTGGGTCCCCTATATATTAGGACAAGTACTAAGGGTGCACTGTGTAGCCATGTCTGGGTCCCCTATATATTAGGACAAGTACTAAGGGTGCACTGTGTAGTCATGTCTTGGTCCCCTGCATATTAGGACAAGTACTAAGGGTGCACTGTGTAGCCATATCTTTGTTCCCCTGCATATTAGGACAAGTACTAAGGGTGCACTGTGTAGCCATATCTTTGATCCCCTGCATATTAGGACAAGTACTAAGGGTGCACTGTGTAGTCATGTCTGGCCCCCTATATATTAGGACAAGTACTAAGTGTGCACTGTGTAGCCATGTCTGGGTACCCTATATATTAGGACAAGTACTAAGGGTGCACTGTGTAGCCATGTCTGAGTCCCTATATATTAGAACAAGTACTAACTGTGCCCTGTGTAGCCATGTCTGGTCTCCTATATATTAGGACAAGTACTAAGGGTGCACTGTGTAGTAATGTCTGGGTCCCTATATATTAGGACAAGTACTAAGGGTGCACTGTGTAGCCATGTCTTGGTCCCCTGCATGTTAGGACAAGTACTAAGTTTGCACTGTGTAGCCATATCTGGTCTCCTATATATTAGGACAAGTACTAAGGGTGCACTGTGTAGCCATGTCTGGTCTCCTATATATTAGGACAAGTACTAAGGGTGCACGGCGTAGCCATGTCTTGGTCCACTGCATATTAGGACAAGCACTAAGGGTGCACTGTGTACCCATATCTGGTCTCCTATATATTAGGACAAGTATTAAGGGTGCACTGTGTAGCCATATCTGGGCCCCCTACATATTAGGACAAGTACTAATGGTGCACTGTGTAGCTATATCTTTGTTCCCCTGCATATTAGGAAAAGTACTAAGGGTGCACTGTGTAGTCATGTCTGGGTCTCCTATATATTAAGACAAGTACTAAGGCTGTATTGTGTAGCCATGTCTGCGCCCCTTATGTATTAGAACAAGTACTAAGGGTGCACTGTGTAGCCACGTCTGGATCCCTATGTATTAGGACAAGTACGAAGGGAGCACTGTGTAGCCATGTCTGAGTCCCTATATATTAGGATAAGTACTAAGGGTGCACTGTGTAGCCATGTCTGGGTCCCCTATATATTAGGACAAGTACTAAGGGTGCACTGTGTAGCCATGTCTGGGTCTCCTGTATGTTAGGGCAAGTACTAAGGGTGCACTGTGTAGCCATGTCTTTGTTCCCCTGCATATAAGGACAAGTACTAAGGCTGTATTGTGTAGCCATGTCTGTGCCCTTTATGTATTAGAACAAGTACTAAGAGTGCACTGTGTAGCCATGTCTGGGTCCTCTGTATATTAGGACAAGTACTAAGGGTGCACTGTGTAGCCATATCTGGTCTCCTATATATTAGGACAAGTACTAAGGGTGCACTGTGTAGCCATGTCTGGGTCCCCTATATATTAGGACAAGTACTAAGGGTGCACTGTGTTGTCATGTCTGGGTCCCCTATATATTAGGACAAGTACTAAGGGTGCACTGTGTAGCCATGTCTGGGTCCCCTATATATTAGGACAAGTACTAAGGGTGCACTGTGTTGTCATGTCTGGGTCCCCTATATATTAGGACAAGTACTAAGGGTGCACTGTGTAGTCATGTCTGGTCTCCTATATATTAGGACAAGTACTAAGGGTGTACTGTGTTGCCATGTCTGGTCCCCTATATATTAGGACAAGTACTAAGGGTGCACTGTGTTGTCATATCTGGTCCCCTATATATTAGGACAAGTACTAAGGGTGTACTGTGTTGCCATGTCTGGTCCCCTATATATTAGGACAAGTACTAAGGGTGCACTGTGTTGTCATGTCTGGGTCCCCTATATATTAGGACAAGTACTAAGGGTGCACTGTGTAGTCATGTCTGGTCTCCTATATATTAGGACAAGTACTAAGGGTGCACTGTGTAGCCATGTCTGGGTCTCCTGTATGTTAGGGCAAGTACTAAGGGTGCACTGTGTAGCCATGTCTTTGTTCCCCTGCATATAAGGACAAGTACTAAGGCTGTATTGTGTAGCCATGTCTGTGCCCCTTATGTATTAGAACAAGTACTAAGAGTGCACTGTGGAGCCATGTCTGGGTCCTCTGTATATTAGGACAAGTACTAAGGGTGCACTGTGTAGCCATATCTGGTCTCCTATATATTAGGACAAGTACTAAGGGTGCACTGTGTAGCCATGTCTGGGTCCCCTATATATTAGGACAAGTACTAAGGGTGCACTGTGTTGTCATGTCTGGGTCCCCTATATATTAGGACAAGTACTAAGGGTGCACTGTGTAGTCATGTCTGGTCTCCTATATATTAGGACAAGTACTAAGGGTGTACTGTGTTGCCATGTCTGGTCCCCTATATATTAGGACAAGTACTAAGGGTGCACTGTGTTGTCATATCTGGTCCCCTATATATTAGGACAAGTACTAAGAGTGTACTGTGTTGCCATGTCTGGTCCCCTATATATTAGGACAAGTACTAAGGGTGTACTGTGTTGCCATGTCTGGTCCCCTATATATTAGGACAAGTACTAAGGGTGCACTGTGTAGCCATATCTGGTGTCCTATATATTAGGACAAGTACTAAGGGTGCACTGTGTAGCCATGTCTGGGTCCCCTGCATATTAGGACAAGTACTAAGGGTGCACTGTGTAGCCATGTCTGGTCCCCTATATATTAGGACAAGTACTAAGGGTGTACTGTGTAGTCATGTCTGGGTCCCCTGTGTATTAGGACAAGCATTAGGGTGCACTGTGTAGTCATGTCTGGGTCCCCTATATATTAGGACAAGTACTAAGGGTGCACTGTGTTGTCATGTCTGGGTCCCCTATATATTAGGACAAGTACTAAGGGTGCACTGTGTAGTCATGTCTGGTCTCCTATATATTAGGACAAGTACTAAGGGTGTACTGTGTTGCCATGTCTGGTCCCCTATATATTAGGACAAGTACTAAGGGTGCACTGTGTTGTCATATCTGGTCCCCTATATATTAGGACAAGTACTAAGGGTGTACTGTGTTGCCATGTCTGGTCCCCTATACATTAGGACAAGTACTAAGGGTGCACTGTGTAGTCATGTCTGGTCTCCTATATATTAGGACAAGTACTAAGGGTGCACTGTGTAGTCATGTTTGGGTCTCCTATATATTAAGACAAGTACTAAGGCTGTATTGTGTAGCCATGTCTGCGCCCCTATGTATTAGAACACGTACTAAGGGTGCACTGTGTAGCCACGTCTGGATCCCTATGTATTAGGACAAGTACGAAGGGAGCACTGTGTAGCCATGTCTGAGTCCCTATATATTAGGATAAGTACTAAGGGTGCACTGTGTAGCCATGTCTGGGTCCCCTATATATTAGGACAAGTACTAAGGGTGCACTGTGTAGCCATGTCTGGGTCTCCTGTATGTTAGGGCAAGTACTAAGGGTGCACTGTGTAGCCATGTCTTTGTTCCCCTGCATATAAGGACAAGTACTAAGGCTGTATTGTGTAGCCATGTCTGTGCCCCTTATGTATTAGAACAAGTACTAAGAGTGCACTGTGTAGCCATGTCTGGGTCCTCTGTATATTAGGACAAGTACTAAGGGTGCACTGTGTAGCCATATCTGGTCTCCTATATATTAGGACAAGTACTAAGGGTGCACTGTGTAGCCATGTCTGGGCCCCCTATATATTAGGACAAGTACTAAGGGTGCACTGTGTTGTCATGTCTGGGTCCCCTATATATTAGGACAAGTACTAAGGGTGCACTGTGTAGTCATGTCTGGTCTCCTATATATTAGGACAAGTACTAAGGGTGTACTGTGTTGCCATGTCTGGTCCCCTATATATTAGGACAAGTACTAAGGGTGCACTGTGTTGTCATATCTGGTCCCCTATATATTAGGACAAGTACTAAGGGTGTACTGTGTTGCCATGTCTGGTCCCCTATATATTAGGACAAGTACTAAGGGTGCACTGTGTTGTCATGTCTGGGTCCCCTATATATTAGGACAAGTACTAAGGGTGCACTGTGTAGTCATGTCTGGTCTCCTATATATTAGGACAAGTACTAAGGGTGCACTGTGTAGTCATGTTTGGGTCTCCTATATATTAGGACTAGTACTAAGGGTGCACTGTGTAGCCATGTCTGGTCTCCTATATATTAGGACAAGTACTAAGGATGCACTGTGTAACCATGTCTGAGTCCCTATATATTAGGACAAGTACTAAGGGTGCACTATGTAGTCATGTCTGAGTCCCTATATATTAGGCCATTACTAAGGGTGCACTGTGTAGTCATGTCTGAGTCCCTATATATTAGGACAAGTACTAAGGGTGCACTGTGTAACCATGTCTGAGTCCTTATATATTAGGACAAGTACTAAGGGTGCACTGTGTAGTCATGTCTGGGTCACCTGCAAGGAGAGTTGCGGTGGAGCGGACAGCAAATGTTAGGTGACGCACTGATTTTTATGCAATCAGGGCTTATTTTTGGTGTACTCAGCTACTTAATAGCTTACTAGTGTGCAAATGAAGCCTTAGCTGAAAGCAGTTAATAGCCCGAAGGCTATGAACTGTATTCTGATCCTTTGTTCTCCAGCGGGAAACAATGCTATCAGCACTACCCGTGGAGAACTGCTGATAAGACTGAACAGCGATTTTTAGTTTGGCCTGAATGTAACGATCAGCTAGCAGTGCCCGAAAAGTGGATGATGGGCATGCATTTAGACGCAACGATTATTGCTAAAACGATCTCCTTTTAGCGTTTTTAGTGATCATCGCTCCGTGTAAATGGGCCTTAAGCTTAACTGGAGCAACCAGTGTCAGGCAGCTGTAGCCAAAGCAAATAGGATCAAAGGGGTGCATAAAAATACATCTAGAGACACATGATGATAATATTGTTCTTCCTCTTTACAAGTCACTGATCAGACCACACATGGAATATTGTATACTGCTTTGTGCACCAGGACTCAAAAAAGACGTATAAAGTTTGAGCGGGTATAAAGGCGGGCAACAGAAATCGTTATCAAAATTGGGTTATTTAGCTTAGCAAAAAAGAGCACTGAGGGGCGACCTAATAACTATGTATAAATATATCAGGGGATACAGAGATCTCTCCCATCATATATTTATACCCAGGACTGTGACTGTAACAAGGGGGCATCCTCTACGTCCAGAGGAAAGAAGGTTTCTACACCAACATAGAAGGGGGTTCTTTACTGTAAGAGCAGTGAGGCTATGGAACTCTCTGCCTGAGGGCTTAGTGATAGTGAACTTGATAAAAGAGTTTAAGAGGGGCCTGGACACCTTTCTTGAATAGTCACTGATTACTTCAGTAGGGTCGGTGATCCAGGGATTATTCTGATTGCCGTATTAGAGTTGGGAAGGAATTTGTACCTCTAAAATTAGGAAAAATTACCTCATTGGATTTGTTTTGCCTTCCTGTGGATCAACATGAAAGAAAAATAGGCTGGACTGGATGGACACATGGTCTTTCTCAGGCCCACACGCTATGCTACAATGTTAGCAGCACATTATATATATATATATGTTTGGAATACATTGGTGTCCTTTATCTTGTTCTGTATCTCACAGCCTTTTGGTCTCCATACTATATCAGTATATCTGCAGCTTATATTTCCTTCGTGATGTCACCTGCCTGAAACTAAAAACATAAAAGCGAGAATCAATGGACAGAAGACGTCCCCCAGCTGAGAGTCAATCAAGTGTTGCTGTTATTTAGGATCTCTTCAAACCCATTTGAATAGGAACATTTACAATGTTTGTTCTTATATTCGCCCCTCTATGTCTTCATTGTGGGCGCAGATTGTCTGTAATGAAGCCCCAGGTTGGCTCTGCAGTCAATAAGGTAATCCTCCTGCTCTTGGTAGATCCCCATTGTCTTTGCAGTGTACCATATATTAAGTGTAAAGTATCTGGAAACCCCCAACAAGATGCTGTTGATGGATCCTGTGAGGTTATTTTGTGGCTCTGAGAGCAGGATGATGTTCTGATGGGCCTAAAACTACATCTGTCTTTAATCAGCTGGTAGTGATGGCAGCGGTCAGGATTTTATCATTTTCTCCATGGCCATGTCATGGGGAGCGAGGGATCTGGAGACCCCGAACGTGTGTGCGCCAATTACAAGGAGAACCATGGAGGCACCTTGTAGAGAGATATTATCATTAATCACCATCTCTATACAAGAGACCCGGCCTGTGGTTAATCTATCATCAGGTCATATGGGGGAAAATGGGGACATATTGGGAAATCTGCCAAACAATGACACAACCGCAACATGGATTATTACAGATGCTGATTTATATGTGAAGGTTAATATGGTGGATGGATTCAAAATCTTATAATATAAGATTATATTCACGAAAATAATAATATCTGGCAGTAAGAAAGAAGAATAAACTGTAAGAATGTGAATGTGGCCCCCAAATATCACCCCGCACCAAGTCCTGGACGGCTTCAGCACTCAGACATGACAAGTTCCCACTATAATAATAAAGATTGTCATTAGTCTGAGGAAAATGGTGAGAATATTCCTGTAAATGTCCTTCATCACATCTCAGTAACTGCGGACATACGATTTCAAACTTATCATGGTTGGCTGTGATTGGTCAGTTACTGGTCACATGACTGCTGCCATGGTTACAGCCAGGGCAATTGTGTTGTCACGGCGGTTGGCAGTTGAGAGTGTTGGAGACTGGCGATGGAGAAGGAGGCGATGTCTGCTGGACCAGAGCAGAGCGATTTTATGGAGGGAGAGGAGGAGATTCGGAGGAAGAAAGGAGTGAGAAGACCAAGACATGTCTTGGATTCTTCAGATGAGGCTTCAAGCAAGAGCCAGAGGAGGAAGAGGAGGAGGAAGTCATCGAGCTCAGCGAAGCCCATCGTTCCACCGACTGATTCGGTGAAGAAAGACCTCGTTGGGAAGAAGCGACCCAAGAAGAGGCATCTGGATTCTTCGGTGGGAGAAAAGGACCCACCTGTAAAGATACAGAAAGAAGACCCGGGAGGCTCAGGTACCGCTGGAGATCTGCGGAGCTGTAGGAGCGCATTCACACATGACAGATATTGGTGCAGATCGGTGGCAGATTTCATCTTTTCATCTGAAGGGGTGAAGTCTGCTCAGGATCCGCATCAAAGTCCACGTTAGAATCCACACCAATGGTTTGTGTTTGGATGCAGAATTTAATGCGGATTTTGGTGCAGATTTTCAGTAAGTCCGCTAAGTGTGAACGCAGCCTGAGGGTCCCACACTGTACCGCCATGTCTGGTAATTCATGGGCGTTGTCTGCCAGAGAGGAGGAGGGAGGAAAGTGATCCAAATGTTCCATTGTATTACACTGTATGTACATTGTATGATGTTCCTGCGGTTATGGATGAGCTGCTGAAATGGACCGTTTTCTGGTTCGTCGTCTTCTTACAATTCACGTGTTTTGTATTCTGGGGAGAAAATGATGGAAATATTACATTGTATCAAACTGTATTTATGTACATTGTATAATGTGAAATGTCCAATATTACTGTGATAAGGGCTCCTGCACACGTGTGACGTATAAACGCTCGCAAGGAGATGGCGTGATTGCACTGTGTATGGAGCACTATTATATTTTCCCATGAACCTTTCCTCGCTGCTTACTGTACTTTTTGCGCTGCTGAGGTTGTTTATACCCGTTTTAGAACTGGCTGAGCGGCCTAAATAATCACCAGTGTTATCAAATAATACCGCAAAATCGCGCCATTATGGTGGCTCGGGTGCTCAAATTTGCGTGAAAATAGAGCATGTTGCATATTTTTTTGCTCAACGGAAATACGGGTGCAAAAATGGTAAATTTTGCATTTGCTAAATCGCCCGTGTGCAGGGGCCCTTATAGATGAGCTGCTGGAATGTACCGTTTTCTGGTTCGTCTTACAATTCATGTGTTTTGTATTCTGGGGAGAAAAGATACAAATGTTCCATTGTATGATGTTGTATTTATGTATATTGTGACATGTCAGATGTTACTGCTGTTTAGGCAGGATTCACACGCCCGTATTTGTGCAGCATATTGCGCCGGCAGTGAACAGAACCCATTCATTTTATCGGGACAATCAAATGTAGTTTTTCAGCTTACACCCAAAAATATGCCCTTTTTTCTGCAGATTTCAGCCCATCGATGCGCTTGTGTAAATGCGCGGTGAATACTCAGGAGACCGGCATTTTTGCAAAGCGTTAAGGCATAAAATCAATGAGATTGTCTGACTGTATATTTTTGCCTGCAGATGTAACATGTATGTGTGCATTTAAAAAAAAACGCCTGGCCGGCCAAAATCCGTTTACACTGGCAGATTTGGGCCGGCCAGGCTTTCTTTTTTAAAAAAAAAAACAACATTTGCTGCTGAAATGTACACTTTTTTGGTTACTCATCTTCTCCCATGTTTAGATGACCTGCTCTTCGGATACGTTCACACATCACTGATTTGCTGCAGATTTTGGCGCAGATCTGCCGCAGCAGTCATCCATGCAATTTGTATTTAAATGAAAGGATATAATCTGCTGCAGATCTGCATGAAAATCTGACAAAATTGGGCCAAAAATTGTGACTGAACCTTTAGGAAGTGTGTAGATTCAGCAATTGTTCCTCAGCGGAGGTGATCACAGCGCTATGGCTGCCCCCCACTGTGTAAGGGCTCCTACCCACTAGGGTTTCTTTAACGCTGCGATATCACTGTGATTTTTTAACGCGATTGTCAATGGGACTTTCTAATGTTAGAAACACATCGCACAAAAATCATAAAGCGCCAACTTGTGATGGGTTTATAACATTAGAAATCCCATTAACAATTGTGTTAAAAAAGCGCAGCGTTAAAAAAATGCAAATGGGTAGGAGCCCTGACAATACCAAAATGGGGTGGTTTTGAAACAAAAATTGTGTTAGTTTTCCTGTGGGCAGCATGGTGGCTCAGTTGCCTTTCAGTAAGGGGATATCCGGGTTCAAATCTGGGTTCATTCTCCATTGTGAATATATAGATTGTGAGCCCCCAGGGGGACAAAGCCCAATGTAATGCTAAACTGTGTACAGCGCTGTGGAATATGTATGTGCTATATATGTCAGTGCAATAAACAATAATGGACCGTGGTGGGTGATCTGCCGTCTATTAATGCCCTTACTATATATATGTTAGTAATGTATGTTATATAAAGAATGCCTCAGAATGCCACAGGAGGAGATCTCTGCCAGCCAGAAGCTGCGATAGATTCTCGCTATAATTTACGCCACTTTCTGGTCTTAGATGCGGCCAATCTGAGGGGTCCGCACCGCTGAGCCCCCGGCACGTTGGCTGGTTACATGGTTGGGCTCCTCAATAGACACATTAGACACACGTACGAGGGCCAACGCACCAAATATGTCTTAGTTCACCTGCGCAAGTGACTATACGACAGCCAGATGAAACAGATGTAGACCTAAGGGACATATATGAGTATACTGATATCACTCCAGCCTCAGTCACAGAGCAAACACTATAAATACTGACTCATATTCTATTGGATCTGAGGGGAAAAAGAGAAATAATGTTTGTGTTATTACTGAGAGAAGAATGAAAGAAAACCATAAAGAACAAACTGCTACTAAGTGTAATCAGAGCCGTGTATAGGGGTGCAGAATATATATACACTGGGCTGTACTGCCTATAGCGACCCTCCGGTCCTGGACAAACAGAGGGGGCCCCACTTCTCTGACCACCTGATACACGCTGTGCATTAGTATACATCATTAGTCGTAGACTCTACATGCTGATGGGACCGGCCAGGACTGCTCACAGATCCCTCTTCATCCCTACAGAGGTATATTGTTGGCCAGTCCCCGGTATCTCGGCCGGTGGGCAGTATATACAGCACTTGTACGTTATTGTGCTATGTGGGGCATGGACTGTGTAGCTACCCTCGCTTGCACACAATTTGATATTTTGCTGCTTTTTGATGGTATTTATTGCCACTTATTGAGTTTTATGTCTCGTTAAGAGTTTGTTTTTAATCAGTGTTGTTTATTAATAAAGCTGATATTTGTGGAGCGTGTAGATGTCATACTGTGTTCATTACATACCTCTACAGTGATGCTACCCTCACACGGGATAGATAATACAGACGCCACTTATACGCTGGACACCTACTACTTACACGCCGGACACCTACTACTTACAGACTGGACACCTACTACTTACACACCGGACATCTACCACTTACACACCGGACATGTATCACTTACACACCGGACATCTACCACTTACACACCGGACATGTATCACTTACACACCGGACATCTACCACTTACACACCGGACACCTACTACTTACACACCAGACACCTACTACTTACACACTGGACATCTACCACTTACACACCGGACATCTACCACTTACACACTGGACACCTACCACTTACACACCGGACACCTAGCACTTACATACTGGACACCTACCACTTACACACCGGACATGTATCACTTACACACCGGACATCTACCACTTACACACTGGACACCTAGCACTTACATACTGGACACCTACCACTTACACACCGGACATCTAGCACTTACACACCGGACACCTACCACTTACACACCGGACATCTACCACTTACACACCGGACATCTAGCACTTACACACTGGACACCTACCACTTACACACAGGACATCTAGCACTTACATACTGGACACCTACCACTTACACGCTGGACATGTATCACTTACACACCAACCATCTAGCACTTACATACTGGACACCTACCACTTACACACCGAGCACCTACCACTTACACACCGGACACGTATCACTTACATACTGGACACCTACCACTTACACACCGGACACGTATCACTTACATACTGGACACCTACCACTTACACACCGGACATGTATCACTTACATACTGGACACCTACCACTTACACGCTGGACATGTAAGCTATTGAATGACAGCTGAGAGCTGCCCCTGATTTGTCCCTGCGCTGAGCCAATCAGAGGCAGCACTCACTCACCCATTCATGAATTCATGAATGGGTGAGTGAGAGCTGCCTCTGATTGGTGAGGGCTGTGACCAATTAGAGGCAGCCCATTCAGCAGGCGGGATTTTAAATCCCCGCCTGCTGAATAATACACAGAGCAGTTCAGGAGAACTGCCGGCCGGCCGCGGCTGAACTCTGGCTGCAGGGACAAAGTGAGTACATTTTTTTTTAACCATCTTTGGACGATTTTTTTTATATGTTTAAGCCCTTTCCGAAAATTCATCCTGCGCTCGCCGGCAGCCCATTGCTTTCAATGGAGCCGGCTGTATTGCCGGCTCCATTGACTTTCAATGGGCGGACAGCGCTCCTTTGATCGGGCCCGTTTCGCCAAAAACGTTGCTAGCAGATTTTTCGGCGAAGCGTCGGCCCCGGTCACGTGATTTGCGGATGCGCATCTGTCCTGCGATCCGTAAATCGCGGCAAAAAACGGTCGTCTGACTGAGGCCTAAAGGGGATGTTTGGGAATACAACCAAATTGAGGCCATCTGTGCTGCCTGTGGTAACACCTCCTAGGACAGGAGAATGTACTGTTACCATGTTTGGTAGTTTAAATCGCCTTAGTTGCCATTCTGCCAGACCTCTCCTCCTAACTCAGGGGTCATTTAAAGCCCCTTGTGTATGCAAAAAAATACACAATACAGTTCACCTGAAACAGTGAATCCTACAGAGCGGTTAGGAAGCATCAGCTGCAGTTCAGCGAGTTCATGAAGGATGGATTCTTGTGCATCCAACTGAATGGTGGCCACATCAACACATCATAAAAAGCACTTTGTGAAACTTTTCCTCAATTAACTGCTGAGCAATAAAATTGGCAACACTGACCCTCCCATTGTATGTCTTAGTCAAATCTAGCCAATACTGTTATATTCCTAGGTATATTATTATATATATTATATCCAGGGAAGAGTTACCAAGATGGTGAGCGGTCTGCAAATCATGTCCTATGAGGAACGATCAAAGGATCTGGGAATGTTTAGGCTGAGAGGAGACTTAATAGCGGTCTACAAATATTTGAAGGGCTGTCACAGTGCAGAGGGATCAGCCCTATTCTCATCTGCACAAGGAAAGACTAGAAGCAATGGGATGAAACTGAAAGGGGGGAGACACAAATTAGATATTAGACAGTGAGGTTGATCAATGAGTGGAACGGGTTACCACGGGAGGTGGTGAGTTCCCCTTAAATGGAAGTGTTCAAACAAAGGCTGGAAAAACATCTGTCTGGGGTGATTTAGTGAAATCTGCACTGAGAAGGGGGTTGGACCCGATGACCCTGGAGGTCCCTTCCAACTCTACCATTCTATGACCCCTTCTTATTTGAAAAACCTAAGCTAATTCAATATGTTGGATGTCAAAATGGCCTCCTAAAACATCTCCTCCACCAAGAAATGCAGCCACCTCCCCAACTAATACTTTTACACATTGGAAGTAAATTATCTCGTTATTATACCAGTTAAACGTGTGTGTCCAGACTTTTGCCTCAGTTGTATTGTTGTACCAGAGTGCTGTATACTTTATACCAAAAATCCAATGGAACCCAGGAGTAAGCAGGACAGTCCTTCCATAGGAGAAGGTTTTCCTGTTGTCTTATGGGGTCTGATGTGTTATTTATTTATTTTTTACACAATATATACAGCATTCGCAGTTACTGATCACATAACTAGGCAAATAAGGCCCAAATTAGTAAAATATGCATCTAAAGCCTACGTCACATGTCCATAATACAGATACAATACATACTGAGCCCCTTATAGGAGTGATAGTTAATACCTACATACTATATAAGACGTTATCTTCTGTATTAAAGTGGTTGTCCTTCTGTTCCCGTGATGTGATGGCTGATTTTAACGTAGCAACTACAGTTCCCAGAGGAGCCTTGTATCTGACCGTCTGGCTGCAGGCACCTACCTCTATTATAACCTATAGCCTGTATATTGTGCTATTATAATCACTATTAGGAGGACCCAGCAGTGTTCGACCAACTGGCTCAGGAAGCACCACATCTACAACCATCCAAGAACGACTACGATTTCATCATGTGCTCGGCCGGGGAGCCTACGGAGAAGTCGTGCTGGCAGAAGACATCGTTACCTGTCAGCAGTTTGCGGTGAAGGTGATCAGGAAGAAGGCCCTGCTAGCAGAAGTGGAGCTGGCGGACGTGATGGTGGAGCACCGCGTGTTGCAGATGACGTCAGGAAGTCCTTTCCTCATCCATGCAGAATTTGCATTTCAGACCAAGGTATAGTTGTTATCACACATCTCCAAGTATGTGCGATATCTCCAAGTATGTTATCGCACATCACTAGTATGTGCACCGTAGATGTGGACTTTGTAGCATAACTTCATATTAACCAACCTTCTTACATGTCTCTTCTACATTACAGACGCACGTTCTACTTGGATTAGAGTTTCTAAGCTGCGGGGACCTGAATCAACTCCTACAGTCAAAGGGACGGCTCGATATCAACAGTTCCAGGTAAAGATTTAGGGTGGTTTTACACGGCACATATTTTGCCTATTAACAAGCAACAACTGACAAGATAGCATGTTGGTTGTTGCTCGTTAAGGTGGTCTAACATGAGCAGATCATTAGTATGGCACATTCCGCTGTTTACATGGGGAGATGTGCTGCTGGTGAGCCAACACTTTTATGCTCACATAAAAGATCTGGTCAGCAGATGACAACAATTTGCTCACAATTGTCTGATCGCGAGCCTCCTCCTACATGGCTGATGATTAGTGATCCATCCAATAATCATACTTTAGCTACAGTTTAGGAAACAGTATTTTGTCGCTCCTCAGGATCTCACACCGACTACTTATTCTCTTTCTTACAGATTCTACGCTGCGGAGATGGTGTGCGGCATCCAACACCTCCACGCCAAGGGGATCATCCACAGAGACCTGAAGCCCGAAAACATCTTGGTGGCTGAGACAGGGCACCTGAAGATCACCGATTTCGGTCTCGCCCTGGACAACATGCTTGGAGGTCGAACAGCTACTGACTATGCTGGGACCGAAGACTATATTGCTCCTGAGGTGAGAGGAATAGAATCTTCTTACCAGTTGTTGACATAAGTGTATTTATGTTCTTGGGTTGTGGATCATGGAGACAGTAGTCCGAGATGGAATAGAGGGCTGCGGTCTCTACACAATGCTAGTCTAGAGCAGTGCACATATCCCATGTAATGCCTTTCTTTTAGGGCAGACGACTTATGTTATTAATGATGTAGAACTTATTTCCCAACTAACTAACTGTTGTCTGTTTATGGCAGATGGACGCCGGAGAGGAGTACAACGCCGCCGTAGACTGGTTTTCATTCGGAGTCATCATGAATCAAATGATCACCGGCGAGCGTAAGTATCATCACAAACTCTTTAATGAGTCCACCTCGGGAGCGAAGAACATCATAATGCAGGTAAGCATGTTACTAATGTTGTATGCTTTTATTGTCTTTACTAGTCAGATTCTTGTAATTGTAGTTAGTATTAAAAACTACATTTCTGATTTCAGCTCCTCAAGAAAAATCCAGCCAAGCGTCTAGGAGTCAATGGGAACATCCGTGGTCATCGGTTCTTCCAGCATGTAGAATGGGACTCTGTGGAAACCCTGAGGATGGCCCCACCGCACATCCCTGCCCCCACTAAGTCGGAATTCCATCAGCAATTCGACTTGGACACCGTGGAAGCAGAAGAGGCCAAGCAATCCGAGCTGTCACCGGAAGACCAGGCCAAGTTCAGAGGGTTTTCATTCTCCAACATGAAAACCCTCTTAGACACCGGCTCTACAATCACCTGAGCGAGCGGCCCTCCTGAGCCCCTGCAACGACATCATGAGGAAGGACGGCGAGGGACCCCCGAGGAGAGAGCCAGCAGTATCACCCAGCTGGCGGTAAGTACAGGCGCCACAACATCAGCGCCCCATATACTCATAGACATGTGCTGTATCTAAAAAACTTTTTTTCTTACCAGTAAATGGATTTCCCTGAACCAATGACAGCAGCAGCTGATGGTGCTGCCACGGGTGCCGGGAAACACATTGGTGCGCGATGGCCGGCTATTAAGGGGTGGAAGGAGGCCGGATTTTTTTTTTTTTTATCTTATGACATCTAAGCACATGTCTATGACTAGTTCACATTTACTGGTAATTGCATTTCCTCACGCCCATCACAGTATTGTAATGAGCGATGGGGAAATGAGGTGAGTGTTGGCCGGCTATTAAGGGGTGGAGGAGGCCGGATTTTTTTTTTTTTTACCCCTTGGTGACATCAACCATACATTTACAGGGGATGTGTGTGGGGTCTGTATGGAATGGACTTGGCTCCCAAGCTCACTCCATAAACTGAAATGGCGCCACCTGTCTTTGACAATTCACACCTGGAAGCAACAGCTATGATCAGAAATAACTTTAATTATGGCTGTTGAGTATTTTAATGCCGCTGTCAATTCTTACAGTGGCATTTGAATAACCTAATCAGCATTTAAATGTTCCAAATGGCCTTCCCTGGGTTGTATAAGTGAATTAATGATCCCAAGTTCAAGCACCATTAGAGGCCTAAAAAAATAAGTGTAAAAAAACTTTGAAAAAAGTAAAAAAAAAAACAACCCTTGTCCTATATTTCTAAAAAAAAAGAAAAGTAATTTGCATTGCAGCCTGCGTAAAAGTCCGTTTAAAATATTTAATTATTTATCCCAGATGATGAACACCATTATGAAAAAAATACATAACACCAGATTTGTATTTTTTCATTACCCTGGCTCCAAGAAAAAATATGAAATATAAAGCGATCAAAAAGTTACACAACCACTAGTCATCCTGCAGAAATTGAGTCCACACATCCGCTGCATCAACAGTCAAATGAGAAAGTGATGGTGCCTTAAAATAGCAACAGAAACTATTTTTTTTATATATTTCAATTTTTAAAATTAGTATAACAAAAAAAAATGTAGTTTGGAAATTGTGGTAAATGTGCTGACACACACAGAATAAAAAAGCTTTCATGTAAATTGTGCCACAGTGTGCACACCAAAAACAACAGGTCCAAAAATAAGCATAATTGCATTTTTTTTTCATTTCAGCCCACTTAGAAATCTGTAGAAGTTTTTCAGCATATTTTATGGTATATTAAATTGTACCAGTGAAAAACACAACTCACCCCACAAAAAAGCACTCAGACAGCTAATCCCACGAAAAAATATCTTACTATTTAGACCCCAAACATTAGACCACAATTTAACAATTATATCAGAACAATGTGGTGCGCTTCTGATAAAATCTAGTGCCCCCTGCAGCTTTTCCCTTATGCCTCCTTGAATGTTGTACATTCCCATAGTGAGAACTTAAAGGGATTAGCCCAGCAGGCCTAAAGAGAGGTTAGAGTAGTGTAGGTCCCATCTACAAGAGGTCGCCTTGACGTGGCAGATGGGCTCACATGTTTTGATCAAAATGTGTGCTAAGAACCTCACATCTTCATATGTCAGTAAATATAACAAGAATGCCATTTAAATTCAGATATTAAGTGCTTGCAGTAGTGTAGCAGCCACTTGTATTTGCTTGTATCGTTGCAGTCATGATGTATGGTGCGCTAACACATATGGCCTATAAAAGGCTCTCGGAGGCCTCTTCTTCCAGCTTGTTGGCCACTAGACGCCTCTATGACGCAATCAAAGAGACTTATCTCTGTTAAAAGCGTATGAGAAGGAATGCATTATTGGGATGCGAAATGGTCTTTTAGAGAAATTGCCCGCCACCTGGACCATTCTGACCAGACTGTTAGGAGATCTAGAGGTTCAGGTACAGCAAATGTGGATCAATATGCGGTAGACTACCATACAAAACCTGTATTCCTCCATGCCCGCCCGTATCTCATCTTGTAATCAGGCTAGAGAAGCCCAACAGGGACTAGAGCCGCCCCTCAAGGGGTCAGTTTTCTGCAATAAAAGCTCCTTTTGCTCTGATATTGTAATCCTTTATATCAACGTTACAATCACATAGAGAAAGTTTCATTTGATTCTGACAACTCCTTCTGGGAGGGGATCTTTTTTTACAATGTCCCTTAGAAAGATTCTTCCATCGCTGCAGCAGTGCTCCCCAGGACTAAAGGACCTTCCCTGAATTGAATTGGTCAATCAACAAGGGAAGGGATAGCGGGCATCAGCTGCATGTTCAAGGTAATGTTCAAGTCACACATCTGACTCCCGCTATCCCCTACTTTGCTGCTGAGCATGGCTGAAGGCCCTTTATCTGGTAAAATTCATAGCTAGCGGTTAGCGTGACATGACTGTGCCGCGGACTGTGGCATGACTATATTAAGAGGCGAGCGACTAGTCTCTTGACATCACAGCCATGTCACAGGCTGCCAGAAATCCTCTGCTGGGCCACTTGTGGCCAACGTGCCATATGTTGTGCAGGCCTGGTTTAGACACTGACTGCCCAATCTAACTCCAATAGGGCCTATCCACAGGTGATGCAAGTCTGATTGGTGGGGGTCTCATCACTGAAGACCCCTTGTGGTCTTCAGAATGAGAGTCTGAAAGGTCTTTCTGTTTAAGCCCTCTTCTGTCACTCTGGGCTCACTGCCTGCCTTCATCCCTCCGCAGAGTGAGGAGTAGATTGAATAGAGCAGTGTCGCTGCATGTGTGGAGCTGCTCCATTGTTCTTTAATGCAGACCCCTGAGTGCTTGTACTAGCTATTTTCATCATCGCCATTGAAATAAATGCAGCTGCACTGTGCATGTGCAACCACTGCCAAGATGCCATCTCCACGTCCACGACACAGGACCCCAAATCTCGGGAATGATAGACCCTCACTGATTAGACCTTCATCACCCATCCTGTGGATAGCCAATATAAGCCAACCCTGGTATATCCTCAGTAATAAAAGAGATGCAAACTCATTTTAGAAGAATTGGATCCAAAAAATTGTCAATTAGGATAATAAATCTAATACTTTGCCCATGACACCACTTGCCCCTCCTCCCCATATGTGCTTCTCTTCCATCTCTTGTCCCTCACTTGGCTCATCTCCTGCTGTGCCACCATTTGTCTCCCCATGTTTCAACTTGGCCCTCCTCCCCATGTCTCCTTTACCCGCGGTACTACTTGTCCCCCGTGCCCCATCTTGCCCTGTGAAACCACCTGTCCCCACCCATACAATCCCATGTACCACCACTTGCCCCACCTCCTGTGTCCAATGTCCCTCTTTCTCCCTGTGCCACTTGCCACCCCTAGGTCCTTTTCCCCCTGTTCAACCACTTGTTCCCCAGCCCATGCCCCTCAAATCAGTCTGTCAGATAAACTTTTGTGACCCGGTCTCCCCGAAGTCTCGGTTCATTGTGGCCAAACTAATGGGCACTTTCCTCCTATTAAGAGGTTAAACAGATGGCCGTGCTTGTGGAGCTTTTTGCGGACGTGAAAAATGATGAAGCAAAATCATTGATTTCCATGGTTTCATTTTGACTAGCGTAATTCTCGTGAGATATTACTACACGAGAGAAAAGATACAACTTGTCCTATCTTTCAGGTTTTTTTTTTCTTGCAGACCCAATGGCATGGAATTTGAACAGTTAAAAAAAAAAGGCTTTCCGCTGGTTCATGTTCTAACACGCTCTGTAGCGGCGAGTGTTTTTGCGAATGCGCCCGTCTGTTTAAGCCCTGGAAGAAGCTTTCCCCAGATGGCAGCGGACAGATGGAACAGTTCACCAGGAGTCGGAGGGCTGCAAGCTGGGGGGGCTGAAATAATCCGAAGTGTAAGGCTATGTGCAGACATCAAAGAGGAAATCTGCACCAAAACCTGCATGTGGATTTTAGTGTTTGTGCCCAACACATAATTCAGCTCTGGCATCGCAATGAATGAAATCTGGGGGAAATCCATCACGTTTTCACATTTGATTTGAAAATCGGCTGCATGTCTGTTTTCTGCTGCAGATTTTCCCCACTGTGATTCATTTACATTGCACTGTGCATTGTTGCAGAACTTTGGTACCAAACTATTGCAACAGTTCTGCAGTGTGTGAACTCAACCTAAAAAGCAGCAATCAGTAAGTCCGGGACATGGAGATGCTGTTGGTGTTTCCCCCGAAAATAAGATCTACATTGAAAATAAGCCCTACCCTGATTTTGCAGGATTTTTGGGGAGGGTCTAAATATAAGCCCTACTCCCAAAATAAGCCTTAGCTGCATTACATTAAAAAAGGAATACCTACCTAGCAGGCTCGGTCCGGGTCCTCCATCTGCTGTCTGGAGCTCCGCCGTGCGTTCTGCAGTCCTCGTTCTCCCACTGAAGATCACCTTTTGGTTACTGGATTCATGAAAAAAACATCTCATCTCCAGAAAGCAATGGTTGTGATTGGCTGAGCAGTGCAAGAAGAACCAATCACAGCCATCGCATTGTGGAGGCAGGATTTATTAATTGGCCAATCAATGTCATGGCTCAGCTTATTGAAGCTCCAAAGAGCAGTGGGAGGGACCTGCACCAAATCTCCTAGGTACGTTTAATAAGACATCCCCTGAAAATAAAACCTAGAACCTCTTTGGGGGCAAAAATTAATATGACAGGGTCTTATTTTCGTAGAAACAAGATATTATGTTGCTAATAACCATGTCAGACGGTCGCACAGCTAGTCCATAGTTGCTCTGGTCTGTGTGGTTGGAGAGTGCCGTAAGCTAGTGAGTAGAAGATGAGGACCTGCAGGTAGAGAGCAAGGGATGAACTAAAACATCTAGCGATCAATAGGGGGTAAGTAATAGTTCCTGGTCTCTGGATAAATATGACGACTTCCCAATATCACACAATACAAGGCATCTTTTACACGGAGCAACTATTACTCAGCTCATCACTCCGAAAAAGTCTCTGAAGTCTATGAACAGCAGTCGTTTATTTGCCTTTACATAGAGTGATGATTGTTCATTAGTCGTTCGCCAAAATATTGTTTGTAGGGGGATCTCCATTCAAATTTGTTCATAATTCATTCCAGTGCGGCTTTACACCAGATGACTTTTGATCAATCAGCGACTATTTTTTAGTTGAGCGGAAGCAAAATGACGAGTGAGCAAATTATTCTGCATCATCTTTCTGCCATGTTTAAGCAGGACGACTATCCAGTCGCTGTGACCCTTACTGATCACAAGAATGGAGGGCCAAGATACCTGTAGGAGTGCTGCTGCCCCTTATAGTGTAGACACATTTCTGCTCTCCTCTATTGGCAGTGTTGGGTATTGCAGCTCAGCCCTATCGCCATCATTGGCTCCTTCATTCTTATGACTGGTGGTGATCTCGGCGGTCGGACCGGCACTGATCACACATTGTGCTATTTTAGGGATACTTCAGTGATAGATGCTGATAAGAACATGGAGGAGATGATTCAGCATTATGAAGAGAATCGCGGGAAGATCCTTGCAGCTTTACAGAAGAACGGCGCCGTTACATTGTGCCTCATAATGCAAGAGGATATTCTAAAAAAGGGAAAAGGACGATGTGCGCCAATCCAAGAGCAGCCGCCATCTTTATGCAAGAGGAACTAAGTGGCTTCACTATATGGGAACAGATATGATATAAATCCAACTGCACCATAATGGGGGACCGAGAGCCGACTCACAAGGTGCTATCGGTGGACCAATGTTCCATCGCTTCCCATCAGTATCTGATGAGTCTAATAGAGGATATCATGTAAATAGTCATATTTATTCATCTCCGCTCACCTGTTATATTTCTTCCCTTTAGAGGGCCCATTTCCTTCTATTCCTTACACTGATGTTACTGCTGTCGTTTCTTCATGTTGGTTTACTGAATGTGGTAAATAAACTGGAAGTATTGTAAAGTACATGAGAGTTTTGTTCCCGCTACATTCTCATGATGATTGGCTCACAGCAGGTTTGATCGTGATTTTTAAAAGGTGAGAAGAGTAAAGCCCGACTAAGGGCGGACACCCACTAGCGGCTTTTTGTCTCTTGCGCTGCGAGAGTGAGAGAAAACACTTGCTAGCAGCGCAAGAAAAACGCTGGGATATCGCCAGTGTTTTCCATGGGGCCAGCGGCAGCAGCACTAGCCCCATTGAAAACATAGGGAGAAGACCGCCGACTTTTGCCACAGCTGTCACAGCTGTGGCAGAAGTCCAGCATGCTATCCCATTGCTTTCAATGGGGTTGGCGCTGCTGCCAGCACCATCGAAAGCAGTGGTTTGTGGCAACCCCCGCAGCATGATTTTCGGGGAACCGCTTGAAATATAAGCCCTTCCCTGAAAATCATCATTAGCTGGTTAAAAAAATAAAATGTATTCACCTCTCTGCCGCTCAGATGTGTCCTCCGGCTGGCTCCCCTGCACTGCTGTCCAGCACCTATGGCAGGTGGGGATTTAAAAATGCCCGCCTCCTGAAAGGGCTGTGCTGATTGGCTGAGCGCTCAGCCAATTACAGCCAGCGCTTAGCTATTCATGAATGCAGGAGTACAGATGATTCCAAGATGGCGGTGAGAGATACAGTGAGTGGGCTTGATGAGTATGAGGGGGATGCAGTGGTGGGTTTCACAATTTGGCTGAGATGCCAGTGCTGTGTATTGTGTAAAATGGAGCCATAGGAGTCAGAAACTGCTGCAGACCAGAAGGCAAGGATACAAACAACCAACCCAACGAAGGGAGGACCCCCCAGCATCATGGAACAGGCTCAAATTTGTAAAAAAAAAAAAAAAAAAGGATGTGAAGGTATTCAAAGCCATACATGTAATATGAGAAAGGCAAGATTAATACTTTATTTTAGCATCAGGAAAACCCCTTTAATTACAGTCTGAGGAACTGCAGAACAGGAGTATTAATGTGGGTCACCTATAAACTGTAACTATGGATGGTGGCAGATAGTTCAGTCAAAACTTCACACTTTTAAATGGCTTTTTTCCAATATTAGCGCCCCTCTTGTCCACTGCTAGTGGCTGGTATTGCATGTCATCCCATTCTTTTGAATAAGAAAGACCTCCAATACACACAGGCAGTGTTCAAGAGAGGGGCTGTTTGTAAGACGACTTGAGGTCATAGTGCATCTATAGTCCCCCATAGCTCTGTATACAATTTACAAAGACCCCGGAGCCATCCATATATATCCCACTTCTGTGCTCCATGCAGTCTTGCAGACATACAGAGAATCTTCAGCTGCGTACCCTCCTCCTCCTCGTCTTATTTACTTCAACACTAAGGTGATTTGTGGAGGACTCAGGATGTTGCTGAATAAACCTAAATTATATCCTGTAGGGTTTGTAGTTTTCTTCTAGAGGGACTTTTCCCATCTGATACTTGGTTTTCCCATTTGCCAAGCGGCATCAGAGTTGCTCATCTCCCTGTTTGCCCGGAGCCCACTGGGTATGATCACACAGGACCTGGAGAGATTAAGAGGCTCTTTCATTAGTGCACAAAAAGCTACATAAACTTGGACTTCTCTACCAGCTTTTGGTCAGTAGCCTCGTCTCCACACTAGAACTATATGGGAGCGAACCAAAGAGTAGAGATGAGCGAGCACCAAAATGCTCGGGTGCTCGTTACTCGGGACGAAATTATCGCGATGCTCGAGGGTTCGTTGCGAGTAACGAACCCCATTGAAGTCAATGGGCGACCCGAGCATTTTTGTATTTCGCCGATGCTCGCTAAGGTTTTCATGTGTGAAAATCTGGGCAATTCAAGAAAGTGATGGGAACGACACAGCAACGGATAGGGCAGGCGAGGGGCTACATGTTGCGCTGCATCTCAAGTTCCCAGGTCCCACTATTAAGCCACAATACCGGCAAGAGTGCCCCCCCCCCCCCCTCTCCCAACAACTTTTACTTCTGAAAAGCCCTCATTAGCAATGCATACCTTAGCTAAGCACCACACTACCTCCAACAAAGCACAATCACTGCCTGCATGACACTCCGCTGCCACTTCTCCTGGGTTACATGCTGCCCAACCCCCCCGCACGACCCAGTGTCCACAGCGCACACCAAATTGTCCCTGCGCAGCCTTCAGCTGCCCTCATGCCACGCCACACTCATGTCTATTTATAAGTGCGTCTGCCATGAGGAGGAACCGCAGGCACACACTGCAGAGGGTTGGCACGGCTAGGCAGCGACCCTCTTTAAAAGGGGCGGGGCGATAGCCCACAATGCTGTACAGAAGCAATGAGAAATAAAATCCTGTGCCACCGCCATCAGGAGCTGCACACGTGGGCATAGCAATGGGGAACCTATGTGCCACACACTATTCATTCTGTCAAGGTGTCTGCATGCCCCAGTCAGACCGGGCTTTTTAATTCATAGACACAGGCAGGTACAACTCCCTATTGTGAAGTCCCTGTGGACCGACAGAATGGGTGGCTCCCTGGAACCCACCGGCGGTACATAAAAATATCCCATTGCAGTGCCCATCACAGCTGAGGTAGTAATGTCATGTTTAATGCAGGTGGGCTTCGGCCCACACTGCATGCCCCAGTCTGACTGGGGTTCTTTACAAGTGGAAACAGATGCATTTATAATTCCCTGTGGACCCACAGCATGGCTGGGTGCCAGGAAGCCACCGGCGGTACATAAAAATATCCCATTGCATTGCCCAACACAGCTGAGGTAGTAATGTCGTGCTTAATGCAGGTGGGCTTCGGCCCACACTGCATGCCCCAGTCAGACTGGGGTTCTTTACAAGTGGACACATGTAGGTTAAACTCCGTGTGCACCTACAGCATGGGTGGCTTCCTGGAACCCACCGGCGATACACAAAAATATCCCATTGCATTGCCCAACACAGCGGATGTAACGTCAGCTGTAATGCAGGTGGGCTAAAAATTCATTTGATTACACTGTAGGCGAGGGCCCACAAAAATTGCTGTATCAACAGTACTAATGTACATCCAAAAAATTGGCCATGGCCAACCAAGAGGGCAGGTGAAACCCATTAATCGCTTTGGTTAATGTGGCTTAACCCCTTGAGTGGCGGGTTTCCTACCACCCTGTCGTGCCCACCAGGGCAGGTTTTTTAAAATGGTCTAATCATTGAATTTCAACTAGTTTTGCCGTTGCATCTCAAGAACCATAACTTTTTCATTTTTCCATTGACATGGCCATATGAGGGCTTGTTTTTTGCGGGACAAGTTGTGATTTTTTAAACAGGGGGGAGGAAAAAAAGAAATGGGGAAAAAAGAAAAAAAGGGGCCATGTCATTAAGGGGTTAAATAATGTATTAACTTCCTTCTCTGGGTCATTACGATGCATGGATACCACATGTGTGATTGTATTTTTGATTTTTTACAAAGTAAAGGGAGACAAGTGTTTTTTTTATTTTTTTACTTTTTTTTTTTTATTATTTTTTTTAATTTTTTTTTTTTTTGTCCCTTTAGGGGACTTCCACAGGGACCCATCAGGACCCCTGATCACATTCCGGGGGTCAGCCCTTTACATGCTGCAGTGACAACCCTTTACATGCTGCAGTCACATAGACTGCAGCATGTAAAGGGTTAACACAGCAGAGATCGGAGGTTTTCTCTGATCTCTGCTGTAAGAACTAGTACCTAGCTGTCCTCTGACAGCTAACAACCAGCTCTCCCTGCCACAGAGACCATCGGCTTGCTTCTGACAAGCCGATGGTCTCTATGGCAACCTGTAAACAAAGCAGGAGATTGCCGACATGTTGGCAATATCTTCTGCTGGTTTTTCAAAGCCCTTGCACTGCTCTCTGTGGATCTGTGCAGGCAGAGCACACTGTCACAGCTTGTGGCACTGTGCTCTGCAGCTCCCATAGTGATACATAGCCCGGAAATCTTCCGGGCTATGTTGCTATGAGCAGTGGAGCTCGTCCCCGGAAATTTTCCGGGCGTGCCACTCAAGGGGTTAAGTGGTAACTAGGCCTGGAGGCAGCCCAGTTTAATGAAAAATTGGTTCAAGTTAAAGTTTCAACGCTTTTAAGAGCATTGAAACATATAAAAATTGTTTAGAAAAATTATATGACTGAGCCTTGTGGCCCTAAGAAAAATTGCCCGTTCAGCGTGATTACGTGAGGTTTCAGGAGGAGGAGCAGGAGGAGGAGGAGGAATATTAGACACAGATTGATGAAGCAGAAATGTCCCCGTTTTGGATGGTGATAGAGAACGTAGCTTCCATCCGCGGGTGCAGCCTACGTATTGCTTACGTATCGCTGCTGTCCGCTGGTGGAGAAGAGAAGTCTGGGGAAATCCAGGCTTTGTTCAACTTGATGAGTGTAAGCCTGTCGGCACTGTCGGTTGACAGGTGGGTACACCGTGATGATTCCCCCAGCCACACTAAACACACTCTCTGACAAGACGCTAGCCGCAGGACAAGCAAGCACCTCCAGGGCATACAGCGCGAGTTCAGGCCACGTGTCCAGCTTCGACACCCAGTAGTTGTAGGGGGCAGAGGCGTCACGGAGGACGGTCGTGCGATCGGCTACGTACTCCCTCACCATCCTTTTACAGTGCTCCCGCCGACTCAGCCTTGACTGGGGAGCGGTGACACAGTCTTGCTGGGGAGCCATAAAGCTGGCAAAGGCCTTGGAGAATGTTCCCCTGCCTGCGCTGTACATGCTGCCTGATCTCTGCGCCTCCCCTGCTACCTGGCCCTCGGAACTGCGCCTTCTGCCACTAGCGTTGTCAGATGGGAAGTTTACCATCAGTTTGTCCACCAGCGCCCTGTGGTATAGCATCATTCTCGAACCCCTTTCCTCTTCGGGAATGAGAGTGCAAAGGCTCTCCTTATACCGTGGATCGAGCAGTGTGTACACCCAGTAATCCGTAGTGGCCAGACTGCGTGTAACGCGAGGGTCACGAGAAAGGCATCCTAACATGAAGTCAGCCATGTGTGCCAGGGTACCTGTACGCAACACATGGCTGTTTTCACTAGGAAGATCACTTTCAGGATCCTCCTCCTCCTCTTCCTCCTCCTCAGGCCATACACGCTGAAAGGATGACAGGCAAGCAGCATGGGTACCGTCAGCAGTGGGCCAAGCTGTCTCTTCCCCCTCCTCCTCATCCTCCTCATGCTCCTCCTCCTCCTCCTCAACACGCTGAGATATAGACAGGAGGGTGCTCTGACTATCCAGCGACATACTGTCTTCCCCCGGCTCTGTTTCCGAGCGCAAAGCGTCTGCCTTTATGCTTTGCAGGGAACTTCTCAAGATGCATAGCAGAGGAATGGTGACGCTAATGATTGCAGCATCGCCGCTCACCACCTGGGTAGACTCCTCAAATTTTCCAAGGACCTGGCAGATGGCTGCCAACCAGGGCCACTCTTCTGTAAATAATTGAGGAGGCTGACTCCCACTGCGCCGCGCAAGTTGGAGTTGGTATTCCACTATAGCTCTACGCTGCTCATAGAGTCTGGCCAACATGTGGAGCGTAGAGTTCCACTGTGTGGGCACGTCGCACAGCAGTCGGTGCACTGGCAGATTAAACCTATGTTGCAGTGTCCGCAGGGTGGCAGCGTGCGTGTGGGATTTGCGGAAATGTGCGCAGAGCCGGCGCGCCTTTACGAGCAGGTATGACAAGTGGGGGTAGCTTTTCAGAAAGCGCTGAACCACCAAATTAAAGACATGGGCCAGGCATGGCACGTGCGTGAGGCTGCCGAGCTGCAGAGCCGCCACCAGGTTACGGCCGTTGTCACACACGACCATGCCCGGTTGGAGGCTCAGCGGCGAAAGCCAGTGGTCGGTCTGCTCTGTCAGACCCTGCAGCAGTTCGTGGGCCGTGTGCCTCCTATCTCCTAAGCTGAGTAGTTTCAGCACGGCCTGCTGACGCTTGCCCACCGCTGTGCTGCCACGCCGCGTGACACCGACTGCTGGCGACGTGCTGCTGACACATCTTGATTGCGAGACAGAGGTTGCGTTGGAGGAGGAGGAGGAAGGTGCTTTAGTGGAGGAAGCATACACCGCCGCAGATACCACCACCGAGTTGTGGCCCGCAATTCTGGGGGTGGGTAGGACATGAGTGGTCCCAGGCTCTGACTCTGTCCCAGCCTCCACTAAATTCACCCAATGTGCCGTCAGGGAGATATAGTGGCCCTGCCCGCCTGTGCTTGTCCACGTGTCCGTTGTTAAGTGGACCTTGGCAGTAACCGCGTTGGTGAGGGCGCGTACAATGTTGCGGGAGACGTGGTCGTGCAGGGCTGGGACGGCACATCGGGAAAAGTAGTGGCGACTGAGAACCGAGTAGCGTGGGGCAGCCGCCGCCATCATGCTTTTGAAAGCCTCCGTTTCCACAAGCCTATACGGCAGCATCTCTAGGCTGATCAATTTTGCAATGTGCACGTTTAACGCTTGAGCGTGCGGGCGCGTGGCGTCGTACTTGCGCTTGCGCTCAAACTGTGGCACTAGCGACGTCTGGACGCTGCGCTGAGAGACATTGCTGGATGGGGCCGAGGACAGCGGAGGTGAGGGTGTGGGTGCAGGCCAGGAGACGGTAAAAGTATATATTAGGACCTGCCTTATGTAAGCACTTATATCACAAACCAGGATGTTACTCTACTGGTACTGTAAGCCAGGGGTGCACAACATACCGCCCGGAGGCCACATGTGGCCCACAGTGCCATTCTGTGCCGCCCAAGCCATCTGCACCCTGAAATATCTATGTGTGGCTGCTCACATGTAGTTTCCATGTCAGGGTGCAGAGTGGGGGCACATAGCAGGGCAACAAGAATGGGCAAGTACTAAGGGTGCGGTGTGTAGCCATGTCTGGGCCCCTTATGTATTTGAAAAAGTACTAAGGGTGCACTGTGTATCCATGGGTGGGTGCCCTATATATTAGGACAAGTATTAAGGGCGCACTGTGTAGCCATGTCTGGTCCCCTATATATTAGGACAAGTACTAAGGGTGTACTGTGTAGCCATGTCTGCGTCCCCTATATATTAGGACAAGTACTAAGGGTGCACTGTGTAGCCATGTCTGAGTCCCTATATATTAGGATAAGTACTAAGGGTGCACTGTGTAGCCATGTCTGGGTCCCCTATATATTAGGACAAGTACTAAGGGTGCACTGTGTAGCCATGTCTGGTCCCCTATATATTAGGACAAGTACTAAGGGTGTACTGTGTAGTCATGTCTGGGTCCCCTGTGTATTAGGACAAGCATTAGGGTGCACTGTGTAGTCATGTCTGGGTCCCCTATATATTAGGACAAGTACTAAGGGTGCACTGTGTAGCCATGTCTGGGTCCCCTATATATTAGGACAAGTACTAAGGGTGCACTGTGTAGCCATGTCTGCACCCCTTATGTATTAGAACAAGTACTAAGGCTGCACTGTGTAGCCACGTCTGGGTCCCTATGTATTAGGACAAGTACTAAGGGTGCACTGTGTAGCCATGTCTGGGTCTCCTATATATTAGGACAAATACTAAGGGTGCACTGTGTAGCTATGTCTGGGTCCCCTATATATTAGGACAAGTACTAAGGGTGCACTGTGTAGCCATGTCTTTGTTCCCCTGCATATTAGAACAAGTACTAAGGCTGTATTGTGTAGCCATGTCTGCGCCCCTTATGTATTAGAACAAGTACTAAGGGTGCACTGTGTAGCCATGTCTGGGTCCTCTATATATTAGGACAAGTACTAAGGGTGCACTGTGTAGCCATGTCTGAGTCCTCTATATATTAGGACAAGTACTTAGGGTGCACTGTGTAGCCATATCAGGTCTCCTATATATTAGGACAAGTACTAAGAATGCACTATGTAGCCATGTCTGGGTCCCCTGCATATTAGGACAAGTACTAAGGGTACACTGTGTGGCCATGTCTTGGTCCCCTGCATATTAAGACAAGTACTAAGGCTGTATTGTGTAGCCATGTCTGCGCCCCTTATGTATTAGAACAAGTACTAAGGGTGCACTATGTAGCCACGTCTGGGTCCCTATGTAATAGGACAAGTACTTAGGGTGCACTGTGTAGCCATGTCTGAGTCCCCTACATATATTACGACAAGTCCTAAGGGTGCACTGTGTAGCCATGTCTGGTCCCTTATATATTAGGACAAGTACTAAGGGTGCACTGTGTAGCTATATTGGGTCTCCTATATATTAGGACAAGTACTAAGGGTGCACTGTGTAGCCATGTCTTGGTCCCCTGCATATTAGGACAAGTACTAAGGGTGCACTGTTTAGCCATATCTGGTCTCCTATATATTAGGACAAGTACTAAGGGTGCACTGTGTAGCCATGTCTGAGTCCCCTACATATATTACGACAAGTCCTAAGGGTGCACTGTGTAGCCATGTCTGGTCCCTTATATATTAGGACAAGTACTAAGGGTGCACTGTGTAGCAATATTGGGTCTCCTATATATTAGGACAAGTACTAAGGGTGCACTGTGTAGCCATGTCTTGGTCCCCTGCATATTAGGACAAGTACTAAGGGTGCACTGTTTAGCCATATCTGGTCTCCTATATATTAGGACAAGTACTAAGGGTGCACTGTGTACCCATATCTGGTCTCCTATATATTAGGACAAGAACTAAGGGTGCACTGTGTAGTCATGTCTGGTCTCCTATATATTAGGACAAGCACTAAGGGTGCACTGTGTAGCCATATCTGGTCCCCTATATATTAGGACAAGTACTAAGGGTGCACTGTGTAGCCATATCTGGTCCCCTATATATTAGGACAAGTACTAAGGGTGCACTGTGTAGCCATATCTGGTCTCCTATATATTAGGACAAGTACTAAGGGTGCATTATGTAGCCATGTCTGGTCTCCTATATATTAGGACAAGTACTAAGGGTGCACTGTGTACCCCTATCTGGTCTCCTATATATTAGGACAAGTATTAAGGGTGCACTGTGTAGCCATATCTGGGTCCCCTGCATATTAGGACAAGTACTAAGGGTGCACTGTGTAGCCATATCTTTGTTCCCCTGCATATTAGGACAAGTACTAAGGGTGCACTGTGTAGTCATGTCTTGGTCCCCTGCATATTAAGAGAATTACTAAGGGTGCACTGTGTAGTCATGTCTGGCCCCCTATATATTAGGACAAGTACTAAGTGTGCACTGTGTAGTCATGTCTGGGTCCCCTATATATTGGGACAAGTACTAAGGGTGCACTGTGTAGTCATGTCTCGGTCCCCTATATATTAGGACAAGTACTAAGGGTGCACTGTGTAGTCATGTCTGGGTCCCTATATATTAGGACAAGTACTAAGGGTGCACTGTGTAGCCATGTCTGGGTCCCCTATATATTAGGACAAGTACTAAGGGTGCACTCTGTAGTCATGTCTGGGTCCCTATATATTAGGACAAGTACTAAGGGTGCACTGTGTAGTCATGTCTGGTCTCCTATATATTAGGACAAGTACTAAGGGTGCACTGTGTACCCATATCTGGTCTCCTATATATTAGGACAAGTACTAAGGGTGCACTGTGTACCCATATCTGGTCTCCTATATATTAGGACAAGTACTAAGGGTGCACTGTGTAGCCATATCTGGTCTCCTATATATTAGGGCAAGTACTAAGGGTGCACTGTGTAGTCACGTCTGGGTCCCCTGCATATTAGGACAAGTACTAAAGGAGCACTGTGTAGTCATGTCTGGGTCTACTGTATAGTAGGACAAGTACTAAGGGTGCACGGTGTAGCCATGTCTGGGTCCACTATATATTAGGACAAGTACTAAGGGTGCACTGTGTAGCCATGTCTGGTCCACTATATATTAGGGCAAGTACTAAGGGTGCACTGTGTAGCCATATTGGGTCTCCTATATATTAGGACAAGTGCTAAGGGTGCACTGTGTAGCCATGTCTGGGTCCCCTGCATATTAGGACAAGCATTAGGGTGCACTGTGTAGTCATGTCTGGGTCCCCTATATATTAGGACAAGTACTAAGGGTGCACTGTGTAGCCATGTCTGAGTCCCTATATATTAGAACAAGTACTAACTGTGCCCTGTGGAGCCATGTCTGGTCTCCTATATATTAGGACAAGTACTAAGGGTGCACTGTGTAGTCATGTCTGGGTCCCTATATATTAGGACAAGTACTAAGGGTGCACTGTGTAGCCATGTCTTGGTCCCCTGCATATTAGGACAAGTACTAAGGGTGCACTGTGTAGCCATGTCTGGTCTCCTATATATTAGGACAAGTACTAAGGGTGCACTGTGTAGTCATGTCTGGGTCCCCTGTATATTAGGACAAGTACTAAGTGTGCACTGTGTAGCCGTGTTTGGGCCCCCTGTATATTAGGACAAGTACTAAGGGGGCACTGTGCAGCCATGTCTGGTCCCCTATATATTAGGACAAGTACTAAGGGTGTACTGTGTAGTCATGTCTGGGTCCCCTGTGTATTAGGACAAGCATTAGGGTGCACTGTGTAGTCATGTCTGGGTCCCCTATATATTAGGACAAGTACTAAGGGTGCACTGTTTAGCCGTATCTGGTCTCCTATATATTAGGACAGGTACTAAGGGTGCCCTGTGTAGCCATGTCTGGGTCCCTACATATTAGGACAAGTACTAAGGGTGCACTGTGTAGTCATGTCTGGGCCCCTTTTGTCTTAGGACAAGTACTAAGGGTGCACTATGTAGCCATGTCTGAGTCCCTATATATTAGAACAAGTACTAACTGTTCCCTGTGGAGCCATGTCTGGTCTCCTATATATTAGGACAAGTACTAAGGGTGCACTGTGTAGCCATGTCTTGGTCCCCTGCATATTAGGACAAGTACTAAGGGTGCACTGTGTAGCCATATCTGGTCCCCTTTATATTAGGACAAGTACTAAGGGTGCACTGTGTAGCCATATCTGGTCCCCTATATATTAGGACAAGTACTAAGGGTGCACTGTGTAGCCATATCTGGTCCCCTATATATTAGGACAAGTACTAAGGGTGCACTGTGTAGCCATATCTGGTCTCCTATATATTAGGAAAAGTACTAAGGGTGCACTGTGTAGTCATGTCTGGTCCCCTGCATAATAGCACAAGTACTAAGGGTGCACTGTGTACCCATATCTGGTCTCCTATATATTAGGACAAGTATTAAGGGTGCACTGTGTAGCCATATCTGGGTCCCCTGCATATTAGGACAAGTACTAAGGGTGCACTGTGTAGCCATATCTTTGTTCCCCTGCATATTAGGACAAGTACTAAGGGTGCACTGTGTAGTCATGTCTTGGTCCCCTGCATATTAAGACAATTACTAAGGGTGCACTGTGTAGCCATATCTTTGTTCCCATGCATATTAGGACAAGTACTAAGGGTGCACTGTGTAGTCATGTCTTGGTCCCCTGCATATTAAGACAATTACTAAGGGTGCACTGTGTAGTCATGTCTGGCCCCCTATATATTAGGACAAGTACTAAGTGTGCACTGTGTAGTCATGTCTGGGTCCCCTATATATTAGGACAAGTACTAAGGGTGCACTGTGTAGTCATGTCTGGATCCCTATATATTAGCACAAGTACTAAGGGTGCACTGTGTAGCCATGTCTGGGTCCCCTATATATTAGGACAAGTACTAAGGGTGCACTCTGTAGTCATGTCTGGGTCCCTATATATTAGGACAAGTACTAAGGGTGCACTGTGTAGTCATGTCTGGTCCCCTGCAAATTAGGACAAGTACTAAGGGTGCACTGTGTACCCATATCTGGTCTCCTATATATTAGGACAAGTATTAAGGGTGCACTGTGTAGCCATATCTGGGTCCCCTGCATATTAGGACAAGTACTAAGGGTGCACTGTGTAGTCATATCTTTGTTCCCCTGCATATTAGGACAAGTACTAAGGGTGCACTGTGTAGTCATGTCTTGGTCCCCTGCATATTAAGACAATTACTAAGGGTGCACTGTGTAGCCATGTCTGGTCTCCTATATATTAGGACAAGTACTAAGCGTGCACTGTGTAGCCATGTCTGGGTCCCCTGCATATTAGGACAAGTACTAAGGGTGCACTGTGTAGCCATGTCTGGTCTCCTATATATTAGGACAAGTACTAAGGGTGCACGGTGTAGCCATGTCTTGGTCCCCTGCATATTAGGACAAGCATTAGGGTGCACTGTGTAGTCATGTCTGGGTCCCCTATATATTAGGACAAGTACTAAGGGTGCACTGTGTAGCCATGTCTGAGTCCCTATATATTAGAACAAGTACTAACTGTGCCCTGTGGAGCCATGTCTGGTCTCCTATATATTAGGACAAGTACTAAGGGTGCACTGTGTAGTCATGTCTGGGTCCCTATATATTAGGACAAGTATTAAGGGTGCACTGTGTAGCCATGTCTTGGTCCCCTGCATATTAGGACAAGTACTAAGGGTGCACTGTGTAGCCATATCTGGTCCCCTATATATTAGGACAAGTACTAAGGGTGCACTGTGTAGCCATATCTGGTCCCCTATATATTAGGACAAGTACTAAGGGTGCACTGTGTAGCCATATCTGGTCTCCTATATATTAGGACAAGTACTAAGGGTGCACTGTGTAACCATGTCTGGTCTCCTATATATTAGGACAAGTACTAAGGTTGCACGGCGTAGCCATGTCTGGGTCTCCTATATATTAGAACAAGTACTAAGGGTGCACTGTGTAGCCATATCTGGTCTCCTATATATTAGGACAAGTACTAAGGGTGCACTGTGTAGTCATGTCTGGTCCCCTGCATATTAGGACAAGTACTAAAGGTGCACTGTGTACCCATATCTGGTCTCCTATATATTAGGACAAGTATTAAGGGTTCACTGTGTATCCATATCTGGGTCCCCTGCATATTAGGACAAGTACTAAGGGTGCACTGTGTTGCCATATCTTTGTTCCCCTGCATATTAGGACAAGTACTAAGGGTGCACTGTGTAGTCATGTCTGGGTCTCCTGTATATTAGGACAAGTACTAAGGGTGCACTGTGTAGCCATGTCTGGTCCCCTATATATTAGGACAAGTTCTAAGGGTGCACTGTGTAGCCATATTGGGTTTCCTATATATTAGGACAAGTGCTAAGGGTGCACTGTGTAGCCATGTCTGGGTCCCCTGCATATTAGGACAAGTACTAAGGGTGCACTGCGTAGCCATGTCTGGTCTCCTATATATTAGGACAAGTACTAAGCGTGCACTGTGAAGCCATGTCTGGGTCCCCTGCATATTAGGACAAGTACTAAGGGGGCACTGTGTAGCCATGTCTGGGCCCCCTGTATATTAGGACAAGTACTAAGGGGGCACTGTGTAGCCATGTCTGGTCCCCTATATATTAGGACAAGTACTAACAGTGTACTGTGTAGTCATGTCTGGGTCCCCTGTGTATTAGGACAAGTACTAAGGGTGCACTGTGTAGCCATGTCTGGGTCCCCTATATATTAGGACAAGTACTAAGGGTGCACTGTGTAGCCATGTCTGCGCCCCTTATGTATTAGAACAAGTACTAAGGGTGCCCTGTGTAGCCATGTCTGGTCTCCTATATATTAGGACAAGTACTAAGGGTGCACTGTGTAGTCATGTCTGGGTCACCTGTATATTAGGACAAGTACTAAGTTGGCACTGTGTAGCCATGTCTGGGCCCCCTGTATATTAGGACAAGTACTAAGGGGGCACTGTGCAGCCATGTCTGGTCCCCTATATATTAGGACAAGTACTAAGGGTGTACTGTGTAGTCATGTCTGGGTCCCCTGTGTATTAGGACAAGCATTAGGGTGCACTGTGTAGTCATGTCTGGGTCCCCTATATATTAGGACAAGTACTAAGGGTGCACTGTTTAGCCGTATCTGGTCTCCTATATATTAGGACAGGTACTAAGGGTGCCCTGTGTAGCCATGTCTGGGTCCCCTATATATTAGGACAAGTACTAAGGGTGCACTGTGTAGCCATGTCTGGGCCCCTTTTGTCTTAGGACAAGTACTAAGGGTGCACTGTGTAGCCATGTCTGAGTCCCTATATATTAGAACAAGTACTAAGGGTGCACTGTGCACTCAAGTCTGGGTCCCTATATATTAGGACAAGTACTAAGGGTGCACTGTGTAGCCATGTCTTGGTCCCCTGCATATTAGGACAAGTACTAAGGGTGCACTGTGTAGCCATATCTGGTCCCCTATATATTAGGACAAGTACTAAGGGTGCACTGTGTAGCCATATCTGGTCTCCTATATATTAGGACAAGTACTAAGGCTGCACAGCGTAGCCATGTCTGGTCTCCTATATATTAGGACAAGTACTAAGGGTGCACAGCGTAGCCATGTCTGGGTCTCCTATATATTAGGACAAGTACTAAGGGAGCACTGTGTAGCCATATCTGGTCCCCTATATATTAGGACAAGTACTAAGGGTGCACTGTGTAGCCATATCTGGTCTCCTATATATTAGGACAAGTACTAAGGGTGCACTGTGTAGTCATGTCTGGTCCCCTGCATATTAGGACAAGTACTAAGGGTGCACTGTGTACCCATATCTGGTCTCCTATATATTAGGACAAGTATAAAGGGTGCACTGTGTAGCCATATCTGGGTCCCCTGCATATTAGGACAAGTACTAAGGGTGCACTGTGTAGCCATATCTTTGTTCCCCTGCATATTAGGACAAGTACTAAGGGTGCACTGTGTAGTCATGTCTTGGTCCCCTGCATATTAAGACAATTACTAAGGGTGCACTGTGTAGTCATGTCTGGCCCCCTATATATTAGGACAAGTACTAAGTGTGCACTGTCTAGTCATGTCTGGGTCCCTATATATTAGGACAAGTACTAAGGGTGCAATGTTTAGCCATATCCTGTCCCCTATATATTAGGAGAAGTACAAAGGGTGCACTGTGAAGCCATATCTGGTCCCCTATATATTAGGACAAGTACTAAGGGTGCACTGTGTAGCCATATCTGGTCTCCTATATATTAGGACAAGCACTAAGGGTGCACGGCGTAGCCGTGTCTGGGTCTCCTATTTATTTGGACAAGTACTAAGGGTGCACTGTGTAGCCATATCTGGTCCCCTATATATTAGGACAAATACTAAGGGTGCACTGTGTAGCCATATCTGGTCTCCTATATATTAGGAAAAGTACTAAGGGTGCACTGTGTAGCCATATCTGGTCTCCTATATATTAGGGCAAGTACTAAGGGTGCACTGTGTAGTCACGTCTGGGTGCCCTGCATATTAGGACAAGTACTAAAGGTGCACTTTGTAGTCATGTCTGGGTCTCCTGTATATTAGGACAAGTACTAAGGGTGCACTGTGTAGCCATGTCTGGTCCCCTATATATTAGGACAAGTTCTAAGGGTGCACTGTGTAGCCATATTGGGTTTCCTATATATTAGGACAAGTGCTAAGGGTGCACTGTGTAGCCATGTCTGGGTCCCCTGCATATTAGGACAAGTACTAAGGGTGCACTGCGTAGCCATGTCTGGTCTCCTATATATTAGGACAAGTACTAAGCGTGCACTGTGAAGCCATGTCTGGGTCCCCTGCATATTAGGACAAGTACTAAGGGGGCACTGTGTAGCCATGTCTGGGCCCCCTGTATATTAGGACAAGTACTAAGGGGGCACTGTGTAGCCATGTCTGGTCCCCTATATATTAGGACAAGTACTAACAGTGTACTGTGTAGTCATGTCTGGGACTCCTGTGTATTAGGACAAGTACTAAGGGTGCACTGTGTAGCCATGTCTGGGTCAGCTATATATTAGGACAAGTACTAAGGGTGCACTGTGTAGCCATGTCTGCGCCCCTTATGTATTAGAACAAGTACTAAGGGTGCCCTGTGTAGCCATGTCTGGTCTCCTATATATTAGGACAAGTACTAAGGGTGCACTGTGTAGTCATGTCTGGGTCACCTGTATATTAGGACAAGTACTAAGTTGGCACTGTGTAGCCATGTCTGGGCCCCCTGTATATTAGGACAAGTACTAAGGGGGCACTGTGTAGCCATGTCTGGCCCCCTATATATTAGGACAAGTACTAAGGGTGTACTGTGTAGTCATGTCTGGGTCCCCTGTGTATTAGGACAAGCATTAGGGTGCACTGTGTAGTCATGTCTGGGTCCCCTATATATTAGGACAAGTACTAAGGGTGCACTGTTTAGCCGTATCTGGTCTCCTATATATTAGGACAGGTACTAAGGGTGCCCTGTGTAGCCATGTCTGGGTCCCCTATATATTAGGACAAGTACTAAGGGTGCACTGTGTAGCCATGTCTGGGCCCCTTTTGTCTTAGGACAAGTACTAAGCGTGCACTGTGTAGCCATGTCTGAGTCCCTATATATTAGAACAAGTACTAAGGGTGCACTGTGCAGTCATGTCTGGGTCCCTATATATTAGGACAAGTACTAAGGGTGCACTGTGTAGCCATGTCTTGGTCCCCTGCATATTAGGACAAGTACTAAGGGTGCACTGTGTAGCCATATCTGGTCCCCTATATATTAGGACAAGTACTAAGGGTGCACAGCGTAGCCATGTCTGGGTCTCCTATATATTAGGACAAGTACTAAGGGTGCACTGTGTAGCCATATCTGGTCCCCTATATATTAGGACAAGTACTAAGGGTGCACTGTGTAGCCATATCTGGTCTCCTATATATTAGGGCAAGTACTAAGGGTGCACTGTGTAGTCACGTCTGGGTCCCCTGCATATTAGGACAAGTACTAAAGGTGCACTGTGTAGTCATGTCTGGGTCCCTATATATTAGGACAAGTACTAAGGGTGCACTGTGTAGCCATGTCTGGGTCCCCTATATATTAGGACAAGTACTAAAGGTGCACTCTGTAGTCATGTCTAGGTCCCTATATATTAGGACAAGTACTAAGGTTGCACTGTGTAGTCATGTCTGGTCTCCTATATATTAGGACAAGTACTAAGGGTGCACTGTGTACCCATATCTGGTCTCCTATATATTAGGACAAGTACTAAGGGTGCACTGTGTACCCATATCTGGTTTCCTATATATTAGGAAAAGTACTAAGGGTGCACTGTGTAGTCACGTCTGGGTCCCCTGCATATTAGGAGAAGTACTAATGGTGCACTGTGTAGTCATGTCTGGGTCCCTATATATTAGGACAAGTACTATGGGTGCACTGTGTAGTCATGTCTGGGTCTCCTGTATATTAGGACAAGTACTAAGGGTGCACTGTGTAGCCATATTGGGTCTCCTATATATTAGGACAAGTGCTAAGGGTGCACTGTGTAGCCATGTCTGGGTCCCCTGCATATTAGGACAAGTACTAAGGGTGCACTGTGTAGCCATGTCTGGTCTCCTATATATTAGGACAAGTACTAAGCGTGCACTGTGTAGCCATGTCTTGGTCCCCTGCATATTAGGACAAGCATTAGGGTGCACTGTGTAGTCATGTCTGGGTCCCCTATATATTAGGACAAGTACTAAGGGTGCACTGTGTAGCCAGGTCTGGTCTCCTATATATTAGGACAAGTACTAAGCGTGCACTGTGTAGTCACGTCTTGGTCCCCTGCATATTAGGACAAGTACTAAAGGTGCACTGTGTAGTCATGTCTGGGTCTCCAGTATATTAGGACACGTACTAAGGGTGCACTGTGTAGCCATGTCTGGTCCCCTATATATTAGGACAAGTACTAAGGGTGCACTGTGTAGCCATATTGGGTCTCCTATATATTAGGACAAGTGCTAAGGGTGCACTGTGTAGCCATGTCTGGGTCCCCTGCATATTAGGACAAGTACTAAGGGTGCACTGCGTAGCCATGTCTGGTCTCCTATATATTAGGACAAGTACTAAGCGTGCACTGTGTAGCCATGTCTGGGTCCCCTGCATATTAGGACAAGTACTAAGGGGGCACTGTGTAGACATGTCTGGTCTCCTATATATTAGGACAAGTACTAAGGGTGCACGGTGTAGCCATGTCTTGGTCCCCTGCCTATTAGGACAAGCATTAGGGTGCACTGTGTAGTCATGTCTGGGTCCCCTATATATTAGGACAAGTACTAAGGGGGCACTGTGTAGCCATGTCTGGGCCCCCTGTATATTAGGACAAGTACTAAGGGGGCACTGTGTAGCCATGTCTGGTCCCCTATATATTGGGACAAGTACTAAGGGTGTACTGTGTAGTCATGTCTGGGTGCCCTGTGTATTAGGACAAGTACTAAGGGTGCACTGTGTAGTCATGTCTTGGTCCCCTGCATATTAGGACAAGTACTAAGGGTGCACTGTGTAGCCATGTCTTGGTCCCCTGCATATTAGGACAAGTACTAAGGGTGCACTGTGTAGTCATGTCTGGGTCTCCTGTATATTAGGACAAGTACTAAGGGTGCACTGTGTAGCCATATTGGGTCTCCTATATATTAGGACAAGTGCTAAGGGTGCACTGTGTAGCCATGTCTGGGTCCCCTGCATATTAGGACAAGTACTAAGGGTGCACTGTGTAGCCATGTCTGGTCTCCTATATATTAGGACAAGTACTAAGCGTGCACTGTGTAGCCATGTCTTGGTCCCCTGCATATTAGGACAAGCATTAGGGTGCACTGTGTAGTCATGTCTGGGTCCCCTATATATTAGGACAAGTACTAAGGGTGCACTGTGTAGCCAGGTCTGGTCTCCTATATATTAGGACAAGTACTAAGCGTGCACTGTGTAGTCACGTCTTGGTCCCCTGCATATTAGGACAAGTACTAAAGGTGCACTGTGTAGTCATGTCTGGGTCTCCAGTATATTAGGACACGTACTAAGGGTGCACTGTGTAGCCATGTCTTGGTCCCCTGCATATTAGGACAAGTACTAAGGGTGCACTGTGTAGCCATGTCTGGTCTCCTATATATTAGGACAAGTACTAAGGGTGCACTGTGTAGTCATGTCTGCGTCCCCTGTATATTAGGACAAGTACTAAGTGTGCACTGTGTAGCCGTGTCTGGGCCCCCTGTATATTAGGACAAGTACTAAGGGGGCACTGTGCAGCCATGTCTGGTCCCCTATATATTAGGACAAGTACTAAGGGTGTACTGTGTAGTCATGTCTGGGTCCCCTGTGTATTAGGACAAGCATTAGGGTGCACTGTGTAGTCATGTCTGGGTCCCCTATATATTAGGACAAGTACTAAGGGTGCACTGTTTAGCCGTATCTGGTCTCCTATATATTAGGACAGGTACTAAGGGTGCCCTGTGTAGCCATGTCTGTGTCCCTACATATTAGGACAAGTACTAAGGGTGCACTGTGTAGTCATGTCTGGGCCCCTTTTGTCTTAGGACAAGTACTAAGGGTGCACTGTGTAGCCATGTCTGAGTCCCTATATATTAGAACAAGTACTAACTGTTCCCTGTGGAGCCATGTCTGGTCTCCTATATATTAGGACAAGTACTAAGGGTGCACTGTGTAGTCATGTCTGGGTCCCTATATATTAGGACAAGTACTAAGGGTGCACTGTGTAGCCATATCTGGTCCCCTATATATTAGGACAAGTACTAAGGGTGCACTGTGTAGCCATATCTGGTCCCCTATATATTAGGACAAGTACTAAGGGTGCACTGTGTAGCCATATCTGGTCTCCTATATATTAGGACAAGTACTAAGGGTGCACTGTGTAGCCATATCTGGTCCCCTATATATTAGGACAAGTACTAAGGGTGCACTGTGTAGCCATATCTGGTCTCCTATATATTAGGACAAGTACTAAGGGTGCACTGTGTAGTCATGTCTGGTCCCCTGCATATTAGGACAAGTACTAAGGGTGCACTCTGTACCCATATTTGGTTTCCTATATATTAGGACAAGTATTAGGGGTGCACTGTGTAGCCATATCTGGGTCCCCTGCATATTAGGACAAGTACTAAGGGTGCACTGTGTAGCCATATCTTTGTTCCCCTGCATATTAGGACAAGTACTAAGGGTGCACTGTGTAGTCATGTCTTGGTCCCCTGCATATTAAGACAATTACAAAGGGTGCACTGTGTAGTCATGTCTGGCCCCCTATATATTAGGACAAGTACTAAGTGTGCACTGTGTAGTCATGTCTGGGTCCCCTATATATTAGGACAAGTACTAAGGGGGCACTGTGTAGTCATGTCTGGGTCCCTATATATTGGGACAAGTACTAAGGGTGCACTGTGTAGCCATGTCTGGGTCCCCTATATATTAGGACAAGTACTAAGGGTGCACTCTGTAGTCATGTCTGGGTCCCTATATATTAGGACAAGTACTAAGGGTGCACTGTGTAGTCATGTCTGGTCTCCTATATATTAGGACAAGTACTAAGGGTGCACTGTGTAGCCATATCTGGTCCCCTATATATTAGGACAAGTACTAAGGGTGCACTGTGTAGCCATATCTGGTCTCCTATATATTAGGACAAGTACTAAGGGTGCACGGCGTAGCCGTGTCTGGGTCTCCTATATATTAGGACAAGTACTAAGGGTGCACTGTGTAGCCATATCTGGTCCCCTATATATTAGGACAAGTACTAAGGGTGCACTGTGTAGCCATATCTGGTCTCCTATATATTAGGACAAGTACTAAGGGTGCACTGTGTAGTCATGTCTGGTCCCCTGCATATTAGGACAAGTACTAAGGGTGCACTGTGTACCCATATTTGGTCTCCTATATATTAGGACAAGTATTAAGGGTGCACTGTGTAGCCATATCTGGGTCCCCTGCATATTAGGACAAGTACTAAGGGTGCACTGTGTAGCCATATCTTTGTTCCCCTGCGTATTAGGACAAGTACTAAGGGTGCACTGTGTAGTCATGTCTTGGTCCCCTGCATATTAAGACAATTACTAAGGGTGCACTGTGTAGTCATGTCTGGCCCCTATATATTAGGACAAGTACTAAGTGTGCACTGTGTAGTCCTGTCTGGGTCCCCTATATATTAGGACAAGTACTAAGGGTGCACTGTGTAGTCATGTCTGGATCCCTATATATTAGGACAAGTACTAAGGGTGCACTGTGTAGCCATGTCTGGGTCCCCTATATATTAGGACAAGTACTAAGGGTGCACTCTGTAGTCATGTCTGGGTCCCTATATATTAGGACAAGTACTAAGGGTGCACTGTGTAGTCATGTCTGGTCCCCTGCATATTAGGACAAGTACTAAGGGTGCACTGTGTACCCGTATCTGGTCTCCTATATATTAGGACAGGTACTAAGGGTGCCCTGTGTAGCCATGTCTGGGTCCCCTATATATTAGGACAAGTACTAAGGGTGCACTGTGTAGCCATGTCTGGGCCCCTTTTGTCTTAGGACAAGTACTAAGCGTGCACTGTGTAGCCATGTCTGAGTCCCTATATATTAGAACAAGTACTAAGGGTGCACTGTGCAGTCATGTCTGGGTCCCTATATATTAGGACAAGTACTAAGGGTGCACTGTGTAGCCATGTCTTGGTCCCCTGCATATTAGGACAAGTACTAAGGGTGCACTGTGTAGCCATATCTGGTCCCCTATATATTAGGACAAGTACTAAGGGTGCACAGCGTAGCCATGTCTGGGTCTCCTATATATTAGGACAAGTACTAAGGGTGCACTGTGTAGCCATATCTGGTCCCCTATATATTAGGACAAGTACTAAGGGTGCACTGTGTAGCCATATCTGGTCTCCTATATATTAGGGCAAGTACTAAGGGTGCACTGTGTAGTCACGTCTGGGTCCCCTGCATATTAGGACAAGTACTAAAGGTGCACTGTGTAGTCATGTCTGGGTCCCTATATATTAGGACAAGTACTAAGGGTGCACTGTGTAGCCATGTCTAGGTCCCCTATATATTAGGACAAGTACTAAAGGTGCACTCTGTAGTCATGTCTAGGTCCCTATATATTAGGACAAGTACTAAGGTTGCACTGTGTAGTCATGTCTGGTCTCCTATATATTAGGACAAGTACTAAGGGTGCACTGTGTACCCATATCTGGTCTCCTATATATTAGGACAAGTACTAAGGGTGCACTGTGTACCCATATCTGGTTTCCTATATATTAGGAAAAGTACTAAGGGTGCACTGTGTAGTCACGTCTGGGTCCCCTGCATATTAGGAGAAGTACTAATGGTGCACTGTGTAGTCATGTCTGGGTCCCTATATATTAGGACAAGTACTATGGGTGCACTGTGTAGTCATGTCTGGGTCTCCTGTATATTAGGACAAGTACTAAGGGTGCACTGTGTAGCCATATTGGGTCTCCTATATATTAGGACAAGTGCTAAGGGTGCACTGTGTAGCCATGTCTGGGTCCCCTGCATATTAGGACAAGTACTAAGGGTGCACTGTGTAGCCATGTCTGGTCTCCTATATATTAGGACAAGTACTAAGCGTGCACTGTGTAGCCATGTCTTGGTCCCCTGCATATTAGGACAAGCATTAGGGTGCACTGTGTAGTCATGTCTGGGTCCCCTATATATTAGGACAAGTACTAAGGGTGCACTGTGTAGCCAGGTCTGGTCTCCTATATATTAGGACAAGTACTAAGCGTGCACTGTGTAGTCACGTCTTGGTCCCCTGCATATTAGGACAAGTACTAAAGGTGCACTGTGTAGTCATGTCTGGGTCTCCAGTATATTAGGACACGTACTAAGGGTGCACTGTGTAGCCATGTCTGGTCCCCTATATATTAGGACAAGTACTAAGGGTGCACTGTGTAGCCATATTGGGTCTCCTATATATTAGGACAAGTGCTAAGGGTGCACTGTGTAGCCATGTCTGGGTCCCCTGCATATTAGGACAAGTACTAAGGGTGCACTGCGTAGCCATGTCTGGTCTCCTATATATTAGGACAAGTACTAAGCGTGCACTGTGTAGCCATGTCTGGGTCCCCTGCATATTAGGACAAGTACTAAGGGGGCACTGTGTAGACATGTCTGGTCTCCTATATATTAGGACAAGTACTAAGGGTGCACGGTGTAGCCATGTCTTGGTCCCCTGCATATTAGGACAAGCATTAGGGTGCACTGTGTAGTCATGTCTGGGTCCCCTATATATTAGGACAAGTACTAAGGGGGCACTGTGTAGCCATGTCTGGGCCCCCTGTATATTAGGACAAGTACTAAGGGGGCACTGTGTAGCCATGTCTGGTCCCCTATATATTGGGACAAGTACTAAGGGTGTACTGTGTAGTCATGTCTGGGTGCCCTGTGTATTAGGACAAGTACTAAGGGTGCACTGTGTAGTCATGTCTTGGTCCCCTGCATATTAGGACAAGTACTAAGGGTGCACTGTGTAGCCATGTCTTGGTCCCCTGCATATTAGGACAAGTACTAAGGGTGCACTGTGTAGTCATGTCTGGGTCTCCTGTATATTAGGACAAGTACTAAGGGTGCACTGTGTAGCCATATTGGGTCTCCTATATATTAGGACAAGTGCTAAGGGTGCACTGTGTAGCCATGTCTGGGTCCCCTGCATATTAGGACAAGTACTAAGGGTGCACTGTGTAGCCATGTCTGGTCTCCTATATATTAGGACAAGTACTAAGCGTGCACTGTGTAGCCATGTCTTGGTCCCCTGCATATTAGGACAAGCATTAGGGTGCACTGTGTAGTCATGTCTGGGTCCCCTATATATTAGGACAAGTACTAAGGGTGCACTGTGTAGCCAGGTCTGGTCTCCTATATATTAGGACAAGTACTAAGCGTGCACTGTGTAGTCACGTCTTGGTCCCCTGCATATTAGGACAAGTACTAAAGGTGCACTGTGTAGTCATGTCTGGGTCTCCAGTATATTAGGACACGTACTAAGGGTGCACTGTGTAGCCATGTCTTGGTCCCCTGCATATTAGGACAAGTACTAAGGGTGCACTGTGTAGCCATGTCTGGTCTCCTATATATTAGGACAAGTACTAAGGGTGCACTGTGTAGTCATGTCTGCGTCCCCTGTATATTAGGACAAGTACTAAGTGTGCACTGTGTAGCCGTGTCTGGGCCCCCTGTATATTAGGACAAGTACTAAGGGGGCACTGTGCAGCCATGTCTGGTCCCCTATATATTAGGACAAGTACTAAGGGTGTACTGTGTAGTCATGTCTGGGTCCCCTGTGTATTAGGACAAGCATTAGGGTGCACTGTGTAGTCATGTCTGGGTCCCCTATATATTAGGACAAGTACTAAGGGTGCACTGTTTAGCCGTATCTGGTCTCCTATATATTAGGACAGGTACTAAGGGTGCCCTGTGTAGCCATGTCTGTGTCCCTACATATTAGGACAAGTACTAAGGGTGCACTGTGTAGTCATGTCTGGGCCCCTTTTGTCTTAGGACAAGTACTAAGGGTGCACTGTGTAGCCATGTCTGAGTCCCTATATATTAGAACAAGTACTAACTGTTCCCTGTGGAGCCATGTCTGGTCTCCTATATATTAGGACAAGTACTAAGGGTGCACTGTGTAGTCATGTCTGGGTCCCTATATATTAGGACAAGTACTAAGGGTGCACTGTGTAGCCATATCTGGTCCCCTATATATTAGGACAAGTACTAAGGGTGCACTGTGTAGCCATATCTGGTCCCCTATATATTAGGACAAGTACTAAGGGTGCACTGTGTAGCCATATCTGGTCTCCTATATATTAGGACAAGTACTAAGGGTGCACTGTGTAGCCATATCTGGTCCCCTATATATTAGGACAAGTACTAAGGGTGCACTGTGTAGCCATATCTGGTCTCCTATATATTAGGACAAGTACTAAGGGTGCACTGTGTAGTCATGTCTGGTCCCCTGCATATTAGGACAAGTACTAAGGGTGCACTCTGTACCCATATTTGGTTTCCTATATATTAGGACAAGTATTAGGGGTGCACTGTGTAGCCATATCTGGGTCCCCTGCATATTAGGACAAGTACTAAGGGTGCACTGTGTAGCCATATCTTTGTTCCCCTGCATATTAGGACAAGTACTAAGGGTGCACTGTGTAGTCATGTCTTGGTCCCCTGCATATTAAGACAATTACAAAGGGTGCACTGTGTAGTCATGTCTGGCCCCCTATATATTAGGACAAGTACTAAGTGTGCACTGTGTAGTCATGTCTGGGTCCCCTATATATTAGGACAAGTACTAAGGGGGCACTGTGTAGTCATGTCTGGGTCCCTATATATTGGGACAAGTACTAAGGGTGCACTGTGTAGCCATGTCTGGGTCCCCTATATATTAGGACAAGTACTAAGGGTGCACTCTGTAGTCATGTCTGGGTCCCTATATATTAGGACAAGTACTAAGGGTGCACTGTGTAGTCATGTCTGGTCTCCTATATATTAGGACAAGTACTAAGGGTGCACTGTGTAGCCATATCTGGTCCCCTATATATTAGGACAAGTACTAAGGGTGCACTGTGTAGCCATATCTGGTCTCCTATATATTAGGACAAGTACTAAGGGTGCACGGCGTAGCCGTGTCTGGGTCTCCTATATATTAGGACAAGTACTAAGGGTGCACTGTGTAGCCATATCTGGTCCCCTATATATTAGGACAAGTACTAAGGGTGCACTGTGTAGCCATATCTGGTCTCCTATATATTAGGACAAGTACTAAGGGTGCACTGTGTAGTCATGTCTGGTCCCCTGCATATTAGGACAAGTACTAAGGGTGCACTGTGTACCCATATTTGGTCTCCTATATATTAGGACAAGTATTAAGGGTGCACTGTGTAGCCATATCTGGGTCCCCTGCATATTAGGACAAGTACTAAGGGTGCACTGTGTAGCCATATCTTTGTTCCCCTGCGTATTAGGACAAGTACTAAGGGTGCACTGTGTAGTCATGTCTTGGTCCCCTGCATATTAAGACAATTACTAAGGGTGCACTGTGTAGTCATGTCTGGCCCCTATATATTAGGACAAGTACTAAGTGTGCACTGTGTAGTCCTGTCTGGGTCCCCTATATATTAGGACAAGTACTAAGGGTGCACTGTGTAGTCATGTCTGGATCCCTATATATTAGGACAAGTACTAAGGGTGCACTGTGTAGCCATGTCTGGGTCCCCTATATATTAGGACAAGTACTAAGGGTGCACTCTGTAGTCATGTCTGGGTCCCTATATATTAGGACAAGTACTAAGGGTGCACTGTGTAGTCATGTCTGGTCCCCTGCATATTAGGACAAGTACTAAGGGTGCACTGTGTACCCATATCTGGTCTCCTATATATTAGGACAAGTACTAAGGGTGCACTGTGTAGCCATATCTTTGTTCCCCTGCATATTAGGACAAGTACTAAAGGTGCACTGTGTAGTCATGTCTTGGTCCCCTGCATATTAAGACAATTACTAAGGGTGCACTGTGTAGTCATGTCTGGCCCCCTATATATTAGGACAAGTACTAAGTGTGCACTGTGTAGTCATGTCTGGGTCGCCTATATATTAGGACAAGTACTAAGGGGGCACTGTGTAGTCATGTCTGGGTCCCTATATATTAGGACAAGTACGAAGGGCGCACTGTGTAGCCATGTCTGGGTCCCCTATATATTAGGACAAGTACTAAGGGTGCACTCTGTAGTCATGTCTGGGTCCCTATATATTAGGACAAGTACTAAGGGTGCACTGTGTAGTCATGTCTGGTCTCCTATATATTAGGACAAGTACTAAGGGTGCACTGTGTACCCATATCTGGTCTCCTATATATTAGGACAAGTACTAAGGGTGCACTGTGTACCCATATCTGGTCTCCTATATATTAGGACAAGTACTAAGGGTGCACTGTGTAGCCATATCTGGTCTCCTATATATTAGGGCAAGTACTAAGGGTGCACTGTGTAGTCACGTCTGGGTCCCCTGCATATTAGGACAAGTACTAAAGGTGCACTGTGTAGTCATGTCTGGGTCCCTATATATTAGGACAAGTACTAAGGGTGCACTGTGTAGTCATGTCTGGGTCTCCTGTATATTAGGACAAGTACTAAGGGTGCACTGTGTAGCCATATTGGGTCTCCTATAAATTAGGACAAGTGCTAAGGGTGCACTGTGTAGCCATGTCTGGGTCCCCTGCATATTAGGACAAGTACTAAGGGTGCACTGTGTAGCCATGTCTGGTCTCCTATATATTAGGACAAGTACTAAGCGTGCACTGTGTAGCCATGTCTGGGTCCCCTGCATATTAGGACAAGTACTAAGGGTGCACTGTGTAGCCATGTCTGGTCTCCTATATATTAGGACAAGTACTAAGGGTGCACGGTGTAGCCATGTCTTGGTCCCCTGCATATTAGGACAAGTACTAAGGGTGCACTGTGTAGTCATGTCTGGTCTCCTATATATTAGGACAAGTACTAAGGGTGCACTGTGTACCCATATCTGGTCTCCTATATATTAGGACAAGTACTAAGGGTGCACTGTGTACCCATATCTGGTCTCCTATATATTAGGACAAGTACTAAGGGTGCACTGTGTAGCCATATCTGGTCTCCTATATATTAGGGCAAGTACTAAGGGTGCACTCTGTAGTCATGTCTGGGTCCCTATATATTAGGACAAGTACTAAGGGTGCACTGCGTAGCCATGTCTGGTCTCCTATATATTAGGACAAGTACTAAGGGTGAACTGTGTAGCCATATCTGGTCCCCTATATATTAGGACAAGTACTAAGGGTGCACTGTGTAGCCATATCTGGTCCCCTATATATTAGGACAAGTACTAAGGGTGCACTGTGTAGCCATATCTGGTCTCCTATATATTAGGACAAGTACTAAAGGTGCACTGTGTAGCCATGTCTGGTCTCCTATATATTAGGACAAGTACTAAGGGTGCACGGCGTAGCCATGTCTGGGTCTCCTATATATTAGGACAAGTACTAAGGGTGCACTGTGTAGCCATATCTGGTCCCCTATATATTAGGACAAGTACTAAGGGTGCACTGTGTACCCATATCTGGTCCCCTATATATTAGGACAAGTACTAAGGGTGCACTGTGTAGTCATGTCTGGTCCCCTGCATATTAGGACAAGTACTAAAGGTGCACTGTGTACCCATATCTGGTCTCCTATATATTAGGACAAGTATTAAGGGTTCACTGTGTATCCATATCTGGGTCCCCTGCATATTAGGACAAGTACTAAGGGTGCACTGTGTTGCCATATCTTTGTTCCCCTGCATATTAGGACAAGTACTAAGGGTGCACTGTGTAGCCATATCTGGTCCCCTATATATTAGGACAAGTACTAAGGGTGCACTGTGTAGCCATATCTGGTCTCCTATACATTAGGACAAGTACTAAGTGTGCACTGTGTAGCCATGTCTGGGTCCCCTATATATTAGGACAAGTACTAAGGGTGCACTCTGTAGTCATGTCTGGGTCCCTATATATTAGGACAAGTACTAAGGGTGCACTGTGTAGCCATATCTGGTCTCCTATATATTAGGACAAGTACTAAGGGTGCACTGTGTAGCCATATCTGGTCTCCTATATATTAGGGCAAGTACTAAGGGTGCACTGTGTAGTCACGTCTGGGTCCCCTGCATATTAGGACAAGTACTAAAGGTGCACTGTGTAGTCATGTCTGGGTCTCCTGTATATTAGGACAAGTACTAAGGGTGCACTGTGTAGCCATGTCTGGTCCCCTATATATTAGGACAAGTTCTAAGGGTGCACTGTGTAGCCATATTGGGTTTCCTATATATTAGGACAAGTGCTAAGGGTGCACTGTGTAGCCATGTCTGGGTCCCCTGCATATTAGGACAAGTACTAAGGGTGCACTGCGTAGCCATGTCTGGACTCCTATATATTAGGACAAGTACTAAGCGTGCACTGTGAAGCCATGTCTGGGTCCCCTGCATATTAGGACAAGTACTAAGGGGGCACTGTGTAGCCATGTCTGGGCCCCCTGTATATTAGGACAAGTACTAAGGGTGCACTGTGTAGTCATGTCTTGGTCCCCTGCATATTAGGACAAGTACTAAGGGTGCACTGTGTAGCCATGTCTTGGTCCCCTGCATATTAGGACAAGTACTAAGGGTGCACTGTGTAGTCATGTCTGGGTCTCCTGTATATTAGGACAAGTACTAAGGGTGCACTGTGTAGCCATATTGGGTCTCCTATATATTAGGACAAGTGCTAAGGGTGCACTGTGTAGCCATGTCTGGGTCCCCTGCATATTAGGACAAGTACTAAGGGTGCACTGTGTAGCCATGTCTGGTCTCCTATATATTAGGACAAGTACTAAGCGTGCACTGTGTAGCCATGTCTTGGTCCCCTGCATATTAGGACAAGCATTAGGGTGCACTGTGTAGTCATATCTGGGTCCCCTATATATTAGGACAAGTACTAAGGGTGCACTGTGTAGCCAGGTCTGGTCTCCTATATATTAGGACAAGTACTAAGCGTGCACTGTGTAGTCACGTCTTGGTCCCCTGCATATTAGGACAAGTACTAAAGGTGCACTGTGTAGTCATGTCTGGGTCTCCAGTATATTAGGACACGTACTAAGGGTGCACTGTGTAGCCATGTCTTGGTCCCCTGCATATTAGGACAAGTACTAAGGGTGCACTGTGTAGCCATGTCTGGTCTCCTATATATTAGGACAAGTACTAAGGGTGCACTGTGTAGTCATGTCTGGGTCCCCTGTATATTAGGACAAGTACTAAGTGTGCACTGTGTAGCCGTGTCTGGGCCCCCTGTATATTAGGACAAGTACTAAGGGGGCACTGTGCAGCCATGTCTGGTCCCCTATATATTAGGACAAGTACTAAGGGTGTACTGTGTAGTCATGTCTGGGTCCCCTGTGTATTAGGACAAGCATTAGGGTGCACTGTGTAGTCATGTCTGGGTCCCCTATATATTAGGACAAGTACTAAGGGTGCACTGTTTAGCCGTATCTGGTCTCCTATATATTAGGACAGGTACTAAGGGTGCCCTGTGTAGCCATGTCTGTGTCCCTACATATTAGGACAAGTACTAAGGGTGCACTGTGTAGTCATGTCTGGGCCCCTTTTGTCTTAGGACAAGTACTAAGGGTGCACTGTGTAGCCATGTCTGAGTCCCTATATATTAGAACAAGTACTAACTGTTCCCTGTGGAGCCATGTCTGGTCTCCTATATATTAGGACAAGTACTAAGGGTGCACTGTGTAGTCATGTCTGGGTCCCTATATATTAGGACAAGTACTAAGGGTGCACTGTGTAGCCATATCTGGTCCCCTATATATTAGGACAAGTACTAAGGGTGCACTGTGTAGCCATATCTGGTCCCCTATATATTAGGACAAGTACTAAGGGTGCACTGTGTAGCCATATCTGGTCTCCTATATATTAGGACAAGTACTAAGGGTGCACTGTGTAGCCATATCTGGTCCCCTATATATTAGGACAAGTACTAAGGGTGCACTGTGTAGCCATATCTGGTCTCCTATATATTAGGACAAGTACTAAGGGTGCACTGTGTAGTCATGTCTGGTCCCCTGCATATTAGGACAAGTACTAAGGGTGCACTCTGTACCCATATTTGGTTTCCTATATATTAGGACAAGTATTAGGGGTGCACTGTGTAGCCATATCTGGGTCCCCTGCATATTAGGACAAGTACTAAGGGTGCACTGTGTAGCCATATCTTTGTTCCCCTGCATATTAGGACAAGTACTAAGGGTGCACTGTGTAGTCATGTCTTGGTCCCCTGCATATTAAGACAATTACAAAGGGTGCACTGTGTAGTCATGTCTGGCCCCCTATATATTAGGACAAGTACTAAGTGTGCACTGTGTAGTCATGTCTGGGTCCCCTATATATTAGGACAAGTACTAAGGGGGCACTGTGTAGTCATGTCTGGGTCCCTATATATTGGGACAAGTACTAAGGGTGCACTGTGTAGCCATGTCTGGGTCCCCTATATATTAGGACAAGTACTAAGGGTGCACTCTGTAGTCATGTCTGGGTCCCTATATATTAGGACAAGTACTAAGGGTGCACTGTGTAGTCATGTCTGGTCTCCTATATATTAGGACAAGTACTAAGGGTGCACTGTGTAGCCATATCTGGTCCCCTATATATTAGGACAAGTACTAAGGGTGCACTGTGTAGCCATATCTGGTCTCCTATATATTAGGACAAGTACTAAGGGTGCACTGTGTAGTCATGTCTGGTCCCCTGCATATTAGGACAAGTACTAAGGGTGCACTGTGTACCCATATTTGGTCTCCTATATATTAGGACAAGTATTAAGGGTGCACTGTGTAGCCATATCTGGGTCCCCTGCATATTAGGACAAGTACTAAGGGTGCACTGTGTAGCCATATCTTTGTTCCCCTGCGTATTAGGACAAGTACTAAGGGTGCACTGTGTAGTCATGTCTTGGTCCCCTGCATATTAAGACAATTACTAAGGGTGCACTGTGTAGTCATGTCTGGCCCCTATATATTAGGACAAGTACTAAGTGTGCACTGTGTAGTCCTGTCTGGGTCCCCTATATATTAGGACAAGTACTAAGGGTGCACTGTGTAGTCATGTCTGGATCCCTATATATTAGGACAAGTACTAAGGGTGCACTGTGTAGCCATGTCTGGGTCCCCTATATATTAGGACAAGTACTAAGGGTGCACTCTGTAGTCATGTCTGGGTCCCTATATATTAGGACAAGTACTAAGGGTGCACTGTGTAGTCATGTCTGGTCCCCTGCATATTAGGACAAGTACTAAGGGTGCACTGTGTACCCATATCTGGTCTCCTATATATTAGGACAAGTACTAAGGGTGCACTGTGTAGCCATATCTTTGTTCCCCTGCATATTAGGACAAGTACTAAAGGTGCACTGTGTAGTCATGTCTTGGTCCCCTGCAAATTAAGACAATTACTAAGGGTGCACTGTGTAGTCATGTCTGGCCCCCTATATATTAGGACAAGTACTAAGTGTGCACTGTGTAGTCATGTCTGGGTCGCCTATATATTAGGACAAGTACTAAGGGGGCACTGTGTAGTCATGTCTGGGTCCCTATATATTAGGACAAGTACGAAGGGCGCACTGTGTAGCCATGTCTGGGTCCCCTATATATTAGGACAAGTACTAAGGGTGCACTCTGTAGTCATGTCTGGGTCCCTATATATTAGGACAAGTACTAAGGGTGCACTGTGTAGTCATGTCTGGTCTCCTATATATTAGGACAAGTACTAAGGGTGCACTGTGTACCCATATCTGGTCTCCTATATATTAGGACAAGTACTAAGGGTGCACTGTGTACCCATATCTGGTCTCCTATATATTAGGACAAGTACTAAGGGTGCACTGTGTAGCCATATCTGGTCTCCTATATATTAGGGCAAGTACTAAGGGTGCACTGTGTAGTCACGTCTGGGTCCCCTGCATATTAGGACAAGTACTAAAGGTGCACTGTGTAGTCATGTCTGGGTCCCTATATATTAGGACAAGTACTAAGGGTGCACTGTGTAGTCATGTCTGGGTCTCCTGTATATTAGGACAAGTACTAAGGGTGCACTGTGTAGCCATATTGGGTCTCCTATAAATTAGGACAAGTGCTAAGGGTGCACTGTGTAGCCATGTCTGGGTCCCCTGCATATTAGGACAAGTACTAAGGGTGCACTGTGTAGCCATGTCTGGTCTCCTATATATTAGGACAAGTACTAAGCGTGCACTGTGTAGCCATGTCTGGGTCCCCTGCATATTAGGACAAGTACTAAGGGTGCACTGTGTAGCCATGTCTGGTCTCCTATATATTAGGACAAGTACTAAGGGTGCACGGTGTAGCCATGTCTTGGTCCCCTGCATATTAGGACAAGTACTAAGGGTGCACTGTGTAGTCATGTCTGGTCTCCTATATATTAGGACAAGTACTAAGGGTGCACTGTGTACCCATATCTGGTCTCCTATATATTAGGACAAGTACTAAGGGTGCACTGTGTACCCATATCTGGTCTCCTATATATTAGGACAAGTACTAAGGGTGCACTGTGTAGCCATATCTGGTCTCCTATATATTAGGGCAAGTACTAAGGGTGCACTCTGTAGTCATGTCTGGGTCCCTATATATTAGGACAAGTACTAAGGGTGCACTGCGTAGCCATGTCTGGTCTCCTATATATTAGGACAAGTACTAAGGGTGCACTGTGTAGCCATATCTGGTCCCCTATATATTAGGACAAGTACTAAGGGTGCACTGTGTAGCCATATCTGGTCCCCTATATATTAGGACAAGTACTAAGGGTGCACTGTGTAGCCATATCTGGTCTCCTATATATTAGGACAAGTACTAAAGGTGCACTGTGTAGCCATGTCTGGTCTCCTATATATTAGGACAAGTACTAAGGGTGCACGGCGTAGCCATGTCTGGGTCTCCTATATATTAGGACAAGTACTAAGGGTGCACTGTGTAGCCATATCTGGTCCCCTATATATTAGGACAAGTACTAAGGGTGCACTGTGTACCCATATCTGGTCCCCTATATATTAGGACAAGTACTAAGGGTGCACTGTGTAGTCATGTCTGGTCCCCTGCATATTAGGACAAGTACTAAAGGTGCACTGTGTACCCATATCTGGTCTCCTATATATTAGGACAAGTATTAAGGGTTCACTGTGTATCCATATCTGGGTCCCCTGCATATTAGGACAAGTACTAAGGGTGCACTGTGTTGCCATATCTTTGTTCCCCTGCATATTAGGACAAGTACTAAGGGTGCACTGTGTAGCCATATCTGGTCCCCTATATATTAGGACAAGTACTAAGGGTGCACTGTGTAGCCATATCTGGTCTCCTATACATTAGGACAAGTACTAAGTGTGCACTGTGTAGCCATGTCTGGGTCCCCTATATATTAGGACAAGTACTAAGGGTGCACTCTGTAGTCATGTCTGGGTCCCTATATATTAGGACAAGTACTAAGGGTGCACTGTGTAGCCATATCTGGTCTCCTATATATTAGGACAAGTACTAAGGGTGCACTGTGTAGCCATATCTGGTCTCCTATATATTAGGGCAAGTACTAAGGGTGCACTGTGTAGTCACGTCTGGGTCCCCTGCATATTAGGACAAGTACTAAAGGTGCACTGTGTAGTCATGTCTGGGTCTCCTGTATATTAGGACAAGTACTAAGGGTGCACTGTGTAGCCATGTCTGGTCCCCTATATATTAGGACAAGTTCTAAGGGTGCACTGTGTAGCCATATTGGGTTTCCTATATATTAGGACAAGTGCTAAGGGTGCACTGTGTAGCCATGTCTGGGTCCCCTGCATATTAGGACAAGTACTAAGGGTGCACTGCGTAGCCATGTCTGGTCTCCTATATATTAGGACAAGTACTAAGCGTGCACTGTGAAGCCATGTCTGGGTCCCCTGCATATTAGGACAAGTACTAAGGGGGCACTGTGTAGCCATGTCTGGGCCCCCTGTATATTAGGACAAGTACTAAGGGGGCACTGTGTAGCCATGTCTGGTCCCCTATATATTAGGACAAGTACTAACAGTGTACTGTGTAGTCATGTCTGGGTCCCCTGTGTATTAGGACAAGTACTAAGGGTGCACTGTGTAGCCATGTCTGGGTCCCCTATATATTAGGACAAGTACTAAGGGTGCACTGTGTAGCCATGTCTGCGCCCCTTATGTATTAGAACAAGTACTAAGGGTGCCCTGTGTAGCCATGTCTGGTCTCCTATATATTAGGACAAGTACTAAGGGTGCACTGTGTAGTCATGTCTGGGTCACCTGTATATTAGGACAAGTACTAAGTTGGCAATGTGTAGCCATGTCTGGGCCCCCTGTATATTAGGACAAGTACTAAGGGGGCACTGTGTAGCCATGTCTGGTCCCCTATATATTAGGACAAGTACTAAGGGTGTACTGTGTAGTCATGTCTGGGTCCCCTGTGTATTAGGACAAGCATTAGGGTGCACTGTGTAGTCATGTCTGGGTCCCCTATATATTAGGACAAGTACTAAGGGTGCACTGTTTAGCCGTATCTGGTCTCCTATATATTAGGACAGGTACTAAGGGTGCCCTGTGTAGCCATGTCTGGGTCCCCTATATATTAGGACAAGTACTAAGGGTGCACTGTGTAGCCATGTCTGGGCCCCTTTTGTCTTAGGACAAGTACTAAGGGTGCACTGTGTAGCCATGTCTGAGTCCCTATATATTAGAACAAGTACTAAGGGTGCACTGTGCAGTCATGTCTGGGTCCCTATATATTAGGACAAGTACTAAGGGTGCACTGTGTAGCCATGTCTTGGTCCCCTGCATATTAGGACAAGTACTAAGGGTGCACTGTGTAGCCATATCTGGTCCCCTATATATTAGGACAAGTACTAAGGGTGCACTGTGTAGCCATATCTGGTCTCCTATATATTAGGACAAGTACTAAGGGTGCACTGTGTAGTCATGTCTGGTCCCCTGCATATTAGGACAAGTACTAAGGGTGCACTGTGTACCCATATCTGGTCTCCTATATATTAGGACAAGTATTAAGGGTGCACTCTGTAGCCATATCTGGGTCCCCTGCATATTAGGACAAGTACTAAGGGTGCACTGTGTAGCCATATCTTGGTCCCCTGCATATTAAGACAATTACTAAGGGTGCACTGTGTAGTCATGTCTGGCCCCCTATATATTAGGACAAGTACTAAGTGTGCACTGTGTAGTCATGTCTGGGTCCCTATATATTAGGACAAGTACTAAGGGTGCACTGTGTAGTCATGTCTGGCCCCCTATATATTAGGACAAGTACTAAGTGTGCACTGTGTAGTCATGTCTGGGTCCCTATATATTAGGACAAGTACTAAGGGTGCACTGTGTAGCCACATCTGGTCCCCTAAATATTAGGACAAATACAAAGGGTGCACTGTGTAGCCATATCTGGTCCCCTATATATTAGGACAAGTACTAAGGGTGCACTGTGTAGCCATATCTGGTCTCCTATATATTAGGACAAGTACTAAGGGTGCACGGCGTAGCCGTGTCTGGGTCTCCTGTTTATTAGGACAAGTACTAAGGGTGCACTGTGTAGCCATATCTGGTCCCCTATATATTAGGACAAGTACTAAGGGTGCACTGTGTAGCCATATCTGGTCTCCTATATATTAGGAAAAGTACTAAGGGTGCACTGTGTAGCCATATCTGGTCTCCTATATATTAGGACAAGTACTAAGGGTGCACTGTGTAGTCATGTCTGGTCCCCTGCATATTAGGACAAGTACTAAGGGTGCACTGTGTACCCATATCTGGTCTCCTATATATTAGGACAAGTATTAAGTGTGCACTGTGTAGCCATATCTGGGTCCCCTGCATATTAGGACAAGTACTAAGGGTGCACTGTGTAGCCATATCTTGGTCCCCTGCATATTAAGACAATTACTAAGGGTGCACTGTGTAGTCATGTCTGGCCCCCTATATATTAGGACAAGTACTAAGTGTGCACTGTGTAGTCATGTCTGGGTCCCTATATATTAGGACAAGTACTAAGGGTGCACTGTGTAGCCATATCTGGTCCCCAATATATTAGGACAAGTACTAAGGGTGCACTGTGTAGCCATATCTGGTCCCCTATATATTAGGACAAGTACTAAGGGTGCACTGTGTAGCCTTATCTGGTCTCCTATATATTAGGAGAAGTACTATGGGTGCACGGCGTAGCCGTGTCTGGGTCTCCTATTTATTAAGACAAGTACTAAGGGTGCACTGTGTAGCCATATCTGGTCCCCTATATATTAGGACAAGTACTAAGGGTGCACTGTGTAGCCATATCTGGTCTCCTATATATTAGGACAAGTACTAAGGGTGCACTGTGTAGTCATGTCTGGTCCCCTGCATATTAGGACAAGTACTAAGGGTGCACTGTGTACCCAAATCTGGTCTCCTATATATTAGGACAAGTATTAAGTGTGCACTGTGTAGCCATATCTGGGTCCCCTGCATATTTGGACAAGTACTAAGGGTGCACTGTGTAGCCATATCTTTGTCCCCTGCATATTAAGACAATTACTAAGGGTGCACTGTGTAGTCATGTCTGGCCCCCTATATTTTAGGACAAGTACTAAGTGTGCACTGTGTAGTCATGTCTGGGTCCCTATATATTAGGACAAGTACTAAGGGTGCACTGTGTAGCCATATCTGGTCCCCTATATATTAGGACAAGTACTAAGGGTGCACTGTGTAGCCATATCTGGTCCCCTATATATTAGGACAAGTACTAAGGGTGCACTGTGTAGCCATATCTGGTCTCCTATATATTAGGACAAGTACTAAGGGTGCACGGCGTAGCCGTGTCTGGGTCTCCTATTTATTAGGACAAGTACTAAGGGTGCACTGTGTAGCCATATCTGGTCCCCTATATATTAGGACAAGTACTAAGGGTGCACTGTGTAGCCATATCTGGTCTCCTATATATTAGGAAAAGTACTAAGGGTGCACTGTGTAGTCATGTCTGGTCCCCTGCATGACAGGACAAGTACTAAGGGTGCACTGTGTACCCATATCTGGTCTCCTATATATTAGGACAAGTATTAAGGGTGCACTGTGTAGCCATATCTGGGTCCCCTGCATATTAGGACAAGTACTAAGGGTGCACTGTGTAGCCATATCTTTGTTCCCCTGCATATTAGGACAAGTACTAAGGGTGCACTGTGTAGTCATGTCTTGGTCCCCTGCATATTAAGACAATTACCAAGGGTGCACTGTGTAGTCATGTCTGGCTCCCTATATATTAGGACAAGTACTAAGTGTGCACTGTGTAGTCATGTCTGGGTCCCCTATATATTAGGACAAGTACTAAGGGTGCACTGTGTAGTCATGTCTGGGTCCCTATATATTAGGACAAGTACTAAGGGTGCACTGTGTAGCCATGTCTGGGTCCCCTATATATTAGGACAAGTACTAAGGGTGCACTCTGTAGTCATGTCTGGGTCCCTATATATTAGGACAAGTACTAAGGGTGCACTGTGTACCCATATCTGGTCTCCTATATATTAGGAAAAGTACTAAGGGTGCACTGTGTAACCATATCTGGTCTCATATATATTAGGACAAGTACTAAGGGTGCACTGTGTAGCCATATCTGGTCTCCTATATATTAGGGCAAGTACTAAGGGTGCACTGTGTAGTCACGTCTGGGTCCCCTGCATATTAGGACAAGTACTAAAGGTGCACTGTGTAGACATGTCTGGTCTCCTATATATTAGGACAGGTACTAAGGGTGCACTGTATAGCCATGTCTGGTCTCCTATATATTAGGACAAGTACTAAGCGTGCACTGTATAGCCATGTCTGGTCTCCTATATATTAGGACAAGTACTAAGGGTGCCCTGTGTAGTCATGTCTTAGTCCCCTGAATATTAAGACAAGTAGTAAGGCTGTGCTGGGTAGTCATGTCTGGGCCCCTTATGTATTAGAACAAGTAGTAAGGCTGTACTGTGTAGCCATGTCTGGGTCCCCTATATATTAGGACAAGTACTAAGGGTGCACTGTGTAGCCATATCTGGGTCCCCTGCATATTAGGACAAGTACTAAGGGTGCACTGTGTAGCCATATCTTTGTTCCCCTGCATATTAGGACAAGTACTAAGGGTGCACTGTGTAGTCATGTCTTGGTCCCCTGCATATTAAGACAATTACCAAGGGTGCACTGTGTAGTCATGTCTGGCCCCCTATATATTAGGACAAGTACTAAGTGTGCACTGTGTAGTCATGTCTGGGTCCCCTATATATTAGGACAAGTACTAAGGGTGCACTGTGTAGTCATGTCTGGGTCCCTATATATTAGGACAAGTACTAAGGGTGCACTGTGTAGCCATGTCTGGGTCCCCTATATATTAGGACAAGTACTAAGGGTGCACTCTGTAGTCATGTCTGGGTCCCTATATATTAGGACAAGTACTAAGGGTGCACTGTGTACCCATATCTGGTCTCCTATATATTAGGACAAGTACTAAGGGTGCACTGTGTACCCATATCTGGTCTCCTATATATTAGGGCAAGTACTAAGGATGCACTGTGTAGTCACGTCTGGGTCCCCTGCATATTAGGACAAGTACTAAAGGTGCACTGTGTAGTCATGTCTTGGTCCCCTGCATATTAAGACAATTACTAAGGGTGCACTGTGTAGTCATGTCTGGCCCCCTATATATTAGGACAAGTACTAAGTGTGCACTGTGTAGTCATGTCTGGGTCCCCTATATATTAGGACAAGTACTAAGGGTGCACTGTGTAGTCATGTCTGGGTCCCTATATATTAGGACAAGTACTAAGGGTGCACTCTGTAGTCATGTCTGGGTCCCTATATATTAGGACAAGTACTAAGGGTGCACTGTGTAGTCATGTCTGGTCCCCTGCATATTAGGACAAGTACTAAGGGTGCACTGTGTACCCATATCTGGTCTCCTATATATTAGGACAAGTATTAAGGGTGCACTGTGTAGCCATATCTGGGTCCCCTGCATATTAGGACAAGTACTAAGGGTGCACTGTGTAGCCATATCTTTGTTCCCCTGCATATTAGGACAAGTACTAAGGGTGCACTGTGTAGTCATGTCTTGGTCCCTTGCATATTAAGACAATTACCAAGGGTGCACTGTGTAGTCATGTCTGGCCCCCTATATATTAGGACAAGTACTAAGTGTGCACTGTGTAGTCATGTCTGGGTCCCCTATATATTAGGACAAGTACTAAGGGTGCACTGTGTAGTCATGTCTGGGTCCCTATATATTAGGACAAGTACTAAGGGTGCACTGTGTAGCCATGTCTGGGTCCCCTATATATTAGGACAAGTACTAAGGGTGCACTCTGTAGTCATGTCTGGGTCCCTATATATTAGGACAAGTACTAAGGGTGCACTGTGTAGTCATGTCTGGTCCCCTGCATATTAGGACAAGTACTAAGGGTGCACTGTGTACCCATATCTGGTCTCCTATATATTAGGACAAGTATTAAGGGTGCACTGTGTAGCCATATCTGGGTCCCCTGCATATTAGGACAAGTACTAAGGGTGCACTGTGTAGCCATATCTTTGTTCCCCTGCATATTAGGACAAGTACTAAGGGTGCACTGTGTAGTCATGTCTGGGTCCCTATATATTAGGACAAGTACTAAGGGTGCACTGTGTAGTCATGTCTGGGTCTCCTGTATATTAGGACAAGTACTAAGGGTGCACTGTGTAGCCATGTCTGGTCCCCTATATATTAGGACAAGTACTAAGGGTGCACTGTGTAGCCATATTGGGTCTCCTATATATTAGGACAAGTGCTAAGGGTGCACTGTGTAGCCATGTCTGGGTCCCCTGCATATTAGGACAAGTACTAAGGGTGCACTGTGGAGCCATGTCTGGTCTCCTATATATTAGGACAAGTACGAAGCGTGCACGGCGTAGCCATGTCTGGGTCTCCTATATATTAGGACAAGTGCTAAGGGTGCACTGTGTACCCATATCTGGTCTCCTATATATTAGGACAAGTATTAAGGGTGCACTGTGTAGCCATATCTGGGTCCCCTGCATATTAGGACAAGTACTAAGGGTGCACTGTGTAGCCATATCTTTGTTCCCCTGCATATTAGGAAAAGTACTAAGGGTGCACTGTGTAGTCATGTCTGGCCCCCTATATATTAGGACAAGTACTAAGCGTGCACTGTGTAGCCATATCTGGGTCCCTATATATTAGGACAAGTATTAAGGGTGCACTGTGTAGTCATGTCTGGGTCTCCTGTATATTAGGACAAGTACTAAGGGTGCACTGTGTACCCATATCTGGTCTCCTATATATTAGGACAGGTACTAAGGGTGCACTGTATAGCCATGTCTGGTCTCCTATATATTAGGACAAGTACTAAGCGTGCACTGTATAGCCATGTCTGGTCTCCTATATATTAGGACAAGTACTAAGGGTGCCCTGTGTAGTCATGTCTTAGTCCCCTGAATATTAAGACAAGTAGTAAGGCTGTGCTGGGTAGTCATGTCTGGGCCCCTTATGTATTAGAACAAGTAGTAAGGCTGTACTGTGTAGCCATGTCTGGGTCCCCTATATATTAGGACAAGTACTAAGGGTGCACTGTGTTGTCATGTCTGGGTCCCTATATATTAGGACAAGTACTAAGGGTGCACTGTGTAGCCATGTCTGGGTCCCCTATATATTAGGACAAGTACTAAGGGTGCACTCTGTAGTCATGTCTGGGTCCCTATATATTAGGACAAGTACTAAGGGTGCACTGTGTAGTCATGTCTGGTGTCCTTTATATTAGGACAAGTACTAAGGGTGCACTTTGTACCCATATCTGGTCTCCTATATATTAGGACAAGTACTAAGGGTGCACTGTGTACGTATATCTGGTCTCCTATATATTAGGACAAGTACTAAGGGTGCACTGTGTAGCCATATCTGGTCTCCTATATATTAGGGCAAGTACTAAGGGTGCACTGTGTAGTCACGTCTGGGTCCCCTGCATATTAGGACAAGTACTAAAGGTGCACTGTGTAGTCATGTCTGGGTCCCTATATATTAGGACAAGTACTAAGGGTGCACTGTGTAGTCATGTCCGGGTCTCCTGTATATTAGGACAAGTACTAAGGGTGCACTGTGTAGTCATGTCTGGGTCCCCTGCATATTAGGACAAGTACTAAGGGTGCACTGTGTAGCCATGTCTGGTCTCCTATATATTAGGACAAGTACTAAGCGTGCACTGTGTAGCCAGGTCTTGGTCCCCTGCATATTAGGACAAGTACTAAGGGTGCATTGTGTAGCCATGTCTGGTCTCCTATATATTAGGACAAGTACTAAGGGTGCACGGTGTAGCCATGTCTTGGTCCCCTGCATATTAGGACAAGCATTAGGGTGCACTGTGTAGTCATGTCTAGGTCCCCTATATATTAGGACAAGTACTAAGGGGGCACTGTGTAGCCATGTCTGGGCCCCCTGTATATTAGGACAAGTACTAAGGGTGCACTGTGTAGCCATGTCTGGTCCCCTATATATCAGGACAAGTACTAAGGGTGTACTGTGTAGTCATGTCTGGGTCCCCTGTGTATTAGGACAAGCATTAGGGTGCACTGTGTAGTCATGTCTGGGTCCCCTATATATTAGGACAAGTACTAAGGGTGCACTGTGCAGCCATGTCTGGGTCCCCTATATATTAGGACAAGTACTAAGGGTGCACTGTGTAGCCATGTCTGCGCCCCTTATGTATTAGAACAAGTACTAAGGGTGCCCTGTGTAGCCATGTCTGGTCTCCTATATATTAGGACAAGAACTAAGGGTGCACTGTGTTTCCATGTCTGAGTCGCTATATATTAGGATAAGTACTAAGGGTGCACTGTGTAGTCATGTCTGGGTTACCTACATATTAGGACAAGTACTAAGGGTGCACTGTGTAGCCATGTCTGGGTCCCCTATATATTAGGACAAGTACTAAGGGTGCACTGTGTAGCCATGTCTGCGCCCCTTATGTATTAGAACAAGTATTAAGGGTGCCCTGTGTAGCCATGTCTGGTCTCCTACATATTAGGACAAGTACTAAGGGTGCGCTGTGTACCCATATCTGGTCTCCTATATATCAGGACAATTACCAAGTTTGCACTGTGTACCCATATCTGGTCTCCTATATATTAGGACAAGTACTAAGGGTGCACTGTGTAGCCATGTCTGCGCCCCTTATGTATTAGGACAAGTACTAAGGGTGCACTGTGTAGCCACGTCTGGGTCCCTATGTATTAGGACAAGAACTAAGGGTGCACTGAGTAGACATATCTGAGTCCCATACATATATTAGGACAAGTACTAAGGGTGCACTGTGTAGCCATGTCTGGTCCCTTATATATTAGGACAAGTACTAAGGGTGCACTGTGTAGCCATGTCTGGGTCCCCTGCATATTAGGACAAGTACTAAGGGTGCACTGTGTAGCCATATCTGGTCCCTTATATATTAGGACAAGTACTAAGGGTGCACTGTGTAGCCATATCTGGTCTCCTATATATTAGGACAAGTACTAAGGGTGCACTGTGTAGCCATGTCTTGGTCCCCTGCATATTAGGACCAGTACTAAGGGTGCACTGTGTAGCCATATCTGGTCTCCTATATATTAGGACAGGTACTAAGGGTGCACTGTGTAGTCATGTCTTGGTCCCCTGAATATTAACACAAGTAGTAAGGCTGTGCTGGGTAGTCATGTCTGGGCCCCTTATGTATTAGAACAGGTAGTAAGGCTGTACTGTGTAGCCATGTCTGGGTCCCCTATATATTAGGACACGTACTACGGGTGCACTGTGTAGTCATGTCTGGGTCCCTATATATTAGGACAAGTACTAAGGGTGCACTGTGTAGCCATGTCTGGGTCCCCTATATATTAGGACAAGTACTAAGGGTGCACTCTGTAGTCATGTCTGGGTCACTATATATTAGGACAAGTACTAAGGGTGCACTGTGTAGTCATGTCTGGTCTCCTATATATTAGGACAAGTACTAAGGGTGCACTGTGTACCCATATTTGGTCTCCTATATATTAGGACAAGTACTAAGGGTGCACTGTGTACCCATATCTGGTCTCCTATATATTAGGACAAGTACTAAGGGTGCACTGTGTAGCCATATCTGGTCTCCTATATATTAGGGCAAGTACTAAGGGTGCACTGTGTAGTCACGTCTGGGTCCCCTGCATATTAGGACAAGTACTAAAGGTGCACTGTGTAGTCATGGCTGGGTCCCTATATATTAGGACAAGTACTAAGGGTGCACTGTGTAGTCATGTCTGGGTCTCCTGTATATTAGGACAAGTACTAAGGGTGCACTGTGTAGCCATGTCTGGGTCCCCTGCATATTAGGACAAGTACTAAGGGTGCACTGTGTAGTGATGTCTGGTCTCCTATATATTAGGACAAGTACTAAGGGTGCACGGTGTAGCCATGTCTTGGTCCCCTGCATATTAGGACAAGCATTAGGGTGCACTGTGTAGTCATGTCTGGGTCCCCTAAATATTAGGACAAGTACTAAGGGGGCACTGTGTAGCCATGTCTGGGCCCCCTGTATATTAGGACAAGTACTAAGGGGGCACTGTGTAGCCATGTCTGGTCCCCTATATATTAGGACAAGTACTAAGGGTGTACTGTGTAGTCATGTCTGGGTCCCCTGTGTATTAGGACAAGCATTAGGGTGCACTGTGTAGTCATGTCTGGGTCCCCTATATATTAGGACAAGTACTAAGGGTGCACTGTGTAGCCATGTCTGGGTCCCCTATATATTAGGACAAGTACTAAGGGTGCACTGTGTAGCCATGTGTGCGCCCCTTATGTATTAGAACAAGTACTAAGGGTGCCCTGTGTAGCCATGTCTAGTCTCCTACATATTAGGACAAGTACTAAGGGTGCGCTGTGTACCCATATCTGGTCTCCTATATATTAGGACAATTACCAAGGTTGCACTGTGTAGTCATGTCTGGGTCCCTATATATTAGGACAAGTACTAAGGGTGCACTGTGTAGCCATGTCTGCGCCCCTTATGTATTAGAACAAGTACTAAGGGTGCACTGTGTAGCCACGTCTGGGTCCCTATGTATTAGGACAAGTACTAAGGGTGCACTGTGTAGCCATATCTAAGTCCCATACATATATTAGGACAAGTACTAAGGGTGCACTGTGTAGCCATATCTGGTCCTTTATATATTAGGACAAGTACTAAGCGTGCACTGTGTAGCCATGTCTGGGTCCCCTGCATATTAGGACAAGTACTAAGGGTGCACTGTGTAGCCATATCTGGTCCCTTATATATTAGGACAAGTACTAAGGGTGCCCTGTGTAGCCATGTCTGAGTCCCTATATATTAGGACAAGTACTAAGGGTGCACTGTGTTTCCATGTCTGAGTCCCTATATATTAGAATAAGTACTAAGGGTGCACTGTGTAGTCATGTCTGGGTCCCCTGTATATTATGACAAGTACTAAGGGTGCACTGTGTAGCCATGTCTGGTCCCCTATATATTAGGACAAGTACTAAGGGTGTACTGTGTAGTCATGTCTGGGTCACCTGTGTATTAGGACAAGCATTAGGGTGCACTGTGTAGTCATGTCTGGGTCTGCTATATATTAGGACAAGTACTAAGGGTGTACTGTGTAGTCATGTCTGGGTCCCCTGTGTATTAGGACAAGCATTAGGGTGCACTGTGTAGTCATGTCTGGGTCCCCTATATATTAGGACAAGTACTAAGGGTGCACTGTGTAGTCATGTCTGGGTCCCTGTATATTAGGACAAGTACTAAGGGTGCACTGTGTAGCCATGTCTGCGCCCCTTATGTATTAGAACAAGTACTAAGGGTGCACTGTGCAGCCACGTCTGGGTCCCTATGTATTAGGACAAGTACTAAGGGTGCACTGTGTAGCCATATCTAAGTCCCATACATATATTAGGACAAGTACTAAGGGTGCACTGTGTAGCCATGTCTGGTCCCTTATATATTAGGACAAGTACTAAGGGTGCACTGTGTAGCCATGTCTGGGTCCCCTGCATATTAGGACAAGTACTAAGGGTGCACTGTGTAGCCATATCTGGTCCCTTATATATTAGGACAATACTAAGGGTGCACTGTGTAGCCATATCTGGTCTCCTATATATTAGGACAAGTACTAAGAGTGCACTGTGTAGCCATATTGGGTTTCCTATATATTAGGACAAGTACTAAGGGTGCACTGTGTAGCCATGTCTTGGTCCCCTGCATATTAGGACCAGTACTAAGGGTGCACTGTGTAGCCATATCTGGTCTCCTATATATTAGGACAAATACTAAGGGTGCACTGTGTAGTCATGTCTGGTCTCCTATATATTAGGACAAGTACTAAGGGTGCACTGTGTAGCCATATCTGGTCTCCTATATATTAGGACAAGTACTAAGGGTGCACTGTGTAGCCATATCTGGTCTCCTATATATTAGGACAAGTACTAAGGGTGCACTGTGTAGCCATATCTGGTCTCCTATATATTAGGGCAAGTACTAAAGGTGCACTGTGTAGTCACCTCTGGGTCCCCTGCATATTAGGACAAGTACTAAAGGTGCACTGTGTAGTCATGTCTGGGTCCCTATATATTAGGACAAGTACTAAGGGTGCACTGTGTAGTCATGTCTGGGTCTCCTGTATATTAGGACAAGTACTAAGCGTGCACTGTGTAGCCATGTCTGGGTCCCCTGCATATTAGGACAAGTACTAAGGGTGCACTGTGTAGCCATGTCTGGTCTCCTATATATTAGGACAACTACTAAGGGTGCACGGTGTAGCCATGTCTTGGTCCCCTGCATAGTAGGACAAGCATTAGGGTGCACTGTGTAGTCATGTCTGGGTCCCCTATATATTAGGACAACTACTAAGGGTGCACGGTGTAGCCATGTCTTGGTCCCCTGCATAGTAGGACAAGCATTAGGGTGCACTGTGTAGCCATGTCTAGGCCCCCTGTATATTAGGACAAGTACTAAGGGTGCACTGTGTAGCCATGTCTGGTCCCCTATATATTAGGACAAGTACTAAGGGTGTACTGTGTAGTCATGTCTGGGTCCCCTGTGTATTAGGACAAGCATTAGGGTGCACTGTGTAGTCATGTCTGGGTCCCCTATATATTAGGACAAGTACTAAGGGTGCACTGTGTAGCCATGTCTGGGTCCCCTATATATTAGGACAAGTACTAAGGGTGCACTGTGTAGCCATGTCTGCGCCCCTTATGTATTAGAACAAGTACTAAGGGTGCCCTGTGTAGACATGTCTGGTCTCCTATATATTAGGACAAGTACTAAGGGTGCACTGTGTTTCCATGTCTGAGTCCCTATATATTAGGATAAGTACTAAGGGTGCACTGTGTAGTCATGTCTGGGTCCCCTGTATATTAGGACAAGTACTAAGGGGGCACTGTGTAGCCATGTCTGGTCCCCTATATATTCGGACAAGTACTAAGGGTGTACTGTGTAGTCATGTCTGGGTCCCCTGAGTATTAGGACAAGCTTTAGGGTGCACTGTGTAGTCATGTCTGGGTCTCCTATATATTAGGACAAGTACTAAGGGTGCACTGTGTAGCCATGTCTGGGTCCCCTATATATTAGGACAAGTACTAAGGGTGCACTGTGTAGCCATGTCTGCGCCCCTTATGTATTAGAACAAGTACTAAGGGTGCCCTGTGTAGTCATGTCTGGTCTCCTACATATTAGGAGAAGTACTAAGGGTGCGCTGTGTACCCATATCTGGTCTCCTATATATTAGGACAATTACCAAGGTTGCACTGTGTACCCATATCTGGTCTCCTATATATTAGGACAAGTACTAAGGGTGCACTGTGTAGTCATGTCTGGGTCCCTATATATTAGGACAAGTACTAAGGGTGCACTGTGTAGCCATGTCTGCGCCCCTTATGTATTAGAACAAGTACTAAGGGTGCACTGTGTAGCCACGTCTGGGTCCCTATGTATTAGGACAAGTACTAAGGGTGCACTGTGTAGCCATATCTAAGTCCCATACATATATTAGGACAAGTACTAAGGGTGCACTGTGTAGCCATGTCTGGTCCTTTATATATTAGGACAAGTACTAAGGGTGCACTGTGTAGCCATGTCTGGGTCCCCTGCATATTAGGACAAGTACTAAGGGTGCACTGTGTAGCCATATCTGGTCCCTTATATATTAGGACAAGTACTAAGGGTGCACTGTGTAGCCATATCTGGTCTCCTATATATTAGGACAAGTACTAAGAGTGCACTGTGTAGCCATATTGGGTTTCCTATATATTAGGACAAGTACTAAGGGTGCACTGTGTAGCCATGTCTTGGTCCCCTGCATATTAGGACCAGTACTAAGGGTGCACTGTGTAGCCATATCTGGTCTCCTATATATTAGGACAAGTACTAAGGGTGCACTGTGTAGTCATGTCTTGGTCCCCTGAATATTAACACAAGTAGTAAGGCTGTGCTGGGTAGTCATGTCTGGGCCCCTTATGTATTAGAACAGGTAGTAAGGCTGTACTGTGTAGCCATGTCTGGGTCCCCTGTATATTAGGACAAGTACTAAGGGTGCACTGTGTAGTCATGTCTGGGTCCCTATATATTAGGACAAGTACTAAGGGTGCACTGTGTAGCCATGTCTGGGTCCCCTATATATTAGGACAAGTACTAAGGGTGCACTCTGTAGTCATGTCTGGGTCACTATATATTAGGACAAGTACTAAGGGTGCACTGTGTAGTCATGTCTGGTCTCCTATATATTAGGACAAGTACTAAGGGTGCACTGTGTACCCATATTTGGTCTCCTATATATTAGGACAAGTACTAAGGGTGCACTGTGTAGCCATATCTTGTCTCCTATATATTAGGACAAGTACTAAGGGTGCACTGTGTACCCATATCTGGTCTCCTATATATTAGGACAAGTACTAAGGGTGCACTGTGTAGCCATATCTGGTCTCCTATATATTAGGGCAAGCACTAAGGGTGCACTGTGTAGTCACGTCTGGGTCCCCTGCATATTAGGACAAGTACTAAAGGTGCACTTTGTAGTCATGTCTGGGTCCCTATATATTAGGACAAGTACTAAGGGTGCACTGTGTAGTCATGTCTGGGTCTCCTGTATATTAGGACAAGTACTAAGGGTGCACTGTGTAGCCATGTCTGGGTCCCCTGCATATTAGGACAGGTACTAAGGGTGCCCTGTGTAGCCATGTCTGGTCTCCTATATATTAGGACAAGTACTAAGCGTGCACTGTGTAGCCATGTCGGGGTCCCCTGCATATTAGGACAAGTACTAAGGGTGCACTGTGTAGCCATGTCTGGTCTCCTATATATTAGGACAACTACTAAGGGTGCACGGTGTAGCCTTGTCTTGGTCCCCTGCATAGTAGGACAAGCATTAGGGTGCACTGTGTAGTCATGTCTGGGTCCCCTATATATTAGGACAAGTACTAAGGGGGCACTGTGTAGCCATGTCTGGGCCCCCTGTATATTAGGACAAGTACTAAGGGTGCACTGTGTAGCCATGTCTGGTCCCCTATATATTAGGACAAGTACTAAGGGTGTACTGTGTAGTCATGTCTGGGTCCCCTGTGTATTAGGACAAGCATTAGGGTGCACTGTGTAGTCATGTCTGGGTCCCCTATATATTAGGACAAGTACTAAGGGTGCACTGTGTAGCCATGTCTGGGTCCCCTATATATTAGGACAAGTACTAAGGGTGCACTGTGTAGCCATGTCTGCGCCCCTTATGTATTAGAACAAGTACTAAGGGTGCCCTGTGTAGCCATTTCTGAGTCCCTATATATTAGGACAAGTACTAAGGGTGCACTGTGTTTCCATGTCTGAGTCCCTATATATTAGGATAAGTACTAAGGGTGCACTGTGTAGTCATGTCTGGGTCCCCTGTATATTATGACAAGTACTAAGGGGGCACTGTGTAGCCATGTCTGGTCCCCTATATATTAGGACAAGTACTAAGGGTGTACTGTGTAGTCATGTCTGGGTCACCTGTGTATTAGGACAAGCATTAGGGTGCACTGTGTAGTCATGTCTGGGTCTGCTATATATTAGGACAAGTACTAAGGGTGTACTGTGTAGTCATGTCTGGGTCCCCTGTGTATTAGGACAAGCATTAGGGTGCACTGTGTAGTCATGTCTGGGTCCCCTATATATTAGGACAAGTACTAAGGGTGCACTGTGTAGTCATGTCTGGGTCCCTGTATATTAGGACAAGTACTAAGGGTGCACTGTGTAGCCAAGTCTGCGCCCCTTATGTATTAGAACAAGTACTAAGGGTGCACTGTGCAGCCACGTCTGGGTCCCTATGTATTAGGACAAGTACTAAGGGTGCACTGTGTAGCCATATCTAAGTCCCATACATATATTAGGACAAGTACTAAGGGTGCACTGTGTAGCCATGTCTGGTCCCTTATATATTAGGACAAGTACTAAGGGTGCACTGTGTAGCCATGTCTGGGTCCCCTGCATATTAGGACAAGTACTAAGGGTGCACTGTGTAGCCATATCTGGTCCCTTATATATTAGGACAATACTAAGGGTGCACTGTGTAGCCATATCTGGTCTCCTATATATTAGGACAAGTACTAAGAGTGCACTGTGTAGCCATATTGGGTTTCCTATATATTAGGACAAGTACTAAGGGTGCACTGTGTAGCCATGTCTTGGTCCCCTGCATATTAGGACCAGTACTAAGGGTGCACTGTGTAGCCATATCTGGTCTCCTATATATTAGGACAAGTACTAAGGGTGCACTGTGTAGTCATGTCTGGTCTCCTATATATTAGGACAAGTACTAAGGGTGCACTGTGTAGCCATATCTGGTCTCCTATATATTAGGACAAGTACTAAGGGTGCACTGTGTAGCCATATCTGGTCTCCTATATATTAGGACAAGTACTAAGGGTGCACTGTGTAGCCATATCTGGTCTCCTATATATTAGGGCAAGTACTAAGGGTGCACTGTGTAGTCACCTCTGGGTCCCCTGCATATTAGGACAAGTACTAAAGGTGCACTGTGTAGTCATGTCTGGGTCCCTATATATTAGGACAAGTACTAAGGGTGCACTGTGTAGTCATGTCTGGGTCTCCTGTATATTAGGACAAGTACTAAGCGTGCACTGTGTAGCCATGTCTGGGTCCCCTGCATATTAGGACAAGTACTAAGGGTGCACTGTGTAGCCATGTCTGGTCTCCTATATATTAGGACAACTACTAAGGGTGCACGGTGTAGCCATGTCTTGGTCCCCTGCATAGTAGGACAAGCATTAGGGTGCACTGTGTAGTCATGTCTGGGTCCCCTATATATTAGGACAACTACTAAGGGTGCACGGTGTAGCCATGTCTTGGTCCCCTGCATAGTAGGACAAGCATTAGGGTGCACTGTGTAGCCATGTCTAGGCCCCCTGTATATTAGGACAAGTACTAAGGGTGCACTGTGTAGCCATGTCTGGTCCCCTATATATTAGGACAAGTACTAAGGGTGTACTGTGTAGTCATGTCTGGGTCCCCTGTGTATTAGGACAAGCATTAGGGTGCACTGTGTAGTCATGTCTGGGTCCCCTATATATTAGGACAAGTACTAAGGGTGCACTGTGTAGCCATGTCTGGGTCCCCTATATATTAGGACAAGTACTAAGGGTGCACTGTGTAGCCATGTCTGCGCCCCTTATGTATTAGAACAAGTACTAAGGGTGCCCTGTGTAGACATGTCTGGTCTCCTATATATTAGGACAAGTACTAAGGGTGCACTGTGTTTCCATGTCTGAGTCCCTATATATTAGGATAAGTACTAAGGGTGCACTGTGTAGTCATGTCTGGGTCCCCTGTATATTAGGACAAGTACTAAGGGGGCACTGTGTAGCCATGTCTGGTCCCCTATATATTCGGACAAGTACTAAGGGTGTACTGTGTAGTCATGTCTGGGTCCCCTGAGTATTAGGACAAGCTTTAGGGTGCACTGTGTAGTCATGTCTGGGTCTCCTATATATTAGGACAAGTACTAAGGGTGCACTGTGTAGCCATGTCTGGGTCCCCTATATATTAGGACAAGTACTAAGGGTGCACTGTGTAGCCATGTCTGCGCCCCTTATGTATTAGAACAAGTACTAAGGGTGCCCTGTGTAGTCATGTCTGGTCTCCTACATATTAGGAGAAGTACTAAGGGTGCGCTGTGTACCCATATCTGGTCTCCTATATATTAGGACAATTACCAAGGTTGCACTGTGTACCCATATCTGGTCTCCTATATATTAGGACAAGTACTAAGGGTGCACTGTGTAGTCATGTCTGGGTCCCTATATATTAGGACAAGTACTAAGGGTGCACTGTGTAGCCATGTCTGCGCCCCTTATGTATTAGAACAAGTACTAAGGGTGCACTGTGTAGCCACGTCTGGGTCCCTATGTATTAGGACAAGTACTAAGGGTGCACTGTGTAGCCATATCTAAGTCCCATACATATATTAGGACAAGTACTAAGGGTGCACTGTGTAGCCATGTCTGGTCCTTTATATATTAGGACAAGTACTAAGGGTGCACTGTGTAGCCATGTCTGGGTCCCCTGCATATTAGGACAAGTACTAAGGGTGCACTGTGTAGCCATATCTGGTCCCTTATATATTAGGACAAGTACTAAGGGTGCACTGTGTAGCCATATCTGGTCTCCTATATATTAGGACAAGTACTAAGAGTGCACTGTGTATCCATATTGGGTTTCCTATATATTAGGACAAGTACTAAGGGTGCACTGTGTAGCCATGTCTTGGTCCCCTGCATATTAGGACCAGTACTAAGGGTGCACTGTGTAGCCATATCTGGTCTCCTATATATTAGGACAAGTACTAAGGGTGCACTGTGTAGTCATGTCTTGGTCCCCTGAATATTAACACAAGTAGTAAGGCTGTGCTGGGTAGTCATGTGTGGGCCCCTTATGTATTAGAACAGGTAGTAAGGCTGTACTGTGTAGCCATGTCTGGGTCCCCTATATATTAGGACAAGTACTAAGGGTGCACTGTGTAGTCATGTCTGGGTCCCTATATATTAGGACAAGTACTAAGGGTGCACTGTGTAGCCATGTCTGGGTCCCCTATATATTAGGACAAGTACTAAGGGTGCACTCTGTAGTCATGTCTGGGTCACTATATATTAGGACAAGTACTAAGGGTGCACTGTGTAGTCATGTCTGGTCTCCTATATATTAGGACAAGTACTAAGGGTGCACTGTGTACCCATATTTGGTCTCCTATATATTAGGACAAGTACTAAGGGTGCACTGTGTAGCCATATCTTGTCTCCTATATATTAGGACAAGTACTAAGGGTGCACTGTGTACCCATATCTGGTCTCCTATATATTAGGACAAGTACTAAGGGTGCACTGTGTAGCCATATCTGGTCTCCTATATATTAGGGCAAGCACTAAGGGTGCACTGTGTAGTCACGTCTGGGTCCCCTGCATATTAGGACAAGTACTAAAGGTGCACTTTGTAGTCATGTCTGGGTCCCTATATATTAGGACAAGTACTAAGGGTGCACTGTGTAGTCATGTCTGGGTCCCTGTATATTAGGACAAGTACTAAGGGTGCACTGTGTAGCCATGTCTGGGTCCCCTGCATATTAGGACAGGTACTAAGGGTGCCCTGTGTAGCCATGTCTGGTCTCCTATATATTAGGACAAGTACTAAGCGTGCACTGTGTAGCCATGTCGGGGTCCCCTGCATATTAGGACAAGTACTAAGGGTGCACTGTATAGCCATGTCTGGTCTCCTACCCTACCGTTCAAAAGTTTGGGGTCACCCAAACAATTTTGTGTTTTCCATGAAAAGTCACACTTATTCACCACCATGCGTTGTGAAATGAATAGAAAATAGAGTCAAGACATTGACAAGGTTAGAAATAATGATTTGTATTTGAAATAACATTGTTTTTACATCAAACTTTGCTTTCGTCAAAGAATCCTCCTTTTGCAGCAATTACAGCATTGCACACCTTTGACATTCTAGCTGTTAATTTGTTGAGGTAAGCTTGTGAAATTGCACCCCACGCTTCTAGAAGCATCTCCCACAAGTTGGATTGGTTGGATGGGCACTTCTGGCGTACCATACGGTCAAGCTGCTCCCACAACAGCTCAATGGGGTTCAGATCTGGTGACCGCGCTGGCCACTCCATTACCGATAGAATACCAGCTGCCTGCTTCTGCTGTAAATAGTTCTTGCACAATTTGGAGGTGTGTTTAGGGTCATTGTCCTGTTGTAGGATGAATTTGGTTCCAATCAAGCGCTGTCCACTGGGTATGGCATGGCGTTGCAAAATGGAGTGATAGCCTTCCTTATTCAGAATCCCTTTTACCCTGTACAAATCTCCCACCATACTAGCATCAAAGCAACCCCAGACCATCACATTACCTCCACCATGCTTAACAGATGGCGTCAGGCATTCTTCCAGCATCTTTTCATTTGTTCTGCGTCTCACAAACATTCTTCTTTGTGATCCAAACACCTCAAACTTGGATTCATCCGTCCACAACACTTTTTTCCAGTCTTCCTCTGTCCAATGTCTGTGTTCTTTTGCCCATCTTAATCTTTTTCTTTTATTGGCCAGTCTCAGATATGGCTTTTTCTTTGCCACTCTGCCCTGAAGCCCAAAATCCCGCAGCCGCCTCTTCACTGTAGATGTTGACACTGGTGTTTTGCGGGTACTATTTAATGAAGATGCCAGTTGGGTACCTGTGAGGCTTCTGTTTCTCAAACTAGAGACTCTAATGTGCTTATCTTCTTGCTTAGTTGTGCAACGCGGCCTCCCACTTCTTTTTCTACTCTGGTTAGAGCCTGTTTGTGCTGTCCTCTGAAGGGAGTAGTACACACCGTTGTAGGAAATCTTCAATTTCTTAGCAATTTCTCGCATGGAATAGCCTTCATTTCTAAGAACAAGAATAGACTGTCGAGTTTCAGATGAAAGTTCTCTTTTTCTGGCCATTTTGAGCGTTTAATTGACCCCACAAATGTGATGCTCCAGAAACTCAATCTGCTCACAGGAAGGTCAGTTTTGTAGCTTCTGTAACGAGCTAGACTGTTTTCAGATGTGTGAACATGATTGCACAAGGGTTTTCTAATCATCAATTAGCCTTCTGAGCCAATGAGCAAACACATTGTACCATTAGAACACTGGAGTGATAGTTGCTGGAAATGGGCCTCTATACACCTTTGTAGATATTGCACAAAAAACCAGACATTTGCAGCTAGAATAGTCATTTACCACATTAGCAATGTATAGAGTGCATTTGTTTAAAGTTAGGACTAGTTTAAAGTTATCTTCATTGAAAAGTACAGTGCTTTTCCTTCAAAAATAAGGACATTTCAATGTGACCCCAAACTTTTGAACGGTAGTGTATATATTAGGACAACTACTAAGGGTGCACGGTGTAGCCATGTCTTGGTCCCCTGCATAGTAGGACAAGCATTAGGGTGCACTGTGTAGTCATGTCTGGGTCCCCTATATATTAGGACAAGTACTAAGGGGGCACTGTGTAGCCATGTCTGGGCCCCCTGTATATTAGGACAAGTACTAAGGGTGCACTGTGTAGCCATGTCTGGTCCCCTATATATTAGGACAAGTACTAAGGGTGTACTGTGTAGTCATGTCTGGGTCCCCTGTGTCTTAGGACAAGCATTAGGGTGCACTGTGTAGTCATGTCTGGGTCCCCTATATATTAGGACAAGTACTAAGGGTGCACTGTGTAGCCATGTCTGGGTCCCCTATATATTAGGACAAGTACTAAGGGTGCACTGTGTAGCCATGTCTGCGCCCCTTATGTATTAGAACAAGTACTAAGGGTGCCCTATGTAGCCATGTCTGAGTCCCTATATATTAGGACAAGTACTAAGGGTGCACTGTGTTTCCATGTCTGAGTCCCTATATATTAGGATAAGTACTAAGGGTGCACTGTGTAGTCATGTCTGGGTCCCCTGTATATTAGGACAAGTACTAAGGGGGCACTGTGTAGCCATGTCTGGTCCCCTATATATTAGGACAAGTACTAAGGGTGTACTGTGTAGTCATGTCTGGGTCACCTGTGTATTAGGACAAGCATTAGGGTGCACTGTGTAGTCATGTCTGGGTCTCCTATATATTAGGACAAGTTCTAAGGGTGTACTGTGTAGTCATGTCTGGGTCCCCTGTGTATTAGGACAAGCATTAGGGTGCACTGTGTAGTCATGTCTGGGTCCCTATATATTAGGACAAGTACTAAGGGTGCACTGTGTAGCCATGTCTGCGCCCCTTATGTATTAGAACAAGTACTAAGGGTGCACTGTGTAGCCACGTCAGGGTCCCTATGTATTAGGACAAGTACTAAGGGTGCACTGTGTAGCCATATCTAAGTCCCATACATATATTAGGACAAGTACTAAGGGTGCACTGTGTAGCCATGTCTGGTCCCTTATATATTAGGACAAGTACTAAGGGTGCACTGTGTAGCCATATCTGGTCTCCTATATATTAGGACAAGTACTAAGAGTGCACTGTGTAGCCATATTGGGTTTCCTATATATTAGGACAAGTACTAAGGGTGCACTGTGTAGCCATGTCTTGGTCCCCTGCATATTGGGACCAGTACTAAGGGTGCACTGTGTAGCCATATCTGGTCTCCTATATATTAGGACAAGTACTAAGGGTGCACTGTGTAGTCATGTCTTGGTCCCCTGAATATTAATAGAAGTAGTAAGGCTGTGCTGGGTAGTCATGTCTGGGCCCCTTATGTATTAGAACAGGTAGTAAGGCTGTACTGTGTAGCCATGTCTGGGTCCCCTATATATTAGGATAAGTACTAGGGGTGCACTGTGTAGTCATGTCTGGGTCCCTATATATTAGGACAAGTACTAAGGGTGCACTGTGTAGCCATGTCTGGGTCCCCTATATATTAGGACAAGTACTAAGGGTGCACTCTGTAGTCATGTCTGGGTCACTATATATTAGGACAAGTACTAAGGGTGCACTGTGTAGTCATGTCTGGTCTCCTATATATTAGGACAAGTACTAAGGGTGCACTGTGTTGCCATATCTGGTCTCCTATATATTAGGACAAGTAGTAAGGGTGCACTGTGTACCCATATCTGGTCTCCTATATATTAGGACAAGTACTAAGGGTGCACTGTGTAGCCATATCTGGTCTCCTATAATTAGGGCAAGTACTAAGGGTGCACTGTGTAGTCACCTCTGGGTCCCCTGCATATTAGGACAAGTACTAAAGGTGCACTGTGTAGTCATGTCTGGGTCCCTATATATTAGGACAAGTACTAAGGGTGCACTGTGTAGTCATGTCTGGGTCTCCTGTATATTAGGACAAGTACTAAGGGTGCACTGTGTAGCCATGTCTGGGTCCCCTGCATATTAGGACAAGTACTAAGGGTGCCCTGTGTAGCCATGTCTGGTCTCCTATATATTAGGACAAGTACTAAGCGTGCACTGTGTAGCCATGTCTGGGTCCCCTGCATATTAGGACAAGTACTAAGGGTGCACTGTGTAGCCATGTCTGGTCTCCTATATATTAGGACAACTACTAAGGGTGCACGGTGTAGCCATGTCTTGGTCCCCTGCATAGTAGGACAAGCATTAGGGTGCACTGTGTAGTCATGTCTGGGTCCCCTATATATTAGGACAAGTACTAAGGGGGCACTGTGTAGCCATGTCTGGGCCCCCTGTATATTAGGACAAGTACTAAGGGTGCACTGTGTAGCCATGTCTGGTCCCCTATATATTAGGACAAGTACTAAGGGTGTACTGTGTAGTCATGTCTGGGTCCCCTGTGTATTAGGACAAGCATTAGGGTGCACTGTGTAGTCATGTCTGGGTCCCCTATATATTAGGACAAGTACTAAGGGTGCACTGTGTTTCCATGTCTGAGTCCCTATATATTAGGATAAGTACTAAGGGTGCACTGTGTAGTCATGTCTGGGTCCCCTGTATATTAGGACAAGTTCTAAGGGGGCACTGTGTAGCCATGTCTGGTCCCCTATATATTAGGACAAGTACTAAGGGTGTACTGTGTAGTCATGTCTGGGTCCCATGAGTATTAGGACAAGCTTTAGGGTGCACTGTGTAGTCATGTCTGGGTCTCCTATATATTAGGACAAGTACTAAGGGTGCACTGTGTAGCCATGTCTGGGTCCCCTATATATTAGGACAAGTACTAAGGGTGCACTGTGTAGCCATGTCTGGGTCCCCTATATATTAGGACAAGTACTAAGGGTGCACTGTGTAGCCATGTCTGCGCCCCTTATGTATTAGGACAAGTTCTAAGGGGGCACTGTGTAGCCATGTCTGGTCCCCTATATATTAGGACAAGTACTAAGGGTGTACTGTGTAGTCATGTCTGGGTCCCATGAGTATTAGGACAAGCTTTAGGGTGCACTGTGTAGTCATGTCTGGGTCTCCTATATATTAGGACAAGTACTAAGGGTGCACTGTGTAGCCATGTCTGGGTCTCCAATATATTTGGACAAGTACTAAGGGTGCACTGTGTAGCCATGTCTGGGCCCCCTGTATATTAGGACAAGTACTAAGGGGGCACTGTGTAGCCATGTCTGGTCCCCTATATATTAGGACAAGTACTAAGGGTGTACTGTGTAGTCATGTCTGGGTCCCCTGTGTGTTAGGACAAGCATTAGGGTGCACTGTGTAGTCATGTCTGGGTCCCCTATATATTAGGACAAGTACTAAGGGTGCACTGTGTAGCCATGTCTGGGTCCCCTATATATTAGGACAAGTACTAAGGGTGCACTGTGTAGCCACGTCTGGATCCCTATGTATTAGGACAAGTACAAAGGGAGCACTGTGTAGCCATGTCTGAGTCCCTATATATTAGGATAAGTACTAAGGGTGCACTGTGTAGCCATGTCTGGGTCCCCTATATATTAGGACAAGTACTAAGGGTGCACTGTGTAGCCATGTCTGGGTCTCCTGTATGTTAGGACAAGTACTAAGGGTGCACTGTGTAGCCATGTCTTGGTTCCCTGCATATTAGGACAAGTACTAAGGGTGCACTGTGTAGCCATGTCTTTGTTCCGCTGCATATTAGGACAAGTACTAAGGCTGTATTGTGTAGCCATGTCTGCGCCCCTTATGTATTAGAACAAGTACTAAGGGTGCACTGTGTAGCCATGTCTGGATCCTCTGTATATTAGGACAAGTACTAAGGGTGCACTGTGTAGCCATGTCTGAGTCCTCTATATATTAGGGCAAGTACTAAGGGTGCACTGTGTAGCCATATCTGGTCTCCTATATATTAGGACAAGTACTAAGGGTGCACTGTGTGGCCATGTCTGGGTCCCCTATATATTAGGACAAGTACTAAGGGTGCACTGTGTAGTCATGTCTGGGTCCCCTGTGTATTAGGACAAGCATTAGGGTGCACTGTGTAGTCATGTCTGGGTCCCCTACATATTAGGACAAGTACTAAGTGTGCACTGTGTAGCCATGTCTGGTCTCCTATATATTAGGACAAGTACTAAGGGTGCACTGTGTAGCCATGTCTGGACTGGGAGGACTCCCCTTCCCCACTTTAGCTCCCCACTATCTATGAAATAAAACACAACAACTTGCTGGCGTTTTACGTGGGTAGGCCACAGCTTTATTTAATTTTCTCTTTTACTCCACTTTATACCCATCTTCCATGCCGCTTAAAACTGCTTTATGAAATTTTAAAACTTTTAAACGTGAAAAACAACCAGGCATAAGAAAGCCCCATAATGGGCCTGTACAGCCCCTCCATCCATTGCTGGCATGGAAAAAATTACCGCCACCAAGGATGCAGCATATCCCTATGCTGCACTCCGCCCCCCACATACCAGCCACAACGCCTCCTCTACCCCGTCCTGCAAGCCTGACAAAACGTGTCGGTGCCAATATCGCTAAGGTGTACACCGTCACCCCTGAACATACCTATCTCTCTCTTTTCTAACTCCCAGTGTCTAACTGACACCCCCCCAATTGACTGAACAAATTTCGACATCTTAAAATTCACATTCTTCCTCGCTCTTTCTATCGCTTCCATATCCCGCGCTTCTCTCCAGAACCTTCTGGCCACAATGTCCGACCAGACTAAAATAACTTTATTGAAGAACTTTTTGAACCGGCATAAATCCTCCTTCATTAACGTCAGCAACTCTCCCACTTTAACTTTCCCCAGATCGTTTCCACCCGCGTGGATTACCAAAATCACTCTATCTGGGGACCGCCTGCTGCTTTGCAGCACCTCGTGGAGCAGCCCGGTCCATTTCAAACCTCGTATGCCGTGCCATTGCACGCATACGTCTTTTTGTCCCAGATGGGGACCCATCGGCCTGGCTCTAGCCCTCTTTTCGGCCCAAAATATGTAGGGGTGTCCTACCACCCACACTGTCCAATTTTGAACCTGTAGAATAAATCAAGAAAACAGGGGAAGAAATGTCCCCAACATCAAACTCATAACCATTCTTACAATACCCTCAGATCCGGCCTTACGTAGGACCGGTCCGTTTTCGATTTTCGTATACAAATTTTAATATCGACGTTCCCGAGCAAAACCTCCGAAAATTGAAGACCTCCCGGATTATTTTTACTCGTCTATACTAATTCGCCCAACCGCAATGCTGCAAAAAAGGCCAAGGAAAATGCCGCTCTAAAAAGCGCCGTTTCTTCTACGTCCGCACATACTGATCCCATTATCTTCATCATTGCGCAAAGCAGCTCGAAAGTGATCGGGCGTCTCCCATCCCGAGAAAACTTCTCTTTCTTCCAACCTTCCAGTATTTGCGTAAAAACAAAATCCTTTGTCACGTCGCGACTCCCGTGGAGGCGTAACAAAATGCTATTGCCGCAACGTGTTTCCTCGCCGCATCCACCGATGCTCCCCGCCCGCGCAGGTTCGCCAATATGTCTCTAGCCTGCTCCGCATCGGAAAAAAACCCCCGGCGACCTCAAACCATTGCTTCCAAATCGCATTATAACGCTGCCATGTGGCTTCGGTTACCGACTTACGGACCAGATTCAGGAGCTCCTTTCTATTATTTGTCACAAAAAAGCAGGGCAACATACCCCCTCGACGTCCGCCCTCGGGTGAAGCTCCCTGAATTTCGACATCTGGAATCGAGAAAGAGCGTCAGCTTTGTTATTTAAATGTCCTGGTACATGGCTCGCTTTGAACTTTGTTATGTTGTAAACAATCCAAAACCAAATGGAAAATCTTCCAGGCACACCATATTCTCCACTCTATGTGCAGTGCCAGCCTTAGTGTCAGGGCTCGAACCCAGGACCTCCTGTACTCCACTCAGCTGCTCTCTCCACTAAGCCATCCAGATCTTGTCGAAGACTGTTTATTTACCGCTCTCACCACCGTCTGGTTATCCGACCAAAAACATATACTTCTATTAGCCAACACCGGGCCCCATAGTTCAATGGCGACCATGATGGGAAAAATTTCCAACCGTGCTATGTTTCTCGTCCATCCTCTCTCGACCCAGGCCTCCGGCCACAAGGCGTTGCACCACCTGTTACCAAAAATCACGCCAAAACCGCAGGCTCCGGCTGCGTCTGATACCAGTCCCAGCTCCTCACTGTCGACTTCTTCCCTTTGGCATATTACCTGCCCATTGAAAGTTTCGAGAAAAACCTTCCATATGTGCCGGTCCGCCCTCATTTCCTTTGTCACCTTGACAAAATGATGAGGCTCCCTTGCCCCTCTCGTCGCCAAAGACAATCGCCTCGAAAAAGCGCGTCCCATGGGGATGACCCGACACGCGAAATTTAGCAGGTGCACAATCTTTTCTTCCGGTAGCCGAAAAACCATATCCTTAGTATCGATCTCGATACCTAAGAACTCCAAAGCTGTCACTGGCCCTACTGTCTTCTCCGCGGACAGGGGGACGCCTGCTCTTTTCATCAGCCTCTGAAAAGATGCCAATAGAAAACCGCATATGCCTGACTCGGGGGGCCCTACGAACAAAAAATCGTCAAGATAGTGTAAAACCGAAGGGATGCCCGTTTCGAATCGAAGTATCCATTCCAAAAATGAACTGAAAACCTCAAAATAATAGCACGAAATAGAGCATCCCATCGGCAAACACCTGTCCACAAATAGCCACCTTCCAATCTACACCCCAACAGATGAAAACCATCAGGGTGTACCGGAAGCAACCTGAAAGCTGATTCAATGTCCGCCTTGGCTAACATTGCACCAGCTCCCGCCCGACGGACTAGATGCACCGCCCAAGGAAAGACGCGTACGACACCGCCGCTTGCTCTTTCGAAATCCCGTCGTTGACCGAATCTCCCGCCGGAAAAGATAGATGATGGATAAGCCGGAACTTGCCCGGTTCCTTCCTCGGGACCAGCCCCAAAGGTGAAACCCGCAAGTTCCCGAATGGGGGTTCCCGAAATGGGCCCGCCATCCGACCCAATTCCACCTCCTTCAGTAACTTTTCCATCACTAACTCTTTGTTTTCTCGAGCCGATTTTAGATTGTCGCAGAGCCTAAGGGAAAAAGTCGGGTTGTGCGGTATCCGGAAACCTTCTATAAAGCCAAGATCTAATTAGTCTTGACTCCTGCGTCCTGTGGTACCGGACGAGCCACCGCTCCAGGTACCTGACGTTCACTGGGGTTCGTTCCTGCGCCAAGCACCCCTGGTGTAGCTGCTGTCCTCTGTCGCCTAAAACACCGTACCGCGGAGTGTGCTCCTTCGCACACTGAGCACTCGTGCCAAAACTTGCACGATGCGTAGAATCGGCAATGACCTTCGTTGAAGGCCCAACACGATCCGGAGGGTTTCGGTGCCGCAGGTGCCTGCTGTCCACTGGCGCCTGCAGCGGTCCCCTGAAAAAACGGCTTTATCGGCTTTTGTGAAAGAATAAGCTGGATCCACACATCTGTTGCTTTTGTGGCCCAGCTTATGTTCTTCATTCCGGAAATACGACGACGAAAATCCTCGTCGTACCGCCACCACGCCGACCCTCCGTGCAGTTTATATGCGCTATGAATGGTGTTCATATACACCAATAATTCGGGACCCTTCCGTGGACTGTGTTGACAGGCTACGTGTGCCAACATTAAAAACGCCTGTAGCCAATTATCAAATGTTTTGGCTACTTTCGCTTTTCTATCGGTCCCTCGTTCCGAAAACCGCTCCTTGTCGACAGCAATATGCTCCACCGACATTAGTGACCATATGTCCACATATGTACCATTCTTAATTTTCTCAGTTATCTCTTCCGTCAAGCCCACCCCGAGCGGGGCTACCCCGCAGAAAAGTGTGTCTGCGAACCTCAAGCCGTCACCACCCAACTCTTCGCCCCTACGACTCGCCCCTTGCGAGCTCTCGGGTGCGTGAGCCAAAGCTTTACCAACCTCGAAACGATTTACCAGCGCTTTAAGCGCCCCCATAAACTCTTCATCACACAACTCTTCGCCCCTACGACTCGCCCCTTGCGAGCTCTCGGGTGCGTGAGCAAAACCTTTTTCAACTCCAAAACGATTTACCAGCGCTTTAAGCGCACCCATAAACTCTTCGTTGTTCTTATCACTAGATGTTACCGATACATCCCAAACATTCCTGTAATGTGACTCACCCGCCTAGTTCCTCCCTGGTCCCGCCAAGAGGAAGCTCTGGCCGGGTGGCGTTGATGTACGATCCCGCCTCTGGCCTGCGTGTCGTTCCGTGCCCAAATCATGGGTGACACCATGGCTCCTCTGGCTCTGCGCACTGGATGCCCTAACGGCCGAAGCTGCCATATTGTGCCTGCTGCTGCGGGGGACGTACCTATTATCTGCGGAAGAAGCCGGCGAGAGAGATGAAGTATCGCGTGAAGCCCGAGCGTCCCGCTCCCGGCCGCTGCGCCTATCGTATGCAACTGCCGCTCCTGCCCTTCTCTGTGCGTCCAGCAAAGGGGTCTTCCTTTTCCGACCCTCATCCTCTGGAGACACCGAAGAGCTCGTAGCTACCCGCGCTCTTCTGCCTGCCCTAACCCGCTGCGCCCCCTTTTCGCGTCTGCGCCCCCCCACCCCACCATACTTACCTTGCCCTGCTGTTTGTTCCTCCCTGCCGCGCCAACTTGCTCGCTCCCTTGCCGAGCTGCCCGGTGAGCGCCCGCCTGTGCGCCGCTCGTATCTGGCGCCCTGCCATCCGCCAGATGCCCCTAATGCCACTGTTGCCTGCCGCTGCACAAAACACCCCCGCCCCTCCCCCCCCTCCCCTCTTCAGGCAGAGGGGCTGTTGCCAACGCCCCAAGCCCACTTCTCATGTATACTATGCTGCCTGCACTGTCCTCACTATCCCTACCCTCCCTTCTGTTTAGCCTCCTAACGCCTCTCTTTGTAATCCGACCCCCCCCCCCCCCTTCTCCTCCCGCTACCTCCGCTAAGATCCTCCGGGCTGAACAGGGACTCACTCCCGTAGCCCCTTGTGGCCTCCTTCCGAAGTGCAGGCCTCCCGCCGGTACTACTTCCGGCTCGCAGATCCCTCCGCCTGTTGAGGGAGACACGTGTCCCGCTCTCCCTCTCCTTCGCCATGCCCGCCTGCACCGCCACGGGATTCCCCTTGCCCGCGCAGGACTTACCCGACCTTGGCACCGCTCCTCCGCTCCTGGTGAGTGCACCTCTGGCTTCGGTTCCGCTCTCGTCCCCACTCCTGCGCTCCCCAGACCTGGCTGCATCCGCCTGGCGGTGCGACCGCGCCGCTCCACTCCCGCTCGCTCCCGCTGCTCTTGGGCTGCTTCTGCCCCCCTTCTTCGGCGTTGGGCTGGGGCTTAACCTTGCAGGTGGTTGTCTTCTTCTTTGCGGCCTCCCACGTGGTTCCGTGCCGCTGCACTCCGCCGGTGGCTCTTCTTCCGTTCTCATCTCCGGTACCGCCGCCGCCGTTCGGAACTCTTCGGCCATCTTCATGAGCCACTGGGGACCCTGGCTGGCCACAGCTTCACGCATTTGTTGTGCGAGATGCTCCATCTTCAGTCTTGCTTGCAGACCTCTCCTGGTGCGACTTCTCTCTTCTTTCTCCTTCTGAGCACTGACTCCTCCTCTTCCTCCCTCTCTCTTTCCTATCCCTCTAACCCCCTCCCTGGTCGCTTCCTTCCTCTCCATCTTGTTAGCCCCGCCTCCCAGTCCCCCACAGCTTCGTTATACACTTTGCTGTTCCTCAGGTCTCCTATATATTAAGACAAATACTAGGGGTGCACTGTGTAGTCACGTCTGGGTCTCCTGTATATTAGGACAAGTACTAAGGGGGCACTGTGTAGCCATGTCTGGGCCCCCTGTATATTAGGACAAGTACTAAGGGGGCACTGTGTGGCCATGTCTGGGTCCCCTATATATTAGGACAAGTACTAAGGGTGTACTGTGTAGTCATGTCTGGGTCCCTTGTGTATTAGGACAAGCATTAGGGTGCACTGTGTAGTCATGTCTGGTTCCCCTGTGTATTAGGACAAGCATTAGGGTGCACTGTGTAGTCATGTCTGGGTCCCCTATATATTAGGACAAGTACTAAGGGTGCACTGTGTAGCCACGTCTGGATCCCTATGTATTAGGACAAGTACTAAGGGTGCACTGTGTAGCCATGTCTGAGTCCCTATATATTAGGATAAGTACTAAGGGTGCACTGTGTAGCCATGTCTGGGTCCCCTATATATTAGGACAAGTACTAAGGGTGCACTGTGTAGCTATGTCTGGGCCCCCTATATATTAGGACAAGTACTAAGGGTGCACTGTGTAGCCATGTCTAGGTCTCCTGTATGTTAGGACAAGTACTAAGGGTGCACTGTGTAGCCATGTCTTTGTTCCCCTGCATATTAGGACAAGTACTAAGGGTGCACTGTGTAGTCATGTCTGGTCTCCTATATATTAGGACAAGTACTAAGGGTGCACTGTGTAGCCATGTCTGGTCTCCTATATATTAGGACAAGTACTAAGGGTGCACTGTGTAGCCATGTCTGGTCTCCTATATATTAGGACAAGTACTAAGGGTGCACTGTGTAGCCATATCTGGTCTCCTATATATTAGGACAAGTACTAAGGATGCACTGTGTAGCCGTATCTGGTCTCCTATATATTAGGACAAGTACTAAGGGTGCACTGTGTAGTCATATCTGGTCTCCTGTATATTAGAATAAGTACTAAGGGTGCACTCTGCAGTCGTGTCTGGGTCTCTATATATTAGGACAAGTACTAAGGGTGCACTGTATAGACATGTCTGGGTCCCATATATATTAGAACAAGTACTAAGGGTGCACTGTGTAGTCATGTCTGGTTTCCTGTATATTAGGACAAGTACTAAGGGTGCCCAGTGTAGTCTTGTCTGGTTCCCCTAAATATTAGGACTAGTACTAACGGTGCACTGTGTAGCCATGTCTGGTCCCTATATATTAGGACAAGTACTAAGGGTGCACTGTGTAGCCATGTCTGGGTCTCCTGTATATTAGGAAAAGTACTAAGCGTGTCCTGTGTAGTCATGTCTGGGTCCCTATATATTAGGACAAGTACTAAGGGTGCACTGTGTAGCCATGTCTGGTCTCCTATATATTAGGACAAGTACTAAGGGTGCACTGTGTACGCATATCTGGTCTCCTATATACTAGGACAAGTACTAAGGGTGCACTGTGTAGTCATGTCTGGGTCCCTATATATTAGGACAAGTACTAAGGGTGCACTGTGTAGTCATGTCTGGGTCCCTATATATTAGGACAAGTACTAAGGGTGCACTGTGTAGTCATGTCTGGTCCCCTATATATTAGGACAAGTACCAAGGGTGCACTGTGTACGCATATCTGGTCTCCTATATACTAGGACAAGTACTAAGGGTGCACTGTGTAGTCATGTCTGGGTCCCTATATATTAGGACAAGTACTAAGGGTGCACTGTGTAGTCATGTCTTGGTCCCTATATATTAGGACAAGTACTAAGGGTGCACTGTGTAGTCATGTCTTGGTCCCTATATATAAGGACAAGTACTAAGGGTGCACTGTGTAGTCATGTCTTGGTCCCTATATATTAGGACAAGTACTAAGGGTGCACTGTGTAGTCATGCCTGGTCGCTATATATTAGGACAAGTACTAAGGGTGCACTGTGTAGCCATGTCTGGTCTCCAATATATTAGGACAAATACTAAGGGTGCACTGTGTAGTCACGTCTGGGTCCCCTGCATATTAGGACAAGTACTAAAGGTGCACTGTGTAGTCATGTCTGGGTCCCTATATATTAGGACAAGTACTAATGGTGCACTGTGTAGTCATGTCTGGGTCTCCTGTATATTAGGACAAGTACTAAGGGTGCACTGTGTAGTCATACTGGGTCTCCTATATATTAGGACAAGTACTAAGCGTGCACTGTGTAGCCATGTCTGGGTCCCCTGCATATTAGGACAAGTACTAAGGGTGCACTGTGTAGCCATGTCTGGTCTCCTATATATTAGGACAAGTACTAAGGGTGCACGGTGTAGCCATGTCTTGGTCCCCTGCATATTAGGACAAGCATTAGACTGCACTGTGTAGTCATGTCTGGGTCCCCTATATATAAGGACAAGTACTAAGGGTGCACTGTGTAGCCATGTCTGGGCCCCCTGTATATTAGGACAAGTACTAAGGGTGCACTGTGTAGCCATGTCTGGGTCTCCTATATATTAGGACAAGTACTAAGGGTGCGCTGTGTAGTCATGTCTGGGTCTCCTGTATATTAGGATAAGTACTAAGGGTGCACTGTGTAGCCTTGTCTGGGCCCCCTGTATATTAGGACAAGTACTAAGGGTGTACTGTGTAGCCATGTCGGGTCCCCTATATATTAGGACAAGTACTAAGGGTGCACTGTGTAGTCATGTCTGGGTCCCCTATATATTAGAATAAGTACTAAGGGTGCACTGTGTAGCCATGTCTGGTCCCCTACATATTAGGACAAGTACTAAGGGTGCACTGTGTAGTCATGTCTGGGTCCCCTATATATTAGGACAAGTACTAAGGGGGCACTGTGTAGCCATGTCTGGTCCCCAATATATTAGGACAAGTACTAAGGGTGCACTATGTAGCCACATCTGGGTCCCTATGTATTAGGACAAGTACTAAGGGTGCACTGTGTAGCCATATCTGAGTCCCCTACATATATTAGGACAAGTACTAAGGGTGCACTGTCTAGTCATGTGTGGGTCCCTGTATATTAGGACAAGTACTAAGGGTGCACTGTGTAGTCATGTGTGGGTCCCTGTATATTAGGACAAGTACTAAGGGTGCACTGTGTAGCCATGTCTGGGTCTCCTGTATGTTAGGACAAGTACTAAGGGTGCACTGTGTAGCCATGTCTGGGTCTACTGTATATTAGGACAAGTACTAAGGGTGCACTGTGTAGCCATGTCTTGGTCCCCTGCATATTAGGACCAGTACTAAGGGTGCACTGTGTTGTCATGTGTGGGTCCCTGTATATTAGGACAAGTACTAAGGGTGCACTGTGTAGCCATATCTGGTCTCCTATATATTAGGACAAGTACTAAGGGTGCACTGTGTACCCATATCTGGTCTCCTATATATTAGGACAAGTACTAAGGGTGCACTGTGTAGCCATATCTGGTCTCCTATATATTAGGACAAGTACTAAGGGTGCACTGTGTAGCCATGTCTTTGTTCCCAAGCATATTAGGACAAGTACTAAGGGTACACTGTGTAGTCATATCTGGTCTCCTATATATTAGGACAAGTACTAAGGGTGCACTGTGTAGCCATATCTGGTCTCCTATATATTAGGACAAGTACTAAGGGTGCACTGTGTAGCCATGTCTTTGTTCCCCAGCATATGAGGACAAGTACTAAGGGTACACTGTGTAGTCATGTCTGGGTCCCTATGTATTAGGACAAGTACTAAGGGTGCACTGTGTAGCCATATTGGGTCTCCTATATATTAGGACAAGTACTAAGGGTGCACTGTGTAGCCATGTCTTGGTCCCTATATATTAGGACAAGTACTCAGGGTGCACTGTGTAGCCATGTCTCGCCTCCTATATATTAGGACAGGTACTAAGGGTGCACTGTGCAGCCATATCTGGTCCCTTATATATTAGGACAAGTACTAAGGGTGCACTGTGTAGCCATGTCTGGGCCCCCTGTATATTAGGACAAGTACTAAGGGGGCACTGTGTAGCCATGTCTGGTCCCCTATATATTAGGACAAGTACTAAGGGTGCACTGTGTAGCCACGTCTGGGTCCCAATGTATTAGGACAAGTACTAAGGGTGCACTGTGTAGCCATATCTGAGTCCCCTACATATATTAGGACAAGTACTAAAGGTGCACTGTGTAGTCATGTGTGGGTCCCTGTATATTAGGACAAGTACTAAGGGTGCACTGTGTAGTCATGTGTGGGTCCCTGTATATTAGGACAAGTACTAAGGGTGCACTGTGTAGTCATGTGTGGGTCCCTGTATATTAGGACAAGTACTAAGGGTGCACTGTGTAGTCATGTGTGGGTCCCTATATATTAGGACAAGTACTAAGGGTGCACTGTGTAGTCATGTGTGGGTCCCTGTATATTAGGACAAGTACTAAGGGTGCACTGTGTAGCCATGTCTGGGTCTCCTGTATGGTAGGACAAGTACTAAGGGTGCACTGTGTAGCCATGTCTGGGTCTCTTGTATATTAGGACAAGTACTAAGGGTGCACTGTGTAGCCATGTCTTGGTCCCCTATATATTAGGACCAGTACTAAGGGTGCACTGTGTAGTCATGTGTGGGTCCCTCTATATTAGGACAAGTACTAAGGGTGCACTGTGTAGCCATATCTGGTCTCCTATATATTAGGACAAGTACTAAGGGTGCACTGTGCACCCATATCTGGTCTCCTATATATTAGGACAAGTACTAAGGGTGCACTGTGTAGTCATGTCTTGGTCCCCTGCATATTAAGACAATTACTAAGGGTGCACTGTGTAGTCATGTCTGGCCCCCCATATATTAGGACAAGTACTAAGGGTGCCCTGTGTAGCCATGTCTGGGTCCCCTATATATTAGGACAAGTACTATGGGTGCACTGTGTAGTCATGTCTTGGTCCCCTGCATATTAGGACAAGTACTAAGGGTGCACTGTGTAGCCATATCTTTGTTCCCCTGCATATTAGGACAAGTACTAAGGGTGCACTGTGTAGCCATATCTTTGTTCCCCTGCATATTAGGACAAGTACTAAGGGTGCACTGTGTAGTCATGTCTTGGTCCCCTGCATATTAGGACAATTACTAAGGGTGCACTGTGTAGTCATGTCTGGCCCGCTATATATTAGGACAAGTACTAAGGTGCCCTGTGTAGCCATGTCTGGGTCCCCTATATATTAGGACAAGTACTATGGGTGCACTGTGTAGTCATGTCTTGGTCCCCTGCATATTAGGACAAGTACTAAGGGTGCACTGTGTAGCCATATCTTTGTTCCCCTGGATATTAGGACAAGTACTAAGGGTGCAATGTGTAGTCATGTCTGGGTCCCTATATATTAGGACAAGTACAAAGGGTGCACTGTGCAGTCATGTCTGGGTCCCTATATATTAGGACAAGTACTAAGGGTGCACTGTGTAGTCATGTCTGGGTCCCTATATATTAGAACAAGTACTAAGTGTGCCCTGTGGAGCCATGTCTGGTCTCCTATATATAAGGACAAGTACTAAGGGTGCACTGTGTAGCCATGTCTGGGTCCCTATATATTAGGACAAGTACTAAGGGTGCACTGTGTAGCCATGTCTGGGTCCCTATATATTAGGAAAAGTACTAAGGGTGCACTGCGTAGCCATGTCTGGGTCCCCTGCATATTAGGACAAGTACTAAGGGTGCACTGTGTAGTCATGTCTGGGTCCCTATATATTAGGACAAGTACTATGGGTGCACTGTGTACCCATATCTGGTCTCCTATGTATTAGGACCAGTACTAAGGGTGCACTGTGTACCCATATCTGGTCTCCTATACATTAGGACAAGTACCAAGGGTGCACTGTGCACCCATATCTGGTCTTCTATATATTAGGACAAGTACTAAGGGTGCACTGTGTAGTCATGTCTGGGTCCCTATATATTAGGACAAGTACTATGGGTGCACTGTGTACCCATATCTGGTCTCCTATGTATTAGGACCAGTACTAAGGGGGCACTGTGTACCGATATCTGGTCTTGTATATATTAGGACAAGTACTAAGGGAGCACTGTGTACCCATGTCTGGTCTCCTATATATTAGGACAAGTACTAAGGGTGCACTGTGTAGCCATGTCTTGGTCCCCTGCATATTAGGACAAGTACTAAGGGTGCGCTGTGTAGCCATGTTTCGCCTCCTATATATTAGGACAGGTACTAAGGGTGCACTGTGTACGCATATCTGGTCTCCTATATACTAGGACAAGTACTAAGGGTGCACTGTGTAGTCATGTCTGGGTCCCTATATATTAGGACAAGTACTAAGGGTGCACTGTGTAGTCATGTCTTGGTCCCTATATATTAGGACAAGTACTAAGGGTGCACTGTGTAGTCATGTCTTGGTCCCTATATATAAGGACAAGTACTAAGGGTGCACTGTGTAGTCATGTCTTGGTCCCTATATATTAGGACAAGTACTAAGGGTGCACTGTGTAGTCATGCCTGGTCGCTATATATTAGGACAAGTACTAAGGGTGCACTGTGTAGCCATGTCTGGTCTCCAATATATTAGGACAAATACTAAGGGTGCACTGTGTAGTCACGTCTGGGTCCCCTGCATATTAGGACAAGTACTAAAAGTGCACTGTGTAGTCATGTCTGGGTCCCTATATATTAGGACAAGTACTAATGGTGCACTGTGTAGTCATGTCTGGGTCTCCTGTATATTAGGACAAGTACTAAGGGTGCACTGTGTAGTCATACTGGGTCTCCTATATATTAGGACAAGTACTAAGCGTGCACTGTGTAGCCATGTCTGGGTCCCCTGCATATTAGGACAAGTACTAAGGGTGCACTGTGTAGCCATGTCTGGTCTCCTATATATTAGGACAAGTACTAAGGGTGCACGGTGTAGCCATGTCTTGGTCCCATGCATATTAGGACAAGCATTAGACTGCACTGTGTAGTCATGTCTGGGTCCCCTATATATAAGGACAAGTACTAAGGGTGCACTGTGTAGCCATGTCTGGGCCCCCTGTATATTAGGACAAGTACTAAGGGTGCACTGTGTAGCCATGTCTGGGTCTCCTATATATTAGGACAAGTACTAAGGGTGCGCTGTGTAGTCATGTCTGGGTCTCCTGTATATTAGGATAAGTACTAAGGGTGCACTGTGTAGCCTTGTCTGGGCCCCCTGTATATTAGGACAAGTACTAAGGGTGTACTGTGTAGCCATGTCGGGTCCCCTATATATTAGGACAAGTACTAAGGGTGCACTGTGTAGTCATGTCTGGGTCCCCTATATATTAGAATAAGTACTAAGGGTGCACTGTGTAGCCATGTCTGGTCCCCTACATATTAGGACAAGTACTAAGGGTGCACTGTGTAGTCATGTCTGGGTCCCCTATATATTAGGACAAATACTAAGGGGGCACTGTGTAGCCATGTCTGGTCCCCAATATATTAGGACAAGTACTAAGGGTGCACTATGTAGCCACATCTGGGTCCCTATGTATTAGGACAAGTACTAAGGGTGCACTGTGTAGCCATATCTGAGTCCCCTACATATATTAGGACAAGTACTAAGGGTGCACTGTCTAGTCATGTGTGGGTCCCTGTATATTAGGACAAGTACTAAGGGTGCACTGTGTAGTCATGTGTGGGTCCCTGTATATAAGGACAAGTACTAAGGGTGCACTGTGTAGCCATGTCTGGGTCTCCTGTATGTTAGGACAAGTACTAAGGGTGCACTGTGTAGCCATGTCTGGGTCTACTGTATATTAGGACAAGTACTAAGGGTGCACTGTGTAGCCATGTCTTGGTCCCCTGCATATTAGGACCAGTACTAAGGGTGCACTGTGTTGTCATGTGTGGGTCCCTGTATATTAGGACAAGTACTAAGGGTGCACTGTGTAGCCATATCTGGTCTCCTATATATTAGGACAAGTACTAAGGGTGCACTGTGTAGCCATGTCTTTGTTCCCAAGCATATTAGGACAAGTACTAAGGGTACACTGTGTAGTCATATCTGGTCTCCTATATATTAGGACAAGTACTAAGGGTGCACTGTGTAGCCATAACTGGTCTCCTATATATTAGGACAAGTACTAAGGGTGCACTGTGTAGCCATGTCTTTGTTCCCCAGCATATTAGGACAAGTACTAAGGGTACACTGTGTAGTCATGTCTGGGTCCCTATGTATTAGGACAAGTACTAAGGGTGCACTGTGTAGCCATATTGGGTCTCCTATATATTAGGACAAGTACTAAGGGTGCACTGTGTAGCCATGTCTTGGTCCCTATATATTAGGACAAGTACTCAGGGTGCACTGTGTAGCCATGTCTCGCCTCCTATATATTAGGACAGGTACTAAGGGTGCACTGTGCAGCCATATCTGGTCCCTTATATATTAGGACAAGTACTAAGGGTGCACTGTGTAGCCATGTCTGGGCCCCCTGTATATTAGGACAAGTACTAAGGGGGCACTGTGTAGCCATGTCTGGTCCCCTATATATTAGGACAAGTACTAAGGGTGCACTGTGTAGCCACGTCTGGGTCCCAATGTATTAGGACAAGTACTAAGGGTGCACTGTGTAGCCATATCTGAGTCCCCTACATATATTAGGACAAGTACTAAAGGTGCACTGTGTAGTCATGTGTGGGTCCCTGTATATTAGGACAAGTACTAAGGGTGCACTGTGTAGTCATGTGTGGGTCCCTGTATATTAGGACAAGTACTAAGGGTGCACTGTGTAGTCATGTGTGGGTCCCTGTATATTAGGACAAGTACTAAGGGTGCACTGTGTAGTCATGTGTGGGTCCCTATATATTAGGACAAGTACTAAGGGTGCACTGTGTAGTCATGTGTGGGTCCCTGTATATTAGGACAAGTACTAAGGGTGCACTGTGTAGCCATGTCTGGGTCTCCTGTATGGTAGGACAAGTACTAAGGGTGCACTGTGTAGCCATGTCTGGGTCTCTTGTATATTAGGACAAGTACTAAGGGTGCACTGTGTAGCCATGTCTTGGTCCCCTATATATTAGGACCAGTACTAAGGGTGCACTGTGTAGTCATGTGTGGGTCCCTCTATATTAGGACAAGTACTAAGGGTGCACTGTGTAGCCATATCTGGTCTCCTATATATTAGGACAAGTACTAAGGGTGCACTGTGCACCCATATCTGGTCTCCTATATATTAGGACAAGTACTAAGGGTGCACTGTGTAGTCATGTCTTGGTCCCCTGCATATTAAGACAATTACTAAGGGTGCACTGTGTAGTCATGTCTGGCCCCCCATATATTAGGACAAGTACTAAGGGTGCCCTGTGTAGCCATGTCTGGGTCCCCTATATATTAGGACAAGTACTATGGGTGCACTGTGTAGTCATGTCTTGGTCCCCTGCATATTAGGACAAGTACTAAGGGTGCACTGTGTAGCCATATCTTTGTTCCCCTGCATATTAGGACAAGTACTAAGGGTGCACTGTGTAGCCATATCTTTGTTCCCCTGCATATTAGGACAAGTACTAAGGGTGCACTGTGTAGTCATGTCTTGGTCCCCTGCATATTAGGACAATTACTAAGGGTGCACTGTGTAGTCATGTCTGGCCCGCTATATATTAGGACAAGTACTAAGGTGCCCTGTGTAGCCATGCCTGGGTCCCCTATATATTAGGACAAGTACTATGGGTGCACTGTGTAGTCATGTCTTGGTCCCCTGCATATTAGGACAAGTACTAAGGGTGCACTGTGTAGCCATATCTTTGTTCCCCTGGATATTAGGACAAGTACTAAGGGTGCAATGTGTAGTCATGTCTGGGTCCCTATATATTAGGACAAGTACAAAGGGTGCACTGTGCAGTCATGTCTGGGTCCCTATATATTAGGACAAGTACTAAGGGTGCACTGTGTAGTCATGTCTGGGTCCCTATATATTAGAACAAGTACTAAGTGTGCCCTGTGGAGCCATGTCTGGTCTCCTATATATAAGGACAAGTACTAAGGGTGCACTGTGTAGCCATGTCTGGGTCCCTATATATTAGGACAAGTACTAAGGGTGCACTGTGTAGCCATGTCTGGGTCCCTATATATTAGGAAAAGTACTAAGGGTGCACTGCGTAGCCATGTCTGGGTCCCCTGCATATTAGGACAAGTACTAAGGGTGCACTGTGTAGTCATGTCTGGGTCCCTATATATTAGGACAAGTACTATGGGTGCACTGTGTACCCATATCTGGTCTCCTATGTATTAGGACCAGTACTAAGGGTGCACTGTGTACCCATATCTGGTCTCCTATACATTAGGACAAGTACCAAGGGTGCACTGTGCACCCATATCTGGTCTTCTATATATTAGGACAAGTACTAAGGGTGCACTGTGTAGTCATGTCTGGGTCCCTATATATTAGGACAAGTACTATGGGTGCACTGTGTACCCATATCTGGTCTCCTATGTATTAGGACCAGTACTAAGGGGGCACTGTGTACCGATATCTGGTCTTGTATATATTAGGACAAGTACTAAGGGAGCACTGTGTACCCATGTCTGGTCTCCTATATATTAGGACAAGTACTAAGGGTGCACTGTGTAGCCATGTCTTGGTCCCCTGCATATTAGGACAAGTACTAAGGGTGCGCTGTGTAGCCATGTTTCGCCTCCTATATATTAGGACAGGTACTAAGGGTGCACTGTGTAGCGAAATTGGGTCTCCTATATATTAGGACAAGCACTAAGGGTGCACTGTGTAGCCATGTCTTGGTCCCCTGCATATTAGGACCAGTACTAAGGGTGCACTGTGTAGCCATATCTGGTCTCCTATATATTAGGACAAGTACTAAGGGTGCACTGTGCACCCATATCTGGTCTCCTATAGTTTAGGACAAGTACTAAGGGTGCATGGTGTAGTCATGTCTGGGTCCCTATATATTAGGACAAGTACTGAGGTTGCACTGTGTAGTCATGTCTAGGTCCCTATATATTAGGACAAGTACTAAGGGTGCACTGTGTAGTCATGTCTGGGTCCCTATATATTAGAACAAGTACTAACTGTGCCCTCTGGAGCCATGTCTGGTCTCCTATATATTAGGACAAGTACTAAGGGTGCACTGTGTAGCCATGTCTGGTCTCCTATATATTAGGACCAGTACTAAGGGTGCACTGTGTAGCCATGTCTGGTCCCCTATATATTAGGACAAGTACTAAAGGTGCACTGTGTAGTCATGTCTGGGCCCCCTCTATATTAGGACAAGTACTAAGGGTGCACTGTGTAGTCATGTCTGGGTCTCCTGTATATTAGGACAAGTACTAAGGGTGCACTGTGTAGCCATGTCTGGTCCCCTGCATATTAGGACAAGTACTAAGGGTGCACTGTGTAGCCATGTCTGGTCCCCTGCATATTAGGACAAGTATTAAGGGTGTACTGTGTAGTCATGTCTGGGTCCCCTGTGTATTAGGACAAGCATTAGGGTGCACTGTGTAGTCATGTCTGGGTCCCCTATATATTAGGACAAGTACTAAGGGTGCACTGTGTAGCCATGTCTGGGTCCCCTATATATTAGGACAAGTACTAATGGTGCACTGTGTAGCCATGTCTGCGCCCCTTATGTATTAGAACAAGTACTAAGGGTGCACTGTGTAGCCACGTCTGGATCCCTATGTATTAGGACAAATACTAAGGGAGCACTGTGTAGCCATGTCTGAGTCCCTATATATTAGGATAAATACTAAGGGTGCACTGTGTAGCCAGGTCTGGGTCCCCTATATATTAGGACAAGTACTAAGGGTGCACTGTGTAGCTATGTCTGGGTCCCCTATATATTAGGACAAGTACTAAGGGTGCACTGTGTAGCCATGTCTGGGTCTCCTGTATGTTAGGACAAGTACTAAGGGTGCACTGTGTAGCCATGTCTTGGTCCCCTGCATATTAGGACAAGTACTAAGGGTGCACTGTGTAGCCATGTCTTTGTTCCCCTGCATATTAGGACAAGTACTAAGGCTGTATTGTGTAGCCATGTCTGCGCCCCTTATGTATTAGAACAAGTACTAAGGGTGCACTGTGTAGCCATGTCTGGGTCCCCTGCATATTAGGACAAGTACTAAGGGTGCACTGTGTAGCCATGTCTTTGTTCCCCTGCATATTAGGACAAGTACTAAGGGTGCACTGTGTAGCCATGTCTGGTCCCTTATATATTAGGACAAGTAATAAGGGTGTACTGTGTAGCCATGTCTGGTCCCCTATATATTAGGACAAGTACTAAGGGTGCACTGTGTAGCCATGTCTGGTCCCCTATATATTAGGACAAGTACTAAGGGTGTACTGTGTAGCCATGTCTGGTCCCTTATATATTAGGACAAGTACTAAGGGGGCACTGTGTAGCCATGTCTGGTCCCCAATATATTATTACAAGTACTAAGGGTGCACTGTGTAGTCATGTCTGGGTCCCCTATATATTAGGACAAGTACTAAGGGTGCACTGTGTAGCTATGTCTGGTCCCCTATATATTAGGACAAGTACTAAGGGTGCACTGTGTAGCCATGTCTGGGTCCCCTATATATAAGGACAAGTACTAAGGGTGTACTGTGTAGCCATGTCTGGTCCCCTATATATTAGGACAAGTACTAAGGGTGCACTGTGTAGTCATGTCTGGGACTGCTATATATTAGGACAAGTACTAAGGGTGCACTGTGTAGCCATGTCTGGGCCCCCTGTATATTAGGACGAGTACTAAGGGGGCACTGTGTAGCCATGTCTGGTCCCCTATATATTAGGACAAGTACTAAGGGTGTACTGTGTAGTCATGTCTGGGTCCCCTGTGTATTAGGACAAGCATTAGGGTGCACTGTGTAGTCATGTCTGGGTCCCCTATATATTAGGACAAGTACTAAGGGTGCACTGTGTAGCCACGTCTGGATCCCTATGTATTAGGACAAGTACTAAGGGTGCACTGTGTAGCCATGTCTGGATCCCTATGTATTAGGACAAGTACTAAGCGTGCACTGTGTAGCCATGTCTGAGTCCCTATATATTAGGATAAGTACTAAGGGTGCACTGTGTAGCCATGTCTGGGTCCCCTATATATTAGGACAAGTACTAAGGGTGCACTGTGTAGCCATGTCTGGGTCTCCTGTATGTTAGGACAAGTACTAAGGGTGCACTGTGTAGCCATGTCTTGGTCCCCTGCATATTAGGACAAGTACTAAGGGTGCACTGTGTAGCCATGTCTTTGTTCCCCTGCATATTAGGACAAGTACTAAGGCTGTATTGTGTAGCCATGTCTGCGCCCCTTATGTATTAGAACAAGTACTAAGGGTGCACTGTGTAGCCATGTCTGGGTCCCCTGCATATTAGGACAAGTACTAAGGGTGCACTGTGTAGCCATGTCTTTGTTCCCCTGCATATTAGGACAAGTACTAAGGGTGCACTGTGTGGCCATGTCTTGGTCCCCTATATATTAGGACAAGTACTAAGGGTGCACTGTGTAGCCATGTCTGGTCCCTTATATATTAGGACAAGTAATAAGGGTGTACTGTGTAGCCATGTCTGGTCCCCTATATATTAGGACAAGTACTATGGGTGCACTGTGTACCCATATCTGGTCTCCTATGTATTAGGACGAGTACTAAGGGGGCACTGTGTACCGATATCTGGTCTTGTATATATTAGGACAAGTACTAAGGGAGCACTGTGTACCCATGTCTGGTCTCCTATATATTAGGACAAGTACTAAGGGTGCACTGTGTAGCCATGTCTTGGTCCCCTGCATATTAGGACAAGTACTAAGGGTGCGCTGTGTAGCCATGTTTCGCCTCCTATATATTAGGACAGGTACTAAGGGTGCACTGTGTAGCGAAATTGGGTCTCCTATATATTAGGACAAGTACTAAGGGTGCACTGTGTAGCCATGTCTTGGTCCCCTGCATATTAGGACCAGTACTAAGGGTGCACTGTGTAGCCATATCTGGTCTCCTATATATTAGGACAAGTACTAAGGGTGCACTGTGCACCCATATCTGGTCTCCTATAGTTTAGGACAAGTACTAAGGGTGCATGGTGTAGTCATGTCTGGGTCCCTATATATTAGGACAAGTACTGAGGTTGCACTGTGTAGTCATGTCTAGGTCCCTATATATTAGGACAAGTACTAAGGGTGCACTGTGTAGTCATGTCTGGGTCCCTATATATTAGAACAAGTACTAACTGTGCCCTCTGGAGCCATGTCTGGTCTCCTATATATTAGGACAAGTACTAAGGGTGCACTGTGTAGCCATGTCTGGTCTCCTATATATTAGGACCAGTACTAAGGGTGCACTGTGTAGCCATGTCTGGTCCCCTATATATTAGGACAAGTACTAAAGGTGCACTGTGTAGTCATGTCTGGGCCCCCTGTATATTAGGACAAGTACTAAGGGTGCACTGTGTAGTCATGTCTGGGTCTCCTGTATATTAGGACAAGTACTAAGGGTGCACTGTGTAGCCATGTCTGGTCCCCTGCATATTAGGACAAGTACTAAGGGTGCACTGTGTAGCCATGTCTGGTCCCCTGCATATTAGGACAAGTATTAAGGGTGTACTGTGTAGTCATGTCTGGGTCCCCTGTGTATTAGGACAAGCATTAGGGTGCACTGTGTAGTCATGTCTGGGTCCCCTATATATTAGGACAAGTACTAAGGGTGCACTGTGTAGCCATGTCTGGGTCCCCTATATATTAGGACAAGTACTAATGGTGCACTGTGTAGCCATGTCTGCGCCCCTTATGTATTAGAACAAGTACTAAGGGTGCACTGTGTAGCCACGTCTGGATCCCTATGTATTAGGACAAATACTAAGGGAGCACTGTGTAGCCATGTCTGAGTCCCTATATATTAGGATAAATACTAAGGGTGCACTGTGTAGCCAGGTCTGGGTCCCCTATATATTAGGACAAGTACTAAGGGTGCACTGTGTAGCTATGTCTGGGTCCCCTATATATTAGGACAAGTACTAAGGGTGCACTGTGTAGCCATGTCTGGGTCTCCTGTATGTTAGGACAAGTACTAAGGGTGCACTGTGTAGCCATGTCTTGGTCCCCTGCATATTAGGACAAGTACTAAGGGTGCACTGTGTAGCCATGTCTTTGTTCCCCTGCATATTAGGACAAGTACTAAGGCTGTATTGTGTAGCCATGTCTGCGCCCCTTATGTATTAGAACAAGTACTAAGGGTGCACTGTGTAGCCATGTCTGGGTCCCCTGCATATTAGGACAAGTACTAAGGGTGCACTGTGTAGCCATGTCTTTGTTCCCCTGCATATTAGGACAAGTACTAAGGGTGCACTGTGTAGCCATGTCTGGTCCCTTATATATTAGGACAAGTAATAAGGGTGTACTGTGTAGCCATGTCTGGTCCCCTATATATTAGGACAAGTACTAAGGGTGCACTGTGTAGCCATGTCTGGTCCCCTATATATTAGGACAAGTACTAAGGGTGTACTGTGTAGCCATGTCTGGTCCCTTATATATTAGGACAAGTACTAAGGGGGCACTGTGTAGCCATGTCTGGTCCCCAATATATTATTACAAGTACTAAGGGTGCACTGTGTAGTCATGTCTGGGTCCCCTATATATTAGGACAAGTACTAAGGGTGCACTGTGTAGCTATGTCTGGTCCCCTATATATTAGGACAAGTACTAAGGGTGCACTGTGTAGCCATGTCTGGGTCCCCTGCATATTAGGACAAGTACTAAGGGTGCACTGTGTAGCCATGTCTTTGTTCCCCTGCATATTAGGACAAGTACTAAGGGTGCACTGTGTGGCCATGTCTTGGTCCCCTATATATTAGGACAAGTACTAAGGGTGCACTGTGTAGCCATGTCTGGTCCCTTATATATTAGGACAAGTAATAAGGGTGTACTGTGTAGCCATGTCTGGTCCCCTATATATTAGGACAAGTACTATGGGTGCACTGTGTACCCATATCTGGTCTCCTATGTATTAGGACCAGTACTAAGGGGGCACTGTGTACCGATATCTGGTCTTGTATATATTAGGACAAGTACTAAGGGAGCACTGTGTACCCATGTCTGGTCTCCTATATATTAGGACAAGTACTAAGGGTGCACTGTGTAGCCATGTCTTGGTCCCCTGCATATTAGGACAAGTACTAAGGGTGCGCTGTGTAGCCATGTTTCGCCTCCTATATATTAGGACAGGTACTAAGGGTGCACTGTGTAGCGAAATTGGGTCTCCTATATATTAGGACAAGTACTAAGGGTGCACTGTGTAGCCATGTCTTGGTCCCCTGCATATTAGGACCAGTACTAAGGGTGCACTGTGTAGCCATATCTGGTCTCCTATATATTAGGACAAGTACTAAGGGTGCACTGTGCACCCATATCTGGTCTCCTATAGTTTAGGACAAGTACTAAGGGTGCATGGTGTAGTCATGTCTGGGTCCCTATATATTAGGACAAGTACTGAGGTTGCACTGTGTAGTCATGTCTAGGTCCCTATATATTAGGACAAGTACTAAGGGTGCACTGTGTAGTCATGTCTGGGTCCCTATATATTAGAACAAGTACTAACTGTGCCCTCTGGAGCCATGTCTGGTCTCCTATATATTAGGACAAGTACTAAGGGTGCACTGTGTAGCCATGTCTGGTCTCCTATATATTAGGACCAGTACTAAGGGTGCACTGTGTAGCCATGTCTGGTCCCCTATATATTAGGACAAGTACTAAAGGTGCACTGTGTAGTCATGTCTGGGCCCCCTGTATATTAGGACAAGTACTAAGGGTGCACTGTGTAGTCATGTCTGGGTCTCCTGTATATTAGGACAAGTACTAAGGGTGCACTGTGTAGCCATGTCTGGTCCCCTGCATATTAGGACAAGTACTAAGGGTGCACTGTGTAGCCATGTCTGGTCCCCTGCATATTAGGACAAGTATTAAGGGTGTACTGTGTAGTCATGTCTGGGTCCCCTGTGTATTAGGACAAGCATTAGGGTGCACTGTGTAGTCATGTCTGGGTCCCCTATATATTAGGACAAGTACTAAGGGTGCACTGTGTAGCCATGTCTGGGTCCCCTATATATTAGGACAAGTACTAATGGTGCACTGTGTAGCCATGTCTGCGCCCCTTATGTATTAGAACAAGTACTAAGGGTGCACTGTGTAGCCACGTCTGGATCCCTATGTATTAGGACAAATACTAAGGGAGCACTGTGTAGCCATGTCTGAGTCCCTATATATTAGGATAAATACTAAGGGTGCACTGTGTAGCCAGGTCTGGGTCCCCTATATATTAGGACAAGTACTAAGGGTGCACTGTGTAGCTATGTCTGGGTCCCCTATATATTAGGACAAGTACTAAGGGTGCACTGTGTAGCCATGTCTGGGTCTCCTGTATGTTAGGACAAGTACTAAGGGTGCACTGTGTAGCCATGTCTTGGTCCCCTGCATATTAGGACAAGTACTAAGGGTGCACTGTGTAGCCATGTCTTTGTTCCCCTGCATATTAGGACAAGTACTAAGGCTGTATTGTGTAGCCATGTCTGCGCCCCTTATGTATTAGAACAAGTACTAAGGGTGCACTGTGTAGCCATGTCTGGGTCCCCTGCATATTAGGACAAGTACTAAGGGTGCACTGTGTAGCCATGTCTTTGTTCCCCTGCATATTAGGACAAGTACTAAGGGTGCACTGTGTAGCCATGTCTGGTCCCTTATATATTAGGACAAGTAATAAGGGTGTACTGTGTAGCCATGTCTGGTCCCCTATATATTAGGACAAGTACTAAGGGTGCACTGTGTAGCCATGTCTGGTCCCCTATATATTAGGACAAGTACTAAGGGTGTACTGTGTAGCCATGTCTGGTCCCTTATATATTAGGACAAGTACTAAGGGGGCACTGTGTAGCCATGTCTGGTCCCCAATATATTATTACAAGTACTAAGGGTGCACTGTGTAGTCATGTCTGGGTCCCCTATATATTAGGACAAGTACTAAGGGTGCACTGTGTAGCTATGTCTGGTCCCCTATATATTAGGACAAGTACTAAGGGTGCACTGTGTAGCCATGTCTGGGTCCCCTATATATAAGGACAAGTACTAAGGGTGTACTGTGTAGCCATGTCTGGTCCCCTATATATTAGGACAAGTACTAAGGGTGCACTGTGTAGTCATGTCTGGGACTGCTATATATTAGGACAAGTACTAAGGGTGCACTGTGTAGCCATGTCTGGGCCCCCTGTATATTAGGACAAGTACTAAGGGGGCACTGTGTAGCCATGTCTGGTCCCCTATATATTAGGACAAGTACTAAGGGTGTACTGTGTAGTCATGTCTGGGTCCCCTGTGTATTAGGACAAGCATTAGGGTGCACTGTGTAGTCATGTCTGGGTCCCCTATATATTAGGACAAGTACTAAGGGTGCACTGTGTAGCCACGTCTGGATCCCTATGTATTAGGACAAGTACTAAGGGTGCACTGTGTAGCCATGTCTGGATCCCTATGTATTAGGACAAGTACTAAGCGTGCACTGTGTAGCCATGTCTGAGTCCCTATATATTAGGATAAGTACTAAGGGTGCACTGTGTAGCCATGTCTGGGTCCCCTATATATTAGGACAAGTACTAAGGGTGCACTGTGTAGCCATGTCTGGGTCTCCTGTATGTTAGGACAAGTACTAAGGGTGCACTGTGTAGCCATGTCTTGGTCCCCTGCATATTAGGACAAGTACTAAGGGTGCACTGTGTAGCCATGTCTTTGTTCCCCTGCATATTAGGACAAGTACTAAGGCTGTATTGTGTAGCCATGTCTGCGCCCCTTATGTATTAGAACAAGTACTAAGGGTGCACTGTGTAGCCATGTCTGGGTCCCCTGCATATTAGGACAAGTACTAAGGGTGCACTGTGTAGCCATGTCTTTGTTCCCCTGCATATTAGGACAAGTACTAAGGGTGCACTGTGTGGCCATGTCTTGGTCCCCTATATATTAGGACAAGTACTAAGGGTGCACTGTGTAGCCATGTCTGGTCCCTTATATATTAGGACAAGTAATAAGGGTGTACTGTGTAGCCATGTCTGGTCCCCTATATATTAGGACAAGTACTATGGGTGCACTGTGTACCCATATCTGGTCTCCTATGTATTAGGACCAGTACTAAGGGGGCACTGTGTACCGATATCTGGTCTTGTATATATTAGGACAAGTACTAAGGGAGCACTGTGTACCCATGTCTGGTCTCCTATATATTAGGACAAGTACTAAGGGTGCACTGTGTAGCCATGTCTTGGTCCCCTGCATATTAGGACAAGTACTAAGGGTGCGCTGTGTAGCCATGTTTCGCCTCCTATATATTAGGACAGGTACTAAGGGTGCACTGTGTAGCGAAATTGGGTCTCCTATATATTAGGACAAGTACTAAGGGTGCACTGTGTAGCCATGTCTTGGTCCCCTGCATATTAGGACCAGTACTAAGGGTGCACTGTGTAGCCATATCTGGTCTCCTATATATTAGGACAAGTACTAAGGGTGCACTGTGCACCCATATCTGGTCTCCTATAGTTTAGGACAAGTACTAAGGGTGCATGGTGTAGTCATGTCTGGGTCCCTATATATTAGGACAAGTACTGAGGTTGCACTGTGTAGTCATGTCTAGGTCCCTATATATTAGGACAAGTACTAAGGGTGCACTGTGTAGTCATGTCTGGGTCCCTATATATTAGAACAAGTACTAACTGTGCCCTCTGGAGCCATGTCTGGTCTCCTATATATTAGGACAAGTACTAAGGGTGCACTGTGTAGCCATGTCTGGTCTCCTATATATTAGGACCAGTACTAAGGGTGCACTGTGTAGCCATGTCTGGTCCCCTATATATTAGGACAAGTACTAAAGGTGCACTGTGTAGTCATGTCTGGGCCCCCTGTATATTAGGACAAGTACTAAGGGTGCACTGTGTAGTCATGTCTGGGTCTCCTGTATATTAGGACAAGTACTAAGGGTGCACTGTGTAGCCATGTCTGGTCCCCTGCATATTAGGACAAGTACTAAGGGTGCACTGTGTAGCCATGTCTGGTCCCCTGCATATTAGGACAAGTATTAAGGGTGTACTGTGTAGTCATGTCTGGGTCCCCTGTGTATTAGGACAAGCATTAGGGTGCACTGTGTAGTCATGTCTGGGTCCCCTATATATTAGGACAAGTACTAAGGGTGCACTGTGTAGCCATGTCTGGGTCCCCTATATATTAGGACAAGTACTAATGGTGCACTGTGTAGCCATGTCTGCGCCCCTTATGTATTAGAACAAGTACTAAGGGTGCACTGTGTAGCCACGTCTGGATCCCTATGTATTAGGACAAATACTAAGGGAGCACTGTGTAGCCATGTCTGAGTCCCTATATATTAGGATAAATACTAAGGGTGCACTGTGTAGCCAGGTCTGGGTCCCCTATATATTAGGACAAGTACTAAGGGTGCACTGTGTAGCTATGTCTGGGTCCCCTATATATTAGGACAAGTACTAAGGGTGCACTGTGTAGCCATGTCTGGGTCTCCTGTATGTTAGGACAAGTACTAAGGGTGCACTGTGTAGCCATGTCTTGGTCCCCTGCATATTAGGACAAGTACTAAGGGTGCACTGTGTAGCCATGTCTTTGTTCCCCTGCATATTAGGACAAGTACTAAGGCTGTATTGTGTAGCCATGTCTGCGCCCCTTATGTATTAGAACAAGTACTAAGGGTGCACTGTGTAGCCATGTCTGGGTCCCCTGCATATTAGGACAAGTACTAAGGGTGCACTGTGTAGCCATGTCTTTGTTCCCCTGCATATTAGGACAAGTACTAAGGGTGCACTGTGTGGCCATGTCTTGGTCCCCTATATATTAGGACAAGTACTAAGGGTGCACTGTGTAGCCATGTCTGGTCCCTTATATATTAGGACAAGTAATAAGGGTGTACTGTGTAGCCATGTCTGGTCCCCTATATATTAGGACAAGTACTAAGGGTGCACTGTGTAGCCATGTCTGGTCCCCTATATATTAGGACAAGTACTAAGGGTGTACTGTGTAGCCATGTCTGGTCCCTTATATATTAGGACAAGTACTAAGGGGGCACTGTGTAGCCATGTCTGGTCCCCAATATATTATTACAAGTACTAAGGGTGCACTGTGTAGTCATGTCTGGGTCCCCTATATATTAGGACAAGTACTAAGGGTGCACTGTGTAGCTATGTCTGGTCCCCTATATATTAGGACAAGTACTAAGGGTGCACTGTGTAGCCATGTCTGGGTCCCCTATATATAAGGACAAGTACTAAGGGTGTACTGTGTAGCCATGTCTGGTCCCCTATATATTAGGACAAGTACTAAGGGTGCACTGTGTAGTCATGTCTGGGACTGCTATATATTAGGACAAGTACTAAGGGTGCACTGTGTAGCCATGTCTGGGCCCCCTGTATATTAGGACAAGTACTAAGGGGGCACTGTGTAGCCATGTCTGGTCCCCTATATATTAGGACAAGTACTAAGGGTGTACTGTGTAGTCATGTCTGGGTCCCCTGTGTATTAGGACAAGCATTAGGGTGCACTGTGTAGTCATGTCTGGGTCCCCTATATATTAGGACAAGTACTAAGGGTGCACTGTGTAGCCACGTCTGGATCCCTATGTATTAGGACAAGTACTAAGGGTGCACTGTGTAGCCATGTCTGGATCCCTATGTATTAGGACAAGTACTAAGCGTGCACTGTGTAGCCATGTCTGAGTCCCTATATATTAGGATAAGTACTAAGGGTGCACTGTGTAGCCATGTCTGGGTCCCCTATATATTAGGACAAGTACTAAGGGTGCACTGTGTAGCTATGTCTGGGTCCCCTATATATTAGGACAAGTACTAAGGGTGCACTGTGTAGTCATGTCTGGTTCCCCTATATATTAGGACAAGTACTAAGGGTGCACTGTGTAGCTATGTCTGGGTCTCCTGTATGTTAGGACAAGTACTAAGGGTGCACTGTGTAGCCACGTCTGGATCCCTATGTATTAGGACAAGTACTAAGCGTGCACTGTGTAACCATGTCTGAGTCCCTATATATTAGGACAAGTACTAAGGGTGCACTGTGTAGCCATGTCTGGGTCCCCTATATATTAGGACAAGTACTAAGGGTGCACTGTGTAGCTATGTCTGGGTCCCCTATATATTAGGACAAGTACTAAGGGTGCACTGTGTAGTCATGTCTGGTTCCCCTATATATTAGGACAAGTACTAAGGGTGCACTGTGTAGCTATGTCTGGGTCTCCTGTATGTTAGGACAAGTACTAAGGGTGCACTGTGTAGTCATGTCTGGTTCCCCTATATATTAGGACAAGTACTAAGGGGGCACTGTGTAGCCATGTCTTTGTTCCCCTGCATATTAGGACAAGTACTAAGGCTGTATTGTGTAGCCATGTCTTCGCCCCTTATGTATTAGAACTAGTACTAAGGGTGCACTGTGTAGCCATGTCTGGGTCTCCTGTATGTTAGGACAAGTACTAAGGGTGCACTGTGTAGCCATGTCTTGGTCCCCTGCATATTAGGACAAGTACTAAGGGTGCACTGTGTAGCCATGTCTTTGTTCCCCTGCATATTAGGACAAGTACTAAGGCTGTATTGTGTAGCCATGTCTGCGCCCCTTATGTATTAGAACAAGTACTAAGGGTGCACTGTGTAGCCATGTCTGGGTCCCCTGCATATTAGGACAAGTACTAAGGGTGCACTGTGTAGCCATGTCTTTGTTCCCCTGCATATTAGGACAAGTACTAAGGGTGCACTGTGTGGCCATGTCTTGGTCCCCTATATATTAGGACAAGTACTAAGGGTGCACTGTGTAGCCATGTCTGGTCCCTTATATATTAGGACAAGTAATAAGGGTGTACTGTGTAGCCATGTCTGGTCCCCTATATATTAGGACAAGTACTAAGGGTGCACTGTGTTGCCATGTCTGGTCCCCTATATATTAGGACAAGTACTAAGGGTGTACTGTGTAGCCATGTCTGGTCCCTTATATATTAGGACAAGTACTAAGGGGGCACTGTGTAGCCATGTCTGGTCCCCAATATATTATTACAAGTACTAAGGGTGCACTGTGTAGTCATGTCTGGGTCCCCTATATATTAGGACAAGTACTAAGGGTGCACTGTGTAGCCATGTCTGGTCCCCTATATATTAGGACAAGTACTAAGGGTGCACTGTGTAGCCATGTCTGGGTCCCCTATATATAAGGACAAGTACTAAGGGTGTGCTGTGTAGCCATGTCTGGTCCCCTATATATTAGGACAAGTACTAAGGGTGCACTGTGTAGTCATGTCTGGGTCCGCTATATATTAGGACAAGTACTAAGGGTGCACTGTGTAGCCATGTCTGGTCTCCTATATATTAGGACAAGTACTAAGGGTGCACTGTGTAGCCATGTCTGGGTCTGCTATATATTAGGACAAGTACTAAGGGTGCACTGTGTAGCCATGTCTGGGCCCCCTGTATATTAGGACAAGTACTAAGGGGGCACTGTGTAGCCATGTCTGGTCCCCTATATATTAGGACAAGTACTAAGGGTGTACTGTGTAGTCATGTCTGGGTCCCCTGTGTATTAGGACAAGCATTAGGGTGCACTGTGTAGTCATGTCTGGGTCCCCTATATATTAGGACAAGTACTAAGGGTGCACTGTGTAGCCACGTCTGGATCCCTATGTATTAGGACAAGTACTAAGGGTGCACTGTGTAGCCATGTCTGGATCCCTATGTATTAGGACAAGTACTAAGCGTGCACTGTGTAGCCATGTCTGAGTCCCTATATATTAGGATAAGTACTAAGGGTGCACTGTGTAGCCATGTCTGGGTCCCCTATATATTAGGACAAGTACTAAGGGTGCACTGTGTAGCTATGTCTGGGTCCCCTATATATTAGGACAAGTACTAAGGGTGCACTGTGTAGTCATGTCTGGTTCCCCTATATATTAGGACAAGTACTAAGGGTGCACTGTGTAGCTATGTCTGGGTCTCCTGTATGTTAGGACAAGTACTAAGGGTGCACTGTGTAGCCACGTCTGGATCCCTATGTATTAGGACAAGTACTAAGCGTGCACTGTGTAACCATGTCTGAGTCCCTATATATTAGGATAAGTACTAAGGGTGCACTGTGTAGCCATGTCTTGGTCCCCTATATATTAGGACAAGTACTAAGGGTGCACTGTGTAGCTATGTCTGGGTCCCCTATATATTAGGACAAGTACTAAGGGTGTACTGTGTAGTCATGTCTGGTTCCCCTATATTAGGACAATTACTAAGGGTGCACTGTGTAGCTATGTCTGGGTCTCCAGTATGTTAGGACAAGTACTAAGGGTGCACTGTGTAGCCATGTCTTTGTTACCCTGCATATTAGGACAAGTACTAAGGCTGTATTGTGTAGCCATGTCTGCGCCCCTTATGTATTAGAACTAGTACTAAGGGTGCACTGTGTAGCCATGTCTGGGTCCTCTGTATATTATGACAAGTACTAAGGGTGCACTGTGTAGCCATGTCTGAATCCTCTATATATTAGGACAAGTACTAAGGGTGCACTGTGTAGCCATGTCTGGGTCCCCTATATATAAGGACAAGTACTAAGGGTGTACTGTGTAGCCATGTCTGGTCCCCTATATATTAGGACAAGTACTAAGGGTGCACTGTGTAGTCATGTCTGGGTCTGCTATATTTTAGGACAAGTACTAAGGGTGCACTGTGTAGCCATGTCTGGGCCCCCTGTATATTAGGACAAGTACTAAGGGGGCACTGTGTAGCCATGTATGGTCCCCTATATATTAGGACAAGTACTAAGGGTGTACTGTGTAGTCATGTCTGGGTCCCCTGTGTATTGGGACAAGCATTAGGGTGCACTGTGTAGTCTTGTCTGGGTCCCCTATATATTAGGACAAGTACTAAGGGTGCACTGTGTAGCCATGTCTGGATCCCTATGTATTAGGACAAGTACTAAGCGTGCACTGTGTAGCCATGTTTGAGTCCCTATATATTAGGATAAGTACTAAGGGTGCACTGTGTAGCCATGTCTGGGTCCCCTATATATTAGGACAAGTACTAAGGGTGCACTGTGTAGTCATGTCTGGGTCTCCTGTATGTTAGGACAAGTACTAAGGGTGCACTGTGTAGCCACGTCTGGATCCCTATGTATTAGGACAAGTACTAAGCGTGCACTGTGTAACCATGTCTGAGTCCCTATATATTAGGACAAGTACTAAGGGTGCACTGTGTAGCCATGTCTGGGTCCCCTATATATTAGGACAAGTACTAAGGGTGCACTGTGTAGCTATGTCTGGGTCCCCTATATATTAGGACAAGTACTAAGGGTGCACTGTGTAGTCATGTCTGGTTCCCCTATATATTAGGACAAGTACTAAGGGTGCACTGTGTAGCTATGTCTGGGTCTCCTGTATGTTAGGACAAGTACTAAGGGTGCACTGTGTAGCCTTGTCTTTGTTCCCCTGCATATTAGGACAAGTACTAAGGCTGTATTGTGTAGCCATGTCTGCGCCCCTTATGTATTAGAACTAGTACTAAGGGTGCACTGTGTAGCCATGTCTGGGTCTCCTGTATGTTAGGACAAGTACTAAGGGTGCACTGTGTAGCCATGTCTTGGTCCCCTGCATATTAGGACAAGTACTAAGGGTGCACTGTGTAGCCATGTCTTTGTTCCCCTGCATATTAGGACAAGTACTAAGGCTGTATTGTGTAGCCATGTCTGCGCCCCTTATGTATTAGAACAAGTACTAAGGGTGCACTGTGTAGCCATGTCTGGGTCCCCTGCATATTAGGACAAGTACTAAGGGTGCACTGTGTAGCCATGTCTTTGTTCCCCTGCATATTAGGACAAGTACTAAGGGTGCACTGTGTGGCCATGTCTTGGTCCCCTATATATTAGGACAAGTACTAAGGGTGCACTGTGTAGCCATGTCTGGTCCCTTATATATTAGGACAAGTAATAAGGGTGTACTGTGTAGCCATGTCTGGTCCCCTATATATTAGGACAAGTACTAAGGGTGCACTGTGTAGCCATGTCTGGTCCCCTATATATTAGGACAAGTACTAAGGGTGTACTGTGTAGCCATGTCTCGTCCCTTATATATTAGGACAAGTACTAAGGGGGCACTGTGTAGCCATGTCTGGTCCCCAATATATTATTACAAGTACTAAGGGTGCACTGTGTAGTCATGTCTGGGTCCCCTATATATTAGGACAAGTACTAAGGGTGCACTGTGTAGCCATGTCTGGTCCCCTATATATTAGGACAAGTACTAAGGGTGCACTGTGTAGCCATGTCTGGGTCCCCTATATATAAGGACAAGTACTAAGGGTGTACTGTGTAGCCATGTCTGGTCCCCTATATATTAGGACAAGTACTAAGGGTGCACTGTGTAGTCATGTCTGGGTCCGCTATATATTAGGACAAGTACTAAGGGTGCACTGTGTAGCCATGTCTGGTCTCCTATATATTAGGACAAGTACTAAGGGTGCACTGTGTAGCCATGTCTGGGTCTGCTATATATTAGGACAAGTACTAAGGGTGCACTGTGTAGCCATGTCTGGGCCCCCTGTATATTAGGACAAGTACTAAGGGGGCACTGTGTAGCCATGTCTGGTCCCCTATATATTAGGACAAGTACTAAGGGTGTACTGTGTAGTCATGTCTGGGTCCCCTGTGTATTAGGACAAGCATTAGGGTGCACTGTGTAGTCATGTCTGGGTCCCCTATATATTAGGACAAGTACTAAGGGTGCACTGTGTAGCCACGTCTGGATCCCTATGTATTAGGACAAGTACTAAGGGTGCACTGTGTAGCCATGTCTGGATCCCTATGTATTAGGACAAGTACTAAGCGTGCACTGTGTAGCCATGTCTGAGTCCCTATATATTAGGATAAGTACTAAGGGTGCACTGTGTAGCCATGTCTGGGTCCCCTATATATTAGGACAAGTACTAAGGGTGCACTGTGTAGCTATGTCTGGGTCCCCTATATATTAGGACAAGTACTAAGGGTGCACTGTGTAGTCATGTCTGGTTCCCCTATATATTAGGACAAGTACTAAGGGTGCACTGTGTAGCTATGTCTGGGTCTCCTGTATGTTAGGACAAGTACTAAGGGTGCACTGTGTAGCCACGTCTGGATCCCTATGTATTAGGACAAGTACTAAGCGTGCACTGTGTAACCATGTCTGAGTCCCTATATATTAGGATAAGTACTAAGGGTGCACTGTGTAGCCATGTCTTGGTCCCCTATATATTAGGACAAGTACTAAGGGTGCACTGTGTAGCTATGTCTGGGTCCCCTATATATTAGGACAAGTACTAAGGGTGCACTGTGTTGTCATGTCTGGTTCCCCTATATATTAGGACAATTACTAAGGGTGCACTGTGTAGCTCTGTCTGGGTCTCCTGTATGTTAGGACAAGTACTAAGGGTGCACTGTGTAGCCATGTCTTTGTTACCCTGCATATTAGGACAAGTACTAAGGCTGTATTGTGTAGCCATGTCTGCGCCCCTTATGTATTAGAACTAGTACTAAGGGTGCACTGTGTAGCCATGTCTGGGTCCTCTGTATATTAGGACAAGTACTAAGGGTGCACTGTGTAGCCATGTCTGAATCCTCTATATATTAGGACAAGTACTAAGGGTGCACTGTGTGGCCATGTCTGGGTCCCCTATATATTAGGACAAGTACTAAGGGTGTATTGTGTAGCCATGTCTGGTCCCCTATATATTAGGACAAGTACTAAGAGTGCACTGTGTAGTCATGTCTGGGTCCCCTTTATATTAGGACAAGTACTAAGGGTGCACTGTGTAGCCATGTCTGGTCCCCTATATATTAGGACAAGTACTAAGGGTGCACTGTGTAGTCATGTCTGGGTCCCCTATATATTAGGACAAGTACTAAGGGTGTACTGTGTAGCCATGTCTGGTCCCCTATATATTAGGACAAGTACTAAGGGTGCACTGTGTAGTCATGTCTGGGTCCCCTATATATTAGAACAAGTACTAAGGGTGCACTGTGTAGCCATGTCTGGTCCCCTATATATTAGGACAAGTACTAAGGGTGTACTGTGTAGTCATGTCTGGGCCCCCTGTTTATTAGGACAAGTACTAAGGGGGCACTGTGTAGCCATGTCTGGTCCCCTAAATATTAGGACATGTACTAAGGGTGTACTGTGTAGTCATGTCTGGGTCCCCTGTTTATTAGGACAAGCATTAGGGTGCACTGTGTAGTCATGTCTGGGTCCCCTATATATTAGGACAAGTACTAAGGGTGCACTGTGTAGCTATGTCTGGGTCCCCTATATATTAGGACAAGTACTAAGGGTGCACTGTGTAGCCATATCTGGTGTCCTATATATTAGGACAAGTACTAAGGGTGCACTGTGTAGCCATGTCTGGGTCCCCTGCATATTAGGACAAGTACTAAGGGTGCACTGTGTAGCCATGTCTGGGCCCCCTGTTTATTAGGACAAGTACTAAGGGGGCACTGTGTAGCCATGTCTGGTCCCCTATATATTAGGACAAGTACTAAGGGTGCACGGTGTAGCCATGTCTTGGTCCCCTGCATATTAGGACAAGCATTAGGGTGCACTGTGTAGTCATGTCTGGGTCACCTATATATTAGGACAAGTACTAAGGGTGCACTGTGTAGCCATGTCTGGGTCTCCTATATATTAGTACAAGTACAAAGGGTGCACTGTGTACCCATGTCTGGTCTCCTATATATTAGGACAAGTACTAAGGGTGCACTGTGTAGTCATGTCTTGGTCCCTATATATTAGGACAAGTACTAAGGGTGCACTGTGTAGCCATATCTGGTCTCCTATATATTAGGACAAGTACTAAGGGTGCACTGTGTAGCCATGTCTGGTCTCCTATGTATTAGGACAAGTACTAAGGGTGCACTGTGTAGCCATATCTGGTCTCCTATATATTAGGACAAGTACTAAGGGTGCACTGTGTAGCCATGTCGTGCTCCCCTGCATATTAGGACAAGCATTAGGGTGCACTGTGTAGTCATGTCTGGGTCCCCTATATATTAGGACAAGTACTAAGGGTGCACTGTGTAGCCATGTCTGGGTCTCCTGTATATTAGGATAAGTACTAAGGGTGCACTGTGTAGCCATGTCTGGGCCCCCTGTATATTAGGACAAGTACTAAGGGTGCACTGTGTAGCCATGTCTGGGTCTCCTATATATTAGGACAAGTACTAAGGGTGCGCTGTGTAGTCATGTCTGGGTCCCCTATATATTAGGACAAGTACTAAGGGTGCACTGTGTAGTCATGTCTGGTTCCCCTATATATTAGGACAATTACTAAGGGTGCACTGTGTAGCTCTGTCTGGGTCTCCTGTATGTTAGGACAAGTACTAAGGGTGCACTGTGTAGCCATGTCTTTGTTACCCTGCATATTAGGACAAGTACTAAGGCTGTATTGTGTAGCCATGTCTGCGCCCCTTATGTATTAGAACTAGTACTAAGGGTGCACTGTGTAGCCATGTCTGGGTCCTCTGTATATTAGGACAAGTACTAAGGGTGCACTGTGTAGCCATGTCTGAATCCTCTATATATTAGGACAAGTACTAAGGGTGCACTGTGTGGCCATGTCTGGGTCCCCTATATATTAGGACAAGTACTAAGGGTGTATTGTGTAGCCATGTCTGGTCCCCTATATATTAGGACAAGTACTAAGAGTGCACTGTGTAGTCATGTCTGGGTCCCCTTTATATAAGGACAAGTACTAAGGGTGCACTGTGTAGCCATGTCTGGTCCCCTATATATTAGGACAAGTACTAAGGGTGCACTGTGTAGTCATGTCTGGGTCCCCTATATATTAGGACAAGTACTAAGGGTGTACTGTGTAGCCATGTCTGGTCCCCTATATATTAGGACAAGTACTAAGGGTGCACTGTGTAGTCATGTCTGGGTCCCCTATATATTAGAACAAGTACTAAGGGTGCACTGTGTAGCCATGTCTGGTCCCCTATATATTAGGACAAGTACTAAGGGTGTACTGTGTAGTCATGTCTGGGCCCCCTGTTTATTAGGACAAGTACTAAGGGGGCACTGTGTAGCCATGTCTGGTCCCCTAAATATTAGGACATGTACTAAGGGTGTACTGTGTAGTCATGTCTGGGTCCCCTGTTTATTAGGACAAGCATTAGGGTGCACTGTGTAGTCATGTCTGGGTCCCCTATATATTAGGACAAGTACTAAGGGTGCACTGTGTAGCTATGTCTGGGTCCCCTATATATTAGGACAAGTACTAAGGGTGCACTGTGTAGCCATGTCTGGGTCCCCTGCATATTAGGACAAGTACTAAGGGTGCACTGTGTAGCCATGTCTGGGCCCCCTGTTTATTAGGACAAGTACTAAGGGGGCACTGTGTAGCCATGTCTGGTCCCCTATATATTAGGACAAGTACTAAGGGTGCACGGTGTAGCCATGTCTGGGTCTCCTATATATTAGTACAACTACAAAGGGTGCACTGTGTAGCCATGTCTGGGTCTCCTATATATTAGTACAAGTACAAAGGGTGCACTGTGTACCCATGTCTGGTCTCCTATATATTAGGACAAGTACTAAGGGTGCACTGTGTAGTCATGTCTTGGTCCCTATATATTAGGACAAGTACTAAGGGTGCACTGTGTAGCCATATCTGGTCTCCTATATATTAGGACAAGTACTAAGGGTGCACTGTGTAGCCATGTCTGGTCTCCTATGTATTAGGACAAGTACTAAGGGTGCACTGTGTAGCCATATCTGGTCTCCTATATATTAGGACAAGTACTAAGGGTGCACTGTGTAGCCATGTCGTGGTCCCCTGCATATTAGGACAAGCATTAGGGTGCACTGTGTAGTCATGTCTGGGTCCCCTATATATTAGGACAAGTACTAAGGGTGCACTGTGTAGCCATGTCTGGGTCTCCTGTATATTAGGATAAGTACTAAGGGTGCACTGTGTAGCCATGTCTGGGCCCCCTGTATATTAGGACAAGTACTAAGGGTGCACTGTGTAGCCATGTCTGGGTCTCCTATATATTAGGACAAGTACTAAGGGTGCGCTGTGTAGTCATGTCTGGGTCTCCTGTATATTAGGACAAGTACTAAGGGTGCACTGTGTAGCCATGTCTGGGTCTCCTATATATTAGGACAAGTACTAAGGGTGCACTGTGTAGCCATGTCGTGGTCCCCTGCATATTAGGACAAGCATTAGGGTGCACTGTGTAGTCATGTCTGGGTCCCCTATATATTAGGACAAGTACTAAGGGTGCACTGTGTAACCATGTCTGAGTCCCTATATATTAGGATAAGTACTAAGGGTGCACTGTGTAGCCATGTCTTGGTCCCCTATATATTAGGACAAGTACTAAGGGTGCACTGTGTAGCTATGTCTGGGTCCCCTATATATTAGGACAAGTACTAAGGGTGCACTGTGTTGTCATGTCTGGTTCCCCTATATATTAGGACAATTACTAAGGGTGCACTGTGTAGCTCTGTCTGGGTCTCCTGTATGTTAGGACAAGTACTAAGGGTGCACTGTGTAGCCATGTCTTTGTTACCCTGCATATTAGGACAAGTACTAAGGCTGTATTGTGTAGCCATGTCTGCGCCCCTTATGTATTAGAACTAGTACTAAGGGTGCACTGTGTAGCCATGTCTGGGTCCTCTGTATATTAGGACAAGTACTAAGGGTGCACTGTGTAGCCATGTCTGAATCCTCTATATATTAGGACAAGTACTAAGGGTGCACTGTGTGGCCATGTCTGGGTCCCCTATATATTAGGACAAGTACTAAGGGTGTATTGTGTAGCCATGTCTGGTCCCCTATATATTAGGACAAGTACTAAGAGTGCACTGTGTAGTCATGTCTGGGTCCCCTTTATATTAGGACAAGTACTAAGGGTGCACTGTGTAGCCATGTCTGGTCCCCTATATATTAGGACAAGTACTAAGGGTGCACTGTGTAGTCATGTCTGGGTCCCCTATATATTAGGACAAGTACTAAGGGTGTACTCTGTAGCCATGTCTGGTCCCCTATATATTAGGACAAGTACTAAGGGTGCACTGTGTAGTCATGTCTGGGTCCCCTATATATTAGAACAAGTACTAAGGGTGCACTGTGTAGCCATGTCTGGTCCCCTATATATTAGGACAAGTACTAAGGGTGTACTGTGTAGTCATGTCTGGGCCCCCTGTTTATTAGGACAAGTACTAAGGGGGCACTGTGTAGCCATGTCTGGTCCCCTAAATATTAGGACATGTACTAAGGGTGTACTGTGTAGTCATGTCTGGGTCCCCTGTTTATTAGGACAAGCATTAGGGTGCACTGTGTAGTCATGTCTGGGTCCCCTATATATTAGGACAAGTACTAAGGGTGCACTGTGTAGCTATGTCTGGGTCCCCTATATATTAGGACAAGTACTAAGGGTGCACTGTGTAGCCATATCTGGTGTCCTATATATTAGGACAAGTACTAAGGGTGCACTGTGTAGCCATGTCTGGGTCCCCTGCATATTAGGACAAGTACTAAGGGTGCACTGTGTAGCCATGTCTGGGCCCCCTGTTTATTAGGACAAGTACTAAGGGGGCACTGTGTAGCCATGTCTGGTCCCCTATATATTAGGACAAGTACTAAGGGTGCACGGTGTAGCCATGTCTTGGTCCCCTGCATATTAGGACAAGCATTAGGGTGCACTGTGTAGTCATGTCTGGGTCACGTATATATTAGGACAAGTACTAAGGGTGCACTGTGTAGCCATGTCTGGGTCTCCTATATATTAGTACAAGTACAAAGGGTGCACTGTGTACCCATGTCTGGTCTCCTATATATTAGGACAAGTACTAAGGGTGCACTGTGTAGTCATGTCTTGGTCCCTATATATTAGGACAAGTACTAAGGGTGCACTGTGTAGCCATATCTGGTCTCCTATATATTAGGACAAGTACTAAGGGTGCACTGTGTAGCCATGTCTGGTCTCCTATGTATTAGGACAAGTACTAAGGGTGCACTGTGTAGCCATATCTGGTCTCCTATATATTAGGACAAGTACTAAGGGTGCACTGTGTAGCCATGTCGTGGTCCCCTGCATATTAGGACAAGCATTAGGGTGCACTGTGTAGTCATGTCTGGGTCCCCTATATATTAGGACAAGTACTAAGGGTGCACTGTGTAGCCATGTCTGGGTCTCCTGTATATTAGGATAAGTACTAAGGGTGCACTGTGTAGCCATGTCTGGGCCCCCTGTATATTAGGACAAGTACTAAGGGTGCACTGTGTAGCCATGTCTGGGTCTCCTATATATTAGGACAAGTACTAAGGGTGCGCTGTGTAGTCATGTCTGGGTCCCCTATATATTAGGACAAGTACTAAGGGTGCACTGTGTAGTCATGTCTGGTTCCCCTATATATTAGGACAATTACTAAGGGTGCACTGTGTAGCTCTGTCTGGGTCTCCTGTATGTTAGGACAAGTACTAAGGGTGCACTGTGTAGCCATGTCTTTGTTACCCTGCATATTAGGACAAGTACTAAGGCTGTATTGTGTAGCCATGTCTGCGCCCCTTATGTATTAGAACTAGTACTAAGGGTGCACTGTGTAGCCATGTCTGGGTCCTCTGTATATTAGGACAAGTACTAAGGGTGCACTGTGTAGCCATGTCTGAATCCTCTATATATTAGGACAAGTACTAAGGGTGCACTGTGTGGCCATGTCTGGGTCCCCTATATATTAGGACAAGTACTAAGGGTGTATTGTGTAGCCATGTCTGGTCCCCTATATATTAGGACAAGTACTAAGAGTGCACTGTGTAGTCATGTCTGGGTCCCCTTTATATTAGGACAAGTACTAAGGGTGCACTGTGTAGCCATGTCTGGTCCCCTATATATTAGGACAAGTACTAAGGGTGCACTGTGTAGTCATGTCTGGGTCCCCTATATATTAGGACAAGTACTAAGGGTGTACTGTGTAGCCATGTCTGGTCCCCTATATATTAGGACAAGTACTAAGGGTGCACTGTGTAGTCATGTCTGGGTCCCCTATATATTAGAACAAGTACTAAGGGTGCACTGTGTAGCCATGTCTGGTCCCCTATATATTAGGACAAGTACTAAGGGTGTACTGTGTAGTCATGTCTGGGCCCCCTGTTTATTAGGACAAGTACTAAGGGGGCACTGTGTAGCCATGTCTGGTCCCCTAAATATTAGGACATGTACTAAGGGTGTACTGTGTAGTCATGTCTGGGTCCCCTGTTTATTAGGACAAGCATTAGGGTGCACTGTGTAGTCATGTCTGGGTCCCCTATATATTAGGACAAGTACTAAGGGTGCACTGTGTAGCTATGTCTGGGTCCCCTATATATTAGGACAAGTACTAAGGGTGCACTGTGTAGCCATATCTGGTGTCCTATATATTAGGACAAGTACTAAGGGTGCACTGTGTAGCCATGTCTGGGTCCCCTGCATATTAGGACAAGTACTAAGGGTGCACTGTGTAGCCATGTCTGGGCCCCCTGTTTATTAGGACAAGTACTAAGGGGGCACTGTGTAGCCATGTCTGGTCCCCTATATATTAGGACAAGTACTAAGGGTGCACGGTGTAGCCATGTCTGGGTCTCCTATATATTAGTACAAGTACAAAGGGTGCACTGTGTAGCCATGTCTGGGTCTCCTATATATTAGTACAAGTACAAAGGGTGCACTGTGTACCCATGTCTGGTCTCCTATATATTAGGACAAGTACTAAGGGTGCACTGTGTAGTCATGTCTTGGTCCCTATATATTAGGACAAGTACTAAGGGTGCACTGTGTAGCCATATCTGGTCTCCTATATATTAGGACAAGTACTAAGGGTGCACTGTGTAGCCATGTCTGGTCTCCTATGTATTAGGACAAGTACTAAGGGTGCACTGTGTAGCCATATCTGGTCTCCTATATATTAGGACAAGTACTAAGGGTGCACTGTGTAGCCATGTCGTGGTCCCCTGCATATTAGGACAAGCATTAGGGTGCACTGTGTAGTCATGTCTGGGTCCCCTATATATTAGGACAAGTACTAAGGGTGCACTGTGTAGCCATGTCTGGGTCTCCTGTATATTAGGATAAGTACTAAGGGTGCACTGTGTAGCCATGTCTGGGCCCCCTGTATATTAGGACAAGTACTAAGGGTGCACTGTGTAGCCATGTCTGGGTCTCCTATATATTAGGACAAGTACTAAGGGTGCGCTGTGTAGTCATGTCTGGGTCTCCTGTATATTAGGATAAGTACTAAGGGTGCACTATGTAGCCTTGTCTGGGCCCCCTGTATATTAGGACAAGTACTAAGGGTGCACTGTGTAGCCATGTCTGTTCCTCTATATATTAGGACAAGTACTAAGGGTGCACTGTGTAGTCATGTCTGGGTCTCCTGTATATTAGGACAAGTACTAAGGGTGCACTGTGTAGTCATGTCCGGTCCCCTATATATTAGGACAAGTTCTAAGGGTACACTGTGTAGTCATGTCTGGTCCCCTATATATTAGGACAAGTACTAAGGGTGCACTGTGTAGCCATATCTGGTCCCCTATATATTAGGACAAGTACTAAGGGTGCACTGTGTAGCCATGTCTGGTCTCCTATATATTAGGACTAGTACTAAGGGTGCACTGTGTACCCATATCTGGTCTCCTACATATTAGGACAAGTACTAAGGGTGCACTGTGTAGCCATATCTGGTCTCCTACATATTAGGACAAGTACTAAGGGTGCACTGTGCAGTCACGTCTGGGTCCCCTGCATATTAGGACAAGTACTATGGGTGCACTGTGTAGCCATATCTGGTCCCCTATATATTAGGACAAGTACTAAGGGTGCACTGTGTACCCATATCTGGTCTCCTATATATTAGGACAAGTACTAAGGGTGCACTGTGTAGCCATGTCTGTATTCTCCTGTATATTAGGAGAAGTACTAAGGGTGCACTGTATAGCCATGTCTGGTCTCCTATATATTAGGACAAGTACTAAGCGTGCACTGTGTAGTCATGTCTGGGTCTCTATATATTAGGACAAGTACTAAGGGTGCACTGTGTAGCCATGTCTTTGTTCCCCTGCATATTAGGACAAGTACTAAGGGTGCACTATGTGGCCATGTCTGAGTCCCCTATATATTAGGACAAGTACTAAGGGTGCACTGTGTAGCCATGTCTGGTCCCCTATATATTAGGACAAGTACTAAGGGTGCACTGTGTAGCCATGTCTGGGTCCCTATATATTAGGATAAGTACTAAGGGTGCACTGTGTAGCCATGTCTGGTCCCCTATATATTAGGACAAGTACTAAGGCTGTACTGTGTAGTCATGTCTGGGTCCCCTGTGTATTAGGACAAGCATTAGGGTGCACTGTGTAGTCATGACTGGGTCCCCTATATATTAGGACAAGTACTAAGGGTGCACTGTGTAGCCATGTCTGGTCCCCTATATATTAGTACAAGTACAAAGGGTGCACTGTTTACCCATGTCTGGTCTCCTATATATTAGGACAAGTACTAAGGGTGCACTGTGTACCCATATCTGGTCTCCTACATATTAGGACAAGTACTAAGGGTGCACTGTGTAGCCATATCTGGTCTCCTATATATTAGGACAAGTACTAAGGGTGCACTGTGTAGTCACGTCTGGGTCCCCTGCATATTAGGACAAGTACTAAGGGTGCACTGTGTAGCCATATCTGGTCCCCTATATATTAGGACAAGTACTAAGGGTGCACTGTGTACCCATATCTGGTCTCCTATATATTAGGACAAGTACTAAGGGTGCACTGTGTAGTCATGTCTGGGTCTCCTGTATATTAGGACAAGTACTAAGGGTGCACTGTATAGCCATGTCTGGTCTCCTATATATTAGGACAAGTACTAAGGGTGCACTGTGTAGCCATGTCTGGTCCCCTATATATTAGGACAAGTACTAAAGGTGTACTGTGTAGCCATGTCTTGGTCCCCTGCATATTAGGACAATCATTAGGGTGCACTGTGTAGTCATGTCTGGGTCCCCTATATATTAGGACAAGTACTAAGGGTGCACTGTATAGCCATGTCTGAGTCCCTATATATTAGGATAAGTACTAAGGGTGCACTGTGTAGCCATGTCTGGGTCCCCTATATATTAGGACAAGTACTAAGGGTGTACTGTGTAGCCATGTCTGAGTCCCTATATATTAGGATAAGTACTAAGGGTGCATTGTGTAGCCATGTCTGGGTCTCCTATATATTAGGACAAGTACTAAGGGTGCACTGTGTAGTCATGTCTGGGTCTCCTGTATATTAGGATAAGTACTAAGGGTGCACTGTGTAGCCATGTCTGGTCCCCTATATATTATGACAAGTACTAAGGGTGTACTATGTAGTCATGTCTGGGTCCCCTGTGTATTAGGACAAGCATTAGGGTGCACTGTGTAGTCATGTCTGGGTCCCCTATATATTGGGATAAGTACTAAGGGTGCACTGTGTAGCCATGTCTGCGCCCCTTATGTATTAGAACAAGTACTAAGGGTGCACTGTGTAGCCACGTCTGGATCCCTATGTATTAGGACAAGTACTAAGGGAGCACTGTGTAGCCATGTCTGAGTCCCTATATATTAGGATAAGTACTAAGGGTGCACTGTGTAGCCATGTCTGAGTCCCCTATATATTAGGACAAGTACTAAGGGTGCACTGTGTAGCCATGTCTGGGTCCCCTATATATTAGGACAAGTACTGAGGGTGCACTGTGTAGCCATGTCTGGTCTCCTATATATTAGGACAAGTACTAAGGGTGCACTGTGTAGTCATGTCTTGGTCCCTATATATTAGGACAAGTACTAAGGGTGCACTGTGTAGCCATATCTGGTCTCCTATATATTAGGACAAGTACTAAGGGTGCACTGTGTAGCCATGTCTGGTCTCCTATGTATTAGGGCAAGTACTAAGGGTGCACTGTGTAGCCACGTCTGGATCCCTATGTATTAGGACAAGTACTAAGGGAGCACTGTGTAGCCATGTCTTAGTCCCTATATATTAGGAGAAGTACTAAGGGTGCACTGTGTAGCCATGTCTGGGTCCCCTATATATTAGGACAAGTACTAAGGGTGCACTGTGTAGCCATGTCTGGGTCCCCTATATATTAGGACAAGTACTAAGGGTGCACTGTGTAGCCATGTCTGGTCTCCTATATATTAGGACAAGTACTAAGGGTGCACTGTGTAGTCATGTCTTGGTCCCTATATATTAGGACAAGTACTAAGGGTGCACTGTGTAGCCATATCTGGTCTCCTATATATTAGGACAAGTACTAAGGGTGCACTGTGTAGCCATGTCGTGGTCCCCTGCATATTAGGACAAGCATTAGGGTGCACTGTGTAGTCATGTCTGGGTCCCATATATATTAGGACAAGTACTAAGGGTGCGCTGTGTAGTCATGTCTGGGTCTCCTGTATATTAGGACAAGTACTAAGGGTGCACTGTGTAGCCATGTCTGGTCTCCTATATATTAGGACAAGTACTAAGGGTGCACTGTGTAGTCATGTCTTGGTCCCTATATATTAGGACAAGTACTAAGGGTGCACTGTGTAGCCATGTCTGGGCCCCCTGTATATTAGGACAAGTACTAAGGGTGCACTGTGTAGCCATGTCTGGGTCTCCTATATATTAGGACAAGTACTAAGGGTGCGCTGTGTAGTCATGTCTGGGTCTCCTGTATATTAGGATAAGTACTAAGGGTGCACTGTGTAGCCTTGTCTGGGCCCCCTGTATATTAGGACAAGTACTAAGGGTGCACTGTGTAGCCATGTCTGTTCCTCTATATATTAGGACAAGTACTAAGGGTGCACTGTGTAGTCATGTCTGGGTCTCCTGTATATTAGGACAAGTACTAAGGGTGCACTGTTTAGTCATGTCCGGTCCCCTATGTATTAGGACAAGTACTAAGGGTGCACTGTGTAGCCATATCTGGTCCCCTATATATTAGGACAAGTACTAAGGGTGCACTGTGTAGCCATGTCTGGTCTCCTATATATTAGGACTAGTACTAAGGGTGCACTGTGTACCCATATCTGGTCTCCTACATATTAGGACAAGTACTAAGGGTGCACTGTGTAGCCATATCTGGTCTCCTACATATTAGGACAAGTACTAAGGGTGCACTGTGTAGTCACGTCTGGGTCCCCTGCATATTAGGACAAGTACTAAGGGTGCACTGTGTAGCCATATCTGGTCCCCTATTTATTAGGACAAGTACTAAGGGTGCACTGTGTACCCATATCTGGTCTCCTATATATTAGGACAAGTACTAAGGGTGCACTGTGTAGTCATGTCTGGGTCTCCTGTATATTAGGACAAGTACTAAGGGTGCACTGTGTAGCCATGTCTGTATTCTCCTGTATATTAGGACAAGTACTAAGGGTGCACTGTATAGCCATGTCTGGTCTCCTATATATTAGGACAAGTACTAAGCGTGCACTGTGTAGTCATGTCTGGGTCTCTATATATTAGGACAAGTACTAAGGGTGCACTGTGTAGCCATGTCTTTGTTCCCCTGCATATTAGGACAAGTACTAAGGGTGCACTATGTGGCCATGTCTGAGTCCCCTATATATTAGGACAAGTACTAAGGGTGCACTGTGTAGCCATGTCTGGTCCCCTATATATTAGGACAAGTACTAAGGGTGCACTGTGTAGCCATGTCTGGGTCCCTATATATTAGGATAAGTACTAAGGGTGCACTGTGTAGCCATGTCTGGTCCCCTATATATTAGGACAAGTACTAAGGCTGTACTGTGTAGTCATGTCTGGGTCCCCTGTGTATTAGGACAAGCATTAGGGTGCACTGTGTAGTCATGACTGGGTCCCCTATATATTAGGACAAGTACTAAGGGTGCACTGTGTAGCCATGTCTGGGTCCCCTATATATTAGGACAAGTACTAAGGGTGCACTGTGTAGCCATGTCTGGTCCCCTATATATTAGTACAAGTACAAAGGGTGCACTGTGTACCCATGTCTGGTCTCCTATATATTAGGACAAGTACTAAGGGTGCACTGTGTACCCATATCTGGTCTCCTACATATTAGGACAAGTACTAAGGGTGCACTGTGTAGCCATATCTGGTCTCCTATATATTAGGACAACTACTAAGGGTGCACTGTGTAGTCACGTCTGGGTCCCCTGCATATTAGGACAAGTACTAAGGGTGCACTGTGTAGCCATATCTGGTCCCCTATATATTAGGACAAGTACTAAGGGTGCACTGTGTACCCATATCTGGTCTCCTATATATTAGGACAAGTACTAAGGGTGCACTGTGTAGTCATGTCTGGGTCTCCTGTATATTAGGACAAGTACTAAGGGTGCACTGTATAGCCATGTCTGGTCTCCTATATATTAGGACAAGTACTAAGGGTGCACTGTGTAGCCATGTCTGGGTCCCTATATATTAGGATAAGTACTAAGGGTGCACTGTGTAGCCATGTCTGGTCCCCTATATATTAGGACAAGTACTAAAGGTGTACTGTGTAGCCATGTCTTGGTCCCCTGCATATTAGGACAAGTACTAAGGGTGCACTGTGTAGTCATGTCTGGGTCCCCTATATATTAGGACAAGTACTAAGGGTGCACTGTATAGCCATGTCTGAGTCCCTATATATTAGGATAAGTACTAAGGGTGCACTGTGTAGTCATGTCTGGGTCCCCTATATATTAGGACAAGTACTAAGGGTGCACTGTGTAGCCATGTCTGAGTCCCTATATATTAGGATAAGTACTAAGGGTGCATTGTGTAGCCATGTCTGGGTCTCCTATATATTAGGACAAGTACTAAGGGTGCACTGTGTAGTCATGTCTGGGTCTCCTGTATATTAGGATAAGTACTAAGGGTGCACTGTGTAGCCATGTCTGGTCCCCTATATATTATGACAAGTACTAAGGGTGTACTATGTAGTCATGTCTGGGTCCCCTGTGTATTAGGACAAGCATTAGGGTGCACTGTGTAGTCATGTCTGGGTCCCCTATATATTGGGATAAGTACTAAGGGTGCACTGTGTAGCCATGTCTGCGCCCCTTATGTATTAGAACAAGTACTAAGGGTGCACTGTGTAGCCACGTCTGGATCCCTATGTATTAGGACAAGTACTAAGGGAGCACTGTGTAGCCATGTCTGAGTCCCTATATATTAGGATAAGTACTAAGGGTGCACTGTGTAGCCATGTCTGGGTCCCCTATATATTAGGACAAGTACTAAGGGTGCACTGTGTAGCCATGTCTGGGTCTCCTGTATGTTAGGACAAGTACTAAGGGTGCACTGTGTAGCCATGTCTTGGTCCCCTGCATATTAGGACAAGTACTAAGGGTGCACTGTGTAGCCATGTCTTTGTTCCCCTGCATATTAGGACAAGTACTAAGGCTGTATTGTGTAGCCATGTCTGTGCCCCTTATGTATTAGAACAAGTAATAAGGGTGCACTGTGTAGCCATGTCTGGGTCCTCTGTATATTAGGACAAGTACTAAGGGTGCACTGTGTGGCCATGTCTGAGTCCTCTATATATTAGGACAAGTACTAAGGGTGCACTGTGTAGCCATGTCTTTGTTCCCCTGCATATTAGGACAAGTACTAAGGGTGCACTGTGTGGCCATGTCTTGGCCCATAATTATTAGGACAAGTACTAAGGGTGCACTGTGTAGCCATGTCTGGTCCCCTATATATTAGGACAAGTACTAAGGGTGCACTGTGTAGCCATGTCTGGTCCCCTATATATTAGGACAAGTACTAAGGGGGCACTGTGTAGCCATGTCTGGTCCCCTATATATTAGGACAAGTACTAAGGGTGCACTGTGCAGCCATGTCTGGGCCCCCTGTTTATTAGGGCAAGTACTAAGGGGGCACTGTGTAGCCATGTCTGGTCCCCTATATATTAGGACAAGTACTAAGGGTGTACTGTGTAGTCATGTCTGGGTCCCCTGTGTATTAGGACAAGCATTAGGGTGCACTGTGTAGTCATGTCTGGGTCCCCTATATATTAGGACAAGTACTAAGGGTGCACTGTGTAGCTATGTCTGGGTCCCCTATATATTAGGACAAGTACTAAGGGTGCACTGTGTAGCCATATCTGGTCTCCTATATATTAGGACAAGTACTAAGGGTGCACTGTGTAGCCACATCTGGTGTCCTATATATTAGGACAAGTACTAAGGGTGCACTGTGTAGCCATGTCTGGGTCCCCTGCATATTAGGACAAGTACTAAGGGTGCACTGTGTAGCCATGTCTGCGCCCCCTGTTTATTAGGACAAGTACTAAGGGGGCACTGTGTAGCCATGTCTGGTCCCCTATATATTAGGACAAGTACTAAGGGTGTACTGTGTAGTCATGTCTGGGTCCCCTGTGTATTAGGACAAGCATTAGGGTGCACTGTGTAGTCATGTCTGGGTCCCCTATATATTTGGACAAGTACTAAGGGTGCACTGTGTAGCTATGTCTGGGTCCCATATATATTAGGACAAGTACTAAGGGTGCACTGTGTAGCCATGTCTGGGTCTCCTATATATTAGGGCAAGTACTAAGGGTGCACTGTGTAGCCATATCTGGTCTCCTATATATTAGGACAAGTACTAAGGGTGCACTGTGTAGCCATATCTGGTGTCCTATATATTAGGACAAGTACTAAGGGTGCACTGTGTAGCCATGTCTGGGTCCCCTGCATATTAGGGCAAGTACTAAGGGTGCACTGTGTAGCCATGTCTTTGTTCCCCTGCATATTAGGACAAGTACTAAGGGTGCACTATGTGGCCATGTCTGGGTCCCCTATATATTAGGACAAGTACTAAGGGTGCACTGTGTAGCCATATCTGGTCCCCTATATATTAGGACAAGTACTAAGGGTGCACTGTGTAGCCATGTCTGGTCCCCTATATATTAGGACAAGTACTAAGTGTGCACTGTGTAGCCATATTGGGTCTCCTGTATATTGGGACAAGTACTAAGGGTGCACTGTGTAGCCATATTGGGTCTCCTATATATTAGGACAAGTACTAAGGGTGCACTGTGTAGCCGTATCTGGTCTCCTATATATTAGGACAAGTACTAAAGGTGCACTGTGTAGTCATGTCTGGGCCCCCTATATACTAGGACAAGTACTAAGGGTGCACTGTGTAGCCATATCTTTGTTCCCCTGCATATTAGGACAAGTACTAAGGGTGCACTGTGTAGTCATGTCTTGGTCCCCTGCATATTAAGACAATTACTAAGGGTGCACTGTGTAGTCATGTCTGGCCCCCTATATATTAGGACAAATACTAAGGGTGCCCTGTGTATCCATGTCTGGGTCCCCTATATATTAGGACAAGTACTATGGGTGCACTGTGTAGTCATGTCTTGGTCCCCTGCATATTAGGACAAGTACTAAGGGTGCACTGTGTAGTCATGTCTGGGTCCCTATATATTAGGACAAGTACTAAGGGTGCACTGTGTAGTCATGTCTGGGTCCCTATATATTAGGACAAGTACTAAGGGTGCACTGTGTAGCCATGTCTGGTCCCCTATATATTAGGACAAGTACTAAGGGTGTACTGTGTAGTCATGTCTGGGCCCCCTATATATTAGGACAAGTACTAAGGGTGCACTGTGTAGCCATGTCTGGGTCCCCTTTATATTAGGACAAGTACTAAGGGTGCACTGTGTAGTCATGTCTGGGTCCCCTATATATTAGGACAAGTACTAAGGGTGCACTGTGTAGTCATGTCTGGGTCCCCTATATATTAGGACAAGTACTAAGGGTGCACTGTGTAGCCATGTCTGGTCCCCTATATATTAGGACAAGTACTAAGGTTGTACTGTGTAGTCATGTCTGGGTCCCCTGCATATTAGGACAAGTACTAAGTGTGCACTGTGTAGCCATATTGGGTCTCCTGTATATTGGGACAAGTACTAAGGGTGCACTGTGTAGCCATATTGGGTCTCCTATATATTAGGACAAGTACTAAGGGTGCACTGTGTAGCCGTATCTGGTCTCCTATATATTAGGACAAGTACTAAAGGTGCACTGTGTAGTCATGTCTGGGCCCCCTATATACTAGGACAAGTACTAAGGGTGCACTGTGTAGCCATATCTTTGTTCCCCTGCATATTAGGACAAGTACTAAGGGTGCACTGTGTAGTCATGTCTTGGTCCCCTGCATATTAAGACAATTACTAAGGGTGCACTGTGTAGTCATGTCTGGCCCCCTATATATTAGGACAAATACTAAGGGTGCCCTGTGTATCCATGTCTGGGTCCCCTATATATTAGGACAAGTACTATGGGTGCACTGTGTAGTCATGTCTTGGTCCCCTGCATATTAGGACAAGTACTAAGGGTGCACTGTGTAGTCATGTCTGGGTCCCTATATATTAGGACAAGTACTAAGGGTGCACTGTGTAGTCATGTCTGGGTCCCTATATATTAGAACAAGTACTAAGTGTGCCCTGTGGAGCCATGTCTGGTCTCCTATATATTAGGACAAGTACTAAGGGTGCACTGTGTAGCCATGTCTGGGTCCCTATATATTAGGACAAGTACTAAGGGTGCACTGTGTAGCCATGTCTGGGTCCCTATATATTAGGAAAAGTACAAAGGGTGCACTGTGTAGCCATGTCTGGGTCCCCTGCATTTTAGGACAAGTACTAAGGGTGCACTGTGTGGCCATGTCTTGGTCCCCTATATATTAGGACAAGTACTAAGGGTGCACTGTGTAGTCATGTCTGGGTCCCTATATATTAGGACAAGCACTAAGGGTGCACTGTGTACCCATATCTGGTCTCCTATATATTAGGACAAGTACCAAGGGTGCACTGTGTACCCATATCTGGTCTTCTATATATTAGGACAAGTACTAAGGGTGCACTGTGTAGTCATGTCTGGGTCCCTATATATTAGGACAAGTACTAAGGGTGCACTGTGTACCCATATCTGGTCTCCTACATATTAGGACAAGTACTAAGGGTGCACTGTGTAGCCATATCTGGTCTCCTATATATTAGGACAAGTACTAAGGGTGCACTGTGTAGCCATATCTGGGTCTCTATATATTAGAACAAGTGCTAACTGTGCCCTGTGGAGCCATGTCTGGTCTCCTACATATTAGGACAAGTACTAAGGGTGCACTGTGTACCCATGTCTGGTCTCCTATATATTAGGACAAGTACTAAGGGTGCACTGTGTAGCCATATCTGGGTCTCTATATATTAGAACAAGTGCTAACTGTGCCCTGTGGAGCCATGTCTGGGTCCCTATATATTAGGACAAGTACTAAGGGTGCACTGTGTAGTCATGTCTGGGTCCCTATATACTAGGACAAGTACTAAGGGTGCACTGTGTAGTCATGTCTGGGTCCCTATATATTAGAACAAGTACTAAGTGTGCCCTGTGGAGCCATGTCTGGTCTCCTATATATTAGGACAAGTACTAAGGGTGCACTGTGTAGCCATGTCTGGGTCCCTATATATTAGGACAAGTACTAAGGGTGCACTGTGTAGCCATGTCTGGGTCCCTATATATTAGGAAAAGTACAAAGGGTGCACTGTGTAGCCATGTCTGGGTCCCCTGCATATTAGGACAAGTACTAAGGGTGCACTGTGTGGCCATGTCTTGGTCCCCTATATATTAGGACAAGTACTAAGGGTGCACTGTGTAGTCATGTCTGGGTCCCTATATATTAGGACAAGTACTAAGGGTGCACTGTGTACCCATATCTGGTCTCCTATATATTAGGACAAGTACCAAGGGTGCACTGTGTACCCATATCTGGTCTTCTGTATATTGGGACAAGTACTAAGGGTGCACTGTGTAGTCATGTCTGGGTCCCTATATATTAGGACAAGTACTAAGGGTGCACTGTGTACCCATATCTGGTCTCCTACATATTAGGACAAGTACTAAGGGTGCACTGTGTAGCCATATCTGGTCTCCTATATATTAGGACAAGTACTAAGGGTGCACTGTGTAGCCATATCTGGGTCTCTATATATTAGAACAAGTGCTAACTGTGCCCTGTGGAGCCATGTCTGGTCTCCTACATATTAGGACAAGTACTAAGGGTGCACTGTGTACCCATGTCTGGTCTCCTATATATTAGGACAAGTACTAAGGGTGCACTGTGTAGCCATATCTGGGTCTCTATATATTAGAACAAGTGCTAACTGTGCCCTGTGGAGCCATGTCTGGTCTCCTACATATTAGGACAAGTACTAAGGGTGCACTGTGTACCCATGTCTGGTCTCCTACATATTAGGACAAGTACTAAGGGTGCACTGTGAACCCATGTCTGGTCTCCTACATATTAGGACAAGTACTAAGGGTGCACTGTGTAGTCATGTCTGGGTCTCTATATATTAGAACAAGTGCTAACTGTGCCCTGTGGAGCCATGTCTGGTCTCCTACATATTAGGACAAGTACTAAGGGTGCACTGTGTAGCCATGTCTGGTCTCCTATATATTAGGACTAGTACTAAGGGTGCACTGTGTACCCATGTCTGGTCTCCTATATATTATGACAAGTACTATGGGTGCACTGTGTAGTCATGTCTGGGTCTCTATATATTAGAACAAGTGCTAACTGTGCCCTGTGGAGCCATGTCTGGTCTCCTACATATTAGGACAAGTACTAAGGGTGCACTGTGTACCCATGTCTGGTCTCCTATATATTAGGACAAGTGCTAAGGGTGCACTGTGTAGCCATGTCTGGTCTCCTATATATTAGGACTAGTACTAAGGGTGCACTGTGTACCCATATCTGGTCTCCTACATATTAGGACAAGTACTAAGGGTGCACTGTGTAGCCATATCTGGTCTCCTATATATTAGGACAAGTACTAAGGGTGCACTGTGTAGTCACGTCTGGGTCCCCTGCGTATTAGGACAAGTACTAAGGGTGCACTGTGTAGCCATATCTGTTCCCCTATATATTAGGACAAGTACTAAGGGTGTACTCTGTAGCCATGTCTGGTCCCCTATATATTAGGACAAGTACTAAGGGTGCACTGTGTAGTCATGTCTGGGTCCCCTATATATTAGAACAAGTACTAAGGGTGCACTGTGTAGCCATGTCTGGTCCCCTATATATTAGGACAAGTACTAAGGGTGTACTGTGTAGTCATGTCTGGGCCCCCTGTTTATTAGGACAAGTACTAAGGGGGCACTGTGTAGCCATGTCTGGTCCCCTAAATATTAGGACATGTACTAAGGGTGTACTGTGTAGTCATGTCTGGGTCCCCTGTTTATTAGGACAAGCATTAGGGTGCACTGTGTAGTCATGTCTGGGTCCCCTATATATTAGGACAAGTACTAAGGGTGCACTGTGTAGCTATGTCTGGGTCCCCTATATATTAGGACAAGTACTAAGGGTGCACTGTGTAGCCATATCTGGTGTCCTATATATTAGGACAAGTACTAAGGGTGCACTGTGTAGCCATGTCTGGGTCCCCTGCATATTAGGACAAGTACTAAGGGTGCACTGTGTAGCCATGTCTGGGCCCCCTGTTTATTAGGACAAGTACTAAGGGGGCACTGTGTAGCCATGTCTGGTCCCCTATATATTAGGACAAGTACTAAGGGTGCACGGTGTAGCCATGTCTTGGTCCCCTGCATATTAGGACAAGCATTAGGGTGCACTGTGTAGTCATGTCTGGGTCACGTATATATTAGGACAAGTACTAAGGGTGCACTGTGTAGCCATGTCTGGGTCTCCTATATATTAGTACAAGTACAAAGGGTGCACTGTGTACCCATGTCTGGTCTCCTATATATTAGGACAAGTACTAAGGGTGCACTGTGTAGTCATGTCTTGGTCCCTATATATTAGGACAAGTACTAAGGGTGCACTGTGTAGCCATATCTGGTCTCCTATATATTAGGACAAGTACTAAGGGTGCACTGTGTAGCCATGTCTGGTCTCCTATGTATTAGGACAAGTACTAAGGGTGCACTGTGTAGCCATATCTGGTCTCCTATATATTAGGACAAGTACTAAGGGTGCACTGTGTAGCCATGTCGTGGTCCCCTGCATATTAGGACAAGCATTAGGGTGCACTGTGTAGTCATGTCTGGGTCCCCTATATATTAGGACAAGTACTAAGGGTGCACTGTGTAGCCATGTCTGGGTCTCCTGTATATTAGGATAAGTACTAAGGGTGCACTGTGTAGCCATGTCTGGGCCCCCTGTATATTAGGACAAGTACTAAGGGTGCACTGTGTAGCCATGTCTGGGTCTCCTATATATTAGGACAAGTACTAAGGGTGCGCTGTGTAGTCATGTCTGGGTCCCCTATATATTAGGACAAGTACTAAGGGTGCACTGTGTAGTCATGTCTGGTTCCCCTATATATTAGGACAATTACTAAGGGTGCACTGTGTAGCTCTGTCTGGGTCTCCTGTATGTTAGGACAAGTACTAAGGGTGCACTGTGTAGCCATGTCTTTGTTACCCTGCATATTAGGACAAGTACTAAGGCTGTATTGTGTAGCCATGTCTGCGCCCCTTATGTATTAGAACTAGTACTAAGGGTGCACTGTGTAGCCATGTCTGGGTCCTCTGTATATTAGGACAAGTACTAAGGGTGCACTGTGTAGCCATGTCTGAATCCTCTATATATTAGGACAAGTACTAAGGGTGCACTGTGTGGCCATGTCTGGGTCCCCTATATATTAGGACAAGTACTAAGGGTGTATTGTGTAGCCATGTCTGGTCCCCTATATATTAGGACAAGTACTAAGAGTGCACTGTGTAGTCATGTCTGGGTCCCCTTTATATTAGGACAAGTACTAAGGGTGCACTGTGTAGCCATGTCTGGTCCCCTATATATTAGGACAAGTACTAAGGGTGCACTGTGTAGTCATGTCTGGGTCCCCTATATATTAGGACAAGTACTAAGGGTGTACTGTGTAGCCATGTCTGGTCCCCTATATATTAGGACAAGTACTAAGGGTGCACTGTGTAGTCATGTCTGGGTCCCCTATATATTAGAACAAGTACTAAGGGTGCACTGTGTAGCCATGTCTGGTCCCCTATATATTAGGACAAGTACTAAGGGTGTACTGTGTAGTCATGTCTGGGCCCCCTGTTTATTAGGACAAGTACTAAGGGGGCACTGTGTAGCCATGTCTGGTCCCCTAAATATTAGGACATGTACTAAGGGTGTACTGTGTAGTCATGTCTGGGTCCCCTGTTTATTAGGACAAGCATTAGGGTGCACTGTGTAGTCATGTCTGGGTCCCCTATATATTAGGACAAGTACTAAGGGTGCACTGTGTAGCTATGTCTGGGTCCCCTATATATTAGGACAAGTACTAAGGGTGCACTGTGTAGCCATATCTGGTGTCCTATATATTAGGACAAGTACTAAGGGTGCACTGTGTAGCCATGTCTGGGTCCCCTGCATATTAGGACAAGTACTAAGGGTGCACTGTGTAGCCATGTCTGGGCCCCCTGTTTATTAGGACAAGTACTAAGGGGGCACTGTGTAGCCATGTCTGGTCCCCTATATATTAGGACAAGTACTAAGGGTGCACGGTGTAGCCATGTCTGGGTCTCCTATATATTAGTACAAGTACAAAGGGTGCACTGTGTAGCCATGTCTGGGTCTCCTATATATTAGTACAAGTACAAAGGGTGCACTGTGTACCCATGTCTGGTCTCCTATATATTAGGACAAGTACTAAGGGTGCACTGTGTAGTCATGTCTTGGTCCCTATATATTAGGACAAGTACTAAGGGTGCACTGTGTAGCCATATCTGGTCTCCTATATATTAGGACAAGTACTAAGGGTGCACTGTGTAGCCATGTCTGGTCTCCTATGTATTAGGACAAGTACTAAGGGTGCACTGTGTAGCCATATCTGGTCTCCTATATATTAGGACAAGTACTAAGGGTGCACTGTGTAGCCATGTCGTGGTCCCCTGCATATTAGGACAAGCATTAGGGTGCACTGTGTAGTCATGTCTGGGTCCCCTATATATTAGGACAAGTACTAAGGGTGCACTGTGTAGCCATGTCTGGGTCTCCTGTATATTAGGATAAGTACTAAGGGTGCACTGTGTAGCCATGTCTGGGCCCCCTGTATATTAGGACAAGTACTAAGGGTGCACTGTGTAGCCATGTCTGGGTCTCCTATATATTAGGACAAGTACTAAGGGTGCGCTGTGTAGTCATGTCTGGGTCTCCTGTATATTAGGATAAGTACTAAGGGTGCACTATGTAGCCTTGTCTGGGCCCCCTGTATATTAGGACAAGTACTAAGGGTGCACTGTGTAGCCATGTCTGTTCCTCTATATATTAGGACAAGTACTAAGGGTGCACTGTGTAGTCATGTCTGGGTCTCCTGTATATTAGGACAAGTACTAAGGGTGCACTGTGTAGTCATGTCCGGTCCCCTATATATTAGGACAAGTTCTAAGGGTACACTGTGTAGTCATGTCTGGTCCCCTATATATTAGGACAAGTACTAAGGGTGCACTGTGTAGCCATATCTGGTCCCCTATATATTAGGACAAGTACTAAGGGTGCACTGTGTAGCCATGTCTGGTCTCCTATATATTAGGACTAGTACTAAGGGTGCACTGTGTACCCATATCTGGTCTCCTACATATTAGGACAAGTACTAAGGGTGCACTGTGTAGCCATATCTGGTCTCCTACATATTAGGACAAGTACTAAGGGTGCACTGTGCAGTCACGTCTGGGTCCCCTGCATATTAGGACAAGTACTATGGGTGCACTGTGTAGCCATATCTGGTCCCCTATATATTAGGACAAGTACTAAGGGTGCACTGTGTACCCATATCTGGTCTCCTATATATTAGGACAAGTACTAAGGGTGCACTGTGTAGCCATGTCTGTATTCTCCTGTATATTAGGAGAAGTACTAAGGGTGCACTGTATAGCCATGTCTGGTCTCCTATATATTAGGACAAGTACTAAGCGTGCACTGTGTAGTCATGTCTGGGTCTCTATATATTAGGACAAGTACTAAGGGTGCACTGTGTAGCCATGTCTTTGTTCCCCTGCATATTAGGACAAGTACTAAGGGTGCACTATGTGGCCATGTCTGAGTCCCCTATATATTAGGACAAGTACTAAGGGTGCACTGTGTAGCCATGTCTGGTCCCCTATATATTAGGACAAGTACTAAGGGTGCACTGTGTAGCCATGTCTGGGTCCCTATATATTAGGATAAGTACTAAGGGTGCACTGTGTAGCCATGTCTGGTCCCCTATATATTAGGACAAGTACTAAGGCTGTACTGTGTAGTCATGTCTGGGTCCCCTGTGTATTAGGACAAGCATTAGGGTGCACTGTGTAGTCATGACTGGGTCCCCTATATATTAGGACAAGTACTAAGGGTGCACTGTGTAGCCATGTCTGGTCCCCTATATATTAGTACAAGTACAAAGGGTGCACTGTTTACCCATGTCTGGTCTCCTATATATTAGGACAAGTACTAAGGGTGCACTGTGTACCCATATCTGGTCTCCTACATATTAGGACAAGTACTAAGGGTGCACTGTGTAGCCATATCTGGTCTCCTATATATTAGGACAAGTACTAAGGGTGCACTGTGTAGTCACGTCTGGGTCCCCTGCATATTAGGACAAGTACTAAGGGTGCACTGTGTAGCCATATCTGGTCCCCTATATATTAGGACAAGTACTAAGGGTGCACTGTGTACCCATATCTGGTCTCCTATATATTAGGACAAGTACTAAGGGTGCACTGTGTAGTCATGTCTGGGTCTCCTGTATATTAGGACAAGTACTAAGGGTGCACTGTATAGCCATGTCTGGTCTCCTATATATTAGGACAAGTACTAAGGGTGCACTGTGTAGCCATGTCTGGTCCCCTATATATTAGGACAAGTACTAAAGGTGTACTGTGTAGCCATGTCTTGGTCCCCTGCATATTAGGACAATCATTAGGGTGCACTGTGTAGTCATGTCTGGGTCCCCTATATATTAGGACAAGTACTAAGGGTGCACTGTATAGCCATGTCTGAGTCCCTATATATTAGGATAAGTACTAAGGGTGCACTGTGTAGCCATGTCTGGGTCCCCTATATATTAGGACAAGTACTAAGGGTGTACTGTGTAGCCATGTCTGAGTCCCTATATATTAGGATAAGTACTAAGGGTGCATTGTGTAGCCATGTCTGGGTCTCCTATATATTAGGACAAGTACTAAGGGTGCACTGTGTAGTCATGTCTGGGTCTCCTGTATATTAGGATAAGTACTAAGGGTGCACTGTGTAGCCATGTCTGGTCCCCTATATATTATGACAAGTACTAAGGGTGTACTATGTAGTCATGTCTGGGTCCCCTGTGTATTAGGACAAGCATTAGGGTGCACTGTGTAGTCATGTCTGGGTCCCCTATATATTGGGATAAGTACTAAGGGTGCACTGTGTAGCCATGTCTGCGCCCCTTATGTATTAGAACAAGTACTAAGGGTGCACTGTGTAGCCACGTCTGGATCCCTATGTATTAGGACAAGTACTAAGGGAGCACTGTGTAGCCATGTCTGAGTCCCTATATATTAGGATAAGTACTAAGGGTGCACTGTGTAGCCATGTCTGAGTCCCCTATATATTAGGACAAGTACTAAGGGTGCACTGTGTAGCCATGTCTGGGTCCCCTATATATTAGGACAAGTACTGAGGGTGCACTGTGTAGCCATGTCTGGTCTCCTATATATTAGGACAAGTACTAAGGGTGCACTGTGTAGTCATGTCTTGGTCCCTATATATTAGGACAAGTACTAAGGGTGCACTGTGTAGCCATATCTGGTCTCCTATATATTAGGACAAGTACTAAGGGTGCACTGTGTAGCCATGTCTGGTCTCCTATGTATTAGGGCAAGTACTAAGGGTGCACTGTGTAGCCACGTCTGGATCCCTATGTATTAGGACAAGTACTAAGGGAGCACTGTGTAGCCATGTCTTAGTCCCTATATATTAGGAGAAGTACTAAGGGTGCACTGTGTAGCCATGTCTGGGTCCCCTATATATTAGGACAAGTACTAAGGGTGCACTGTGTAGCCATGTCTGGGTCCCCTATATATTAGGACAAGTACTAAGGGTGCACTGTGTAGCCATGTCTGGTCTCCTATATATTAGGACAAGTACTAAGGGTGCACTGTGTAGTCATGTCTTGGTCCCTATATATTAGGACAAGTACTAAGGGTGCACTGTGTAGCCATATCTGGTCTCCTATATATTAGGACAAGTACTAAGGGTGCACTGTGTAGCCATGTCGTGGTCCCCTGCATATTAGGACAAGCATTAGGGTGCACTGTGTAGTCATGTCTGGGTCCCATATATATTAGGACAAGTACTAAGGGTGCGCTGTGTAGTCATGTCTGGGTCTCCTGTATATTAGGACAAGTACTAAGGGTGCACTGTGTAGCCATGTCTGGTCTCCTATATATTAGGACAAGTACTAAGGGTGCACTGTGTAGTCATGTCTTGGTCCCTATATATTAGGACAAGTACTAAGGGTGCACTGTGTAGCCATGTCTGGGCCCCCTGTATATTAGGACAAGTACTAAGGGTGCACTGTGTAGCCATGTCTGGGTCTCCTATATATTAGGACAAGTACTAAGGGTGCGCTGTGTAGTCATGTCTGGGTCTCCTGTATATTAGGATAAGTACTAAGGGTGCACTGTGTAGCCTTGTCTGGGCCCCCTGTATATTAGGACAAGTACTAAGGGTGCACTGTGTAGCCATGTCTGTTCCTCTATATATTAGGACAAGTACTAAGGGTGCACTGTGTAGTCATGTCTGGGTCTCCTGTATATTAGGACAAGTACTAAGGGTGCACTGTTTAGTCATGTCCGGTCCCCTATGTATTAGGACAAGTACTAAGGGTGCACTGTGTAGCCATATCTGGTCCCCTATATATTAGGACAAGTACTAAGGGTGCACTGTGTAGCCATGTCTGGTCTCCTATATATTAGGACTAGTACTAAGGGTGCACTGTGTACCCATATCTGGTCTCCTACATATTAGGACAAGTACTAAGGGTGCACTGTGTAGCCATATCTGGTCTCCTACATATTAGGACAAGTACTAAGGGTGCACTGTGTAGTCACGTCTGGGTCCCCTGCATATTAGGACAAGTACTAAGGGTGCACTGTGTAGCCATATCTGGTCCCCTATTTATTAGGACAAGTACTAAGGGTGCACTGTGTACCCATATCTGGTCTCCTATATATTAGGACAAGTACTAAGGGTGCACTGTGTAGTCATGTCTGGGTCTCCTGTATATTAGGACAAGTACTAAGGGTGCACTGTGTAGCCATGTCTGTATTCTCCTGTATATTAGGACAAGTACTAAGGGTGCACTGTATAGCCATGTCTGGTCTCCTATATATTAGGACAAGTACTAAGCGTGCACTGTGTAGTCATGTCTGGGTCTCTATATATTAGGACAAGTACTAAGGGTGCACTGTGTAGCCATGTCTTTGTTCCCCTGCATATTAGGACAAGTACTAAGGGTGCACTATGTGGCCATGTCTGAGTCCCCTATATATTAGGACAAGTACTAAGGGTGCACTGTGTAGCCATGTCTGGTCCCCTATATATTAGGACAAGTACTAAGGGTGCACTGTGTAGCCATGTCTGGGTCCCTATATATTAGGATAAGTACTAAGGGTGCACTGTGTAGCCATGTCTGGTCCCCTATATATTAGGACAAGTACTAAGGCTGTACTGTGTAGTCATGTCTGGGTCCCCTGTGTATTAGGACAAGCATTAGGGTGCACTGTGTAGTCATGACTGGGTCCCCTATATATTAGGACAAGTACTAAGGGTGCACTGTGTAGCCATGTCTGGGTCCCCTATATATTAGGACAAGTACTAAGGGTGCACTGTGTAGCCATGTCTGGTCCCCTATATATTAGTACAAGTACAAAGGGTGCACTGTGTACCCATGTCTGGTCTCCTATATATTAGGACAAGTACTAAGGGTGCACTGTGTACCCATATCTGGTCTCCTACATATTAGGACAAGTACTAAGGGTGCACTGTGTAGCCATATCTGGTCTCCTATATATTAGGACAACTACTAAGGGTGCACTGTGTAGTCACGTCTGGGTCCCCTGCATATTAGGACAAGTACTAAGGGTGCACTGTGTAGCCATATCTGGTCCCCTATATATTAGGACAAGTACTAAGGGTGCACTGTGTACCCATATCTGGTCTCCTATATATTAGGACAAGTACTAAGGGTGCACTGTGTAGTCATGTCTGGGTCTCCTGTATATTAGGACAAGTACTAAGGGTGCACTGTATAGCCATGTCTGGTCTCCTATATATTAGGACAAGTACTAAGGGTGCACTGTGTAGCCATGTCTGGGTCCCTATATATTAGGATAAGTACTAAGGGTGCACTGTGTAGCCATGTCTGGTCCCCTATATATTAGGACAAGTACTAAAGGTGTACTGTGTAGCCATGTCTTGGTCCCCTGCATATTAGGACAAGTACTAAGGGTGCACTGTGTAGTCATGACTGGGTCCCCTATATATTAGGACAAGTACTAAGGGTGCACTGTATAGCCATGTCTGAGTCCCTATATATTAGGATAAGTACTAAGGGTGCACTGTGTAGTCATGTCTGGGTCCCCTATATATTAGGACAAGTACTAAGGGTGCACTGTGTAGCCATGTCTGAGTCCCTATATATTAGGATAAGTACTAAGGGTGCATTGTGTAGCCATGTCTGGGTCTCCTATATATTAGGACAAGTACTAAGGGTGCACTGTGTAGTCATGTCTGGGTCTCCTGTATATTAGGATAAGTACTAAGGGTGCACTGTGTAGCCATGTCTGGTCCCCTATATATTATGACAAGTACTAAGGGTGTACTATGTAGTCATGTCTGGGTCCCCTGTGTATTAGGACAAGCATTAGGGTGCACTGTGTAGTCATGTCTGGGTCCCCTATATATTGGGATAAGTACTAAGGGTGCACTGTGTAGCCATGTCTGCGCCCCTTATGTATTAGAACAAGTACTAAGGGTGCACTGTGTAGCCACGTCTGGATCCCTATGTATTAGGACAAGTACTAAGGGAGCACTGTGTAGCCATGTCTGAGTCCCTATATATTAGGATAAGTACTAAGGGTGCACTGTGTAGCCATGTCTGGGTCCCCTATATATTAGGACAAGTACTAAGGGTGCACTGTGTAGCCATGTCTGGGTCTCCTGTATGTTAGGACAAGTACTAAGGGTGCACTGTGTAGCCATGTCTTGGTCCCCTGCATATTAGGACAAGTACTAAGGGTGCACTGTGTAGCCATGTCTTTGTTCCCCTGCATATTAGGACAAGTACTAAGGCTGTATTGTGTAGCCATGTCTGTGCCCCTTATGTATTAGAACAAGTAATAAGGGTGCACTGTGTAGCCATGTCTGGGTCCTCTGTATATTAGGACAAGTACTAAGGGTGCACTGTGTGGCCATGTCTGAGTCCTCTATATATTAGGACAAGTACTAAGGGTGCACTGTGTAGCCATGTCTTTGTTCCCCTGCATATTAGGACAAGTACTAAGGGTGCACTGTGTGGCCATGTCTTGGCCCATAATTATTAGGACAAGTACTAAGGGTGCACTGTGTAGCCATGTCTGGTCCCCTATATATTAGGACAAGTACTAAGGGTGCACTGTGTAGCCATGTCTGGTCCCCTATATATTAGGACAAGTACTAAGGGGGCACTGTGTAGCCATGTCTGGTCCCCTATATATTAGGACAAGTACTAAGGGTGCACTGTGCAGCCATGTCTGGGCCCCCTGTTTATTAGGGCAAGTACTAAGGGGGCACTGTGTAGCCATGTCTGGTCCCCTATATATTAGGACAAGTACTAAGGGTGTACTGTGTAGTCATGTCTGGGTCCCCTGTGTATTAGGACAAGCATTAGGGTGCACTGTGTAGTCATGTCTGGGTCCCCTATATATTAGGACAAGTACTAAGGGTGCACTGTGTAGCTATGTCTGGGTCCCCTATATATTAGGACAAGTACTAAGGGTGCACTGTGTAGCCATATCTGGTCTCCTATATATTAGGACAAGTACTAAGGGTGCACTGTGTAGCCACATCTGGTGTCCTATATATTAGGACAAGTACTAAGGGTGCACTGTGTAGCCATGTCTGGGTCCCCTGCATATTAGGACAAGTACTAAGGGTGCACTGTGTAGCCATGTCTGCGCCCCCTGTTTATTAGGACAAGTACTAAGGGGGCACTGTGTAGCCATGTCTGGTCCCCTATATATTAGGACAAGTACTAAGGGTGTACTGTGTAGTCATGTCTGGGTCCCCTGTGTATTAGGACAAGCATTAGGGTGCACTGTGTAGTCATGTCTGGGTCCCCTATATATTTGGACAAGTACTAAGGGTGCACTGTGTAGCTATGTCTGGGTCCCATATATATTAGGACAAGTACTAAGGGTGCACTGTGTAGCCATGTCTGGGTCTCCTATATATTAGGGCAAGTACTAAGGGTGCACTGTGTAGCCATATCTGGTCTCCTATATATTAGGACAAGTACTAAGGGTGCACTGTGTAGCCATATCTGGTGTCCTATATATTAGGACAAGTACTAAGGGTGCACTGTGTAGCCATGTCTGGGTCCCCTGCATATTAGGGCAAGTACTAAGGGTGCACTGTGTAGCCATGTCTTTGTTCCCCTGCATATTAGGACAAGTACTAAGGGTGCACTATGTGGCCATGTCTGGGTCCCCTATATATTAGGACAAGTACTAAGGGTGCACTGTGTAGCCATATCTGGTCCCCTATATATTAGGACAAGTACTAAGGGTGCACTGTGTAGCCATGTCTGGTCCCCTATATATTAGGACAAGTACTAAGTGTGCACTGTGTAGCCATATTGGGTCTCCTGTATATTGGGACAAGTACTAAGGGTGCACTGTGTAGCCATATTGGGTCTCCTATATATTAGGACAAGTACTAAGGGTGCACTGTGTAGCCGTATCTGGTCTCCTATATATTAGGACAAGTACTAAAGGTGCACTGTGTAGTCATGTCTGGGCCCCCTATATACTAGGACAAGTACTAAGGGTGCACTGTGTAGCCATATCTTTGTTCCCCTGCATATTAGGACAAGTACTAAGGGTGCACTGTGTAGTCATGTCTTGGTCCCCTGCATATTAAGACAATTACTAAGGGTGCACTGTGTAGTCATGTCTGGCCCCCTATATATTAGGACAAATACTAAGGGTGCCCTGTGTATCCATGTCTGGGTCCCCTATATATTAGGACAAGTACTATGGGTGCACTGTGTAGTCATGTCTTGGTCCCCTGCATATTAGGACAAGTACTAAGGGTGCACTGTGTAGTCATGTCTGGGTCCCTATATATTAGGACAAGTACTAAGGGTGCACTGTGTAGTCATGTCTGGGTCCCTATATATTAGGACAAGTACTAAGGGTGCACTGTGTAGCCATGTCTGGTCCCCTATATATTAGGACAAGTACTAAGGGTGTACTGTGTAGTCATGTCTGGGCCCCCTATATATTAGGACAAGTACTAAGGGTGCACTGTGTAGCCATGTCTGGGTCCCCTTTATATTAGGACAAGTACTAAGGGTGCACTGTGTAGTCATGTCTGGGTCCCCTATATATTAGGACAAGTACTAAGGGTGCACTGTGTAGTCATGTCTGGGTCCCCTATATATTAGGACAAGTACTAAGGGTGCACTGTGTAGCCATGTCTGGTCCCCTATATATTAGGACAAGTACTAAGGTTGTACTGTGTAGTCATGTCTGGGTCCCCTGCATATTAGGACAAGTACTAAGTGTGCACTGTGTAGCCATATTGGGTCTCCTGTATATTGGGACAAGTACTAAGGGTGCACTGTGTAGCCATATTGGGTCTCCTATATATTAGGACAAGTACTAAGGGTGCACTGTGTAGCCGTATCTGGTCTCCTATATATTAGGACAAGTACTAAAGGTGCACTGTGTAGTCATGTCTGGGCCCCCTATATACTAGGACAAGTACTAAGGGTGCACTGTGTAGCCATATCTTTGTTCCCCTGCATATTAGGACAAGTACTAAGGGTGCACTGTGTAGTCATGTCTTGGTCCCCTGCATATTAAGACAATTACTAAGGGTGCACTGTGTAGTCATGTCTGGCCCCCTATATATTAGGACAAATACTAAGGGTGCCCTGTGTATCCATGTCTGGGTCCCCTATATATTAGGACAAGTACTATGGGTGCACTGTGTAGTCATGTCTTGGTCCCCTGCATATTAGGACAAGTACTAAGGGTGCACTGTGTAGTCATGTCTGGGTCCCTATATATTAGGACAAGTACTAAGGGTGCACTGTGTAGTCATGTCTGGGTCCCTATATATTAGAACAAGTACTAAGTGTGCCCTGTGGAGCCATGTCTGGTCTCCTATATATTAGGACAAGTACTAAGGGTGCACTGTGTAGCCATGTCTGGGTCCCTATATATTAGGACAAGTACTAAGGGTGCACTGTGTAGCCATGTCTGGGTCCCTATATATTAGGAAAAGTACAAAGGGTGCACTGTGTAGCCATGTCTGGGTCCCCTGCATTTTAGGACAAGTACTAAGGGTGCACTGTGTGGCCATGTCTTGGTCCCCTATATATTAGGACAAGTACTAAGGGTGCACTGTGTAGTCATGTCTGGGTCCCTATATATTAGGACAAGCACTAAGGGTGCACTGTGTACCCATATCTGGTCTCCTATATATTAGGACAAGTACCAAGGGTGCACTGTGTACCCATATCTGGTCTTCTATATATTAGGACAAGTACTAAGGGTGCACTGTGTAGTCATGTCTGGGTCCCTATATATTAGGACAAGTACTAAGGGTGCACTGTGTACCCATATCTGGTCTCCTACATATTAGGACAAGTACTAAGGGTGCACTGTGTAGCCATATCTGGTCTCCTATATATTAGGACAAGTACTAAGGGTGCACTGTGTAGCCATATCTGGGTCTCTATATATTAGAACAAGTGCTAACTGTGCCCTGTGGAGCCATGTCTGGTCTCCTACATATTAGGACAAGTACTAAGGGTGCACTGTGTACCCATGTCTGGTCTCCTATATATTAGGACAAGTACTAAGGGTGCACTGTGTAGCCATATCTGGGTCTCTATATATTAGAACAAGTGCTAACTGTGCCCTGTGGAGCCATGTCTGGGTCCCTATATATTAGGACAAGTACTAAGGGTGCACTGTGTAGTCATGTCTGGGTCCCTATATACTAGGACAAGTACTAAGGGTGCACTGTGTAGTCATGTCTGGGTCCCTATATATTAGAACAAGTACTAAGTGTGCCCTGTGGAGCCATGTCTGGTCTCCTATATATTAGGACAAGTACTAAGGGTGCACTGTGTAGCCATGTCTGGGTCCCTATATATTAGGACAAGTACTAAGGGTGCACTGTGTAGCCATGTCTGGGTCCCTATATATTAGGAAAAGTACAAAGGGTGCACTGTGTAGCCATGTCTGGGTCCCCTGCATATTAGGACAAGTACTAAGGGTGCACTGTGTGGCCATGTCTTGGTCCCCTATATATTAGGACAAGTACTAAGGGTGCACTGTGTAGTCATGTCTGGGTCCCTATATATTAGGACAAGTACTAAGGGTGCACTGTGTACCCATATCTGGTCTCCTATATATTAGGACAAGTACCAAGGGTGCACTGTGTACCCATATCTGGTCTTCTGTATATTGGGACAAGTACTAAGGGTGCACTGTGTAGTCATGTCTGGGTCCCTATATATTAGGACAAGTACTAAGGGTGCACTGTGTACCCATATCTGGTCTCCTACATATTAGGACAAGTACTAAGGGTGCACTGTGTAGCCATATCTGGTCTCCTATATATTAGGACAAGTACTAAGGGTGCACTGTGTAGCCATATCTGGGTCTCTATATATTAGAACAAGTGCTAACTGTGCCCTGTGGAGCCATGTCTGGTCTCCTACATATTAGGACAAGTACTAAGGGTGCACTGTGTACCCATGTCTGGTCTCCTATATATTAGGACAAGTACTAAGGGTGCACTGTGTAGCCATATCTGGGTCTCTATATATTAGAACAAGTGCTAACTGTGCCCTGTGGAGCCATGTCTGGTCTCCTACATATTAGGACAAGTACTAAGGGTGCACTGTGTACCCATGTCTGGTCTCCTACATATTAGGACAAGTACTAAGGGTGCACTGTGAACCCATGTCTGGTCTCCTACATATTAGGACAAGTACTAAGGGTGCACTGTGTAGTCATGTCTGGGTCTCTATATATTAGAACAAGTGCTAACTGTGCCCTGTGGAGCCATGTCTGGTCTCCTACATATTAGGACAAGTACTAAGGGTGCACTGTGTAGCCATGTCTGGTCTCCTATATATTAGGACTAGTACTAAGGGTGCACTGTGTACCCATGTCTGGTCTCCTATATATTATGACAAGTACTATGGGTGCACTGTGTAGTCATGTCTGGGTCTCTATATATTAGAACAAGTGCTAACTGTGCCCTGTGGAGCCATGTCTGGTCTCCTACATATTAGGACAAGTACTAAGGGTGCACTGTGTACCCATGTCTGGTCTCCTATATATTAGGACAAGTGCTAAGGGTGCACTGTGTAGCCATGTCTGGTCTCCTATATATTAGGACTAGTACTAAGGGTGCACTGTGTACCCATATCTGGTCTCCTACATATTAGGACAAGTACTAAGGGTGCACTGTGTAGCCATATCTGGTCTCCTATATATTAGGACAAGTACTAAGGGTGCACTGTGTAGTCACGTCTGGGTCCCCTGCGTATTAGGACAAGTACTAAGGGTGCACTGTGTAGCCATATCTGTTCCCCTATATATTAGGACAAGTACTAAGGGTGCACTGTGTACCCATATCTGGTCTCCTATATATTAGGACAAGTACTAAGGGTGCACTGTGTAGTCATGTCTGGGTCTCCTGTATATTAGGACAAGTACTAAGGGTGCACTGTGTAGCCATGTCTGGGTCTCCTGTATATTAGGACAAGTACTAAGGGTGCACTGTATAGCCATATCTGGTCTCCTATATATTAGGACAAGTACTAAGCGTGCACTGTGTAGTCATGTCTGGGTCTCTATAAATAAGGACAAGTACTAAGGGTGCACTGTGTAGCCATGTCTTTGTTCCCCTGCATATTAGGACAAGTACTAAGTGTGCACTATGTGGCCATGTCTGGGTCTCCTATATATTAGGACAAGTACTAAGGGTGCACTGTGTAGCCATGTCTGGTCCCCTATATATTAGGACAAGTACTAAGGGTGCACTGTGTAGCCATGTCTGGGTCCCCATATATTAGGATAAGTACTAAGGGTGCACTGTGTAGCCATGTCTGGGTCCCCTGTGTATTAGGACAAGCAGTAGGGTGCACTGTGTAGTCATGACTGGGTCCCCTATATATTAGGACAAGTACTAAGGGTGCACTGTGTAGCCATGTCTGGGTCCCCTATATATTAGGACAAGTACTAAGGGTGCACTGTGTAGCCATGTCTGGTCCCCTATATATTAGTACAAGTACAAAGGGTGCACTGTGTAGCCATGTCTGGTCCCGTATATATTAGTACAAGTACAAAAGGTGCACTGTGTACCCATGTCTGGTCTCCTATATATTAGGACAAGTACTAAGGGTGAACTGTGTAGCCATATCTGGTCTCCTATATATTAGGACAAGTACTAAGGGTGCACTGTGTAGCCTTGTCTGGTCTCCTATGTATTAGGACAAGTACTAAGGGTGCACTGTGTAGCCATATCTGGTCTCCTATATATTAGGACAAGTACTAAGGGTGCACTGTGTAGTCATGTCTGGGTCTCCTGTATATTAGGACAAGTACTAAGGGTGCACTGTGTAGCCATGTCTGGGTCTCCTGTATATTAGGACAATAACTAAGGGTGCACTGTATAGCCATGTCTGGTCTCCTATGTATTAGGACAAGTACTAAGGGTGCACTGTGTAGCCATGTCTGGGTCTCTATATATTAGGACAAGTAATAAGGGTGCACTGTGTAGCCATGTCTTTGTTCCCCTGCATATTAGGACAAGTACTAAGGGTGCACTGTGTAGCCATATCTGGTCTCCTATATATTAGGACAAGTACTAAGGGTGCACTCTGTAGCCATGTCTGGTCTCCTATGTATTAGGACAAGTACTAAGGGTGCACTGTGTAGCCATATCTGGTCTCCTATATATTAGGACAAGTACTAAGGGTGCACTGTGTAGCCATGTCGTGGTCCCCTGCATATTAGGACAAGCATTAGGGTGCACTGTGTAGTCATGTCTGGGTCCCCTATATCTTAGGACAAGTACTAAGGGTGCACTGTGTAGCCATGTCTGGGCCCCCTGTATATTAGGACAAGTACTAAGGGTGCACTGTGTAGCCATGTCTGGGTCTCCTATATATTAGGACAAGTACTAAGGGTGCACTGTGTAGCCATGTCTGGGTCTCCTGTATATTAGGATAAGTACTAAGGGTGCACTGTGTAGCCTTGTCTGGGCCCCCTGTATATTAGGACAAGTACTAAGGGTGCACTGTGTAGTCATGTCTGGGTCTCCTGTATATTAGGACAAGTACTAAGGGTGCACTGTTTAGTCATGTCCGGTCCCCTATATATTAGGACAAGTACTAAGGGTGCACTGTGTAGTCATGTCTGGTCCCCTATATATTAGGACAAGTACTAAGGGTGCACTGTGTAGCCATATCTGGTCCCCTATATATTAGGACAAGTACTAAGGGTGCACGGTGTAGCTATGTCTTGGTCCCCTGCATGTTAGGACAAGCATTAGGGTGCACTGTGTAGTCATGTCTGGGTCACCTATATATTAGGACAAGTACTAAGGGTGCACGGTGTAGCCATGCCTTAGTCCCCTGCATATTAGGACAAGCATTAGGGTGCACTGTGTAGTCATGTCTGGGTCACCTATATATTAGGACAGGTACTAAGGGTGCACTGTGTAGCCATGTCTGGGTCTCCTATATATTAGTACAAGTACAAAGGGTGCACTGTGTACCCATGTCTGGTCTCCTATATATTAGGACAAGTACTAAGGGTGCACTGTGTAGTCATGTCTTGGTCCCTATATATTAGGACAAGTACTAAGGGTGCACTGTGTAGCCATATCTGGTCTCCTATATATTAGGACAAGTACTAAGGGTGCACTGTGTAGCCATGTCTGGTCTCCTATGTATTAGGACAAGTACTAAGGGTGCACTGTGTAGCCATATCTGGTCTCCTATATATTAGGACAAGTACTAAGGGTGCACTGTGTAGCCATGTCGTGGTCCCCTGCATATTAGGACAAGCATTAGGGTGCACTGTGTAGTCATGTCTGGGTCCCCTATATATTAGGACAAGTACTAAGGGTGCACTGTGTAGCCATGTCTGGGTCTCCTGTATATTAGGATAAGTACTAAGGGTGCACTGTGTAGCCATGTCTGGGCCCCCTGTATATTAGGACAAGTACTAAGGGTGCACTGTGTAGCCATGTCTGGGTCTCCTATATATTAGGACAAGTACTAAGGGTGCGCTGTGTAGTCATGTCTGGGTCTCCTGTATATTAGGATAAGTACTAAGGGTGCACTGTGTAGCCTTGTCTGGGCCCCCTGTATATTAGGACAAGTACTAAGGGTGCACTGTGTAGCCATGTCTGTTCCTCTATATATTAGGACAAGTACTAAGGGTGCACTGTGTAGTCATGTCTGGGTCTCCTGTATATTAGGACAAGTACTAAGGGTGCACTGTTTAGTCATGTCCGGTCCCCTATATATTACGACAAGTACTAAGGGTGCACTGTGTAGTCATGTCTGGTCCCCTATATATTAGGACAAGTACTAAGGGTGCACTGTGTAGCCATATCTGGTCCCCTATATATTAGGACAAGTACTAAGGGTGCACTGTGTAGCCATGTCTGGTCTCCTATATATTAGGACTAGTACTAAGGGTGCACTGTGTACCCATATCTGGTCTCCTACATATTAGGACAAGTACTAAGGGTGCACTGTGTACCCATATCTGGTCTCCTACATATTAGGACAAGTACTAAGGGTGCACTGTGTAGTCACGTCTGGGTCCCCTGCATATTAGGACAAGTACTAAGGGTGCACTGTGTAGCCATATCTGGTCCCCTATATATTAGGACAAGTACTAAGGGTGCACTGTGTACCCATATCTGGTCTCCTATATATTAGGACAAGTACTAAGGGTGCACTGTGTAGTCATGTCTGGGTCTCCTGTATATTAGGACAAGTACTAAGGGTGCACTGTGTAGCCATGTCTGTATTCTCCTGTATATTAGGACAAGTACTAAGGGTGCACTGTATAGCCATGTCTGGTCTCCTATATATTAGGACAAGTACTAAGCGTGCACTGTGTAGTCATGTCTGTGTCTCTATATATTAGGACAAGTACTAAGGGTGCACTGTGTAGCCATGTCTTTGTTCCCCTGCATATTAGGACAAGTACTAAGGGTGCACTATGTGGCCATGTCTGAGTCCCCTATATATTAGGACAAGTACTAAGGGTGCACTGTGTAGCCATGTCTGGTCCCGTATATATTAGGACAAGTACTAAGGGTGCACTGTGTAGCCATGTCTGGGTCCCTATATATTAGGACAAGTACTAAGGGTGTACTGTGTAGTCATGTCTGGGTCCCCTGTGTATTAGGACAAGCATTAGGGTGCACTGTGTAGTCATGACTGGGTCCCCTATATATTAGGACAAGTTCTAAGGGTGCACTGTGTAGCCATGTCTGGGTCCCCTATATATTAGGACAAGTACTAAGGGTGCACTGTGTAGCCATGTCTGGTCCCCTATATATTAGTACAAGTACAAAGGGTGCACTGTGTAGCCATGTCTGGTCCCCTATATATTAGTACAAGTACAAAGGGTGCACTGTGTACCCATGTCTGGTCTCCTATATATTAGGACAAGTACTAAGGGTGCACTGTGTACCCATATCTGGTCTCCTACAAATTAGGACAAGTACTAAGGGTGCACTGTGTAGCCATATCTGGTCTCCTATATATTAGGACAAGTACTAAGGGTGCACTGTGTAGTCACGTCTGGGTCCCCTGCATATTAGGACAAGGACTAAGGGTGCACTGTGTAGCCATATCTGGTCCCCTATATATTAGGACAAGTACTAAGGGTGCACTGTGTACCCATATCTGGTCTCCTATATATTAGGACAAGTACTAAGGGTGCACTGTGTAGTCATGTCTGGGTCTCCTGTATATTAGGACAAGTACTAAGGGTGCACTGTATAGCCATGTCTGGTCTCCTATATATTAGGACAAGTACTAAGGGTGCACTGTGTAGCCATGTCTGGGTCCCTATATATTAGGATAAGTACTAAGGGTGCACTGTGTAGCCATGTCTGGTCCCCTATATATTAGGACAAGTACTAAAGGTGTACTGTGTAGCCATGTCTTGGTCCCCTGCATATTAGGACAATCATTAGGGTGCACTGTGTAGTCATGACTGGGTCCCCTATATATTAGGACAAGTACTAAGGGTGCACTGTATAGCCATGTCTGAGTCCCTATATATTAGGATAAGTACTAAGGGTGCACTGTGTAGCCATGTCTGGGTCCCCTATATATTAGGACAAGTACTAAGGGTGCACTGTGTAGCCATGTCTGAGTCCCTATATATTAGGATAAGTACTAAGGGTGCATTGTGTAGCCATGTCTGGGTCTCCTATATATTAGGACAAGTACTAAGGGTGCACTGTGTAGTCATGTCTGGGCCTCCTGTATATTAGGATAAGTACTAAGGGTGCACTGTGTAGTCATGTCTGGGTCCCCTGTGTATTAGGACAAGCATTAGGGTGCACTGTGTAGTCATGTCTGGGTCCCCTATATATTGGGACAAGTACTAAGGGTGCACTGTGTAGCCATGTCTGCGCCCCTTATGTATTAGAACAAGTACTAAGGGTGCACTGTGTAGCCACGTCTGGATCCCTATGTATTAGGACAAGTACTAAGGGAGCACTGTGTAGCCATGTCTGAGTCCCTATATATTAGGATAAGTACTAAGGGTGCACTGTGTAGCCATGTCTGGGTCCCCTATATATTAGGACAAGTACTAAGGGTGCACTGTGTAGCCATGTCTGGGTCCCCTATATATTAGGACAAGTACTAAGGGTGCACTGTGTAGCCATGTCTTGGTCCCCTGCATATTAGGACAAGTACTAAGGGTGCACTGTGTAGCCATGTCTTTGTTCCCCTGCATATTAGGACAAGTACTAAGGCTGTATTGTGTAGCCATGTCTGTGCCCCTTATGTATTAGAACAAGTACTAAGGGTGCACTGTGTAGCCATGTCTGGGTCCTCTGTATATTAGGACAAGTACTAAGGGTGCACTGTGTAGCCATGTCTGAGTCCTCTATATATTAGGACAAGTACTAAGGGTGCACTGTGTAGGCATATCTGGTCTCCTATATATTAGGACAAGTACTAAGGGTGCACTGTGTAGCCATGTCTGGGTCCCCTGCATATTAGGACAAGTACTAAGGGTGCACTGTGTAGCCATGTCTTTGTTCCCCTGCATATTAGGACAAGTACTAAGGGTGCACTGTGTGGCCATGTCTTGGCCCATATATATTAGGACAAGTACTAAGGGTGCACTGTGTAGCCATGTCTGGTCCCCTATATATTAGGACAAGTACTAAGGGTGCACTGTGTAGCCATGTCTGGTCCCCTATATATTAGGACAAGTACTAAGGGGGCACTGTGTAGCCATGTCTGGTCCCCTATATATTAGGACAAGTACTAAGGGTGTACTGTGTAGCCATGTCTGGTCCCTTATATATTAGGACAAGTACTAAGGGGGCACTGTGTAGCCATGTCTGGTCCCCTATATATTAGGACAAGTACTAAGGGTGCACTGTGTAGTCATGTCTGGGTCCCCTATATATTAGGACAAGTACTAAGGGTGCACTGTGTAGCCATGTCTGGGTCTCCTATATATTAGGACAAGTACTAAGGGTGCACTGTGTAGCCATGTCTGGGCCCCCTGTATATTAGGACAAGTACTAAGGGGGCACTGTGTAGCCATGTCTGGTCCCCTATATATTAGGACAAGTACAAAGGGTGTACTGTGTAGTCATGTCTGGGTCCCCTGTGTATTAGGACAAGCATTAGGGTGCACTGTGTAGTCATGTCTGGGTCCCCTACATATTAGGACAAGTACTAAGGGTGCACTGTGTAGCCACGTCTGGATCCCTATGTATTAGGACAAGTACTAAGGGTGCACTGTGTAGCCATGTCTGAGTCCCTATATATTAGGATAAGTACTAAGGGTGCACTGTGTAGCCATGTCTGGGTCCCCTATATATTAGGACAAGTACTAAGGGTGCACTGTGTAGCCATGTCTGGGTCTCCTGTATGTTAGGACAAGTACTAAGGGTGCACTGTGTAGCCATGTCTTTGTTCCCCTGCATATTAGGACAAGTACTAAGGCTGTATTGTGTAGCCATGTCTGCGCCCCTTATGTATTAGAACAACAACTAAGGGTGCACTGTGTAGCCATGTCTGGGTCCTCTGTATATTAGGACAAGTACTAAGGGTGCACTGTGTAGCCATGTCTGAATCCTCTATATATTAGGACAAGTACTAAGGGTGCACTGTGTAGCCATATCTGGTCTCCTATATATTAGGACAAGTACTAAGGGTGCACTGTGTAGCCATGTCTGGGTCCCCTGCATATTAGGACAAGTACTAAGGGTGCACTGTGTAGCCATGTCTTTGTTCCCCTGCATATTAGGACAAGCACTAAGGGTGCACTGTGTGGCCATGTCTGGGTCCCCTATATATTAGGACAAGTACTAAGGGTGTACTGTGTAGCCATGTCTGGTCCCCTATATATTAGGACAAGTACTAAGGGTGCACTGTGTAGCCATGTCTGGTCCCCTATATATTGGGACAAGTACTAAGGGTGCACTGTGTAGTCATGTCTGGGTCCCCTATATATTAGGACAAGTACTAAGGGTGTACTGTGTAGCCATGTCTGGTCCCCTATATATTAGGACAAGTACTAAGGGTGCACTGTGTAGTCATGTCTGGGTCCCCTATATATTAGGACAAGTACTAAGGGTGCACTGTGTAGCCATGTCTGGTCCCCTATATATTAGGACAAGTACTAAGGGTGTACTGTGTAGTCATGTCTGGGTCCCCTGTGTATTAGGACAAGCATTAGGGTGCACTGTGTAGTCATGTCTGGGTCCCCTATATATTAGGACAAGTACTAAGGGGGCACTGTGTAGCCATATCTGGTCTCCTATATATTAGGACAAGTACTAAGGGTGCACTTTGTAGCCATATCTGGTCCCCTATATATTAGGACAAGTACTAAGGGTGCACTGTGTAGTCATGTCTGGGTCTCCTGTATATTAGGATAAGTACTAAGGGTGCACTGTGTAGTCATGTCTGGGTCCCCTGTGTATTAGGACAAGCATTAGGGTGCACTGTGTAGTCATGTCTGGGTCCCCTATATATTAGGACAAGTACTAAGGGTGCACTGTATAGCCATGTCTGAGTCCCTATATATTAGGATAAGTACTAAGGGTGCATTGTGTAGCCATGTCTGGATCACTATGTATTAGGACAAGTACTAAGGGAGCACTGTGTAGCCATGTCTGAGTCCCTATATATTAGGATAAGTACTAAGGGTGCACTGTGTAGCCATGTCTGGGTCCCCTATATATTAGGACAAGTACTAAGGGTGCACTGTGTAGCCATGTCTGGGTCCCCTATATATTAGGACAAGTACTAAGGGTGCACTGTGTAGCCATGTCTTGGTCCCCTGCATATTAGGACAAGTACTAAGGGTGCACTGTGTAGCCATGTCTTTGTTCCCCTGCATATTAGGACAAGTACTAAGGCTGTATTGTGTAGCCATGTCTGTGCCCCTTATGTATTAGAACAAGTACTAAGGGTGCACTGTGTAGCCATGTCTGGGTCCTCTGTATATTAGGACAAGTACTAAGGGTGCACTGTGTAGCCATGTCTGAGTCCTCTATATATTAGGACAAGTACTAAGGGTGCACTGTGTAGGCATATCTGGTCTCCTATATATTAGGACAAGTACTAAGGGTGCACTGTGTAGCCATGTCTGGGTCCCCTGCATATTAGGACAAGTACTAAGGGTGCACTGTGTAGCCATGTCTTTGTTCCCCTGCATATTAGGACAAGTACTAAGGGTGCACTGTGTGGCCATGTCTTGGCCCATATATATTAGGACAAGTACTAAGGGTGTACTGTGTAGCCATGTCTGGTCCCTTATATATTAGGACAAGTACTAAGGGGGCACTGTGTAGCCATGTCTGGTCCCCTATATATTAGGACAAGTACTAAGGGTGCACTGTGTAGTCATGTCTGGGTCCCCTATATATTAGGACAAGTACTAAGGGTGCACTGTGTAGCCATGTCTGGGTCTCCTATATATTAGGACAAGTACTAAGGGTGCACTGTGTAGCCATGTCCGGGCCCCCTGTATATTAGGACAAGTACTAAGGGGGCACTGTGTAGCCATGTCTGGTCCCCTATATATTAGGACAAGTACAAAGGGTGTACTGTGTAGTCATGTCTGGGTCCCCTGTGTATTAGGACAAGCATTAGGGTGCACTGTGTAGTCATGTCTGGGTCCCCTACATATTAGGACAAGTACTAAGGGTGCACTGTGTAGCCACGTCTGGATCCCTATGTATTAGGACAAGTACTAAGGGTGCACTGTGTAGCCATGTCTGAGTCCCTATATATTAGGATAAGTACTAAGGGTGCACTGTGTAGCCATGTCTGGGTCCCCTATATATTAGGACAAGTACTAAGGGTGCACTGTGTAGCCATGTCTGGGTCTCCTGTATGTTAGGAGAAGTACTAAGGGTGCACTGTGTAGCCATGTCTTTGTTCCCCTGCATATTAGGACAAGTACTAAGGCTGTATTGTGTAGCCATGTCTGCGCCCCTTATGTATTAGAACAACAACTAAGGGTGCACTGTGTAGCCATGTCTGGGTCCTCTGTATATTAGGACAAGTACTAAGGGTGCACTGTGTAGCCATGTCTGAATCCTCTATATATTAGGACAAGTACTAAGGGTGCACTGTGTAGCCATATCTGGTCTCCTAAATATTAGGACAAGTACTAAGGGTGCACTGTGTAGCCATGTCTGGGTCCCCTGCATATTAGGACAAGTACTAAGGGTGCACTGTGTAGCCATGTCTTTGTTCCCCTGCATATTAGGACAAGCACTAAGGGTGCACTGTGTGGCCATGTCTGGGTCCCCTATATATTAGGACAAGTACTAAGGGTGTACTGTGTAGCCATGTCTGGTCCCCTATATATTAGGACAAGTACTAAGAGTGCACTGTGTAGTCATGTCTGGGTCCCCTATATATTAGGACAAGTACTAAGGGTGCACTGTGTAGCCATGTCTGGTCCCCTATATATTAGGACAAGTACTAAGGGTGCACTGTGTGGCCATGTCTTGGCCCATATATATTAGGACAAGTACTAAGGGTGTACTGTGTAGCCATGTCTGGTCCCTTATATATTAGGACAAGTACTAAGGGGGCACTGTGTAGCCATGTCTGGTCCCCTATATATTAGGACAAGTACTAAGGGTGCACTGTGTAGTCATGTCTGGGTCCCCTATATATTAGGACAAGTACTAAGGGTGCACTGTGTAGCCATGTCTGGGTCTCCTATATATTAGGACAAGTACTAAGGGTGCACTGTGTAGCCATGTCTGGGCCCCCTGTATATTAGGACAAGTACTAAGGGGGCACTGTGTAGCCATGTCTGGTCCCCTATATATTAGGACAAGTACAAATGGTGTACTGTGTAGTCATGTCTGGGTCCCCTGTGTATTAGGACAAGCATTAGGGTGCACTGTGTAGTCATGTCTGGGTCCCCTACATATTAGGACAAGTACTAAGGGTGCACTGTGTAGCCACGTCTGGATCCCTATGTATTAGGACAAGTACTAAGGGTGCACTGTGTAGCCATGTCTGAGTCCCTATATATTAGGATAAGTACTAAGGGTGCACTGTGTAGCCATGTCTGGGTCCCCTATATATTAGGACAAGTACTAAGGGTGCACTGTGTAGCCATGTCTGGGTCTCCTGTATGTTAGGACAAGTACTAAGGGTGCACTGTGTAGCCATGTCTTTGTTCCCCTGCATATTAGGACAAGTACTAAGGCTGTATTGTGTAGCCATGTCTGCGCCCCTTATGTATTAGAACAACAACTAAGGGTGCACTGTGTAGCCATGTCTGGGTCCTCTGTATATTAGGACAAGTACTAAGGGTGCACTGTGTAGCCATGTCTGAATCCTCTATATATTAGGACAAGTACTAAGGGTGCACTGTGTAGCCATATCTGGTCTCCTATATATTAGGACAAGTACTAAGGGTGCACTGTGTAGCCATGTCTGGGTCCCCTGCATATTAGGACAAGTACTAAGGGTGCACTGTGTAGCCATGTCTTTGTTCCCCTGCATATTAGGACAAGCACTAAGGGTGCACTGTGTGGCCATGTCTGGGTCCCCTATATATTAGGACAAGTACTAAGGGTGTACTGTGTAGCCATGTCTGGTCCCCTATATATTAGGACAAGTACTAAGAGTGCACTGTGTAGTCATGTCTGGGTCCCCTATATATTAGGACAAGTACTAAGGGTGCACTGTGTAGCCATGTCTGGTCCCCTATATATTAGGACAAGTACTAAGGGTGCACTGTGTAGTCATGTCTGGGTCCCCTATATATTAGGACAAGTACTAAGGGTGTACTGTGTAGCCATGTCTGGTCCCCTATATATTAGGACAAGTACTAAGGGTGCACTGTGTAGTCATGTCTGGGTCCCCTATATATTAGGACAAGTACTAAGGGTGCACTGTGTAGCCATGTCTGGTCCCCTATATATTAGGACAAGTACTAAGGGTGTACTGTGTAGTCATGTCTGGGTCCCCTGTGTATTAGGACAAGCATTAGGGTGCACTGTGTAGCCATGTCTGGGTCTCCTGTATATTAGGACAAGTACTAAGGGTGCACTGCGTAGTCATGTCTGGGTCTCCTGTATATTAGTACAAGTACTAAGGGTGCACTGTGTAGCCATGTCTGGGTCTCCTGTATATTAGGACAAGTACTAAGGGTGCACTGTCTAGCCATATCTGGTCTCCTATATATTAGGACAAGTACTAAGCGTGCACTGTGTAGCCATGTCTTGGTCCCCTGCATATTAGGACAAGCATTAGGGTGCACTGTGTAGCCATATCTGGTCTCCTATATATTAGGACAAGTACTAAGGGTGCACTGTGTAGCCATGTCTGGTCCCCTATATATTAGGACAAGTACTAAGGGTGCACTGTGTAGCCATATCTGGTCTCCTATATATTAGGACAAGTACTAAGCGTGCACTGTGTAGTCATGTCTGGGTCCCCTATATATTAGGACAAGTACTAAGGGTGCACTGTGTAGTCATGTCTGGGTCTCCTGTATATTAGGACAAGTACTAAGGGTGCACTGTGTAGCCATGTCTGGGTCTCCTGTATATTAGGACAAGTACTAAGGGTGCACTGTGTAACCATGTCTGGTCCCCTATATATTAGGACAAGTACTAAGGGTGCACTGTGTAGCTATATCTGGTCTCCTATATATTAGGACAAGTACTAAGCGTGCACTGTGTAGCCATGTCTTGGTCCCCTGCATATTAGGACAAGCATTAGGGTGCACTGTGTAGTCATGTCTGGGTCCCCAATATATTAGGACAAGTACTAAGGGTGCACTGTGTAGCCATGTCTGAGTCCCTATATATTAGGATAAGTACTAAGGGTGCACTGTGTAGCCATGTCTGGGTCTCCTATATATTAGGACAAGTACTAAGGGTGCACTGTGTAGTCATGTCTGGGTCTCCTGTATATTAGGATAAGTACTAAGGGTGCACTGTGCAGCCATGTCTGGGCCCCCTGTTTATTAGGACAAGTACTAAGGGGGCACTGTGTAGCCATGTCTGGTCCCCTATATATTAGGACAAGTACTAAGGGTGCACTGTGTAGCCATGTCTGAGTCCCTATATATTAGGATAAGTACTAAGGGTGCACTGTGTAGCCATGTCTGGGTCTCCTATATATTAGGACAAGTACTAAGGGTGCACTGTGTAGTAGTCATGTCTGGGTCTCCTGTATATTAGGATAAGTACTAAGGGTGCACTGTGTAGCCATGTCTGGGCCCCCTGTTTATTAGGACAAGTACTAAGGGGGCACTGTGTAGCCATGTCTGGGTCTCCTATATATTAGGACAAGTACTAAGGGTGCACTGTGTAGCCATGTCTGGGTCCCCTGCATATAAGGACAAGTACTAAGGGTGCACTGTGTGACCATGTCTGGGTCCCCTATATATTAGGACAAGTACTAAGGGTGTACTGTGTAGCCATGTCTGGTCCCCTATATATTAGGACAGGTACTCAGAGTGCACTGTGTAGTCATGTCTGGGTCCCCTATATATTAGGACAAGTACTAAGGGTGCACTTGTAGCCATGTCTGGTCCCCTATATATTAGGACAAGTACTAAGGGTGCACTGTGTAGTCATGTCTGGGTCCCCTATATATTAGGACAAGTACTAAGGGTGCACTTGTAGCCATGTCTGGTCCCCTATATATTAGGACAAGTACTAAGGGTGCACTGTGTAGTCATGTCTGGGTCCCCTATATATTAGGACAAGTACTAAGGGTGCTCTGTGTAGCCATGTCTGGTCCCCTATATATTAGGACAAGTACTAAGGGTGTACTGTGTAGTCATGTCTGGGTCCCCTGTGTATTAGGACAAGCATTAGGGTGCACTGTGTAGTCATGTCTGGGTCCCCTATATATTAGGACAAGTACTAAGGGTGCACTGTGTAGTCATGTCTGGGTCTCCTGTATATTAGGACAAGTACTAAGGGTGCACTGTGTAGCCATGTCTGGGTCTCCTGTATATTAGGACAAGTACTAAGGGTGCACTGTGTAGCCATGTCTGGTCCCCTATATATTAGGACAAGTACTAAGGGTGCACTGTGTAGCCATATCTGGTCTCCTATATATTAGGACAAGTACTAAGCATGCACTGTGTAGCCATGTCTTGGTCCCCTGCATATTAGGACAAGCATTAGGGTGCACTGTGTTGTCATGTCTGGGTCCCCTATATATTAGGACAAGTACTAAGGGTGCACTGTGTAGCCATGTCTGAGTCCCTATATATTAGGATAAGTACTAAGGGTGCACTGTGTAGCCATGTCTGAGTCTCCTATATATTAGGACAAGCACTAAGAGTGCACTGTGTAGTCATGTCTAGGTCTCCTGTATATTAGGATAAGTACTAAGGGTGCACTGTGTAGCCATGTCTGGGCCCCCTGTTTATTAGGACAAGTACTAAGGGGGCACTGTGTTGCCATGTCTGGTCCCCTATATATTAGGACAAGTACTAAGGGTGTACTGTGTAGTCATGTCTGGGTCCCCTGTGTATTAGGACAAGCATTAGGGTGCACTGTGTAGTCATGTCTGGGTCCCCTATATATTAGGACAAGTACTAAGGGTGCACTGTGTAGCTATGTCTGGGTCCCCTATATATTAAGTACTAAGGGTGCACTGTGTAGCCATATCTGGTCTCCTATATATTAGGACAAGTACTAAGGGTGCACTGTGTAGCCATATCTGGTGTCCTATATATTAGGACAAGTACTAAGGGTGCACTGTGTAGCCATGTCTGGGTCCCCTGTGTATTAGGACAAGCATTAGGGTGCACTGTGTAGTCATGTCTTGGTCCCCTATATATTAGGACAATTACTAAGGGTGCACTGTGTAGTCATGTCTGGGTCTCCTGTATATTAGGACAAGTACTAAGGGTGCACTGTGTAGCCATGTCTGGGTCTCCTGTATATTAGGACAAGTACTAAGGGTGCACTGTGTAGCCATGTCTGGTCCCCTATATATTAGGACAAGTACTAAGGGTGCACTGTGTAGCCATATCTGGTCTCCTATATATTAGGACAAGTACTAAGCGTGCACTGTGTAGCCATGTCTTGGTCCCCTGCATATTAGGACAAGCATTAGGGTGCACTGTGTAGTCATGTCTGGGTCCCCTATATATTAGGACAAGTACTAAGGGTGCACTGTGTAGCCATGTCTGAGTCCCTATATATTAGGATAAGTACTAAGGGTGCACTGTGTAGCCATGTCTGGGTCTCCTATATATTAGGACAAGTACTAAGGGTGCACTGTGTAGTCATGTCTGGGTCTCCTGTATATTAGGATAAGTACTAAGGGTGCACTGTGTAGCCATGTCTGGGCCCCCTGTTTATTAGGACAAGTACTAAGGGGGCACTGTGTAGCCATGTCTGGTCCCCTATATATTAGGACAAGTACTAAGGGTGTACTGTGTAGTCATGTCTGGGTCCCCTGTGTATTAGGACAAGCATTAGGGTGCACTGTGTAGTCATGTCTGGGTCCCCTATATATTAGGACAAGTACTAAGGGGGCACTGTGTAGCCATATCTGGTCTCCTATATATTAGGACAAGTACTAAGGGTGCACTTTGTAGCCATATCTGGCGTCCTATATATTAGGACAAGTACTAAGGGTGCACTGTGTAGCCATGTCTGGGTCCACTGCATATTAGGACAAGTACTAAGGGTGCACTGTGTAGCCATGTCTAGGCCCCCTGTTTATTAGGACAAGTACTAAGGGGGCACTGTGTAGCCATGTCTGGTCCCCTATATATTAGGACAAGTACCAAAGGTGTACTGTGTAGTCATGTCTGGGTCCCCTGTGTATTAGGACAAGCAATAGGGTGCACTGTGTAGTCATGTCTGGGTCCCCTATATATTAGGACAAGTACTAAGGGTGCACTGTGTAGCTATGTCTGGGTCTCCTATATATTAGGACAAGTACTAAGGGTGCACTGTGTAGTCATGTCTTGGTCCCCTATATATTAGGACAAGTACTAAGGGTGCACTGTGTAGTCATGTCTGGGTCCCCTATATATTAGGACAAGTACTAAGGGTGCTCTGTGTAGCCATGTCTGGTCCCCTATATATTAGGACAAGTACTAAGGGTGTACTGTGTAGTCATGTCTGGGTCCCCTGTGTATTAGGACAAGCATTAGGGTGCACTGTGTAGTCATGTCTGGGTCCCCTATATATTAGGACAAGTACTAAGGGTGCACTGTGTAGTCATGTCTGGGTCTCCTGTATATTAGGACAAGTACTAAGGGTGCACTGTGTAGCCATGTCTGGGTCTCCTGTATATTAGGACAAGTACTAAGGGTGCACTGTGTAGCCATGTCTGGTCCCCTATATATTAGGACAAGTACTAAGGGTGCACTGTGTAGCCATATCTGGTCTCCTATATATTAGGACAAGTACTAAGCATGCACTGTGTAGCCATGTCTTGGTCCCCTGCATATTAGGACAAGCATTAGGGTGCACTGTGTTGTCATGTCTGGGTCCCCTATATATTAGGACAAGTACTAAGGGTGCACTGTGTAGCCATGTCTGAGTCCCTATATATTAGGATAAGTACTAAGGGTGCACTGTGTAGCCATGTCTGAGTCTCCTATATATTAGGACAAGCACTAAGAGTGCACTGTGTAGTCATGTCTAGGTCTCCTGTATATTAGGATAAGTACTAAGGGTGCACTGTGTAGCCATGTCTGGGCCCCCTGTTTATTAGGACAAGTACTAAGGGGGCACTGTGTTGCCATGTCTGGTCCCCTATATATTAGGACAAGTACTAAGGGTGTACTTTGTAGTCATGTCTGGGTCCCCTGTGTATTAGGACAAGCATTAGGGTGCACTGTGTAGTCATGTCTGGGTCCCCTATATATTAGGACAAGTACTAAGGGTGCACTGTGTAGCTATGTCTGGGTCCCCTATATATTAAGTACTAAGGGTGCACTGTGTAGCCATATCTGGTCTCCTATATATTAGGACAAGTACTAAGGGTGCACTGTGTAGCCATATCTGGTGTCCTATATATTAGGACAAGTACTAAGGGTGCACTGTGTAGCCATGTCTGGGTCCCCTGTGTATTAGGACAAGCATTAGGGTGCACTGTGTAGTCATGTCTTGGTCCCCTATATATTAGGACAAGTACTAAGGGTGCACTGTGTAGTCATGTCTGGGTCTCCTGTATATTAGGACAAGTACTAAGGGTGCACTGTGTAGCCATGTCTGGGTCTCCTGTATATTAGGACAAGTACTAAGGGTGCACTGTGTAGCCATGTCTGGTCCCCTATATATTAGGACAAGTACTAAGGGTGCACTGTGTAGCCATATCTGGTCTCCTATATATTAGGACAAGTACTAAGCGTGCACTGTGTAGCCATGTCTTGGTCCCCTGCATATTAGGACAAGCATTAGGGTGCACTGTGTAGTCATGTCTGGGTCCCCTATATATTAGGACAAGTACTAAGGGTGCACTGTGTAGCCATGTCTGAGTCCCTATATATTAGGATAAGTACTAAGGGTGCACTGTGTAGCCATGTCTGGGTCTCCTATATATTAGGACAAGTACTAAGGGTGCACTGTGTAGTCATGTCTGGGTCTCCTGTATATTAGGATAAGTACTAAGGGTGCACTGTGTAGCCATGTCTGGGCCCCCTGTTTATTAGGACAAGTACTAAGGGGGCACTGTGTAGCCATGTCTGGTCCCCTATATATTAGGACAAGTACTAAGGGTGTACTGTGTAGTCATGTCTGGGTCCCCTGTGTATTAGGACAAGCATTAGGGTGCACTGTGTAGTCATGTCTGGGTCCCCTATATATTAGGACAAGTACTAAGGGGGCACTGTGTAGCCATATCTGGTCTCCTATATATTAGGACAAGTACTAAGGGTGCACTTTGTAGCCATATCTGGCGTCCTATATATTAGGACAAGTACTAAGGGTGCACTGTGTAGCCATGTCTGGGTCCACTGCATATTAGGACAAGTACTAAGGGTGCACTGTGTAGCCATGTCTAGGCCCCCTGTTTATTAGGACAAGTACTAAGGGGGCACTGTGTAGCCATGTCTGGTCCCCTATATATTAGGACAAGTACCAAAGGTGTACTGTGTAGTCATGTCTGGGTCCCCTGTGTATTAGGACAAGCATTAGGGTGCACTGTGTAGTCATGTCTGGGTCCCCTATATATTAGGACAAGTACTAAGGGTGCACTGTGTAGCTATGTCTGGGTCCCCTATATATTAGGACAAGTACTAAGGGTGCACTGTGTAGTCATGTCTTGGTCCCCTATATATTAGGACAAGTACTAAGGGTGCACTGTGTAGCCATGTCTGGTCCCCTATATATTAGGACAAGTACTAAGGGTGTACTGTGTAGTCATGTCTGGGCCCCCTATATATTAGGACAAGTACTAAGGGTGCACTGTGTAGCCATGTCTGGGTCCCCTATATATTAGGACAAGTGCTAAGGGTGCACTGTGTAGTCATGTCTGGGTCCCCTATATATTAGGACAAGTACTAAGGGTGCACTGTGTAGTCATGTCTGGGTCCCCTATATATTAGGACAAGTACTAAGGGTGCACTGTGTAGCCATGTCTGGTCCCCTATATATTAGGACAAGTACTAAGGGTGTACTGTGTAGTCATGTCTGGGTCCCCTGTGTATTAGGACAAGCATTAGGGTGCACTGTGTAGTCATGTCTGGGTCCCCTACATATTAGGACAAGTACTAAGGGTGCACTGTGTAGCCATGTCTGGGCCCCCTGTATATTAGGACAAGTACTAAGGGTGCACTGTGTAGCCATGTCTGGGTCTCCTGTATATTAGGACAAGTACTAAGGGTGCACTGTGTAGCCATGTTTGGTCCCCTATATATTAGGACAAGTACTAAGGGTGTACTGTGTAGTCATGTCTAGGTCCCCTGTGTATTAGGACAAGCATTAGGGTGCACTGTGTAGTCATGTCTGGGTCCCCTATATATTAGGACAAGTACTAAGGGTGCACTGTGTAGTCATGTCTGGGTCTCCTGTATATTAGGACAAGTACTAAGGGTGCACTGTGTAGCCATGTCTGGGTCTCCTGTATATTAGGACAAGTACTAAGGGTGCACTGTGTAGCCATGTCTGGTCCCCTATATATTAGGACAAGTACTAAGAGTGCACTGTGTAGCCATATCTGGTCTCCTATATATTAGGACAAGTACTAAGCGTGCACTGTGTAGCCATGTCTTGGTCCCCTGCATATTAGGACAAGCATTAGGGTGCACTGTGTTGTCATGTCTGGGTCCCCTATATATTAGGACAAGTACTAAGGGTGCACTGTGTAGCCATGTCTGAGTCCCTATATATTAGGATAAGTACTAAGGGTGCACTGTGTAGCCATGTCTGGGTCAGCTATATATTAGGACAAGTACTAAGGGTGCACTGTGTAGTCATGTCTGGGTCTCCTGTATATTAGGATAAGTACTAAGGGTGCACTGTGTAGCCATGTCTGGGCCCCCTGTTTATTAGGACAAGTACTAAGGGGGCACTGTGTAGCCATGTCTGGTCCCCTATATATTAGGACAAGTACTAAGGGTGTACTGTGTAGTCATGTCTGGGTCCCCTGTGTATTAGGACAAGCATTAGGGTGCACTGTGTAGTCATGTCTGGGTCCCCTATATATTAGGACAAGTACTAAGGGGGCACTGTGTAGCCATATCTGGTCTCCTATATATTAGGACAAGTACTAAGGGTGCACTTTGTAGCCATATCTGGTGTCCTATATATTAGGACAAGTACTAAGGGTGCACTGTGTAGCCATGTCTGGGTCCACTGCATATTAGGACAAGTACTAAGGGTGCACTGTGTAGCCATGTCTAGGCCCCCTGTTTATTAGGACAAGTACTAAGGGGGCACTGTGTAGCCATGTCTGGTCCCCTATATATTAGGACAAGTACCAAGGGTGTACTGTGTAGTCATGTCTGGGTCCCCTGTGTATTAGGACAAGCATTAGGGTGCACTGTGTAGTCATGTCTGGGTCCCCTATATATTAGGACAAGTACTAAGGGTGCACTGTGTAGCTATGTCTGGGTCCCCTATATATTAGGACAAGTACTAAGGGTGCACTCTGTAGCCATGTCTGGGTCTCCTATATATTAGGACAAGTACTAAGGGTGCACTGTGTAGCCATGTCTGGTGTCCTATATATTAGGACAAGTACTAAGGGTGCACTGTGTAGCTATGTCTGGGTCCCCTATATATTAGGACAAGTACTAAGGGTGCACTGTGTAGTCATGTCTTGGTCCCCTATATATTAGGACAAGTACTAAGGGTGCACTGTGTAGCCATGTCTGGTCCCCTATATATTAGGACAAGTACTAAGGGTGTACTGTGTAGTCATGTCTGGGCCCCCTATATATTAGGACAAGTACTAAGGGTGCACTGTGTAGCCATGTCTGGGTCCCCTATATATTAGGACAAGTGCTAAGGGTGCACTGTGTAGTCATGTCTGGGTCCCCTATATATTAGGACAAGTACTAAGGGTGCACTGTGTAGTCATGTCTGGGTCCCCTATATATTAGGACAAGTACTAAGGGTGCACTGTGTAGCCATGTCTGGTCCCCTATATATTAGGACAAGTACTAAGGGTGTACTGTGTAGTCATGTCTGGGTCCCCTGTGTATTAGGACAAGCATTAGGGTGCACTGTGTAGTCATGTCTGGGTCCCCTACATATTAGGACAAGTACTAAGGGTGCACTGTGTAGCCATGTCTGGGCCCCCTGTATATTAGGACAAGTACTAAGGGTGCACTGTGTAGCCATGTCTGGGTCTCCTGTATATTAGGACAAGTACTAAGGGTGCACTGTGTAGCCATGTCTGGTCCCCTATATATTAGGACAAGTACTAAGGGTGTACTGTGTAGTCATGTCTGGGTCCCCTGTGTATTAGGACAAGCATTAGGGTGCACTGTGTAGTCATGTCTGGGTCCCCTATATATTAGGACAAGTACTAAGGGTGCACTGTGTAGTCATGTCTGGGTCTCCTGTATATTAGGACAAGTACTAAGGGTGCACTGTGTAGCCATGTCTGGGTCTCCTGTATATTAGGACAAGTACTAAGGGTGCACTGTGTAGCCATGTCTGGTCCCCTATATATTAGGACAAGTACTAAGGGTGCACTGTGTAGCCATATCTGGTCTCCTATATATTAGGACAAGTACTAAGCGTGCACTGTGTAGCCATGTCTTGGTCCCCTGCATATTAGGACAAGCATTAGGGTGCACTGTGTTGTCATGTCTGGGTCCCCTATATATTAGGACAAGTACTAAGGGTGCACTGTGTAGCCATGTCTGAGTCCCTATATATTAGGATAAGTACTAAGGGTGCACTGTGTAGCCATGTCTGGGTCAGCTATATATTAGGACAAGTACTAAGGGTGCACTGTGTAGTCATGTCTGGGTCTCCTGTATATTAGGATAAGTACTAAGGGTGCACTGTGTAGCCATGTCTGGGCCCCCTGTTTATTAGGACAAGTACTAAGGGGGCACTGTGTAGCCATGTCTGGTCCCCTATATATTAGGACAAGTACTAAGGGTGTACTGTGTAGTCATGTCTGGGTCCCCTGTGTATTAGGACAAGCATTAGGGTGCACTGTGTAGTCATGTCTGGGTCCCCTATATATTAGGACAAGTACTAAGGGGGCACTGTGTAGCCATATCTGGTCTCCTATATATTAGGACAAGTACTAAGGGTGCACTTTGTAGCCATATCTGGTGTCCTATATATTAGGACAAGTACTAAGGGTGCACTGTGTAGCCATGTCTGGGTCCACTGCATATTAGGACAAGTACTAAGGGTGCACTGTGTAGCCATGTCTAGGCCCCCTGTTTATTAGGACAAGTACTAAGGGGGCACTGTGTAGCCATGTCTGGTCCCCTATATATTAGGACAAGTACCAAGGGTGTACTGTGTAGTCATGTCTGGGTCCCCTGTGTATTAGGACAAGCATTAGGGTGCACTGTGTAGCCATGTCTGGGTCCCCTGCATATTAGGACAAGTACTAAGGGTGCACTGTGTAGCCATGTCTTTGTTCCCCTGCATATTAGGACAAGTACTAAGGGTGCACTATGTGGCCATGTCTGGGTCCCCTATATATTAGGACAAGTACTAAGGGTGCACTGTGTAGCCATGTCTGGTCCCCTATATATTATGACAAGTACTAAGGGTGCACTGTGTAGCCATGTCTGGTCCCCTATATATTAGGACAAGTACTAAGGGTGCACTGTGTAGCCATGTCTGGTCCCCTATATATTAGGACAAGTACTAAGGGTGTACTGTGTAGTCATATCTGGTCCCCTATATATTAGGACAAGTACTAAGGGTGCACTGTGTAGCCATGTCTGGTCCCCTATATATTATGACATGTACTAAGGGTGCACTGTGTAGCCATGTCTGGTCCCCTATATATTAGGACAAGTACTAAGGGTGCACTGTGTAGTCATGTCTTGGTCCCCTATATATTAGGACAAGTACTAAGGGTGCACTGTGTAGCCATGTCTGGTCCCCTATATATTAGGACAAGTACTAAGGGTGTACTGTGTAGTCATGTCTGGGCCCCCTATATATTAGGACAAGTACTAAGGGTGCACTGTGTAGTCATGTCTGGGTCCCCTATATATTAGGACAAGTACTAAGGGTGCACTGTGTAGTCATGTCTGGGTCCCCTATATATTAGGACAAGTACTAAGGGTGCACTGTGTAGCCATGTCTGAGTCCCTATATATTAGGATAAGTACTAAGGGTGCACTGTGTAGCCATGTCTGGGTCAGCTATATATTAGGACAAGTACTAAGGGTGCACTGTGTAGTCATGTCTGGGTCTCCTGTATATTAGGATAAGTACTAAGGGTGCACTGTGTAGCCATGTCTGGGCCCCCTGTTTATTAGGACAAGTACTAAGGGGGCACTGTGTAGCCATGTCTGGTCCCCTATATATTAGGACAAGTACTAAGGGTGTACTGTGTAGTCATGTCTGGGTCCCCTGTGTATTAGGACAAGCATTAGGGTGCACTGTGTAGTCATGTCTGGGTCCCCTATATATTAGGACAAGTACTAAGGGGGCACTGTGTAGCCATATCTGGTCTCCTATATATTAGGACAAGTACTAAGGGTGCACTTTGTAGCCATATCTGGTGTCCTATATATTAGGACAAGTACTAAGGGTGCACTGTGTAGCCATGTCTGGGTCCACTGCATATTAGGACAAGTACTAAGGGTGCATTGTGTAGCCATGTCTAGGCCCCCTGTTTATTAGGACAAGTACTAAGGGGGCACTGTGTAGCCATGTCTGGTCCCCTATATATTAGGACAAGTACCAAGGGTGTACTGTGTAGTCATGTCTGGGTCCCCTGTGTATTAGGACAAGCATTAGGGTGCACTGTGTAGCCATGTCTGGGTCCCCTGCATATTAGGACAAGTACTAAGGGTGCACTGTGTAGCCATGTCTTTGTTCCCCTGCATATTAGGACAAGTACTAAGGGTGCACTATGTGGCCATGTCTGGGTCCCCTATATATTAGGACAAGTACTAAGGGTGCACTGTGTAGCCATGTCTGGTCCCCTATATATTATGACAAGTACTAAGGGTGCACTGTGTAGCCATGTCTGGTCCCCTATATATTAGGACAAGTACTAAGGGTGCACTGTGTAGCCATGTCTGGTCCCCTATATATTAGGACAAGTACTAAGGGTGTACTGTGTAGTCATATCTGGTCCCCTATATATTAGGACAAGTACTAAGGGTGCACTGTGTAGCCATGTCTGGTCCCCTATATATTATGACATGTACTAAGGGTGCACTGTGTAGCCATGTCTGGTCCCCTATATATTAGGACAAGTACTAAGGGTGCACTGTGTAGTCATGTCTTGGTCCCCTATATATTAGGACAAGTACTAAGGGTGCACTGTGTAGCCATGTCTGGTCCCCTATATATTAGGACAAGTACTAAGGGTGTACTGTGTAGTCATGTCTGGGCCCCCTATATATTAGGACAAGTACTAAGGGTGCACTGTGTAGTCATGTCTGGGTCCCCTATATATTAGGACAAGTACTAAGGGTGCACTGTGTAGTCATGTCTGGGTCCCCTATATATTAGGACAAGTACTAAGGGTGCACTGTGTAGCCATGTCTGAGTCCCTATATATTAGGATAAGTACTAAGGGTGCACTGTGTAGCCATGTCTGGGTCAGCTATATATTAGGACAAGTACTAAGGGTGCACTGTGTAGTCATGTCTGGGTCTCCTGTATATTAGGATAAGTACTAAGGGTGCACTGTGTAGCCATGTCTGGGCCCCCTGTTTATTAGGACAAGTACTAAGGGGGCACTGTGTAGCCATGTCTGGTCCCCTATATATTAGGACAAGTACTAAGGGTGTACTGTGTAGTCATGTCTGAGTCCCCTGTGTATTAGGACAAGCATTAGGGTGCACTGTGTAGTCATGTCTGGGTCCCCTATATATTAGGACAAGTACTAAGGGGGCACTGTGTAGCCATATCTGGTCTCCTATATATTAGGACAAGTACTAAGGGTGCACTTTGTAGCCATATCTGGTGTCCTATATATTAGGACAAGTACTAAGGGTGCACTGTGTAGCCATGTCTGGGTCCACTGCATATTAGGACAAGTACTAAGGGTGCACTGTGTAGCCATGTCTAGGCCCCCTGTTTATTAGGACAAGTACTAAGGGGGCACTGTGTAGCCATGTCTGGTCCCCTATATATTAGGACAAGTACCAAGGGTGTACTGTGTAGTCATGTCTGGGTCCCCTGTGTATTAGGACAAGCATTAGGGTGCACTGTGTAGCCATGTCTGGGTCCCCTGCATATTAGGACAAGTACTAAGGGTGCACTGTGTAGCCATGTCTTTGTTCCCCTGCATATTAGGACAAGTACTAAGGGTGCACTATGTGGCCATGTCTGGGTCCCCTATATATTAGGACAAGTACTAAGGGTGCACTGTGTAGCCATGTCTGGTCCCCTATATATTATGACAAGTACTAAGGGTGCACTGTGTAGCCATGTCTGGTCCCCTATATATTAGGACAAGTACTAAGGGTGCACTGTGTAGCCATGTCTGGTCCCCTATATATTAGGACAAGTACTAAGGGTGTACTGTGTAGTCATATCTGGGCCCCCTATATATTAGGACAAGTACTAAGGGTGCACTGTGTAGCCATGTCTGGTCCCCTATATATTATGACATGTACTAAGGGTGCACTGTGTAGCCATGTCTGGTCCCCTATATATTAGGACAAGTACTAAGGGTGCACTGTGTAGTCATGTCTTGGTCCCCTATATATTAGGACAAGTACTAAGGGTGCACTGTGTAGCCATGTCTGGTCCCCTATATATTAGGACAAGTACTAAGGGTGTACTGTGTAGTCATGTCTGGGCCCCCTATATATTAGGACAAGTACTAAGGGTGCACTGTGTAGTCATGTCTGGGTCCCCTATATATTAGGACAAGTACTAAGGGTGCACTGTGTAGTCATGTCTGGGTCCCCTATATATTAGGACAAGTACTAAGGGTGCACTGTGTAGCCATGTCTGGTCCTCTATATATTAGGACAAGTACTAAGGGTGTACTGTGTAGTCATGTCTGGGTCCCCTGTGTATTAGGACAAGCATTAGGGTGCACTGTGTAGTCATGTCTGGGTCCCCTACATATTAGGACAAGTACTAAGGGTGCACTGTGTAGCCATGTCTGGCCCCTATATATTAGGACAAGTACTAAGGGTGCACTTTGTAGTCATGTCTGGGTCCCCTATATATTAGGACAAGTACTAAGGGTGCACTGTGTAGCCATGTCTGGTCCCCTATATAGTAGGACAAGTACTAAGGGTGTACTGTGTAGTCATGGCTTGTTCCCCTGTGTATTAGGACAAGCATTAGGGTGCACTGTGTAGTCATGTCTGGGTCCCCTATATATTAGGGCAAGTACTAAGGGTGCACTGTGTAGTCATGTCTGGGTCTCCTGTATATTAGGACAAGTACTAAGGGTGCACTTTGTAGCCATGTCTGGGTCTCCTGTATATTAGGACAAGTACTAAGGGTGCACTGTGTAGCCATGTCTGGTCCCCTATATATTAGGACAAGTACTAAGGGTGCACTGTGTAGCCATATCTGGTCTCCTATATATTAGGACAAGTACTAAGCGTGCACTGTGTAGCCATGTCTTGGTCCCCTGCATATTAGGACAAGCATTAGGGTGCACTGTGTAGTCATGTCTGGGTCCCCTATATATTAGGACAAGTACTAAGGGTGCACTGTGTAGCCATGTCTGAGTCCCTATATATTAGGATAAGTACTAAGGGTGCACTGTGTAGCCATGTCTCGGTCTCCTATATATTAGGACAAGTACTAAGGGTGCACTGTGTAGTCATGTCTGGGTCTCCTGTATATTAGGATAAGTACTAAGGGTGCACTGTGTAGCCATGTCTGGGCCCCCTGTTTATTAGGACAAGTACTAAGGGGGCACTGTGTAGCCATGTCTGGTCCCCTATATATTAGGACAAGTACTAAGGGTGTACTGTGTAGTCATGTCTGGGTCCCCTGTGTATTAGGACAAGCATTAGGGTGCACTGTGTAGTCATGTCTGGGTCCCCTATATATTAGGACAAGTACTAAGGGTGCACTGTGTAGCTATGTCTGGGTCCCCTATATATTAAGTACTAAGGTGCACTGTGTAGCCATATCTGGTGTCCTATATATTAGGACAAGTACTAAGGGTGCACTGTGTAGCCATGTCTGGGTCCCCTGTGTATTAGGACAAGCATTAGGGTGCACTGTGTAGTCATGTCTTGGTCCCCTATATATTAGGACAAGTACTAAGGGTGCACTGTGTAGTCATGTCTGGGTCTCCTGTATATTAGGACAAGTACTAAGGGTGCACTGTGTAGCCATGTCTGGGTCTCCTGTATATTAGGACAAGTACAAAGGGTGCACTGTGTAGCCATGTCTGGTCCCCTATATATTAGGACAAGTACTAAGGGTGCACTGTGTAGCCATATCTGGTCTCCTATATATTAGGACAAGTACTAAGCGTGCACTGTGTAGCCATGTCTTGGTCCCCTGCATATTAGGACAAGCATTAGGGTGCACTGTGTAATCATGTCTGGGTCGCCTATATATTAGGACAAGTACTAAGGGTGCACTGTGTAGCCATGTCTGAGTCCCTATATATTAGGATAAGTACTAAGGGTGCACTGTGTAGCCATGTCTGGGTCTCCTATATATTAGGACAAGTACTAAGGGTGCACTGTGTAGTCATGTCTGGGTCTCCTGTATATTAGGACAAGTACTAAGGGGGCACTGTGTAGCCATGTCTGGTCCCCTATATATTAGGACAAGTACTAAGGGTGTACTGTGTAGTCATGTCTGGGTCCCCTGTGTATTAGGACAAGCATTAGGGTGCACTGTGTAGTCATGTCTGGGTCCCCTATATATTAGGACAAGTACTAAGGGTGCACTGTGTAGCTATGTCTGGGTCCCCTATATATTAGGACAAGTACTAAGGGTGCACTGTGTAGCCATATCTGGTCTCCTATATATTAGGACAAGTACTAAGGGTGCACTTTGTAGCCATATCTGGTGTCCTATATATTAGGACAAGTACTAAGGGTGCACTGTGTAGCCATGTCTGGGTCCCCTGCATATTAGGACAAGTACTAAGGGTGCACTGTGTAGCCATGTCTAGGCCCCCTGTTTATTAGGACAAGTACTAAGGGAGCACTGTGTAGCCATGTCTGGTCCCCTATATATTAGGACAAGTACTAAGGGTGTACTGTGTAGTCATGTCTGGGTCCCCTGTGTATTAGGACAAGCATTAGGGTGCACTGTGTAGTCATGTCTGGGTCCCCTATATATTAGGACAAGTACTAAGGGTGCACTGTGTAGCCATGTCTGGGTCCCCTATATATTAGGACAAGTACTAAGGGTGCACTGTGTAGCCATGTCTGGGTCTCCTATATATTAGGACAAGTACTAAGGGTGCACTGTGTAGCCATATCTGGTCTCCTATATATTAGGACAAGTACTAAGGGTGCACTGTGTAGCCATATCTGGTGTCCTATATATTAGGACAAGTACTAAGGGTGCACTGTGTAGCCATGTCTGGGTCCCCTGCATATTAGGACAAGTACTAAGGGTGCACTGTGTAGCCATGTCTTTGTTCCCCTGCATATTAGGACAAGTACTAAGGGTGCACTATGTGGCCATGTCTGGGTCCCCTATATATTAGGACAAGTACTAAGGGTGCACTCTGTAGCCATGTCTGGTCCCCTATATATTATGACAAGTACTAAGGGTGTACTGTGTAGCCATGTCTGGTCCCCTATATATTAGGACAAGTACTAAGGGTGCACTGTGTAGTCATGTCTTGGTCCCCTGCATATTAAGACAAGTACTAAGGCTGTATTGTGTAGCCATGTCTGCGCCCCTTATGTATTAGAACAAGTACTAAGGGTGCACTGTGTAGCCATGTCTGAGTCCTCTATATATTAGGACAAGTACTTAGGGTGCACTGTGTAGCCATGTCTAGGTCCCCTATATATTAGGACAAGCACTAAGGGTGCACTGTGTAGCCATATCAGGTCTCCTATATATTAGGACAAGTACTAAGGGTGCACTGTGTGGCCATGTCTTGGTCCCCTGCATATTAAGACAAGTACTAAGGCTGTATTGTGTAGCCATGTCTGCGCCCCTTATGTATTAGGACAAGTACTAAGGGTGCACTGTGTAGTCACATCTGGGTCCCTATATATTAGGACAAGTACTAAGGGTGCACTGTGTAGCCATATCTGGTCTCCTATATATTAGGACAAGTACTAAGGGTGCACTGTGTAGCCATGTCTTGGTCCCCTGCATATTAGGACAAGTACTAAGGGTGCACTGTGTAGCCATATCTGGTCTCCTATATATTAGGACAAGTACTAAGGGTGCACTGTGTAGTCATGTCTGGGTCCCTATATATTAGGACAAGTACTAAGGGTGCACTGTGTAGTCATGTCTGGGTCCCTATATATTAGAACAAGTACTAACTGTGCCCTGTGGAGCCATATCTGGTCTCCTATATATTAGGTCAAGTACTAAGGGTGCACTGTGTACTCACGTCTGGGTCCCCTGCATATTAGGACAAGTACTAAGGGTGCACTGTGTAGTCATGTCTGGGTCTCCTATATATTAGGACAAGTACTAAGGGTGCACTGTGTAGTCATATCTGGTCTCTTATATATTAGGACAAGTACTAAGGGTGCACTGTGTACCCATATCTGGTCCCCTATATATTAGGACAAGTACTAAGGGTGCACTGTGTAGTCATGTCTGGGTCTCCTGTATATTAGGATAAGTACTAAGGGTGCACTGTGTAGCCATGTCTGGTCCCCTATATATTATGACAAGTACTAAGGGTGTACTGTGTAGTCATGTCTGGGTCCCTTGTGTATTAGTACAAGCATTAGGGTGCACTGTGTAGTCATGTCTGGGTCCCCTATATATTAGGACAAGTACTAAGGGTGCACTGTGTAGCCATGTCTGGGTCCCCTATATATTAGGACAAGTACTAAGGGTGCACTGTGTAGCCATGTCTGCGCCCCTTATGTATTAGAACAAGTACTAAGGGTGCACTGTGTAGCCACGTCTGGATCCCTATGTATTAGGACAAGTACTAAGGGAGCACTGTGTAGCCATGTCTGAGTCCCTATATATTAGGATAAGTACTAAGGGTGCACTGTGTAGCCATGTCTGGGTCCCCTATATATTAGGACAAGTACTAAGGGTGCACTGTGTAGCCATGTCTGGGTCCCCTATATATTAGGACAAGTACAAAGGGTGCACTGTGTAGCCATGTCTGGGTCTCCTGTATGTTAGGACAAGTACTAAGGCTGTATTGTGTAGCCATGTCTGCGCCCCTTATGTATTAGAACAAGTACTAAGGGTGCACTGTGTAGCCATGTCTGGGTCCTCTGTATATTAGGACAAGTACTAAGGGTGCACTGTGTAGCCATGTCTGAGTCCTCTATATATTAGGACTACTACTAAGGGTGCACTGTGTAGGCATATCTGGTCTCCTATATATTAGGACAAGTACTAAGGGTGCACTGTGTAGCCATGTCTGGGTCCCCTGCATATTAGGACAAGTACTAAGGGTGCACTGTGTAGCCATGTCTTTGTTCCCCTGCATATTAGGACAAGTACTAAGGGTGCACTGTGTGGCCATGTCTTGGTCCCCTATATATTAGGACAAGTACTAAGGGTGCACTGTGTAGCCATGTCTGGTCCCTTATATATTAGGACAAGTACTAAGGGTGTACTGTGTAGCCATGTCTGGTCCCCTATATATTAGGACAAGTACTAAGGGTGCACTGTGTAGCCATGTCTGGGTCTCCTATATATTAGGACAAGTACTAAGGGTGCACTGTGTAGTCATGTCTGGGTCTCCTGTATATTAGGATAAGTACTAAGGGTGCACTGTGTAGCCATGTCTGGGCCCCCTGTTTATTAGGACAAGTACTAAGGGGGCACTGTGTAGCCATGTCTGGTCCCCTATATATTAGGACAAGTACTAAGGGTGTACTGTGTAGTCATGTCTGGGTCCCCTGTGTATTAGGACAAGCATTAGGGTGCACTGTGTAGTCATGTCTGGGTCCCCTATATATTAGGACAAGTACTAAGGGGGCACTGTGTAGCCATATCTGGTCTCCTATATATTAGGACAAGTACTAAGGGTGCACTTTGTAGCCATATCTGGTGTCCTATATATTAGGACAAGTACTAAGGGTGCACTGTGTAGCCATGTCTGGGTCCACTGCATATTAGGACAAGTACTAAGGGTGCACTGTGTAGCCATGTCTAGGCCCCCTGTTTATTAGGACAAGTACTAAGGGGGCACTGTGTAGCCATGTCTGCTCCCCTATATATTAGGACAAGTACCAAGGGTGTACTGTGTAGTCATGTCTGGGTCCCCTGTGTATTAGGACAAGCATTAGGGTGCACTGTGTAGTCATGTCTGGGTCCCCTATATATTAGGACAAGTACTAAGGGTGCACTGTGTAGCTATGTCTGGGTCCCCTATATATTAGGACAAGTACTAAGGGTGCACTCTGTAGCCATGTCTGGGTCTCCTATATATTAGGACAAGTACTAAGGGTGCACTGTGTAGCCATGTCTGGTGTCCTATATATTAGGACAAGTACTAAGGGTGCACTGTGTAGCCATGTCTGGGTCCCCTGCATATTAGGACAAGTACTAAGGGTGCACTGTGTAGCCATGTCTTTGTTCCCCTGCATATTAGGACAAGTACTAAGGGTGCACTATGTGGCCATGTCTGGGTCCCCTATATATTAGGACAAGTACTAAGGGTGCACTGTGTAGCCATGTCTGGTCCCCTATATATTATGACAAGTACTAAGGGTGCACTGTGTAGCCATGTCTGGTGCCCTATATATTAGGACAAGTACTAAGGGTGCACTGTGTAGCCATGTCTGGTCCCCTATATATTAGGACAAGTACTAAGGGTGTACTGTGTAGTCATATCTGGGCCCCCTATATATTAGGACAAGTACTAAGGGTGCACTGTGTAGCCATGTCTGGGTCCCCTATATATTAGGACAAGTACTAAGGGTGCACTGTGTAGCCATGTCTTTGTTCCCCTGCATATTAGGACAAGTACTAAGGGTGCACTATGTGGCCATGTCTGGGTCCCCTATATAAGGAGGACAAGTACTAAGGGTGCACTGTGTAGCCATGTCTGGTCCCCTATATATTATGACATGTACTAAGGGTGCACTGTGTAGCCATGTCTGGTCCCCTATATATTAGGACAAGTACTAAGGGTGCACTGTGTAGTCATGTCTTGGTCCCCTATATATTAGGACAAGTACTAAGGGTGCACTGTGTAGCCATGTCTGGTCCCCTATATATTAGGACAAGTACTAAGGGTGTACTGTGTAGTCATGTCTGGGCCCCCTATATATTAGGACAAGTACTAAGGGTGCACTGTGTAGTCATGTCTGGGTCCCCTATATATTAGGACAAGTACTAAGGGTGCACTGTGTAGTCATGTCTTGGTCCCCTATATATTAGGACAAGTACTAAGGGTGCACTGTGTAGCCATGTCTGGTCCCCTATATATTAGGACAAGTACTAAGGGTGCACTGTGTAGCCATGTCTGGTCCCCTATATATTAGGACAAGTACTAAGGGTGCACTGTGTAGCCATGTCTGGGTCCCCTGCATATTAGGACAAGTACTAAGGGTGCACTGTGTAGCCATGTCTGGGTCCCCTATATATTAGGACAAGTACTAAGGGTGCACTGTGTAGCCATGTCTTTGTTCCCCTGCATATTAGGACAAGTACTAAGGGTGCACTATGTGGTCATGTCTGGGTCCCCTATATATTAGGACAAGTACTAAGGGTGCACTGTGTAGCCATGTCTGGTCCCCTATATATTATGACATGTACTAAGGGTGCACTGTGTAGCCATGTCTGGTCCCCTATATATTAGGACAAGTACTAAGGGTGCACTGTGTAGTCATGTCTTGGTCCCCTATATATTAGGACAAGTACTAAGGGTGCACTGTGTAGCCATGTCTGGTCCCCTATATATTAGGACAAGTACTAAGGGTGTACTGTGTAGTCATGTCTGGGCCCCCTATATATTAGGACAAGTACTAAGGGTGCACTGTGTAGTCATGTCTGGGTCCCCTATATATTAGGACAAGTACTAAGGGTGCACTGTGTAGTCATGTCTGGGTCCCCTATATATTAGGACAAGTACTAAGGGTGCACTGTGTAGCCATGTCTGGTCCCCTATATATTAGGACAAGTACTAAGGGTGTACTGTGTAGTCATGTCTGGGTCCCCTGTGTATTAGGACAAGCATTAAGGTGCACTGTGTAGTCATGTCTGGGTCCCCTATATATTAGGACAAGTACTAAGGGTGCACTGTGTAGCTATGTCTGGGTCCCCTATATATTAGGACAAGTACTAAGGGTGCACTGTGTAGCCATATCTGGTCTCCTATATATTAGGACAAGTACTAAGGGTGCACTTTGTAGCCATATCTGGTGTCCTATATATTAGGACAAGTACTAAGGGTGCACTGTGTAGCCATGTCTGGGTCCCCTGCATATTAGGACAAGTACTAAGGGTGCACTGTGTAGCCATGTCTAGGCCCCCTGTTTATTAGGACAAGTACTAAGGGAGCACTGTGTAGCCATGTCTGGTCCCCTATATATTAGGACAAGTACTAAGGGTGTACTGTGTAGTCATGTCTGGGTCCCCTGTGTATTAGGACAAGCATTAGGGTGCACTGTGTAGTCATGTCTGGGTCCCCTATATATTAGGACAAGTACTAAGGGTGCACTGTGTAGCCATGTCTGGGTCCCCTATATATTAGGACAAGTACTAAGGGTGCACTGTGTAGCCATGTCTGGGTCTCCTATATATTAGGACAAGTACTAAGGGTGCACTGTGTAGCCATATCTGGTCTCCTATATATTAGGACAAGTACTAAGGGTGCACTGTGTAGCCATATCTGGTGTCCTATATATTAGGACAAGTACTAAGGGTGCACTGTGTAGCCATGTCTGGGTCCCCTGCATATTAGGACAAGTACTAAGGGTGCACTGTGTAGCCATGTCTTTGTTCCCCTGCATATTAGGACAAGTACTAAGGGTGCACTATGTGGCCATGTCTGGGTCCCCTATATATTAGGACAAGTACTAAGGGTGCACTGTGTAGCCATGTCTGGTCCCCTATATATTATGACAAGTACTAAGGGTGTACTGTGTAGCCATGTCTGGTCCCCTATATATTAGGACAAGTACTAAGGGTGCACTGTGTAGTCATGTCTTGGTCCCCTGCATATTAAGACAAGTACTAAGGCTGTATTGTGTAGCCATGTCTGCGCCCCTTATGTATTAGAACAAGTACTAAGGGTGCACTGTGTAGCCATGTCTGAGTCCTCTATATATTAGGACAAGTACTTAGGGTGCACTGTGTAGCCATGTCTAGGTCCCCTATATATTAGGACAAGCACTAAGGGTGCACTGTGTAGCCATATCAGGTCTCCTATATATTAGGACAAGTACTAAGGGTGCACTGTGTGGCCATGTCTTGGTCCCCTGCATATTAAGACAAGTACTAAGGCTGTATTGTGTAGCCATGTCTGCGCCCCTTATGTATTAGGACAAGTACTAAGGGTGCACTGTGTAGTCACATCTGGGTCCCTATATATTAGGACAAGTACTAAGGGTGCACTGTGTAGCCATATCTGGTCTCCTATATATTAGGACAAGTACTAAGGGTGCACTGTTTAGCCATGTCTTGGTCCCCTGCATATTAGGACAAGTACTAAGGGTGCACTGTGTAGCCATATCTGGTCTCCTATATATTAGGACAAGTACTAAGGGTGCACTGTGTAGTCATGTCTGGGTCCCTACATATTAGGACAAGTACTAAGGGTGCACTGTGTAGTCATGTCTGGGTCCCTATATATTAGAACAAGTACTAACTGTGCCCTGTGGAGCCATATCTGGTCTCCTATATATTAGGTCAAGTACTAAGGGTGCACTGTGTACTCACGTCTGGGTCCCCTGCATATTAGGACAAGTACTAAGGGTGCACTGTGTAGTCATGTCTGGGTCTCCTATATATTAGGACAAGTACTAAGGGTGCACTGTGTAGTCATATCTGGTCTCTTATATATTAGGACAAGTACTAAGGGTGCACTGTGTACCCATATCTGGTCCCCTATATATTAGGACAAGTACTAAGGGTGCACTGTGTAGTCATGTCTGGGTCTCCTGTATATTAGGATAAGTACTAAGGGTGCACTGTGTAGCCATGTCTGGTCCCCTATATATTATGACAAGTACTAAGGGTGTACTGTGTAGTCATGTCTGGGTCCCTTGTGTATTAGTACAAGCATTAGGGTGCACTGTGTAGTCATGTCTGGGTCCCCTATATATTAGGACAAGTACTAAGGGTGCACTGTGTAGCCATGTCTGGGTCCCCTATATATTAGGACAAGTACTAAGGGTGCACTGTGTAGCCATGTCTGCGCCCCTTATGTATTAGAACAAGTACTAAGGGTGCACTGTGTAGCCACGTCTGGATCCCTATGTATTAGGACAAGTACTAAGGGAGCACTGTGTAGCCATGTCTGAGTCCCTATATATTAGGATAAGTACTAAGGGTGCACTGTGTAGCCATGTCTGGGTCCCCTATATATTAGGACAAGTACTAAGGGTGCACTGTGTAGCCATGTCTGGGTCCCCTATATATTAGGACAAGTACTAAGGGTGCACTGTGTAGCCATGTCTGGGTCTCCTGTATGTTAGGACAAGTACTAAGGCTGTATTGTGTAGCCATGTCTGCGCCCCTTATGTATTAGAACAAGTACTAAGGGTGCACTGTGTAGCCATGTCTGGGTCCTCTGTATATTAGGACAAGTACTAAGGGTGCACTGTGTAGCCATGTCTGAGTCCTCTATATATTAGGACTAGTACTAAGGGTGCACTGTGTAGGCATATCTGGTCTCCTATATATTAGGACAAGTACTAAGGGTGCACTGTGTAGCCATGTCTGGGTCCCCTGCATATTAGGACAAGTACTAAGGGTGCACTGTGCAGCCATGTCTTTGTTCCCCTGCATATTAGGACAAGTACTAAGGGTGCACTGTGTGGCCATGTCTTGGTCCCCTATATATTAGGACAAGTACTAAGGGTGCACTGTGTAGCCATGTCTGGTCCCTTATATATTAGGACAAGTACTAAGGGTGTACTGTGTAGCCATGTCTGGTCCCCTATATATTAGGACAAGTACTAAGGGTGCACTGTGTAGCCATGTCTGGGTCTCCTATATATTAGGACAAGTACTAAGGGTGCACTGTGTAGTCATGTCTGGGTCTCCTGTATATTAGGATAAGTACTAAGGGTGCACTGTGTAGCCATGTCTGGGCCCCCTGTTTATTAGGACAAGTACTAAGGGGGCACTGTGTAGCCATGTCTGGTCCCCTATATATTAGGACAAGTACTAAGGGTGTACTGTGTAGTCATGTCTGGGTCCCCTGTGTATTAGGACAAGCATTAGGGTGCACTGTGTAGTCATGTCTGGGTCCCCTATATATTAGGACAAGTACTAAGGGGGCACTGTGTAGCCATATCTGGTCTCCTATATATTAGGACAAGTACTAAGGGTGCACTTTGTAGCCATATCTGGTGTCCTATATATTAGGACAAGTACTAAGGGTGCACTGTGTAGCCATGTCTGGGTCCACTGCATATTAGGACAAGTACTAAGGGTGCACTGTGTAGCCATGTCTAGGCCCCCTGTTTATTAGGACAAGTACTAAGGGGGCACTGTGTAGCCATGTCTGGTCCCCTATATATTAGGACAAGTACCAAGGGTGTACTGTGTAGTCATGTCTGGGTCCCCTGTGTATTAGGACAAGCATTAGGGTGCACTGTGTAGTCATGTCTGGGTCCCCTATATATTAGGACAAGTACTAAGGGTGCACTGTGTAGCTATGTCTGGGTCCCCTATATATTAGGACAAGTACTAAGGGTGCACTCTGTAGCCATGTCTGGGTCTCCTATATATTAGGACAAGTACTAAGGGTGCACTGTGTAGCCATGTCTGGTGTCCTATATATTAGGACAAGTACTAAGGGTGCACTGTGTAGCCATGTCTGGGTCCCCTGCATATTAGGACAAGTACTAAGGGTGCACTGTGTAGCCATGTCTTTGTTCCCCTGCATATTAGGACAAGTACTAAGGGTGCACTATGTGGCCATGTCTGGGTCCCCTATATATTAGGACAAGTACTAAGGGTGCACTGTGTAGCCATGTCTGGTCCCCTATATATTATGACAAGTACTAAGGGTGCACTGTGTAGCCATGTCTGGTGCCCTATATATTAGGACAAGTACTAAGGGTGCACTGTGTAGCCATGTCTGGTCCCCTATATATTAGGACAAGTACTAAGGGTGTACTGTGTAGTCATATCTGGGCCCCCTATATATTAGGACAAGTACTAAGGGTGCACTGTGTAGCCATGTCTGGGTCCCCTATATATTAGGACAAGTACTAAGGGTGCACTGTGTAGCCATGTCTTTGTTCCCCTGCATATTAGGACAAGTACTAAGGGTGCACTATGTGGCCATGTCTGGGTCCCCTATATAAGGAGGACAAGTACTAAGGGTGCACTGTGTAGCCATGTCTGGTCCCCTATATATTATGACATGTACTAAGGGTGCACTGTGTAGCCATGTCTGGTCCCCTATATATTAGGACAAGTACTAAGGGTGCACTGTGTAGTCATGTCTTGGTCCCCTATATATTAGGACAAGTACTAAGGGTGCACTGTGTAGCCATGTCTGGTCCCCTATATATTAGGACAAGTACTAAGGGTGTACTGTGTAGTCATGTCTGGGCCCCCTATATATTAGGACAAGTACTAAGGGTGCACTGTGTAGTCATGTCTGGGTCCCCTATATATTAGGACAAGTACTAAGGGTGCACTGTGTAGTCATGTCTTGGTCCCCTATATATTAGGACAAGTACTAAGGGTGCACTGTGTAGCCATGTCTGGTCCCCTATATATTAGGACAAGTACTAAGGGTGCACTGTGTAGCCATGTCTGGTCCCCTATATATTAGGACAAGTACTAAGGGTGCACTGTGTAGCCATGTCTGGGTCCCCTGCATATTAGGACAAGTACTAAGGGTGCACTGTGTAGCCATGTCTGGGTCCCCTATATATTAGGACAAGTACTAAGGGTGCACTGTGTAGCCATGTCTTTGTTCCCCTGCATATTAGGACAAGTACTAAGGGTGCACTATGTGGTCATGTCTGGGTCCCCTATATATTAGGACAAGTACTAAGGGTGCACTGTGTAGCCATGTCTGGTCCCCTATATATTATGACATGTACTAAGGGTGCACTGTGTAGCCATGTCTGGTCCCCTATATATTAGGACAAGTACTAAGGGTGCACTGTGTAGTCATGTCTTGGTCCCCTATATATTAGGACAAGTACTAAGGGTGCACTGTGTAGCCATGTCTGGTCCCCTATATATTAGGACAAGTACTAAGGGTGTACTGTGTAGTCATGTCTGGGCCCCCTATATATTAGGACAAGTACTAAGGGTGCACTGTGTAGTCATGTCTGGGTCCCCTATATATTAGGACAAGTACTAAGGGTGCACTGTGTAGTCATGTCTGGGTCCCCTATATATTAGGACAAGTACTAAGGGTGCACTGTGTAGCCATGTCTGGTCCCCTATATATTAGGACAAGTACTAAGGGTGTACTGTGTAGTCATGTCTGGGTCCCCTGTGTATTAGGACAAGCATTAAGGTGCACTGTGTAGTCATGTCTGGGTCCCCTATATATTAGGACAAGTACTAAGGGTGCACTGTGTAGCTATGTCTGGGTCCCCTATATATTAGGACAAGTACTAAGGGTGCACTGTGTAGCCATATCTGGTCTCCTATATATTAGGACAAGTACTAAGGGTGCACTTTGTAGCCATATCTGGTGTCCTATATATTAGGACAAGTACTAAGGGTGCACTGTGTAGCCATGTCTGGGTCCCCTGCATATTAGGACAAGTACTAAGGGTGCACTGTGTAGCCATGTCTAGGCCCCCTGTTTATTAGGACAAGTACTAAGGGAGCACTGTGTAGCCATGTCTGGTCCCCTATATATTAGGACAAGTACTAAGGGTGTACTGTGTAGTCATGTCTGGGTCCCCTGTGTATTAGGACAAGCATTAGGGTGCACTGTGTAGTCATGTCTGGGTCCCCTATATATTAGGACAAGTACTAAGGGTGCACTGTGTAGCCATGTCTGGGTCTCCTATATATTAGGACAAGTACTAAGGGTGCACTGTGTAGCCATATCTGGTCTCCTATATATTAGGACAAGTACTAAGGGTGCACTGTGTAGCCATATCTGGTGTCCTATATATTAGGACAAGTACTAAGGGTGCACTGTGTAGCCATGTCTGGGTCCCCTGCATATTAGGACAAGTACTAAGGGTGCACTGTGTAGCCATGTCTTTGTTCCCCTGCATATTAGGACAAGTACTAAGGGTGCACTATGTGGCCATGTCTGGGTCCCCTATATATTAGGACAAGTACTAAGGGTGCACTGTGTAGCCATGTCTGGTCCCCTATATATTATGACAAGTACTAAGGGTGTACTGTGTAGCCATGTCTGGTCCCCTATATATTAGGACAAGTACTAAGGGTGCACTGTGTAGTCATGTCTTGGTCCCCTGCATATTAAGACAAGTACTAAGGCTGTATTGTGTAGCCATGTCTGCGCCCCTTATGTATTAGAACAAGTACTAAGGGTGCACTGTGTAGCCATGTCTGAGTCCTCTATATATTAGGACAAGTACTTAGGGTGCACTGTGTAGCCATGTCTAGGTCCCCTATATATTAGGACAAGCACTAAGGGTGCACTGTGTAGCCATATCAGGTCTCCTATATATTAGGACAAGTACTAAGGGTGCACTGTGTGGCCATGTCTTGGTCCCCTGCATATTAAGACAAGTACTAAGGCTGTATTGTGTAGCCATGTCTGCGCCCCTTATGTATTAGGACAAGTACTAAGGGTGCACTGTGTAGTCACATCTGGGTCCCTATATATTAGGACAAGCACTAAGGGTGCACTGTGTAGCCATATCTGGTCTCCTATATATTAGGACAAGTACTAAGGGTGCACTGTTTAGCCATGTCTTGGTCCCCTGCATATTAGGACAAGTACTAAGGGTGCACTGTGTAGCCATATCTGGTCTCCTATATATTAGGACAAGTACTAAGGGTGCACTGTGTAGTCATGTCTGGGTCCCTACATATTAGGACAAGTACTAAGGGTGCACTGTGTAGTCATGTCTGGGTCCCTATATATTAGAACAAGTACTAACTGTGCCCTGTGGAGCCATATCTGGTCTCCTATATATTAGGTCAAGTACTAAGGGTGCACTGTGTACTCACGTCTGGGTCCCCTGCATATTAGGACAAGTACTAAGGGTGCACTGTGTAGTCATGTCTGGGTCTCCTATATATTAGGACAAGTACTAAGGGTGCACTGTGTAGTCATATCTGGTCTCTTATATATTAGGACAAGTACTAAGGGTGCACTGTGTACCCATATCTGGTCCCCTATATATTAGGACAAGTACTAAGGGTGCACTGTGTAGTCATGTCTGGGTCTCCTGTATATTAGGATAAGTACTAAGGGTGCACTGTGTAGCCATGTCTGGTCCCCTATATATTATGACAAGTACTAAGGGTGTACTGTGTAGTCATGTCTGGGTCCCTTGTGTATTAGTACAAGCATTAGGGTGCACTGTGTAGTCATGTCTGGGTCCCCTATATATTAGGACAAGTACTAAGGGTGCACTGTGTAGCCATGTCTGGGTCCCCTATATATTAGGACAAGTACTAAGGGTGCACTGTGTAGCCATGTCTGCGCCCCTTATGTATTAGAACAAGTACTAAGGGTGCACTGTGTAGCCACGTCTGGATCCCTATGTATTAGGACAAGTACTAAGGGAGCACTGTGTAGCCATGTCTGAGTCCCTATATATTAGGATAAGTACTAAGGGTGCACTGTGTAGCCATGTCTGGGTCCCCTATATATTAGGACAAGTACTAAGGGTGCACTGTGTAGCCATGTCTGGGTCCCCTATATATTAGGACAAGTACTAAGGGTGCACTGTGTAGCCATGTCTGGGTCTCCTGTATGTTAGGACAAGTACTAAGGCTGTATTGTGTAGCCATGTCTGCGCCCCTTATGTATTAGAACAAGTACTAAGGGTGCACTGTGTAGCCATGTCTGGGTCCTCTGTATATTAGGACAAGTACTAAGGGTGCACTGTGTAGCCATGTCTGAGTCCTCTATATATTAGGACTAGTACTAAGGGTGCACTGTGTAGGCATATCTGGTCTCCTATATATTAGGACAAGTACTAAGGGTGCACTGTGTAGCCATGTCTGGGTCCCCTGCATATTAGGACAAGTACTAAGGGTGCACTGTGCAGCCATGTCTTTGTTCCCCTGCATATTAGGACAAGTACTAAGGGTGCACTGTGTGGCCATGTCTTGGTCCCCTATATATTAGGACAAGTACTAAGGGTGCACTGTGTAGCCATGTCTGGTCCCTTATATATTAGGACAAGTACTAAGGGTGTACTGTGTAGCCATGTCTGGTCCCCTATATATTAGGACAAGTACTAAGGGTGCACTGTGTAGCCATGTCTGGGTCTCCTATATATTAGGACAAGTACTAAGGGTGCACTGTGTAGTCATGTCTGGGTCTCCTGTATATTAGGATAAGTACTAAGGGTGCACTGTGTAGCCATGTCTGGGCCCCCTGTTTATTAGGACAAGTACTAAGGGGGCACTGTGTAGCCATGTCTGGTCCCCTATATATTAGGACAAGTACTAAGGGTGTACTGTGTAGTCATGTCTGGGTCCCCTGTGTATTAGGACAAGCATTAGGGTGCACTGTGTAGTCATGTCTGGGTCCCCTATATATTAGGACAAGTACTAAGGGGGCACTGTGTAGCCATATCTGGTCTCCTATATATTAGGACAAGTACTAAGGGTGCACTTTGTAGCCATATCTGGTGTCCTATATATTAGGACAAGTACTAAGGGTGCACTGTGTAGCCATGTCTGGGTCCACTGCATATTAGGACAAGTACTAAGGGTGCACTGTGTAGCCATGTCTAGGCCCCCTGTTTATTAGGACAAGTACTAAGGGGGCACTGTGTAGCCATGTCTGGTCCCCTATATATTAGGACAAGTACCAAGGGTGTACTGTGTAGTCATGTCTGGGTCCCCTGTGTATTAGGACAAGCATTAGGGTGCACTGTGTAGTCATGTCTGGGTCCCCTATATATTAGGACAAGTACTAAGGGTGCACTGTGTAGCTATGTCTGGGTCCCCTATATATTAGGACAAGTACTAAGGGTGCACTCTGTAGCCATGTCTGGGTCTCCTATATATTAGGACAAGTACTAAGGGTGCACTGTGTAGCCATGTCTGGTGTCCTATATATTAGGACAAGTACTAAGGGTGCACTGTGTAGCCATGTCTGGGTCCCCTGCATATTAGGACAAGTACTAAGGGTGCACTGTGTAGCCATGTCTTTGTTCCCCTGCATATTAGGACAAGTACTAAGGGTGCACTATGTGGCCATGTCTGGGTCCCCTATATATTAGGACAAGTACTAAGGGTGCACTGTGTAGCCATGTCTGGGTCCCCTGTGTATTAGGACAAGCATTAGGGTGCACTGTGTAGTCATGTCTGGGTCCCCTACATATTAGGACAATTACTAAGGGTGCACTGTGTAGCCATGTCTGGGCCCCCTATATATTAGGACAAGTACTAAGGGTGCACTGTGTAGCCATGTCTGGGTCCCCTATATATTAGGACAAGTACTAAGGGTGCACTGTGTAGCCATGTCTGGTCCCCTATATATTAGGACAAGTACTAAGGGTGTACTGTGTAGTCATGTCTGGGTCCCCTGTGTATTAGGACAAGCATTAGGGTGCACTGTGTAGTCATGTCTGGGTCCCCTACATATTAGGACAAGTACTAAGGGTGCACTGTGTAGCCATGTCTGGTCCCCTATATATTAGGACAAGTACTAAGGGTGCACGTTGTAGTCATGTCTGGGTCCCCTATATATTAGGACAAGTACTAAGGGTGCACTGTGTAGCCATGTCTGGTCCCCTATATATTAGGACAAGTACTAAGGGTGTACTGTGTAGTCATGTCTGGGTCCCCTGTGTATTAGGACAAGCATTAGGGTGCACTGTGTAGTCATGTCTGGGTCCCCTATATATTAGGACAAGTACTAAGGGTGCACTGTGTAGTCATGTCTGGGTCTCCTGTATATTAGGACAAGTACTAAGGGTGCACTTTGTAGCCATGTCTGGGTCTCCTGTATATTAGGACAAGTACTAAGGGTGCACTGTGTAGCCATGTCTGGTCCCCTATATATTAGGACAAGTACTAAGGGTGCACTGTGTAGCCATATCTGGTCTCCTATATATTAGGACAAGTACTAAGCGTGCACTGTGTAGCCATGTCTTGGTCCCCTGCATATTAGGACAAGCATTAGGGTGCACTGTGTAGTCATGTCTGGGTCCCCTATATATTAGGACAAGTACTAAGGGTGCACTGTGTAGCCATGTCTGAGTCCCTATATATTAGGATAAGTACTAAGGGTGCACTGTGTAGCCATGTCTGGGTCTCCTATATATTAGGACAAGTACTAAGGGTGCACTGTGTAGTCATGTCTGGGTCTCCTGTATATTAGGATAAGTACTAAGGGTGCACTGTGTAGCCATGTCTGGGCCCCCTGTTTATTAGGACAAGTACTAAGGGGGCACTGTCTAGCCATGTCTGGTCCCCTATATATTAGGACAAGTACTAAGGGTGTACTGTGTAGTCATGTCTGGGTCCCCTGTGTATTAGGACAAGCATTAGGGTGCACTGTGTAGTCATGTCTGGGTCCCCTATATATTAGGACAAGTACTAAGGGTGCACTGTGTAGCTATGTCTGGGTCCCCTATATATTAAGTACTAAGGGTGCACTGTGTAGCCATATCTGGTCTCCTATATATTAGGACAAGTGCTAAGGGTGCACTGTGTAGCCATATCTGGTGTCCTATATATTAGGACAAGTACTAAGGGTGCACTGTGTAGCCATGTCTGGGTCCCCTGTGTATTAGGACAAGCATTAGGGTGCACTGTGTAGTCATGTCTTGGTCCCCTATATATTAGGACAAGTCCTAAGGGTGCACTGTGTAGTCATGTCTGGGTCTCCTGTATATTAGGACAAGTACTAAGGGTGCACTGTGTAGCCATGTCTGGGTCTCCTGTATATTAGGACAAGTACTAAGGGTGCACTGTGTAGCCATGTCTGGTCCCCTATATATTAGGACAAGTACTAAGGGGGCACTGTGTAGCCATGTCTGGTCCCCTATATATTAGGACAAGTACCAAGGGTGTACTGTGTAGTCATGTCTGGGTCCCCTGTGTATTAGGACAAGCATTAGGGTGCACTGTGTAGTCATGTCTGGGTCCCCTATATATTAGGACAAGTACTAAGGGTGCACTGTGTAGCTATGTCTGGGTCCCCTATATATTAGGACAAGTACTAAGGGTGCACTCTGTAGCCATGTCTGGGTCTCCTATATATTAGGACAAGTACTAAGGGTGCACTGTGTAGCCATGTCTGGTGTCCTATATATTAGGACAAGTACTAAGGGTGCACTGTGTAGCCATGTCTGGGTCCCCTGCATATTAGGACAAGTACTAAGGGTGCACTGTGTAGCCATGTCTTTGTTCCCCTGCATATTAGGACAAGTACTAAGGGTGCACTATGTGGCCATGTCTGGGTCCCCTATATATTAGGACAAGTACTAAGGGTGCACTGTGTAGCCATGTCTGGGTCCCCTGTGTATTAGGACAAGCATTAGGGTGCACTGTGTAGTCATGTCTGGGTCCCCTACATATTAGGACAATTACTAAGGGTGCACTGTGTAGCCATGTCTGGGCCCCCTATATATTAGGACAAGTACTAAGGGTGCACTGTGTAGCCATGTCTGGGTCCCCTATATATTAGGACAAGTACTAAGGGTGCACTGTGTAGCCATGTCTGGTCCCCTATATATTAGGACAAGTACTAAGGGTGTACTGTGTAGTCATGTCTGGGTCCCCTGTGTATTAGGACAAGCATTAGGGTGCACTGTGTAGTCATGTCTGGGTCCCCTACATATTAGGACAAGTACTAAGGGTGCACTGTGTAGCCATGTCTGGTCCCCTATATATTAGGACAAGTACTAAGGGTGCACGTTGTAGTCATGTCTGGGTCCCCTATATATTAGGACAAGTACTAAGGGTGCACTGTGTAGCCATGTCTGGTCCCCTATATATTAGGACAAGTACTAAGGGTGTACTGTGTAGTCATGTCTGGGTCCCCTGTGTATTAGGACAAGCATTAGGGTGCACTGTGTAGTCATGTCTGGGTCCCCTATATATTAGGACAAGTACTAAGGGTGCACTGTGTAGTCATGTCTGGGTCTCCTGTATATTAGGACAAGTACTAAGGGTGCACTTTGTAGCCATGTCTGGGTCTCCTGTATATTAGGACAAGTACTAAGGGTGCACTGTGTAGCCATGTCTGGTCCCCTATATATTAGGACAAGTACTAAGGGTGCACTGTGTAGCCATATCTGGTCTCCTATATATTAGGACAAGTACTAAGCGTGCACTGTGTAGCCATGTCTTGGTCCCCTGCATATTAGGACAAGCATTAGGGTGCACTGTGTAGTCATGTCTGGGTCCCCTATATATTAGGACAAGTACTAAGGGTGCACTGTGTAGCCATGTCTGAGTCCCTATATATTAGGATAAGTACTAAGGGTGCACTGTGTAGCCATGTCTGGGTCTCCTATATATTAGGACAAGTACTAAGGGTGCACTGTGTAGTCATGTCTGGGTCTCCTGTATATTAGGATAAGTACTAAGGGTGCACTGTGTAGCCATGTCTGGGCCCCCTGTTTATTAGGACAAGTACTAAGGGGGCACTGTCTAGCCATGTCTGGTCCCCTATATATTAGGACAAGTACTAAGGGTGTACTGTGTAGTCATGTCTGGGTCCCCTGTGTATTAGGACAAGCATTAGGGTGCACTGTGTAGTCATGTCTGGGTCCCCTATATATTAGGACAAGTACTAAGGGTGCACTGTGTAGCTATGTCTGGGTCCCCTATATATTAAGTACTAAGGGTGCACTGTGTAGCCATATCTGGTCTCCTATATATTAGGACAAGTGCTAAGGGTGCACTGTGTAGCCATATCTGGTGTCCTATATATTAGGACAAGTACTAAGGGTGCACTGTGTAGCCATGTCTGGGTCCCCTGTGTATTAGGACAAGCATTAGGGTGCACTGTGTAGTCATGTCTTGGTCCCCTATATATTAGGACAAGTCCTAAGGGTGCACTGTGTAGTCATGTCTGGGTCTCCTGTATATTAGGACAAGTACTAAGGGTGCACTGTGTAGCCATGTCTGGGTCTCCTGTATATTAGGACAAGTACTAAGGGTGCACTGTGTAGCCATGTCTGGTCCCCTATATATTAGGACAAGTACTAAGGGTGCACTGTGTAGCCATATCTGGTCTCCTATATATTAGGACAAGTACTAAGCGCGCACTGTGTAGCCATGTCTTGGTCCCCTGCATATTAGGACAAGCATTAGGGTGCACTGTGTAGTCATGTCTGGGTCGCCTATATATTAGGACAAGTACTAAGGGTGCACTGTGTAGTCATGTCTGGGTCTCCTGTATATTAGGACAAGTACTAAGGGGGCACTGTGTAGCCATGTCTGGTCCCCTATATATTAGGACAAGTACTAAGGGTGTACTGTGTAGTCATGTCTGGGTCCCCTGTGCATTAGGACAAGCATTAGGGTGCACTGTGTAGTCATGTCTGGGTCCCCTATATATTAGGACAAGTACTAAGGGTGCACTGTGTAGCTATGTCTGGGTCCCCTATATATTAGGACAAGTACTAAGGGTGCACTGTGTAGCCATATCTGGTCTCCTATATATTAGGACAAGTACTAAGGGTGCACTTTGTAGCCATATCTGGTGTCCTATATATTAGGACAAGTACTAAGGGTGCACTGTGTAGCCATGTCTGGGTCCCCTGCATATTAGGACAAGTACTAAGGGTGCACTGTGTAGCCATGTCTAGGCCCCCTGTTTATTAGGACAAGTACTAAGGGAGCACTGTGTAGCCATGTCTGGTCCCCTATATATTAGGACAAGTACTAAGGGTGTACTGTGTAGTCATGTCTGGGTCCCCTGTGTATTAGGACAAGCATTAGGGTGCACTGTGTAGTCATGTCTGGGTCCCCTATATATTAGGACAAGTACTAAGGGTGCACTGCGTAGCCATATCTGGTGTCCTATATATTAGGACAAGTACTAAGGGTGCACTGTGTAGCCATGTCTGGGTCCCCTGCATATTAGGACAAGTACTAAGGGTGCACTGTGTGGCCATGTCTGGGTCCCCTATATATTAGGACAAGTACTAAGGGTGCACTGTGTAGCCATGTCTGGTCCCCTATATATTATGACAAGTACTAAGGGTGTACTGTGTAGCCATGTCTGGTCCCCTATATATTAGGACAAGTACTAAGGGTGCACTGTGTAGTCATGTCTTGGTCCCCTGCATATTAAGACAAGTACTAAGGCTGTATTGTGTAGCCATGTCTGCGCCCCTTATGTATTAGAACAAGTACTAAGGGTGCACTGTGTAGCCATGTCTGAGTCCTCTATATATTAGGACAAGTACTTAGGGTGCACTGTGTAGCCATGTCTGGGTCCCCTATATATTAGGACTAGTACTAAGGGTGCACTGTGTAGGCATATCTGGTCTCCTATATATTAGGACAAGTACTAAGGGTGCACTGTGTAGTCATGTCTGGGTCCCCTGTGTATTAGGACAAGCATTAGGGTGCACTGTGTAGTCATGTCTGGGTCCCCTATATATTAGGACAAGTACTAAGGGTGCACTGTGTAGCTATATCTGGGTCCCCTATATATTAGGACAAGTACTAAGGGTGCACTGTGTAGCCATGTCTGGGTCTCCTATATATTAGGACAAGTACTAAGGGTGCACTGTGTAGCCATGTCTGGTGTCCTGTATATTAGGACAAGTACTAAGGGTGCACTGTGTAGCTATGTCTGGGTCCCCTGCATATTAGGACAAGTACTAAGGGTGCACTGTGTAGCCATGTCTTTGTTCCCCTGCATATTAGGACAAGTACTAAGGGTGCACTATGTGGCCATGTCTGGGTCCCCTATATATTAGGACAAGTACTAAGGGTGCACTGTGTAGCCATGTCTGGTCCCCTATATATTATGACAAGTACTAAGGGTGCACTGTGTAGCCATGTCTGGTCCCCTATATATTAGGACAAGTACTAAGGGTGCACTGTGTAGTCATGTCTTGGTCCCCTATATATTAGGACAAGTACTAAGGGTGCACTGTGTAGCCATGTCTGGTCCCCTATATATTAGGACATGTACTAAGGGTGTACTGTGTAGTCATGTCTGGGTCCCCTATATATTAGGACAAGTACTAAGGGTGCACTGTGTAGCCATGTCTGGGTCCCCTATATATTAGGACAAGTACTAAGGGTGCACTGTGTAGTCATGTCTGGGTCCCCTATATATTAGGACAAGTACTAAGGGTGCACTGTGTAGTCATGTCTGGGTCCCCTATATATTAGGACAAGTACTAAGGGTGCACTGTGTAGCCATGTCTGGTCCCCTATATATTAGGACAAGTACTAAGGGTGTACTGTGTAGTCATGTCTGGGTCCCCTGTGTATTAGGACAAGCATTAGGGTGCACTGTGTAGTCATGCCTGGGTCCCCTACATATTAGGACAAGTACTAAGGGTGCACTGTGTAGCCATGTCTGGGCCCCCTATATATTAGGACAAGTACTAAGGGTGCACTGTGTAGCCATGTCTGGGTCCCCTATATATTAGGACAAGTACTAAGGGTGCACTGTGTAGCCATGTCTGGTCCCCTATATATTAGGACAAGTACTAAGGGTGTACTGTGTAGTCATGTCTGGGTCCCCTGTGTATTAGGACAAGCATTAGGGTGCACTGTGTAGTCATGTCTGGGTCCTCTACGTATTAGGACAAGTACTAAGGGTGCACTGTGTAGCCATGTCTGGTCCCCTATATATTAGGACAAGTACTAAGGGTGCACTGTGTAGTCATGTCTGGGTCCCCTGTATATTAGGACAAGTACTAAGGGTTCCCTGTGTAGCCATGTCTGGTCCCCTATATATTAGGACAAGTACTAAGGGTGTACTGTGTAGTCATGTCTGGGTCCCCTGTGTATTAGGACAAGCATTAGGGTGCACTGTGTAGTCATTTCTGGGTCCCCTATATATTAGGACAAGTACTAAGGGTGCACTGTGTAGTCATGTCTGGGTCTCCTGTATATTAGGACAAGTACTAAGGGTGCACTGTGTAGTCATGTCTGGGTCCCCTGTGTATTAGGACAAGTACTAAGGGTGTACTGTGTAGTCATGTCTGGGTCCCCTGTGTATTAGGACAAGCATTAGGGTGCACTGTGTAGTCATGTCTGGGTCCCCTATATATTAGGACAAGTACTAAGGGTGCACTGTGTAGTCATGTCTGGGTCTCCTGTATATTAGGACAAGTACTAAGGGTGTACTGTGTAGTCATCTCTGGGTCCCCTGTGTATTAGGACAAGCATTAGGGTGCACTGTGTAGCCATGTCTGGGTCTCCTGTATATTAGGACAAGTACTAAGGGTGCACTGTGTAGCCATGTCTGGTCCCCTATATATTAGGACAAGTACTAAGGGTGCACTGTGTAGCCATATCTGGTCTCTTATATATTAGGACAAGTACTAAGCGTGCACTGTGTAGCCATGTCTTGGTCCCCTGCATATTAGGACAAGCATTAGGGTGCACTGTGTAGTCATGTCTGGGTCCCATATATATTAGGACAAGTACTAAGGGTGCACTGTGTAGCCATGTCTGAGTCCCTATATATTAGGATAAGTACTAAGGGTGCACTGTGTAGCCATGTCTGGGTCTCCTATATATTAGGACAAGTACTAAGGGTGCACTGTGTAGTCATGTCTGGGTTTCCTGTATATTAGGATAAGTACTAAGGGTGCACTGTGTAGCCATGTCTGGGCCCCCTGTTTATTAGGACAAGTACTAAGGGGGCACTGTGTAGCCATGTCTGGTCCCCTATATATTAGGACAAGTACTAAGGGTGTACTGTGTAGTCATGTCTGGGTCCCCTGTGTATTAGGACAAGCATTAGGGTGCACTGTGTAGTCATGTCTGGGTCCCCTATATATTAGGACAAGTACTAAGGGTGCACTGTGTAGCTATGTCTGGGTCCCCTATATATTAAGTGTTAGGGGTGCACTGTGAAGCCATATCTGGTCTCCTATATATTAGGACAAGTACTAAGGGTGCACTGTGTAGCCATATCTGGTGTCCTATATATTAGGACAAGTACTAAGGGTGCACTGTGTAGCCATGTCTGGGTCCCCTGTGTATTAGGACAAGCATTAGGGTGCACTGTGTAGTCATGTCTTGGTCCCCTATATACTAGGACAAGTACTAAGGGTGCACTGTGTAGTCATGTCTGGGTCTCCTGTATATTAGGACAAGTACTAAGGGTGCACTGTGTAGCCATGTCTGGGTCTCCTGTATATTAGGACAAGTACTAAGGGTGCACTGTGTAGCCATGTCTGGTCCCCTATATATTAGGACAAGTACTAAGGGTGCACTGTGTAGCCATATCTGGTCTCCTATATATTAGGACAAGTACTAAGCGTGCACTGTGTAGCCATGTCTTGGTCCCCTGCATATTAGGACAAGCATTAGGGTGCACTGTGTAGTCATGTCTGGGTCCCCTATATATTAGGACAAGTACTAAGGGTGCACTGTGTAGCCATGTCTGAGTCCCTATATATTAGGATAAGTACTAAGGGTGCACTGTGTAGCCATGTCTGGGTCTCCTATATATTAGGACAAGTACTAAGGGTGCACTGTGTAGTCATGTCTGGGTCTCCTGTATATTAGGACAAGTACTAAGGGGGCACTGTGTAGCCATGTCTGGTCCCCTATATATTAGGACAAGTACTAAGGGTGTACTGTGTCTTCATGTCTGGGTCCCCTGTGTATTAGGACAAGCATTAGGGTGCACTGTGCAGTCATGTCTGGGTCCCCTGTATATTAGGACAAGTACTAAGGGTGCACTGTGTAGCTATGTCTGGGTCCCCTATATATTAGGACAAGTACTAAGGGTGCACTGTGTAGCCATATCTGGTCTCCTATATATTAGGACAAGTACTAAGGGTGCACTTTGTAGCCATATCTGGTGTCCTATATATTAGGACAAGTACTAAGGGTGCACTGTGTAGCCATGTCTGGGTCCCCTGCATATTAGGACAAGTACTAAGGGTGCACTGTGTAGCCATGTCTAGTCCCCCTGTTTATTAGGACAAGTACTAAGGGGGCACTGTGTAGCCATGTCTGGTCCCATATATATTAGGACAAGTACTAAGGGTGTACTGTGTAGTCATGTCTGGGTCCCCTGTGTATTAGGACAAGCATTAGGGTGCACTGTCTAGTCATGTCTGGGTCCCCTATATATTAGGACAAGTACTAAGGGTGCACTGTGTAGCTATGTCTGGGTCCCCTATATATTAGGACAAGTACTAAGGGTGCACTGTGTAGCCATGTCTGGGTCTCCTATATATTAGGACAAGTACTAAGGGTGCACTGTGTAGCCATATCTGGTCTCCTATATATTAGGACAAGTACTAAGGGTGCACTGTGTAGCCATATCTGGTGTCCTATATATTAGGACAAGTACTAAGGGTGCACTGTGTAGCCATGTCTGGGTCCCCTGCATATTAGGACAAGTACTAAGGGTGCACTGTGTAGCCATGTCTTTGTTCCCCTGCATATTAGGACAAGTACTAAGGGTGCACTATGTGGCCATGTCTGGGTCCCCTATATATTAGGACAAGTACTAAGGGTGCACTGTGTAGCCATGTCTGGTCCCCTATATATTAGGACAAGTACTAAGGGTGTACTGTGTAGTCATGTCTGGGTCCCCTGTGCATTAGGACAAGCATTAGGGTGCACTGTGTAGTCATGTCTGGGTCCCCTATATATTAGGACAAGTACTAAGGGTGCACTGTGTAGCTATGTCTGGGTCCCCTATATATTAGGACAAGTACTAAGGGTGCACTGTGTAGCCATATCTGGTCTCCTATATATTAGGACAAGTACTAAGGGTGCACTTTGTAGCCATATCTGGTGTCCTATATATTAGGACAAGTACTAAGGGTGCACTGTGTAGCCATGTCTGGGTCCCCTGCATATTAGGACAAGTACTAAGGGTGCACTGTGTAGCCATGTCTAGGCCCCCTGTTTATTAGGACAAGTACTAAGGGAGCACTGTGTAGCCATGTCTGGTCCCCTATATATTAGGACAAGTACTAAGGGTGTACTGTGTAGTCATGTCTGGGTCCCCTGTGTATTAGGACAAGCATTAGGGTGCACTGTGTAGTCATGTCTGGGTCCCCTATATATTAGGACAAGTACTAAGGGTGCACTGCGTAGCCATATCTGGTGTCCTATATATTAGGACAAGTACTAAGGGTGCACTGTGTAGCCATGTCTGGGTCCCCTGCATATTAGGACAAGTACTAAGGGTGCACTGTGTGGCCATGTCTGGGTCCCCTATATATTAGGACAAGTACTAAGGGTGCACTGTGTAGCCATGTCTGGTCCCCTATATATTATGACAAGTACTAAGGGTGTACTGTGTAGCCATGTCTGGTCCCCTATATATTAGGACAAGTACTAAGGGTGCACTGTGTAGTCATGTCTTGGTCCCCTGCATATTAAGACAAGTACTAAGGCTGTATTGTGTAGCCATGTCTGCGCCCCTTATGTATTAGAACAAGTACTAAGGGTGCACTGTGTAGCCATGTCTGAGTCCTCTATATATTAGGACAAGTACTTAGGGTGCACTGTGTAGCCATGTCTGGGTCCCCTATATATTAGGACTAGTACTAAGGGTGCACTGTGTAGGCATATCTGGTCTCCTATATATTAGGACAAGTACTAAGGGTGCACTGTGTAGTCATGTCTGGGTCCCCTGTGTATTAGGACAAGCATTAGGGTGCACTGTGTAGTCATGTCTGGGTCCCCTATATATTAGGACAAGTACTAAGGGTGCACTGTGTAGCTATATCTGGGTCCCCTATATATTAGGACAAGTACTAAGGGTGCACTGTGTAGCCATGTCTGGGTCTCCTATATATTAGGACAAGTACTAAGGGTGCACTGTGTAGCCATGTCTGGTGTCCTGTATATTAGGACAAGTACTAAGGGTGCACTGTGTAGCTATGTCTGGGTCCCCTGCATATTAGGACAAGTACTAAGGGTGCACTGTGTAGCCATGTCTTTGTTCCCCTGCATATTAGGACAAGTACTAAGGGTGCACTATGTGGCCATGTCTGGGTCCCCTATATATTAGGACAAGTACTAAGGGTGCACTGTGTAGCCATGTCTGGTCCCCTATATATTATGACAAGTACTAAGGGTGCACTGTGTAGCCATGTCTGGTCCCCTATATATTAGGACAAGTACTAAGGGTGCACTGTGTAGTCATGTCTTGGTCCCCTATATATTAGGACAAGTACTAAGGGTGCACTGTGTAGCCATGTCTGGTCCCCTATATATTAGGACATGTACTAAGGGTGTACTGTGTAGTCATGTCTGGGTCCCCTATATATTAGGACAAGTACTAAGGGTGCACTGTGTAGCCATGTCTGGGTCCCCTATATATTAGGACAAGTACTAAGGGTGCACTGTGTAGTCATGTCTGGGTCCCCTATATATTAGGACAAGTACTAAGGGTGCACTGTGTAGTCATGTCTGGGTCCCCTATATATTAGGACAAGTACTAAGGGTGCACTGTGTAGCCATGTCTGGTCCCCTATATATTAGGACAAGTACTAAGGGTGTACTGTGTAGTCATGTCTGGGTCCCCTGTGTATTAGGACAAGCATTAGGGTGCACTGTGTAGTCATGCCTGGGTCCCCTACATATTAGGACAAGTACTAAGGGTGCACTGTGTAGCCATGTCTGGGCCCCCTATATATTAGGACAAGTACTAAGGGTGCACTGTGTAGCCATGTCTGGGTCCCCTATATATTAGGACAAGTACTAAGGGTGCACTGTGTAGCCATGTCTGGTCCCCTATATATTAGGACAAGTACTAAGGGTGTACTGTGTAGTCATGTCTGGGTCCCCTGTGTATTAGGACAAGCATTAGGGTGCACTGTGTAGTCATGTCTGGGTCCTCTACGTATTAGGACAAGTACTAAGGGTGCACTGTGTAGCCATGTCTGGTCCCCTATATATTAGGACAAGTACTAAGGGTGCACTGTGTAGTCATGTCTGGGTCCCCTGTATATTAGGACAAGTACTAAGGGTTCCCTGTGTAGCCATGTCTGGTCCCCTATATATTAGGACAAGTACTAAGGGTGTACTGTGTAGTCATGTCTGGGTCCCCTGTGTATTAGGACAAGCATTAGGGTGCACTGTGTAGTCATTTCTGGGTCCCCTATATATTAGGACAAGTACTAAGGGTGCACTGTGTAGTCATGTCTGGGTCTCCTGTATATTAGGACAAGTACTAAGGGTGCACTGTGTAGTCATGTCTGGGTCCCCTGTGTATTAGGACAAGTACTAAGGGTGTACTGTGTAGTCATGTCTGGGTCCCCTGTGTATTAGGACAAGCATTAGGGTGCACTGTGTAGTCATGTCTGGGTCCCCTATATATTAGGACAAGTACTAAGGGTGCACTGTGTAGTCATGTCTGGGTCTCCTGTATATTAGGACAAGTACTAAGGGTGTACTGTGTAGTCATGTCTGGGTCCCCTGTGTATTAGGACAAGCATTAGGGTGCACTGTGTAGCCATGTCTGGGTCTCCTGTATATTAGGACAAGTACTAAGGGTGCACTGTGTAGCCATGTCTGGTCCCCTATATATTAGGACAAGTACTAAGGGTGCACTGTGTAGCCATATCTGGTCTCTTATATATTAGGACAAGTACTAAGCGTGCACTGTGTAGCCATGTCTTGGTCCCCTGCATATTAGGACAAGCATTAGGGTGCACTGTGTAGTCATGTCTGGGTCCCATATATATTAGGACAAGTACTAAGGGTGCACTGTGTAGCCATGTCTGAGTCCCTATATATTAGGATAAGTACTAAGGGTGCACTGTGTAGCCATGTCTGGGTCTCCTATATATTAGGACAAGTACTAAGGGTGCACTGTGTAGTCATGTCTGGGTTTCCTGTATATTAGGATAAGTACTAAGGGTGCACTGTGTAGCCATGTCTGGGCCCCCTGTTTATTAGGACAAGTACTAAGGGGGCACTGTGTAGCCATGTCTGGTCCCCTATATATTAGGACAAGTACTAAGGGTGTACTGTGTAGTCATGTCTGGGTCCCCTGTGTATTAGGACAAGCATTAGGGTGCACTGTGTAGTCATGTCTGGGTCCCCTATATATTAGGACAAGTACTAAGGGTGCACTGTGTAGCTATGTCTGGGTCCCCTATATATTAAGTGTTAGGGGTGCACTGTGAAGCCATATCTGGTCTCCTATATATTAGGACAAGTACTAAGGGTGCACTGTGTAGCCATATCTGGTGTCCTATATATTAGGACAAGTACTAAGGGTGCACTGTGTAGCCATGTCTGGGTCCCCTGTGTATTAGGACAAGCATTAGGGTGCACTGTGTAGTCATGTCTTGGTCCCCTATATACTAGGACAAGTACTAAGGGTGCACTGTGTAGTCATGTCTGGGTCTCCTGTATATTAGGACAAGTACTAAGGGTGCACTGTGTAGCCATGTCTGGGTCTCCTGTATATTAGGACAAGTACTAAGGGTGCACTGTGTAGCCATGTCTGGTCCCCTATATATTAGGACAAGTACTAAGGGTGCACTGTGTAGCCATATCTGGTCTCCTATATATTAGGACAAGTACTAAGCGTGCACTGTGTAGCCATGTCTTGGTCCCCTGCATATTAGGACAAGCATTAGGGTGCACTGTGTAGTCATGTCTGGGTCCCCTATATATTAGGACAAGTACTAAGGGTGCACTGTGTAGCCATGTCTGAGTCCCTATATATTAGGATAAGTACTAAGGGTGCACTGTGTAGCCATGTCTGGGTCTCCTATATATTAGGACAAGTACTAAGGGTGCACTGTGTAGTCATGTCTGGGTCTCCTGTATATTAGGACAAGTACTAAGGGGGCACTGTGTAGCCATGTCTGGTCCCCTATATATTAGGACAAGTACTAAGGGTGTACTGTGTCTTCATGTCTGGGTCCCCTGTGTATTAGGACAAGCATTAGGGTGCACTGTGCAGTCATGTCTGGGTCCCCTGTATATTAGGACAAGTACTAAGGGTGCACTGTGTAGCTATGTCTGGGTCCCCTATATATTAGGACAAGTACTAAGGGTGCACTGTGTAGCCATATCTGGTCTCCTATATATTAGGACAAGTACTAAGGGTGCACTTTGTAGCCATATCTGGTGTCCTATATATTAGGACAAGTACTAAGGGTGCACTGTGTAGCCATGTCTGGGTCCCCTGCATATTAGGACAAGTACTAAGGGTGCACTGTGTAGCCATGTCTAGTCCCCCTGTTTATTAGGACAAGTACTAAGGGGGCACTGTGTAGCCATGTCTGGTCCCATATATATTAGGACAAGTACTAAGGGTGTACTGTGTAGTCATGTCTGGGTCCCCTGTGTATTAGGACAAGCATTAGGGTGCACTGTCTAGTCATGTCTGGGTCCCCTATATATTAGGACAAGTACTAAGGGTGCACTGTGTAGCTATGTCTGGGTCCCCTATATATTAGGACAAGTACTAAGGGTGCACTGTGTAGCCATGTCTGGGTCTCCTATATATTAGGACAAGTACTAAGGGTGCACTGTGTAGCCATATCTGGTCTCCTATATATTAGGACAAGTACTAAGGGTGCACTGTGTAGCCATATCTGGTGTCCTATATATTAGGACAAGTACTAAGGGTGCACTGTGTAGCCATGTCTGGGTCCCCTGCATATTAGGACAAGTACTAAGGGTGCACTGTGTAGCCATGTCTTTGTTCCCCTGCATATTAGGACAAGTACTAAGGGTGCACTATGTGGCCATGTCTGGGTCCCCTATATATTAGGACAAGTACTAAGGGTGCACTGTGTAGCCATGTCTGGTCCCCTATATATTATGACAAGTACTAAGGGTGCACTGTGTAGCCATGTCTGGTCCCCTATATATTAGGACAAGTACTAAGGGTGCACTGTGTAGTCATGTCTTGGTCCCCTATATATTAGGACAAGTACTAAGGGTGCACTGGGTAGCCATGTCTGGCCCCCTATATATTAGGACAAGTACTAAGGGTGTACTGTGTAGTCATGTCTGGGCCCCCTATATATTAGGACAAGTACTAAGGGTGCACTGTGTAGTCATGTCTGGGTCCCCTATATATTAGGACAAGTACTAAGGGTGCACTGTGTAGTCATGTCTGGGTCCCCTATATATTAGGACAAGTACTAAGGGTGCACTGTGTAGCCATGTCTTGTCCCCTATATATTAGGACAAGTACTAAGGGTGCACTGTGTAGTCATGTCTGGGTCCCCTGTGTATTAGGACAAGCATTAGGGTGCACTGTGTAGTCATGTCTGGGTCCCCTACATATTAGGACAAGTACTGAGGGTGCACTGTGTAGCCATGTCTGGGCCCCCTATATATTAGGACAAGTACTAAGGGTGCACTGTGTAGTCATGTCTGGGTCCCCTATATATTAGGACAAGTACTAAGGGTGCACTGTGTAGCCATGTCTGGTCCCCTATATATTAGGACAAGTACTAAGGGTGTACTGTGTAGTCATGTCTGGGTCCCCTGTGTATTAGGACAAGCATTAGGGTGCACTGTGTAGTCATGTCTGGGTCCCCTACATATTAGGACAAGTACTAAGGGTGCACTGTGTAGCCATGTCTGGTCCCCTATATATTAGGACAAGTACTAAGGGTGCACTGTGTAGTCATGTCTGGGTCCCCTATATATTAGGACAAGTACTAAGGGTGCACTGTGTAGCCATGTCTGGTCCCCTATATTTTAGGACAAGTACTAAGGGTGTACTGTGTAGTCATGTCTGGGTGCCCTGTGTATTAGGACAAGCATTAGGGTGCACTGTGTAGTCATGTCTGGGTCCCCTACATATTAGGACAAGTACTAACGGTGCACTGTGTAGCCATGTCTGGGTCTCCTATATATTAGGACAACTACTAAGGGTGCACTGTGTAGCTATGTCTGGGTCCCCTATATATTAGAACAAGTACTAAGGGTGCACTGTGTAGCCATGTCTTTGTTCCCCTGCATATTAGGACAAGTACTAAGGGTGCACTGTGTAGTCATGTCTGGTCCCCTATATATTAGGACAAGTACTAAGGGTGCACTGTGTAGCCATGTCTGGGTCCCCTATATATTAGGACAAGTACTAAGGGTGCACTGTGTAGTCATGTCTGGGTCCCTATATATTAGGACAAGTACTAAGGGTGCACTGTGTGTAGTCATGTCTGGGTCCCTATATATTAGAACAAGTACTAACTGTGCCCTGTGGAGCCATATCTGGTCTCCTATATATTAGGTCAAGTACTAAGGGTGCACTGTGTACTCACGTCTGGGTCCCCTGCATATTAGGACAAGTACTAAGGGTGCACTGTGTAGTCATGTCTGGGTCTCCTATATATTAGGACAAGTACTAAGGGTGCACTGTGTAGTCATATCTGGTCTCCTATATATTAGGACAAGTACTAAGGGTGCACTGTGTACCCATATCTGGTCCCCTATATATTAGGACAAGTACTAAGGGTGCACTGTGTAGTCATGTCTGGGTCTCCTGTATATTAGGATAAGTAATAAGGGTGCACTGTGTAGCCATGTCTGGTCCCCTATATATTATGACAAGTACTAAGGGTGTACTGTGTAGTCATGTCTGGGTCCCTTGTGTATTAGTACAAGCATTAGGGTGCACTGTGTAGTCATGTCTGGCTCCCCTATATATTAGGACAAGTACTAAGGGTGCACTGTGTAGCCATGTCTGGGTCCCCTATATATTAGGACAAGTACTAAGGGTGCACTGTGTAGCCATGTCTGCGCCCCTTATGTATTAGAACAAGTACTAAGGGTGCACTGTGTAGCCACGTCTGGATCCCTATGTATTAGGACAAGTACTAAGGGAGCACTGTGTAGCCATGTCTGAGTCCCTATATATTAGGATAAGTACTAAGGGTGCACTGTGTAGCTATGTCTGGGTCCCCTATATATTAGGACAAGTACTAAGGGCGCACTGTGTAGCCATGTCTGGGTCCCCTATATATTAGGACAAGTACTAAGGGTGCACTGTGTAGCCATGTCTGGGTCTCCTGTATGTTAGGACAAGTACTAAGGGTGCACTGTGTAGCCATGTCTTGGTCCCCTGCATATTAGGACAAGTACTAAGGGTGCACTGTGTAGCCATGTCTTTGTTCCCCTGCATATTAGGACAAGTACTAAGGCTGTATTGTGTAGCCATGTCTGCGCCCCTTATGTATTAGAACAAGTACTAAGGGTGCACTGTGTAGCCATGTCTGGGTCCTCTGTATATTAGGACAAGTACTAAGGGTGCACTGTGTAGCCATGTCTGAGTCCTCTATATATTAGGACAAGTACTAAGGGTGCACTGTGTAGGCATATCTGGTCTCCTATATATTAGGACAAGTACTAAGGGTGCACTGTGTAGCCATGTCTGGGTCCCCTGCATATTAGGACAAGTACTAAGGGGGCACTGTGTAGCAATGTCTGGTCCCCTATATATTAGGACAAGTACTAAGGGTGTACTGTGTAGCCATGTCTGGTCCCTTATATATTAGGACAAGTACTAAGGGGGCACTGTGTAGCCATGTCTGGTCCCCTATATATTAGGACAAGTACTAAGGGTGCACTGTGTAGTCATGTCTGGGTCCCCTATATATTAGGACAAGTACTAAGGGTGCACTGTGTAGCCATGTCTGGGTCTCCTATATATTAGGACAAGTACTAAGGGTGCACTGTGTAGCCCTGTCTGGGCCCCCTGTATATTAGGACAAGTACTAAGGGGGCACTGTGTAGCCATGTCTGGTCCCCTATATATTAGGACAAGTACTGAGGGTGTACTGTGTAGTCATGTCTGGGTCCCCTGTGTATTAGGACAAGCATTAGGGTGCACTGTGTAGTCATGTCTGGGTCCCCTATATATTAGGACAAGTACTAAGGGTGCACTGTGTAGCCACGTCTGGATCCCTATGTATTAGGACAAGTACTAAGGGTGCACTGTGTAGCCATGTCTGAGTCCCTATATATTAGGATAAATACTAAGGGTGCACTGTGTAGCCATGTCTGGGTCCCCTATATATTAGGACAAGTACTAAGGGTGCACTGTGTAGCTATGTCTGGGTCCCCTATATATTAGGACAAGTACTAAGGGTGCACTGTGTAGCCATGTCTTTGTTCCCCTGCATATTAGGACAAGTACTAAGGCTGTATTGTGTAGCCATGTCTGCGCCCCTTATGTATTAGAAGAAGTACTAAGGGTGCACTGTGTAGCCATGTCTGGGTCCTCTGTATATTAGGACAAGTACTAAGGGTGCACTGTGTAGCCATGTCTGAATCCTCTATATATTAGGACAAGTACTAAGGGTGCACTGTGTAGCCATATCTGGTCTCCTATATATTAGGACAAGTACTAAGGGTGCACTGTGTAGCCAAGTCTGGGTCCCCTGCATATTAGGACAAGTACTAAGGGTGCACTGTGTAGCCATGTCTTTGTTCCACTGCATATTAGGACAAGTACTAAGGGTGCCCTATGTGGCCATGTCTGGGTCCCCTATATATTAGGACAAGTACTAAGGGTGCACTGTGTAGCCATGTCTTGTCCCCTATATATTAGGACAAGTACTAAGGGTGCACTGTGTAGCCATGTCTGGTCCCCTATATATTAGGACAAGTACTAAGGGTGCACTGTGTAGTCATGTCTGGTCCCCTATATATTAGGACAAGTACTAAGGGTGCACTGTGTAGCCATGTCTGGTCCCCTATATATTAGGACAAGTACTAAGGGTGTCCTGTGTAGTCATGTCTGGGCCCCCTATATATTAGGACAAGTACTAAGGGTGCACTGTGTAGCCATGTCTGGGTCCCCTATATATTAGGACAAGTACTAAGGGTGCACTGTGTAGTCATGTCTGGGTCCCCTATATATTAGGACAAGTACTAAGGGTGCACTGTGTAGCCATGTCTGGTCCCCTATATATTAGGACAAGTACTAAGGGTGTACTGTGTAGTCATGTCTGGGTCCCCTGTGTATTAGGACAAGCATTAGGGTGCACTGTGTAGTCATGTCTGGGTCCCCTACATATTAGGACAAGTACTAAGGGTGCACTGTGTAGCCATGTCTGGGCCCCCTATATATTTGGACAAGTACTAAGGGTGCACTGTGTAGCCATGTCTGGGTCCCCTATATATTAGGACAAGTACTAAGGGTGCACTGTGTAGCCATGTCTGGTCCCCTATATATTAGGACAAGTACTAAGGGTGTACTGTGTAGTCATGTCTGGGTCCCCTGTGTATTAGGACAAGCATTAGGGTGCACTGTGTAGTCATGTCTGGGTCCCCTACATATTAGGACAAGTACTAAGGGTGCACTGTGTAGCCATGTCTGGTCCCCTATATATTAGGACAAGTACTAAGGGTGCACTGTGTAGTCATGTCTGGGTCCCATATATATTAGGACAAGTACTAAGGGTGCACTGTGTAGCCATGTCTGGTCCCCTATATTTTAGGACAAGTACTAAGGGTGTACTGTGTAGTCATGTCTGGGTCCCCTATATATTAGGACAAGTACTAAGGGTGCACTGTGTAGCTATGTCTGGGTCCCCTATATATTAAGTACTAAGGGTGCACTGTGTAGCCATAGCTGGTCTCCTATATATTAGGACAAGTACTAAGGGTGCACTGTGTAGCCATATCTGGTGTCCTATATATTAGGACAAGTACTAAGGGTGCACTGTGTAGCCATGTCTGGGTCCCCTGTGTATTATGACAAGCATTAGGGTGCACTGTGTAGTCATGTCTTGGTCCCCTATACATTAAGACAAGTACTAAGGGTGCACTGTGTAGTCATGTCTGGGTCTCCTGTATATTAGGACAAGTACTAAGGGTGCACTGTGTAGCCATGTCTGGGTCTCCTGTATATTAGGACAAGTACTAAGGGTGCACTGTGTAGCCATGTCTGGTCCCCTATATATTAGGACAAGTACTAAGGGTGCACTGTGTAGCCATATCTGGTCTCCTATATATTAGGACAAGTACTAAGCGTGCACTGTGTAGCCATGTCTTGGTCCCCTGCATATTAGGACAAGCATTAGGGTGCACTGTGTAGTCATGTCTGGGTCCCCTATATATTAGGACAAGTACTAAGGGTGCACTGTGTAGCCATGTCTGAGTCCCTATATATTAGGATAAGTACTAAGGGTGCACTGTGTAGCCATGTCTGGGTCTCCTATATATTAGGACAAGTACTAAGGGTGCACTGTGTAGTCATGTCTGGGTCTCCTGTATATTAGGATAAGTACTAAGGGGGCACTGTGTAGCCATGTCTGGTCCCCTATATATTAGGACAAGTACTAAGGGTGTACTGTGTAGTCATGTCTGGGTCCCCTGTGTATTAGGACAAGCATTAGGGTGCACTGTGTAGTCATGACTGGGTCCCCTATATATTAGGACAAGTACTAAGGGTGCACTGTGTAGCTATGTCTGGGTCCCCTATATATTAGGACAAGTACTAAGGGTGCACTGTGTAGCCATATCTGGTCTCCTATATATTAGGACAAGTACTAAGGGTGCACTTTGTAGCCATATCTGGTGTCCTATATATTAGGACAAGTACTAAGGGTGCACTGTGTAGCCATGTCTGGGTCCCCTGCATATTAGGACAAGTACTAAGGGTGCACTGTGTAGCCATGTCTAGGCCCCCTGTTTATTAGGACAAGTACTAAGGGGGCACTGTGTAGCCATGTCTGGTCCCCTATATATTAGGACAAGTACTAAGGGTGTACTGTGTAGTCATGTCTGGGTCCCCTGTGTATTAGGACAAGCATTAGGGTGCACTGTGTAGTCATGTCTGGGTCCCCTATATATTAAGACAAGTACTAAGGGTGCACTGTGTAGCTATGTCTGGGTCCCCTATATATTAGGACAAGTACTAAGGGTGCACTGTGTAGCCATGTCTGGGTCTCCTATATATTAGGACAAGTACTAAGGGTGCACTGTGTAGCCATATCTGGTCTCCTATATATTAGGACAAGTACTAAGGGTGCACTGTGTAGCCATATCTGGTGTCCTCTATATTAGGACAAGTACTAAGGGTGCACTGTGTAGCCATGTCTGGGTCCCCTGCATATTAGGACAAGTACTAAGGGTGCACTGTGTAGCCATGTCTTTGTTCCCCTGCATATTAGGACAAGTACTAAGGGTGCACTGTGTAGTCATGTCTGGGGCCCCTATATATTAGGACAAGTACTAAGGGTGTACTGTGTAGCCATGTCTGGTCCCCTATATATTAGGACAAGTACTATGGGTGCACTGTGTAGTCATGTCTTGGTCCCCTGCATATTAAGACAAGTACTAAGGCTGTATTGTGTAGCCATATCTGCGCCCCTTATGTATTAGAACAAGTACTAAGGGTGCACTGTGTAGCCATGTCTGAGTCCTCTATATATTAGTACAAGTACTTAGGGTGCACTGTGTAGCCATGTCTAGGTCCCCTATATATTAGGACAAGCACTAAGGGTGCACTGTGTAGCCATATCAGGTCTCCTATATATTAGGACAAGTACTAAGGGTGCACTGTGTGGCCATGTCTTGGTCCCCTGCATATTAAGACAAGTACTAAGGCTGTATTGTGTAGCCATGTCTGCGCCCCTTATGTATTAGAACAAGTACTAAGGGTGCACTGTGTAGCCACGTCTGGGTCCCTATGTATTAGGACAAGAACTAAGGGTGCACTGTGTAGCCATATTGGGTCTCCTATATATTAGGACAAGTACTAAGGGTGCACTGTGTAGCCATGTCTTGGTCCCCTGCATATTAGGACAAGTACTAAGGGTGCACTGTGTAGCCATGTCTCGTCTCCTATATATTAGGACAAGTACTAAGGGTGCACTGTGTAGCCTTATCTGGTCCCTTATATATTAGGCCAAGTACTAAGGGTGCACTGTGTAGCCATATTGGGTCTCCGATATATTAGGACAACTACTAAGGGTGCACTGTGTAGCCATGTCTTGGTCCCCTGCATATTAGGACAAGTACTAAGGATGCACTGTGTAGCCATATCTGGTCTCCTATATATTAGGACAAGTACTAAGGGTGCACTGTGTACCCATATCTGGTCTCCTATATATTAGGACAAGTACTAAGGGTGCACTGTGTAGTCATGTCTGGGTCCCTATATATTAGGACAAGTACTAAGGGTGCACTGTGTAGTCATGTCTGGGTCCCTATATATTAGAACAAGTACTAACTGTGCCCTGTGGAGCCATATCTGGTCTCCTATATATTAGGTCAAGTACTAAGGGTGCACTGTGTACTCACGTCTGGGTCCCCTGCATATTAGGACAAGTACTAAAGGTGCACTGTGTAGTCATGTCTGGGCCCCCTGTATATTAGGACAAGTACTAAGGGTGCACTGTGTAGTCATGTCTGGGTCTCCTATATATTAGGACAAGTACTAAGGGTGCACTGTGTAGTCATATCTGGTCTCCTATATATTAGGTCAAGTACTAAGGGTGCACTGTGTACCCATATCTGGTCCCCTATATATTAGGACAAGTACTAAGGGTGCACTGTGTAGTCATGTCTGGGTCTCCTGTATATTAGGATAAGTACTAAGGGTGCACTGTGTAGCCATGTCTGGTCCCCTATATATTATGACAAGTACTAAGGGTGTACTGTGTAGTCATGTCTGGGTCCCCTGTGTATTAGGACAAGCATTAGGGTGCACTGTGTAGTCATGTCTGGGTCCCCTATATATTAGGACAAGTACTAAGGGTGCACTGTGTAGCCATGTCTGGGTCCCCTATATATTAGGACAAGTACTAAGGGTGCACTGTGTAGCCACGTCTGGATCCCTATGTATTAGGACAAGTACTAAGGGAGCACTGTGTAGCCATGTCTGAGTCCCTATATATTAGGATAAGTACTAAGGGTGCACTGTGTAGCCATGTCTGGGTCTCCTATATATTAGGACAAGTACTAAGGGTGCACTGTGTAGCCCTGTCTGGGCCCCCTGTATATTAGGACAAGTACTAAGGGGGCACTGTGTAGCCACATCTGGTCCCCTATATATTAGGACAAGTACTGAGGGTGTACTGTGTAGTCATGTCTGGGTCCCCTGTGTATTAGGACAAGCATTAGGGTGCACTGTGTAGTCATGTCTGGGTCCCCTATATATTAGGACAAGTACTAAGGGTGCACTGTGTAGCCATATTGGGTCTCCTATATATTAGGACAAGTACTAAGGGTGCACTGTGTAGTCATGTCTGGTCTCCTATATATTAGAACAAGTACTAAGGGTGCACTGTGTAGTCATGTGTGGGTGCCCTATATATTAGGACAAGTATTAAGGGTGCACTGTGTATTCATGTCTGGGTCCCCTATATATTAGGACAAGTACTAAGGGTGCACTGTGTAGTCATGTGTGGGTCTCCTATATATTATGATAAGTACTAAGGGTGCACTGTGTAGCCATGTCTGGGTGCCCTATATATTAGGACAAGTACTAAGGGTGCACTGTGTAGCCATGTCTGGGTCCCCTATATATTAGAACAAGTACTAAGGGTGCACTGTGTAGCCATGTCTGCGCCCCTTATGTATTAGAACAAGTACTAAGGGTGTACTGTGTAGCCACGTCTGGGTCCCTATGTATTAGGACAAGTACTAAGGGTGCACTGTGTAGCCATATCTGAGTCCCCCACATATATTACGACAAGTACTAAGGGTGCACTGTGTAGCCATGTCTGGGCCCCCTGTATATTAGGACGAGTACTAAGGGTGCACTGTGTAGTCATGTCTGGGCTCCTATATATTAGGACAAGTACTAAGGGTGCACTGTGTAGTCATGTCTGGGTCCCTATATATTAGGACAAGTACTAAGGGTGCACTGTGTAGTCATGTCTGGGTCCCCTATATATTAGGACAAGTACTAAGGGTGCACTGTGTAGTCATGTCTGGGTCTCCTGTATATTAGGAAAAGTACTAAGCGTGTCCTGTGTAGTCATGTCTGGGTCCCTATATATTAGGACAAGTACTAAGGGTGCACTGTGTAGTCATGTCTGGGTCCCCTGTATATTAGGACAAGTACTAAGGGTGCACTATGTAGCCATGTCTGAGTCCCTATATATTAGAACAAGTACTAACTGTGCCCTGTGGAGCCATGTCTGGGTCTCCTATATATTAGGAGAAGTACTAAGGGTGAACTGTGTAGTCATGTCTGGGTCTCCTGCATATTAGGACAAGTACTAAGGGTGCACTGTGTAGCCATATTGGGTCTCCTATATATTAGGACAAGTACTAAGGGTGCACTGTGTAGCCATGTCTGGGCCCCTATATATTAGGACAAGTACTAAGGGTGCACTGTGTGGCCATGTCTTGGTCCCCTATATATTAGGACAAGTACTAAGGGTGAACTGTGTAGCCATGTCTGGGTCCCCTATATATTAGGACAAGTACTAAGGGTGCACAGTGTACCCATATCTGGTCTCCTATATATTAGGACAAGTACTAAGGGTGCACTGTGTAGCCATGTCTTGGTCCCCTGCACATTAGGACAAGTACTAAGGGTGCACTGTGTAGCCATATCTGGTCTCCTATATATTAGGACAAGTACTAAGGGGGCACTGTGTAGCCATGTCCTGGTCCCTATATATTAGGACAAGTACTAAGGGTGCACTGTGTGGCCATGTCTTGGCCCCTATATATTAGAACAAGTACTAAGGGTGAACTGTGTAGCCATGTCTGGGTCCCCTATATATTAGGACAAGTACTAAGGGTGCACTGTGTAGCCATATCTGGTCCCCTATATATTAGGACAAGTACTAAGGGTGAACTGTGTAGCCAGGTCTGGGTTCCCTATATATTAGGACAAGTACTAAGGGTGCACAGTGTACCCATATCTGGTCTCCTATATATTAGGACAAGTACTAAGGGTGCACTGTGTAGCCATGTCTTGGTCCCCTGCACATTAGGACAAGTACTAAGGGTGCACTGTGTAGCCATATCTGGTCTCCTATATATTAGGACAAGTACTAAGGGGGCACTGTGTAGCCATGTCCTGGTCCCTATATATCAGGACAAGTACTAAGGGTGCACTGTGTGGCCATGTCTTGGTCCCCTATATATTAGGACAAGTACTAAGGGTGAACTGTGTAGCCATGTCTGGGTCCCCTATATATTAGGACAAGTACTAAGGGTGCACAGTGTACCCATATCTGGTCTCCTATATATTAGGACAAGTACTAAGGGTGCACTGTGTAGCCATGTCTTGGTCCCCTGCATATTAGGACAAGTACTAAGGGTGCACTGTGTAGCCATGTCTTGGTCCCCTGCACATTAGGACAAGTACTAAGGGTGCACTGTGTAGCCATGTCTTTGTTCCCCTGCATATTAGGACAAGTACTAAGGGTGCACTGTGCAGCCATATCTGGGTCTCCTGTATGTTAGGACAAGTACTAAGGGTGCACTGTGTAGCCATATCTGGGTCTCCTATATATTAGGACAAGTACTAAGGGTGCACTGTGTAGCCATGTCTGGGTCCCCTGCATATTAGGACAAGTACTAAGGGTGCACTGTGTACCCATATCTGGTCTCCTATACATTAGGACAAGTACTATGGGTGCCCTGTGTAGCCATGTCTGGCCCCCTATATATTAGGACAAGTACTAAGGGTGCCCTGTGTAGCCATGTCTTGGTCCCCTGCATATTAGGACAAGTACTAAGGGTGCACTGTGTAGTCATGTCTTGGTACCCTGCATATTAAGACAGTTACTAAGAGTGCACTGTGTAGTCATGTCTGGCCCCCTATATATTAGGACAAGTACTAAGGGTGCACTGTATAGCCATATTGGGTCTCCTGTATATTAGAACAAGTACTAAGGGTGCACTGTGTAGCCATATTGGGTCTCCTATATATTAGGACAAGTACTAAGGGTGCACTGTGTAGTCATGTCTGGGTCCCTATATATTAGGACAAGTACTAATGGTGCCCTGTGTAGCCATGTCTGAGTCACTATATATTAGGACAAGTATTAAGGGTGCACTGTGTAGTCATGTCTGGGTCTCCTGTATATTAGGACAAGTATTAAGGGTGCACTGTGTAGCTATATTGGGTCTCCTATATATTAGGACAAGTACTAAGGGTGCACTGTGTAGCCATGTCTTGGTCCCCTGCATATTAGGACAAGTATTAAGGGTGCACTGTGTAGCCATATCTGGTCCCCTATATATTAGGACAAGTACTAAGGGTGCACTGTGTAGCCATGTCTGGTCTCCTATATATTAGGACAAGTACTAAGGGTGCACTGTGTAGCCATATCTGGTCTCCTATATATTAGGACAATTACTAAGGGTGCACTGTGTAGTCATGTCTGGGTTCCGTATATATTAGGACAAGTACTAAGGGTGCACTGTGTAGTCATGTCTGGGTCTCCTGTATATTAGGAAAAGTACTAAGCGTGTCCTGTGTAGTCATGTCTGGGTCCCTATATATTAGGACAAGTACTAAGGGTGCACTGTGTAGTCATGTCTGGGTCCCCTATATATTAGGAAAAGTACTAAGCGTGTCCTGTGTAGTCATGTCTGGGTCCCTATATATTAGGACAAGTACTAAGGGTGCACTGTGTAGTCATGTCTGGGTCCCCTATATATTAGGACAAGTATTAAGGGTGCACTGTGTAGCCATATCTGGTCTCCTATATATTAGGACAAGTACTAAGGGTGCACTGTGTAGCCATATCTGGTCTCCTATATATTAGGACAAGTACTTAGTGTGCACTGTGTAGCCATGTCTGGGTCCCCTGCATATTAGGACAAGTACTAAGGGTGCACTGTGTAGCCATATCTTTGTTCCCCTGCATATTAGGAAAAGTACTAAGGGTGCACTGTGTAGTCATGTCTGGCCCCCTATATATTAGGACAAGTACTAAGCGTGCACTGTGTAGCCATGTCTGGGTCCCCTGCATATTAGGACAAGTACTAAGGGTGCACTGTGTAGCCATATCTTTGTTCCCCTGCATATTAGATCAAGTACTAAGGGTGCACTGTGTAGCCATGTCTGGCCCCCTATATATTAGGACAAGTACTAAGGGTGCACTGTGTAGTCATGTCTGGCCCCCTATATATTAGGACAAGTACTAAGGGTGCACTGTGTAGTCATGTCTGGTCTCCTATATATTAGGACAAGTACTAAGGGTGCACTGTGCAGTCATGTTTGGGTCCCCTATATATTAGGACAAGTACTAAGGGTGCACTGTGTAGCCATGTCTTGGTCCCCTGCATATTAGGACAAGTACTAAGGGTGCACTGTGTACCCATATCTGGTCTCCTATATATTAGGACTAGTACTAAGGGTGCACTGTGTAGCCATGTCTTGGTCCCCTGCATATTAGGGCAAGTACTAAGGGTGCACTGTGTACCCATATCTGGTCTCCTATATATTAGGACAAGTACTAAGGGTGCACTGTGTAGCCATGCCTGGGTCCCCTATATATTAGGACAAGTACTAAGGCTGCACTGTGTAGTCATGTCTGGGTCCCCTGCATATTAGGACAAGTACTAAGGGTGCACTATGTAGCCATGTCTGGTCTCCTATATATTAGGACAAGTAGTAAGGGTGCACGGTGCAGCCATGTCTTGGTCCCCTGCATATTAGGACACGCATTAGGGTGCACTGTGTAGTCATGTCTGGGTCCCCTATATATTAGGACAAGTACTTAGGGTGCACTGTGTAGCCATGTCTGAGTCCCTATATATTAGGATAAGTACTAAGGGTGCACTGTGTAGCCATGTTTGGGTCTCCTATATATTAGGACAAGTACTAAGGGTGCACTGTGTAGTCATGTCTGGGTCTCCTGCATATTAGGATAAGTACTAAGGGTGCACTGTGTAGCCATGTCTGGTCCCCTATATATTAGGACAAGTACTAAGGGTGTACTGTGTAGTCATGTCTGGGTCCCTGTGTATTAAGACAAGCATTAGGGTGCACTGTGTAGTCATGTCTGGGTCCCCTATATAATAGGACAAGTACTAAGGGTGCACTTTGTAGCCATGTCTGGGTCCCCTATATATTAGGACAAGTACTAAGGGTGTACTGTGTAGCCATATCTGAGTCGCCTACATATATTAGGACAAGTACTAAGGGTGTACTGTGTAGCCATATCTGAGTCGCCTACATATATTAGGACAAGTACTAAGGGTGTACTGTGTAGCCATGTCTTGGTCCCCTGCATATTAAAACAAGTACTAAGGCGGTATTGTGTAGCCATGTCTGCGCCCCTTATGTATTAGAACAAGTACAATGGGTGCACTGTGTAGCCATGTCTGAGTCCTCTATATATTAGGACAAGTACTAAGGGTGCACTGTGTAGCCATGTCTGAGTCCCTATATATTAGGACAAGTACTAAGGGTGCACTGTGTAGCCATGTCTGGGTCTCCTGTATATTAGGACAAGTACTAAGGGTGCACTGTGTAGCCATGTCTGGGTCCCCTATATATTAGGACAAGTACTAAGGGTGCCCTGTGTAGCCACGTCTTGGTCCCCTGCATATTAGGACAAGTACTAAGGGTGCCCTGTGTAGCCACGTCTTGGTCCGCTGCATATTAGGACAAGTACTAAGGGTGCACTGTGTAGCCATGTCTGGGTCCCCATATATATTAGGACAAGCACTAAGGGTGCACTGTGTAGCCATGTCTGAGTCCCTATATATTAGGACAAGTACTAAGGGTGCCCTGTGTGGCCACGTCTTGGTCCCCTGCATATTAGGACAAGTACTAAGGGTGCACTGTGTAGCCATATCCGGTCTCCTATATATTAGGACAAGTACTAAGGGTGCACTGTGTAGCCATATCTGGTCTCCTATATATTAGGACAAGTACTAAGGGTGCACTGTGTAGCCATATCTGGTCTCCTATATATTAGGACAAGTACTAAGGGTGCACTGTGTAGCCATATCTGGTCTCCTATATATTAGGACAAGTACTAAGGGTGCACTGTGTAGCCATGTCTTTGTTCCCCTGCATATTAGGACAAGTACTAAGGGTGCACTGTGTAGCCATGTCTATGCCCCTTATGTATTAGAACAAGTACTAAGGGTGCACTGTGTAGCCATGTCTGGGTCCCCTATATATTAGGACAAGTACTAAGGGTGCACTGTGTAGCCATGTCTGGGCCCCCTGTATATTAGGACAAGTACTAAGGGTGCACTGTAGTCATGTCTGGGTCTACTATATATTAGGACAAGTACTAAGGGTGCACTGTGTAGCCATAACTGGTCTCCTGTATATTAGGACAAGTACTAAGGGTGCACTGTGTAGCCTTGTCTGGTCTCCTGTATATTAGGATAAGTACTAAGCGTGCACTGTGTAGCCATGTCTGGGTCCCCTATATATTAGGACAAGTACTAAGGGTGCAGGGTGTAGCCATGTCTGGGTCCCCTGCATATTAGGACAAGTACTAAGGGTGCACTGTGTAGCCATGTCTGGTCTCCTATATATTAGGACAAGTACTAAGGGTGCACTGTGTAGCCATGTCTGGGCCCCTTATGTCTTAGGACAAGTACTAAGGGTGCACTGTGTAGCCATGTCTGGGTCCCCTGTATATTAGGGCAAGTACTAAGGGTGCACTGTGTAGTCATGTCTGGGCCCCTATATATTAGGACAAGTACTAAGGGTGCACTGTGTAGTCATGTCTGGTTCCCTATATATTAGGACAAGTACTAAGGGTGCACTATGTAGCCATGTCTGGGTCCCTATATATTAGAACAAGTACTAACTGTGCCCTGTGGAGCAATGTCTGGGTCTCCTGTATATTAGGACAAGTACTAAGGGTGCCCTGTGTAGCCATGTCTTGGTCCCTAAGTATTAGGACAATTACTAAGGGTGCACTGTGCAGCCATATCTGGGTCCCCTGCATATTAGGACAAGTACTAAGGGTGCACTGTGTAGCCATATCTTTGTTCCCCTGCATATTAGGACAAGTACTAAGGGTGCACTGTGTAGCCATGTCTTGGTCCCCTATATATTAGGACAAGTACTAAGGGTGCACTGTGTAGCCATATCTGGGTCCCCTGCATATTAGGACAAGTACTAAGGGTGCACTGTGTAGCCATATCTTTGTTCCCCTGCATATTAGGACAAGTACTAAGGGTGCACTGTGTAGCCATATCTGGTCTCCTATATATTAGGACAAGTACCAAGGGTGCACTGTGTAGTCATGTCTGTTCTCCTGTATATTGGGATAAGTACTAAGGGTGCACTGTGTAGTCATGTCTGGGTCCCTATATATTAGGACAAGTTCTAAGGGTGCACTGTGTAGTCATGTCTGGTCTCCTATATATTAGGACAAGTACCAAGGGTGCACTGTGTAGTCATGTCTGGTCTCCTGTATATTAGGATAAGTACTAAGCGTGCAATGTGTAGCCATGTCTGGGTCCCTATATATTAGGACAAGTTCTAAGGGTGCACTGTGTAGTCATGTCTGGGTCCCCTGCATATTAAGACAAGTACTAAGGGTGCACTGTGTAGTAATGTCTGGTCTCCTGTATATTAGGATAAGTACTAAGGGTGCACTGTGTAGTTATATCTGGTCTCCTGTATATTAGGATAAGTACTAAGGGTGCACTGTGTAGCCATGTCTGGTCTCCTATATATTAGGACAAGTACTAAGGGTGCACTGTGTAGCCATATTGGGTCTCCTATATATTAGGACAAGTACTAAGTCTGTACTGCGTAGCCATGTCTGCGCGCCTCATGTATTAGAACAAGTACTAAGGGTGCACTGTGTAGCCATGTCTGGGCCCCCTGTATATTAGGACAAGTACTAAGGGTGCACTGTGTAGCCATGTCTGGGTCCCCTATATATTAGGACAAGTACTAAGGGTGCACTGTGTAGTCATGTCTGGGTCCCTATATATTAGGACAAGTACTAAGGGTGCACTGTGTAGTCATGTCTGGTTCCCTATATATTAGGACAAGTACTAAGGGTGCACTATGTAGCCATGTCTGGGTCCCTATATATTAGAAAAAGTACTAACTGTGCCCTGTGGAGCAATGTCTGGGTCTCCTGTATATTAGGACAAGTACTAAGGGTGCCCTGTGTAGCCATGTCTTGGTCCCTAAGTATTAGGACAATTACTAAGGGTGCACTGTGCAGCCATATCTGGGTCCCCTGCATAGTAGGACAAGTACTAAGGGTGTACTGTGTAGCCATATCTTTGTTCCCCTGCATATTAGGACAAGTACTAAGGGTGCACTGTGTAGCCATGTCTTGGTCCCCTATATATTAGGACAAGTACTAAGGGTGCACTGTGTAGCCATATCTGGGTCCCCTGCATATTAGGACAAGTACTAAGGGTGCACTGTGTAGCCATATCTTTGTTCCCCTGCATATTAGGACAAGTACTAAGGGTGCACTGTGTAGCCATATCTGGTCTCCTATATATTAGGACAAGTACCAAGGGTGCACTGTGTAGTCATGTCTGGTCTCCTGTATATTGGGATAAGTACTAAGGGTGCACTGTGTAGTCATGTCTGGGTCCCTATATATTAGGACAAGTTCTAAGGGTGCACTGTGTAGTCATGTCTGGGTCCCTATATATTAGGACAAGTACTAAGGGTGCACTGTGTAGTCATGTCTGGTCTCCTATATATTAGGACACGTACTAAGGGTGCACTGTGTAGTCATGTCTGGTCTCCTGTATATTAGGATAAGTACTAAGCGTGCAATGTGTAGCCATGTCTGGGTCCCTATATATTAGGACAAGTTCTAAGGGTGCACTGTGTAGTCATGTCTGGGTCCCCTGCATATTAAGACAAGTACTAAGGGTGCACTGTGTAGTAATGTCTGGTCTCCTGTATATTAGGATAAGTACTAAGGGTGCACTGTGTAGTTATATCTGGTCTCCTGTATATTAGGATAAGTACTAAGGGTGCACTGTGTAGCCATGTCTGGTCTCCTATATATTAGGACAAGTACTAAGGGTGCACTGTGTAGCCATATTGGGTCTCCTATATATTAGGACAAGTACTAAGTCTGTACTGTGTAGCCATGTCTGGGTCCCCTATATATTAGGACAAGTACTAAGGGTGCACTGTGTAGCCATGTCTGGGTCCCCTATATATTAGGACAAGTACTAAGGGTGCACTGTGTACCCATATCTGGTCTCCTATATATTAGGACAAGTACCAAGGGTGCACTGTGTAGCCATATTGGGTCCCCTGTGTATTAGGACAAGCATTAGGGTGCACTGTGTAGTCATGTCAGGGTCTCCTGTATATTAGGACAAGTACTAAGGGTGCCCTGTGTAGCCATGTCTGGTCCCCTATATATTAGGACAACTACTAAGGGTGCACTGTGTAGCCATGTCTTGGTCCCCTGCACATTAGGACAAGTACTAAGGGTGCACTGTGTAGCCATATTGGGTCCCCTGTGTATTAGGACAAGCATTAGGGTGCACTGTGTAGTCATGTCAGGGTCTCCTGTATATTAGGACAAGTACTAAGGGTGCCCTGTGTAGCCATGTCTGGTCCCCTATATATTAGGACAACTACTAAGGGTGCACTGTGTAGCCATGTCTTGGTCCCCTGCACATTAGGACAAGTACTAAGGGTGCACTGTGTAGTCATGTCTGGGTCCCTATATATTAGGACAAGTACTAAGGGTGCACTGTGTAGCCATGTCTTGGGCCCCTTATGTATTAGGACAAGTACTAAGGGTGCACTGTGTAGCCATGTCTTGGGCCCCTTATGTATTAGGACAAGTACTAAGGGTGCACTGTGTAGCCATGTGTGGGTCCCCTATATATTAGGACAAGTACTAAGGCTGCACTGTGTAGTCATGTCTGGGTCTCCTGTATATTAGGACAAGTACTAAGGGTGCACTGTGTAGCCATGTCTGGGTCCCTACATATTAGGACAAGTACTAAGGGTGCACTGTGTAGTCATGACTGGGTCTCCTGTATATTAGGATAAGTACTAAGCGTGCACTGTGTAGTCATCTATGGGTCCCTGTATATTAGGACAAGTACTAAGGGTGCACTGTGTAGTCATGTCTGGGTCCCTATGTATTAGGACAAGTTCTAAGGGTGCACTGTGTAGTCATGTCTGGGTCCCTATATATTAGGACAAGTACTAAGGGTGCACTGTGTAGTCATGTCTGGTCTCCTATATATTAGGACAAGTACTAAGGGTGCACTGTGTAGTCATGTCTGGTCTCCTGTATATTAGGATAAGTACTAAGCGTGCAATGTGTAGCCATGTCTGGGTCCCTATATATTAGGACAAGTTCTAAGGGTGCACTGTGTAGTCATGTCTGGGTCCCTATATATTAGGACAAGTACTAAGGGTGCACTGTGTAGCCATGTCTTGGGCCCCTTATGTATTAGGACAAGTACTAAGGGTGCACTGTGTAGTCATGTCTGGGTTCCCTATGTATTAGGACAAGTACTAAGGGTGCACTGTGTAGCCATATTGGGTCTCCTATATATTAGGACAAGTACTAAGGGTGCACTGTGTAGCCATGTCTGGTGTCCTATATATTAGGACAAGTACTAAGGGTGTACTGTGTAGCCATGTCTGGTCTCCTATATATTAGTATAAGTACTAAGGGTGCACTGTGTAGCCATGTCTAGTCCCCTATATATTAGGACAAGTACTAAGGGTGCACTGTGTAGCCATGTCTGGTCTCCTATATATTAGGACAAGTACTAAGTGTGCACTGTGTAGCCATGTCTTGGTCCCCTGCATATTAGGACAAGTACTAAGGGTGCACTGTGTAGCCATGTCTTTGTTCCCCTGCATATTTGAACAAGTACTAAGGGTGCACTGTGTAGCCATGTCTGGGTCCCCTATATATTAGGACAAGTACTAAGGGTGCACTGTGTACCCATATCTGGTCTCCTATATATTAGGACAAGTACTAAGGGTGCACTGTGTACCCATATCTGGTCTCCTATATATTAGGACAAGTACTAAGGGTGCACTGTGTACCCATATCTGGTCTCCTATATATTAGGACAAGTACTAAGGGTGCACTGTGTAGCCATGTCTGGGTCCCCTATATATTAGGACAAGTACCAAGGGTGCACTGTGTACCCATATCTGGTCTCCTATATATTAGGACAAGTACTAAGGGTGCACTGTGTAGTCATGTCTAGTTTCCTGTATATTAGGATAAGTACTAAGGGTGCACTGTGTAGTCATATCTGGGTCCCTATATATTAGGACAAGTACTAAGGGTGCACTGTGTAGCCATGTCTGGGTCCCTATATATTAGGACAAGTACTAAGGGTGCACTGTGTAGCCATGTCTTTGTTCCCCTGCATATTAGGACAAGTACTATGGGTGTACTGTGTAGCCATGTCTTGGTCCCCTGCATATTAAGACAAGTACTAAGGGTGCACTGTGTAGCCATATCTGGTCTCCTATATATTAGGACAAGTACTAAGGCTGTACTGTGTAGTCATGTCTGGGTCCCCTATATATTAGGACAAGTACTAAGGGTGCACTGTGTAGTCATGTCTGGGTCCCTATATATTAGGACAAGTACTAAGGGTGCACTGTGTAGCCATGTCTTGGGCCCCTTATGTATTAGGACAAGTACTAAGGGTGCACTGTGTAGCCATATCTGGTCTCCTATATATTAGGACAAGTACTAAGGGTGCACTGTGTAGCCATGTGTGGGTCCCCTATATATTAGGACAAGTACTAAGGCTGCACTGTGTAGTCATGTCTGGGTCTCCTGTATATTAGGACAAGTACTAAGGGTGCACTGTGTAGCCATGTCTGGGTCCCTACATATTAGGACAAGTACTAAGGGTGCACTGTGTAGTCATGACTGGGTCTCCTGTATATTAGGATAAGTACTAAGCGTGCACTGTGTAGTCATCTATGGGTCCCTGTATATTAGGACAAGTACTAAGGGTGCACTGTGTAGTCATGTCTGGGTCCCTATGTATTAGGACAAGTTCTAAGGGTGCACTGTGTAGTCATGTCTGGGTCCCTATATATTACGACAAGTACTAAGGGTGCACTGTGTAGTCATGTCTGGTCTCCTATATATTAGGACAAGTACTAAGGGTGCACTGTGTAGTCATGTCTGGTCTCCTGTATATTAGGATAAGTACTAAGCGTGCAATGTGTAGCCATGTCTGGGTCCCTATATATTAGGACAAGTTCTAAGGGTGCACTGTGTAGTCATGTCTGGGTCCCTATATATTAGGACAAGTACTAAGGGTGCACTGTGTAGCCATGTCTTGGGCCCCTTATGTATTAGGACAAGTACTAAGGGTGCACTGTGTAGTCATGTCTGGGTTCCCTATGTATTAGGACAAGTACTAAGGGTGCACTGTGTAGTCATGTCTGGGTCTCCTGTATATTAGGACAAGTACTAAGGGTGCACTGTGTAGCCATATCTGGTCTCCTATATATTAGGACAAGTACTAAGGGTGCACTGTGTAGCCATGTCTGAGTCCCTATATATTAGAACAAGTACTAACTGTGCCCTGTGGAGCCATGTCTGGTCTCCTATATATTAGGACAAGTACTAAGGGTGCACTGTGTAGTCATGTCTGGGTCCCCTATATATTAGGACAAGTACTAAGGGTGCCCTGTGTAGCCACGTCTTGGTCCCCTGCATATTAGGACAAGTACTAAGGGTGCACTGTGTAGCCATGTCTGGGTCCCCATATATATTAGAATAAGCACTAAGGGTGCCCTGTGTAGCCACGTCTTGGTTCCCTGCATATTAGGACAAGTACTAAGGGTGCACTGTGTAGCCATATCCGGTCTCCTATATATTAGGACAAGTACTAAGGGTGCACTGTGTAGCCATATCTGGTCTCCTATATATTAGGACAAGTACTAAGGGTGCACTGTGTAGCCATGTCTGGGCCCCTATATATTAGGACAAGTACTAAGGGTGCCCTGTGTAGCCATATCTAGTCTCCTATATATTAGGACAAGTACTAAGGGTGCACTGTGTAGCCATATCTGGTCTCCTATATATTAGGACAAGCACTAAGGGTGCACTGTGTAGCCATGTCTTTGTTCCCCTGCATATTAGGACAAGTACTAAGGGTGCACTGTGTAGCCATGTCTGTGCCCCTTATGTATTAGAACAAGTACTAAGGGTGCACTGTGTAGCCTTGTCTGGTCTCCTGTATATTAGGATAAGTACTAAGGGTGCACTGTGTAGTCATTTCTGGGTCTCCCATATATTAGGACAAGTACTAAGGGTGCACTGTGTAGCCATGTCTGGGTCACTATATATTAGGACAAGTACTAAGGGTGCCCTGTATAGTCAAGTCTGGGTCCTTTGTATATTAGGACAAGTACTAAGGGTGCACTGTGTAGCCAAGTCTGGGCCCCCTGTATATTAGGACAAGTACTAAGGGTGCCCTGTGTAGCCATGTCTGGTCTCCTATATATTAGGACAAGTACTAAGGGTGCACTGTGTAGCCATGTCTGGGCCCTCTGTATATTAGGACAAGTACTAAGGGTGCACTGTGTAGTCATGTCTGGGTCCCCATATATATTACGACAAGTACTAAGGGTGCACTGTGTAGTCATGTCTGGGTCTCCTGTATATTAGGACAAGTGCTAAGGGTGCACTGTGTAGCCATGTCTGGGTCCCCTATATATTAGGACAAGTACTAAGGTTGCACTGTGTAGACATGTCTGGGTCTCCCATATATTAGGACAAGTACTAAGGGTGCACTGTGTAGCCATGTCTTGGTCCCCTGCATATTAGGACAAGTACTAAGGGTGCACTGTGTAGCCATGTCTGGGCCCTCTGTATATTAGGACAAGTACTAAGGCTGCACTGTGTAGCAATGTCTGGGCCCTCTGTATATTAGGACAAGTACTAAGGGTGCACTGTGTAGCCATGACTTGGTCCCCTGCATATTAGGACAAGTACTAAGGGTGCCCTGTGTAGTCATGTCTGGTCCCTATATATTAGGACAAGTACTAAGGGTGCACTGAGTAGCCATGTGTGGTCTCCTATATATTAGGACAAGTACTAAGGGTGCACTGTGTAGCCATGTCTGGTCTCCTATATATTAGGACAAGTACTAAGGGTGCCCTGTGTAGCCACGTCTTGGTCCCCTGCATATTAGGACAAGTACTAAGGGTGCACTGTGTAGCCATGTCTGGGTCCCCATATATATTAGGACAAGCACTAAGGGTGCACTGTGTAGCCATGTCTGAGTCCCTATATATTAGGACAAGTACTAAGGGTGCCCTGTGTAGCCACGTCTTGGTCCCCTGCATATTAGGACAAGTACTAAGGATGCACTGTGTAGCCATATCCGGTCTCCTATATATTAGGACAAGTACTAAGGGTGCACTGTGTAGCCATATCTGGTCTCCTATATATTATGACAAGTACTAAGGGTGCACTGTGTAGCCATGTCTGGGCCCCTATATATTAGGACAAGTACTAAGGGTGCCCTGTGTAGCCATATATAGTCTCCTATATATTAGGACAAGTACTAAGGGTGCACTGTGTAGCCATATCTGGTCTCCTATATATTAGGACAAGTACTAAGGGTGCCCTGTATAGTCAAGTCTGGGTCCTTTGTATATTAGGACAAGTACTAAGGGTGCACTGTGTAGCCAAGTCTGGGCCCCCTGTATATTAGGACAAGTACTAAGGGTGCCCTGTGTAGCCATGTCTGGTCTCCTATATATTAGGACAAGTACTAAGGGTGCACTGTGTAGCCATGTCTGGGCCCTCTGTATATTAGGACAAGTACTAAGGGTGCACTGTGTAGTCATGTCTGGGTCCCCATATATATTACGACAAGTACTAAGGGTGCACTGTGTAGTCATGTCTGGGTCTCCTGTATATTAGGACAAGTGCTAAGGGTGCACTGTGTAGCCATGTCTGGGTCCCCTATATATTAGGACAAGTACTAAGGTTGCACTGTGTAGACATGTCTGGGTCTCCCATATATTAGGACAAGTACTAAGGGTGCACTGTGTAGCCATGTCTTGGTCCCCTGCATATTAGGACAAGTACTAAGGGTGCACTGTGTAGCCATGTCTGGGCCCTCTGTATATTAGGACAAGTACTAAGGCTGCACTGTGTAGCCATGTCTGGGCCCTCTGTATATTAGGACAAGTACTAAGGGTGCACTGTGTAGCCATGACTTGGTCCCCTGCATATTAGGACAAGTACTAAGGGTGCCCTGTCTAGTCATGTCTGGTCCCTATATATTAGGACAAGTACTAAGGGTGCACTGAGTAGCCATGTGTGGTCTCCTATATATTAGGACAAGTACTAAGGGTGCACTGTGTAGCCATGTCTGGTCTCCTATATATTAGGACAAGTACTAAGGGTGCCCTGTGTAGCCACGTCTTGGTCCCCTGCATATTAGGACAAGTACTAAGGGTGCACTGTGTAGCCATGTCTGGGTCCCCATATATATTAGGACAAGCACTAAGGGTGCACTGTGTAGCCATGTCTGAGTCCCCATATATTAGGACAAGTACTAAGGGTGCCCTGTGTAGCCACGTCTTGGTCCCCTGCATATTAGGACAAGTACTAAGGATGCACTCTGTAGCCATATCCGGTCTCCTATATATTAGGACAAGTACTAAGGGTGCACTGTGTAGCCATATCTGGTCTCCTATATATTATGACAAGTACTAAGGGTGCACTGTGTAGCCATGTCTGGGCCCCTATATATTAGGACAAGTACTAAGGGTGCCCTGTGTAGCCATATATAGTCTCCTATATATTAGGACAAGTACTAAGGGTGCACTGTGTAGCCATATCTGGTCTCCTATATATTAGGACAAGTACTAAGGGTGCACTGTGTAGCCATGTCTTTGTTCCCCTGCATATTAGGACAAGTACTAAGGGTGCACTGTGTAGCCATGTCTGTGCCCCTTGTGTATTAGAACAAGTACTAAGGGTGCACTGTGTAGCCATGTCTGGGTCCCCTATATATTAGGACAAGTACTAAGGGTGCACTATGTAGCCAAGTCTGGGCCCCCTGTATATTAGGACAAGTACTAAGGGTGCACTGTAGTCATGTCTGGGTCTACTATATATTAGGACAAGTACTAAGGGTGCACTGTGTAGCCATAACTGGTCTCCTGTATATTAGGACAAGTACTAAGGGTGCACTGTGTAGCCTTGTCTGGTCTCCTGTATATTAGGATAAGTACTAAGGGTGCACTGTGTAGCCATGTCTGGTCTCCTATATATTAGGACAAGTACTAAGGGTGCACTGTGTAGCCATATTGGGTCTCCTATATATTAGGACAAGTACTTAGTCTGTACTGTGTAGCCATGTCTGCGCGCCTCATGTATTAGAACAAGTACTAAGGGTGCACTGTGTAGCCATGTCTGGGCCCCCTGTATATTAGGACAAGTACTAAGGGTGCACTGTGTAGCCATGTCTGGGTCCCCTATATATTAGGACAAGTACTAAGGGTGCACTGTGTAGCCATGTCTGGGTCCCCTATATATTAGGACAAGTACTAAGGGTGCACTGTGTACCCATATCTGGTCTCCTATATATTAGGACAAGTACCAAGGGTGCACTGTGTAGCCATATTGGGTCCCCTGTGTATTAGGACAAGCATTAGGGTGCACTGTGTAGTCATGTCAGGGTCTCCTGTATATTAGGACAAGTACTAAGGGTGCCCTGTGTAGCCATGTCTGGTCCCCTATATATTAGGACAACTACTAAGGGTGCACTGTGTAGCCATATTGGGTCTCCTATATATTAGGACAAGTACTAAGGGTGCACTGTGTAGCCATGTCTGGTGTCCTATATATTAGGACAAGTACTAAGGGTGTACTGTGTAGCCATGTCTGGTCTCCTATATATTAGTATAAGTACAAAGGGTGCACTGTGTAGCCATGTCTAGTCCCCTATATATTAGGACAAGTACTAAGGGTGCACTGTGTAGCCATGTCTGGTCTCCTATATATTAGGACAAGTACTAAGTGTGCACTGTGTAGCCATGACTTGGTCCCCTGCATATTAGGACAAGTACTAAGGGTGCACTGTGTAGCCATGTCTTTGTTCCCCTGCATATTAGAACAAGTACTAAGGGTGCACTGTGTAGCCATGTCTGGGTCCCCTATATATTAGGACAAGTACTAAGGGTGCACTGTGTACCCATATCTGGTCTCCTATATATTAGGTCAAGTACTAAGGGTGCACTGTGTACCCATATCTGGTCTCCTATATATTAGGACAAGTACTAAGGGTGCACTGTGTACCCATATCTGGTCTCCTATATATTATGACAAGTACTAAGGGTACACTGTGTAGCCATGTCTGGGTCCCCTATATATTAGGACAAGTACCAAGGGTGCACTGTGTACCCATATCTGGTCTCCTATATATTAGGACAAGTACTAAGGGTGCACTGTGTAGTCATGTCTGGTTTCCTGTATATTAGGATAAGTACTAAGGGTGCACTGTGTAGTCATATCTGGGTCCCTATATATTAGGACAAGTACTAAGGGTGCACTGTGTAGCCATGTCTGGGTCCCTATATATTAGGACAAGTACTAAGGGTGCACTGTGTAGCCATGTCTTTGTTCCCCTGCATATTAGGACAAGTACTATGGGTGTACTGTGTAGCCATGTCTTGGTCCCCTGCATATTAAGACAAGTACTAAGGGTGCACTGTGTAGCCATATCTGGTCTCCTATATATTAGGACAAGTACTAAGGCTGTACTGTGTAGTCATGTCTGGGTCCCCTATATATTAGGACAAGTACTAAGGGTGCACTGTGTAGTCATGTCTGGGTCCCTATATATTAGGACAAGTACTAAGGGTGCACTGTGTAGTCATGTCTGGGTTCCCTATATATTAGGACAAGTACTAAGGGTGCACTGTGTAGTCATGTCTGGGTCCCTATATATTAGGACAAGTACTAAGGGTGCACTGTGTAGTCATGTCTGGGTCCCTATATATTAGGACAAGTACTAAGGGTGCACTGTGTAGCCATGTCTTGGGCCCCTTATGTATTAGGACAAGTACTAAGGGTGCACTGTGTAGCCATGTGTGGGTCCCCTATATATTAGGACAAGTACTAAGGCTGCACTGTGTAGTCATGTCTGGGTCTCCTGTATATTAGGACAAGTACTAAGGGTGCACTGTGTAGCCATGTCTGGGTCCCTACATATTAGGACAAGTACTAAGGGTGCACTGTGTAGTCATGACTGGGTCTCCTGTATATTAGGATAAGTACTAAGCGTGCACTGTGTAGTCATCTATGGGTCCCTATATATTAGGACAAGTACTAAGGGTGCACTGTGTAGTCATGTCTGGGTCCCTATATATTAGGACAAGTTCTAAGGGTGCACTGTGTAGTCATGTCTGGGTCCCTATATATTAGGACAAGTACTAAGGGTGCACTGTGTAGTCATGTCTGGTCTCCTATATATTAGGACAAGTACTAAGGGTGCACTGTGTAGTCATGTCTGGTCTCCTGTATATTAGGATAAGTACTAAGCGTGCCATGTGTAGCCATGTCTTGGGCCCCTTATGTATTAGGACAAGTACTAAGCGTGCACTGTGTAGCCATGTCTGAGTCCCTATATATTAGAACAAGTACTAACTGTGCCCTGTGGAGCCATGTCTGGTCTCCTATATATTAGGACAAGTACTAAGGGTGCACTGTGTAGTCATGTCTGGGTCCCCTATATATTAGGACAAGTACTAAGGGTGCCCTGTGTAGCCACGTCTTGGTCCCCTGCATATTAGGACAAGTACTAAGGCTGCCCTGTGTAGCCATATATAGTCTCCTATATATTAGGACAAGTACTAAGGGTGCACTGTGTAGCCATATCTGGTCTCCTATATATTAGGACAAGTACTAAGGGTGCACTGTGTAGCCATGTCTTTGTTCCCCTGCATATTAGGACAAGTACTAAGGGTGCACTGTGTAGCCATGTCTGTGCCCCTTGTGTATTAGAACAAGTACTAAGGGTGCACTGTGTAGCCATGTCTGGGTCCCCTATATATTAGGACAAGTACTAAGGGTGCACTATGTAGCCATGTCTGGGCCCCCTGTATATTAGGACAAGTACTAAGGGTGCACTGTAGTCATGTCTGGGTCTACTATATATTAGGACAAGTACTAAGGGTGCACTGTGTAGCCATAACTGGTCTCCTGTATATTAGGACAAGTACTAAGGGTGCACTGTGTAGCCTTGTCTGGTCTCCTGTATATTAGGATAAGTACTAAGGGTGCACTGTGTAGCCATGTCTGGTCTCCTATATATTAGGACAAGTACTAAGGGTGCACTGTGTAGCCATATTGGGTCTCCTATATATTAGGACAAGTACTTAGTCTGTACTGTGTAGCCATGTCTGCGCGCCTCATGTATTAGAACAAGTACTAAGGGTGCACTGTGTAGCCATGTCTGGGCCCCCTGTATATTAGGACAAGTACTAAGGGTGCACTGTGTAGCCATGTCTGGGTCCCCTATATATTAGGACAAGTACTAAGGGTGCCCTGTGTAGCCATGTCTGGTCCCCTATATATTAGGACAACTACTAAGGGTGCACTGTGTAGCCATATTGGGTCTCCTATATATTAGGACAAGTACTAAGGGTGCACTGTGTAGCCATGTCTGGTGTCCTATATATTAGGACAAGTACTAAGGGTGTACTGTGTAGCCATGTCTGGTCTCCTATATATTAGTATAAGTACTAAGGGTGCACTGTGTAGCCATGTCTAGTCCCCTATATATTAGGACAAGTACTAAGGGTGCACTGTGTAGCCATGTCTGGTCTCCTATATATTAGGACAAGTACTAAGTGTGCACTGTGTAGCCATGTCTTGGTCCCCTGCATATTAGGACAAGTACTAAGGGTGCACTGTGTAGCCATGTCTTTGTTCCCCTGCATATTAGAACAAGTACTAAGGGTGCACTGTGTAGCCATGTCTGGGTCCCCTATATATTAGGACAAGTACTAAGGGTGCACTGTGTACCCATATCTGGTCTCCTATATATTAGGACAAGTACTAAGGGTGCACTGTGTACCCATATCTGGTCTCCTATATATTATGACAAGTACTAAGGGTGCACTGTGTAGCCATGTCTGGGCCCCTATATATTAGGACAAGTACTAAGGGTGCCCTGTGTAGCCATATATAGTCTCCTATATATTAGGACAAGTACTAAGGGTGCACTGTGTAGCCATATCTGGTCTCCTATATATTAGGACAAGTACTAAGGGTGCACTGTGTAGCCATGTCTTTGTTCCCATGCATATTAGGACAAGTACTAAGGGTGCACTGTGTAGCCATGTCTGTGCCCCTTGTGTATTAGAACAAGTACTAAGGGTGCACTGTGTAGCCATGTCTGGGTCCCCTATATATTAGGACAAGTACTAAGGGTGCACTATGTAGCCAAGTCTAGGCCCCCTGTATATTAGGACAAGTACTAAGGGTGCACTGTAGTCATGTCTGGGTCTACTATATATTAGGACAAGTACTAAGGGTGCACTGTGTAGCCATAACTGGTCTCCTGTATATTAGGACAAGTACTAAGGGTGCACTGTGTAGCCTTGTCTGGTCTCCTGTATATTAGGATAAGTACTAAGGGTGCACTGTGTAGCCATGTCTGGTCTCCTATATATTAGGACAAGTACTAAGGGTGCACTGTGTAGCCATATTGGGTCTCCTATATATTAGGACAAGTACTTAGTCTGTACTGTGTAGCCATGTCTGCGCGCCTCATGTATTAGAACAAGTACTAAGGGTGCACTGTGTAGCCATGTCTGGGCCCCCTGTATATTAGGACAAGTACTAAGGGTGCACTGTGTAGCCATGTCTGGGTCCCCTATATATTAGGACAAGTACTAAGGGTGCACTGTGTAGCCATGTCTGGGTCCCCTATATATTAGGACAAGTACTAAGGGTGCACTGTGTACCCATATCTGGTCTCCTATATATTAGGACAAGTACCAAGGGTGCACTGTGTAGCCATATTGGGTCCCCTGTGTATTAGGACAAGCATTAGGGTGCACTGTGTAGTCATGTCAGGGTCTCCTGTATATTAGGACAAGTACTAAGGGTGCCCTGTGTAGCCATGTCTGGTCCCCTATATATTAGGACAACTACTAAGGGTGCACTGTGTAGCCATATTGGGTCTCCTATATATTAGGACAAGTACTAAGGGTGCACTGTGTAGCCATGTCTGGTGTCCTATATATTAGGACAAGTACTAAGGGTGTACTGTGTAGCCATGTCTGGTCTCCTATATATTAGTATAAGTACTAAGGGTGCACTGTGTAGCCATGTCTAGTCCCCTATATATTAGGACAAGTACTAAGGGTGCACTGTGTAGCCATGTCTGGTCTCCTATATATTAGGACAAGTACTAAGTGTGCACTGTGTAGCCATGTCTTGGTCCCCTGCATATTAGGACAAGTACTAAGGGTGCACTGTGTAGCCATGTCTTTGTTCCCCTGCATATTAGAACAAGTACTAAGGGTGCACTGTGTAGCCATGTCTGGGTCCCCTATATATTAGGACAAGTACTAAGGGTGCACTGTGTACCCATATCTGGTCTCCTATATATTAGGACAAGTACTAAGGGTGCACTGTGTACCCATATCTGGTCTCCTATATATTAGGACAAGTACTAAGGGTGCACTGTGTACCCATATCTGGTCTCCTATATATTAGGACAAGTACTAAGGGTGCACTGTGTAGCCATGTCTGGGTCCCCTATATATTAGGACAAGTACCAAGGGTGCACTGTGTACCCATATCTGGTCTCCTATATATTAGGACAAGTACTAAGGGTGCACTGTGTAGTCATGTCTGGTTTCCTGTATATTAGGATAAGTACTAAGGGTGCACTGTGTAGTCATATCTGGGTCCCTATATATTAGGACAAGTACTAAGGGTGCACTGTGTAGCCATGTCTGGGTCCCTATATATTAGGACAAGTACTAAGGGTGCACTGTGTAGCCATGTCTTTGTTCCCCTGCATATTAGGACAAGTACTATGGGTGTACTGTGTAGCCATGTCTTGGTCCCCTGCATATTAAGACAAGTACTAAGGGTGCACTGTGTAGTCATGTCTGGGTCCCCTATATATTAGGACAAGTACTAAGGGTGCACTGTGTAGTCATGTCTGGGTCCCTATATATTAGGACAAGTACTAAGGGTGCACTGTGTAGTCATGTCTGGGTTCCCTATATATTAGGACAAGTACTAAGGGTGCACTGTGTAGTCATGTCTGGGTCCCTATATATTAGGACAAGTACTAAGGGTGCACTGTGTAGTCATGTCTGGGTCCCTATATATTAGGACAAGTACTAAGGGTGCACTGTGTAGCCATGTCTTGGGCCCCTTATGTATTAGGACAAGTACTAAGGGTGCACTGTGTAGCCATGTGTGGGTCCCCTATATATTAGGACAAGTACTAAGGCTGCACTGTGTAGTCATGTCTGGGTCTCCTGTATATTAGGACAAGTACTAAGGGTGCACTGTGTAGCCATGTCTGGGTCCCTACATATTAGGACAAGTACTAAGGGTGCACTGTGTAGTCATGACTGGGTCTCCTGTATATTAGGATAAGTACTAAGCGTGCACTGTGTAGTCATCTATGGGTCCCTATATATTAGGACAAGTACTAAGGGTGCACTGTGTAGTCATGTCTGGGTCCCTATATATTAGGACAAGTTCTAAGGGTGCACTGTGTAGTCATGTCTGGGTCCCTATATATTAGGACAAGTACTAAGGGTGCACTGTGTAGTCATGTCTGGTCTCCTATATATTAGGACAAGTACTAAGGGTGCACTGTGTAGTCATGTCTGGTCTCCTGTATATTAGGATAAGTACTAAGCGTGCAATGTGTAGCCATGTCTTGGGCCCCTTATGTATTAGGACAAGTACTAAGCGTGCACTGTGTAGCCATGTCTGAGTCCCTATATATTAGAACAAGTACTAACTGTGCCCTGTGGAGCCATGTCTGGTCTCCTATATATTAGGACAAGTACTAAGGGTGCACTGTGTAGTCA